>NC_143017.1:54831068-55473568 GCF_055824585.1 Amblyomma mixtum | reverse complement strand
ATTTCATTTTAATCAACATTCCATATAAAGTGTTAGTTTGGTTTGGTTTTGTGGGGTTTAACGTCCCAAAGCGACTAAGGCTATGAGAGACGCCGTAGTGAAGGGCTCCGGAAATTTCGACCACCTGGGGTTCTTTAACGTGCACTGACATCGCACAGCACACGGGCCTCTAGAATTTCTCCTCCAAAGAAACTCTAGCCGCCGCGGCCGGGATTGAACCCGCGTCTTTCGGGCCAGCAGCCGAGCACCATAGCCACTGAGCCACCGCGGCGGCCTATATAAAGTGTTAGGTGGTATTCACAAACACGCTTGAATGAGCTTTCCGCCTGGTCAGATAGCCTCGCATGGAGAGCGGTACTCTGTCAACAGTCCAGCATTAAAAAAAACAACAAGCCATTGCTGAATAGAGTAAAATACCCCGCATAATAAGTATGATACGCCACGCATTATAGCGAGTGCAATGGATCCAAGGGTGGCCAGGTCTTGCCCAGGAACGCGGCATGTGAAAATCGCAGTGTCACAAGGAGGGAACGGACCTCAGTGCTTATCGACATCGCACCACAGGACACGCAGTGACGGCAAGGCAACAGCGTCTAGAAGTCTGGATGCATCGTTTCCAGAGAACGGAATGAAGATGAATCCAGGTGAGCTCTTCCGTGCCACCCCCAGCACCAGCACTAGTCGGCACGATATTGGAAATGTATTGGCAAAGGCAGCTCCTACAACGAATCAGAGTGAAACCATCCATTTCCAATAATGGGTCGATCACCTGTGTTTCTTGGGCCGCTGCTGAGCTGCCAGCGCGGTCATTATCTACGAAGCCGTAGTGCGCTGTCAACCACTGAGACTGCCCCAACCTTGTGGTGTAATCTAAACATGTGAAGACAGTTGGAAGTTGTAAGGTCGTCGCTTGCACCCGCTTGTACGCGTTTCTTTTGCTTGTGTTTTTTTTATACAGTTACGCCCCGAGCCGCTTCGCCGGGATGCCGGGCGTCCCGGGCGGGGAGGAAACTTTTGCCTTTTGTATGCTGTTTCGAGTTCTGTTTCGTACAGCGGTAACCCCGAGCCGTGTCGGCGGGGTGCCGCGGGCCTTCGGGGGCGGACCTTTTGTTTGTCTGTTGTTTGTCGTGCGGAGCGGGCCCCCTGGACGGACCGCGCGTTCATCACCCGCATTTGAGATGTTTGTTTCCGCGGGTGAACTCGCACTTTGCGTGGAGTGAGCATTGAGTGTGCAACTGGTTTAGTTGGGTCTCGTTCTAGCACCGACATGTAAGGCGTCGTGTGTCCCCGTAGACGGCGCCGCTTCGCGCATGTGCGGGGCTCCGGACGCCTTCGACAGACCACACCTCGCACATCTGTTAGGTGCCTGGGTTTGCGTTGTTTTTCTTTGCCGTATGTCGCAGCCACCGGTCGTAAATTTGCGCTTCTCCGCGGGGACGGACCAAGGCCCAGACGCGCCGGCGCCCCAGCCCCGTCCGCGGTAAATGGATTCCCCGAAACCGGGGGAAAGCGTCCTTGGTAATATGAGAGCGCTGAACGAATGCATGTTTTTGTGGAAGCCCAGCCACGGCCGCGAGCTCTGAGCGGGCGGCAGTTGAGGTCGGAGCTGGGTAGGAGACGGACTTCCTCCCGCATGCTCGCTTAGGACGACGGATTGTCTTAAGTCCAGGGGCGGCCCAGCTCGGTTATTCTTTTCAATGCTGCTGTCATCATTATAACTGTACTGTACCTTTTTATTGCAATCAAGTGTTAATTAAATAAGTGTTCTCAGTTAATCCGGCGGACTCGAGAGGTTCTTTGGGCGAAGCAGGGAAACGGGACCTACTAAGAAGAAAGAAGAATCTACAAGCAACAACGAGTGAAGAAGAAGAGGAAAGAAAGAACGAAACAAACCGAAGAACAACATCATAATTGTTTTACTGAAGTCCACTCATTCTAAGTGGGAAGCACATGCACCTTACTACGCCTGTAAGCTGAACAGCCAGACAACTTTGAAGTTGTTGTTGTTAGTGGCTGTTGAATAATAAAAATAACAATGGAAGGAAAAGGTGTTGCTAGCCGAGACATCTGCCATCGAAACGTTATGCCCCTGAGCTGCGGCTAGCAGGAATAAAAGGACAGAGAGGCGACAGGGAGGGCGAAAGAAAGCGGAAGCGATAGTAAAAAAGGATAGGGGCAGGGCGGCAATGTACACTGCGTACAAACACAGTATAATTAGAAAATTTGTAATCACAGAAGACAGTCATTTTGCAGCAAGAGCTGTTACTGCCCGCTTCCCGAGAATGCGGCGTGGTCGGTGTCTTGCTTCCGCCAAAGAGGGCGCCTGTGGGCAGGGGGAAGAGGCGATGGGGCGAACGAGCTGCCCATTGGTCATCGCCAGGAGCGCGCAAGCGCCAGCCTTTCCGCGTTTCGCTTCGCCACCACCGAGTGCATTGTTTTAAGTGCGACGATATGGTGCGCTTGAAGTAATAAAGAACTTCTGTAATTAAAGACGAATCAACAGCCGTGCTGCCGGCATAGCAACCTGCTCACTCCACGAAGGAAGAGGTACGTCACTCGACCTCTTCGTTGACTGCGACGACGTCGGGGAGGTGTGAGCCGTGTACCTACAGAGTGGACTGAACCTTGACGCCGCGTACATACCCCAAATGCAGCCATACCATGAGATGTGTCATGTCTTACTCACAAACTCGCATTACGCATGCTCTTCTTTACAAAGATCTTCAGGGAGAAACCTTGCGGCCAATACAGAAGTAATACTAACGTCAAGAAAATCTTGCATGCACCGAGTTTTACAAAATGGAGGCCTAGTTCACAGAATACAACGCATCAGTGCACACTTCACCGACCATCAAGCCGGACTAGTAACTCTTAATTTTGTCGAATAATCAAGTTCGACGGGAAAGTATCAAGAACAATGTTCGACAAGAGCAACAAAGGCCGCGAGCCAAGTTACACGAAGATGACGTAATAAACGTTAATAATCTTTGACTGTCGGTCCTGTCCCATCAGTCATCAGCTTTCGATGAAATCCGAGTTTCTCCACTTACAGTAACCGCAATTTGGATAGTGAATGTGAAAACGATAGCTTTATCAGGGAGTACTCCCTATGCTCGCGGCATCGTCATCATCCAGTAGTATGCCTGTCACAACAGAAAACTCAGTGACGCCACCACTTCGGGCTCACGTGATCACCCTCTGACCAATAGGAATGTAGCACTGCCATGGTCACTTGCTGGGTGAGCAGAGTGTGCCATCTGTTGCCGAGTGATCTAAGTAGGTCCGCCTAGGCCAGGGCGTTCCTTAGCATTGTGGGTTTGAAGGGCGGGAACGAGTGGTGCTTTCCGGGGTTTAAAGAGAGAGGGGGGGGGGGGGGTGCGAGCAGATCCATTACGGTCTCTGTCTGGCGTAATGGGGGAATAAATCGCAATGTTTCCTTTTGCATTTAAGGATTTGGCGGTGCCTAGGGGAATCCTCGCGAATAGACGTTCTGCAAGCTGCGTGCACATTCCAGGGTTGTCGCTGATGGCATGCTCGCTCTCGAAGATTTTTGGCTTTGGTCGCAAAGTCCCTTCATGCCCACTCACCACCGTGAGTGAAAAGAAGGTCTCCACAAATAACACTTGACTTCGAGTGAGAGGATGTTTAGTGCTCAAAACTAGGAAGAGGGCCAGTTCTGCGTCTTCCAGAAGGCTTGAGCTAGCTCTCTGCCAGACCTGAGTGCAATCCGGGAAACCCGAATTCCCTCACTCGTAAAAAACCGCTACATCACCCAAAGCGATACGTTTCAGACACACAGCAAGGGCTGTTGTATCCGCGTCATCCTTCCTTCTTCTCGATGCTTGCTTGAGAGCTAGATAAAAAACAGTGTCACTATTGCGTCCGCGGCAGTATCCGAGCTGTCTGCGATAAAAGTCAAGAGCCACGGTCTTCTGAACAAAACATTCGTATCCTATAAAAAAATATGCCGTATTATTAATATCTGACCAAACCGATATGGGAGCCTCCATACTTTTCTTGCATTTAAATCGAGCGAATATTGCTGAAGTCTAGCTGGAAACTGAATTCTCTATTCCGTGCGTCTATCGATTGGTTAGCGATTATTCGGCAGAGGACAGTTTTCCCTTTCGGCAGACGACGAGGCGTAGTTGTCGGGTGGCTTCTTTAGACCAACTCGTTTAACCAATCCAGTGAGCAAGCGACATTCTAAACTTCCGACCTCGACTAAACTCACAGCTCCTCTGGCAGTCGAGTGATGCCAGCACGACACGACAGCACCCTCTCAGACCCATCCCACGCACACCAAGCGGACTCAAACCGCCACTCGAACTCGCGACCTCAATGAAACCTGTCAGCTCTCGTTTCATCCCACGGAGTCGGGTGTCGGCACCGCGCCGGGCGCAGCTCGTACTCGCCTGCCCACGCACACTCGTATACATACAACATCCCCCCCCCCCCCCCCCCCCCCCCCCGTTCTCCTCTTTAACCGTTCTCCTGTAGACAAGGCGGGCGTCCGCATTGCTCGGCGCGGGCGCGTTTCCTTGGGGCTGGAAGCACTGCGCATCCTTGGAAGGTCGCGCCTGGATCGCCTGGCTGGGCTCTCAGCGCGGAATGCGCGCAACGCAAACTCAGCACTGCTGTGCGTCGGGAGAGGGGCCTGCTACCGCCGCCAACACAGCCAGCGAGGCAAGGTCGGCCGGGAAGAGGGAAGATGCGTCCCTCTCCCCTCCTATTTTAGCGCTCCGGGTTCAGCCTCGGCGCTGGGACCGGCCGCTCCACTAGAAGATGGGCCCAGTGCGACTTCCTCCCGAGATTTACAGCCCACCACTCAGTCCTTTACGTGGAGCGTTTACTTTTCTTTTTTTCCCCTCAGTATGCCACGCGCACGCACCCTCGCCACTCTTGGTTCCGCTCGAAGAAGCTGTGCGCGCTCGTTTTTTTTTTGTTTTTTTTTTCTAATGAACACGGGGCCTCTGTTCTCCGTGCTCTCTAGGGCGTGACTCAGGCTCGCTGCGCTGACGTAACCGCGGCCGCCGGGACACTGCCGAGAGCGACACCGGAGGCTCTCCCAGAGTGCCTGCTCCCGTGCTCTTTTACACCTCCGAGCGGGAGCACAATCAACGCGCGTCGTTCTTGGAATGCGTGACAGAGTTCCCCGGGACTGCCGGCGTGTGCGCGCAGCAGAGCGCTCTTGTGAGTGTCACGGGTTATGAAACGCTTAAGTAATCTCCTTTTTCCCGACCCTCCGCTAGTCGCGTGCGCGCGAAAGCAAGGCGCGATAGAGCCTCCTCCGGCGTTTCCCGTCATTCCTTGCGTGTTCGTGTCCTGCTCATCCGTTAATTAAACAGTCGCGATTACGGACGGACGAGCATCGTGTGATTGAAAGGCAATAGACCAGGACTTGTCGCATGTCGCACGCTAGGTGGCGCAGGAAGTGATCTGCGCGACGTTACACATGGCTGGCATCTACGACGTTGTTTCTTCTTTATCTTGTTTTTTTTTTCTCTTTTGCTTTAAGCTCCGCGCCATCGCTCGCAGTATCACTTCTTGATATTTAGAGCTAAGTTTAAGACTAGGGGTGTGCGAATATTCGAAATTTTCGAATACATTTCGAATATTATATTTTTAGTATTCGTATTCGATTCGAAATCTAAGTATTAGTGTTGTTTCGAATATTCGATCCAACGCGAATATTAGTATCTAGCCGAATATTCTATTGCGAGCACCGGCGTTCATTTCGGTCCGCGAGTCCTACCGACAGAGAAATAACAACATGGTGGCGCCCAGAGCAATGCGTAACGTTGGGCCATGACGTAGCTGACTGCGCTCGTGAGCTTCTTTGTGGGTATGACTGCAAAGCTGGTATAGTCAGAGCTGTGAACGAAATTCCTCGCAATACGTGCCAGTTCAGTGTCTGTGGCTGTGGCATTTTCTGTGGCTGGAGAAGTCGTTTCAGCTAGAAGGGAACGACTCCTGCCTGACCATGTGGAGCAGCTGGTTTGCCTTTACGACAACATTTTATGTTCATCCCAGCAACGCGTTTTTGTGCTTATGGCAAGCTAGCCTTAATCAATGCTGTGTACTAGCCATCTTCTCTGATATTTCCACTCTTCTAAGAATAATGTTCGAGACTTTGATACTTTTTGTGCGGCCACATACGCCTTTTGTGTTCATTTAATCATTGATAGTTAAACTGTGATGTTCTTGGGTGCTCAAATAAATGTTTTGTAATGGTTAAATGCGTCTGGCCTTTATTATTCGATATTCGATTCGATATTCGGAACCAAGTATTCGTATTCGATTCGTATTCGAAAAATTTGATATTCGCACACCCCTATTTAAGACTCTTTCTATACGCACTGGCGTCGTCACTGGAGCGCAGAGTAATAGGGAAGTTACAGGCTTGTTTAATCTTTTTTTTTGTCTCCTTCATGTTGACGCCCGCGGCGTTAAGTGCTTGGGGATTAGGATTATAAGCGCTGGGAAGCTGGAGATTATGAAAACATTTTCTAATAACGATGCGGGCCGAAAAAGAAAAAAAATATATGACAAATATGGCGTAATATTCATTAATCTGCGCAACGCTCGAGACTTCGGACACGTCGCAAGTGTAATCCCCGGTCCTTTTTTTCTTCACGGAAAGGCCTGCACTTGTTTTGCTACTGAATTAAGTGCTGTTGCCGTTAACAAAAGCACCCTGGGAGCCATTTTCTAGGTTTGACAATGATTTGACACACCGCTTCTTTTAACGAAACCGTACTGTTCCAGCCTTTTTTGCAGGAACGCCTTAGGGGGAAAGTAGTTTTCACCAACAGTACGGTTTTTTTGGCATGAATAATTCAATAACTGCTACAATTTTTCGTGGAACTCAGGTATCTGGATGGGATTAGTAGAGGCACGGTGGTAAAGTCTGAGCAACTGATAAAATAAAAAAAAAACAATTCCGAGCAAACGAGCTTCATTCGTTGCCATCGACTTTGAACGGACAAAAGCACTGTGGTTAGTCGACTAGTACAATCTTTCGAACAATTTTTGAAAGTCTTCGTTTCCTCTACAAAAAAGCAAGTGTATTTTATGTGTCCAAAATGATTGGCCATCGTTACCTTTATCACCGACCTGGATTCACTGGCGCCGATAATGCACGACGAAACCGACATTTCTAACACTGGGAACTATGTTATGAGCTTGACAACGTGTCCAGTTTCACCATAGGCAACAAGACTGCAATTCGCCTGATTCGCCTGATTCGCCAATTCGCCTGCAATTCGCAGCACGATGCGTTTTTTTTTTTTTACCGCCATAGTGCGCAAAATAAGATGCACAGAACCGTTGCCTCGTGGGTTCACAGTGTCAGACGATCATACTTCTTCGATGGGAAACGTTATTGAGACCCCAACAGCACGGCCGAATACTCAGTACATGTTTGCCCAGTCAGACGTAGTCGCGAATGATCACGGCTTTACCCGTGTTGCTTTAACTGGTAACATAACGGATATGCGCATGAGCCAAGGACTGTCCCAATAGGTGCGGTACTGCGTGCAATGCTCGTAAAGCACAATATGCCTTTGTCTACAGTAAGGACGCCGTGGAACCTCCTACCCCACTACTAACTTACACCGACATATTTCACCACTTAAGATTATCCCGTCGGGTCTACCCTCCGCCGGCTAAGACACTTGACAAAGGAGAAGAACGCCACCTCCGAGAGCTACAGACCAACACTTGCAACAACCCACGAAGACTACACGCAATAGACCCGGAGTCATTTGACTCACACTGCAAATTCTGCGGGGAGAAGGCGGACTTGTACCATATGGTATGAGCCTGCCAACGAAATCAGGCGATCGCTGTTAATAACCAGCCAACGCAGGAGGGGTGGGAGGCAGCTCTGTCCAGCTCGGTCGAAACTAGCCAAAAACAACTCATCGAAAGAGCCCGGACAGCAGACTACGCCAATGGGGTTCCGCACTGAGAGCTCCAACTGCCGCTACAACCTCCTAAACTATTCCATTAAATATATTTTCACCACCACCACCTCCAGTGTCTGGAGCATAATGCTTGCGGTAAAAAAAAAAAAAAAAACTAACTCAGAACAAGCGCATAACGGCCCGGGACAAGCGTTATAGCGGCGTCGATTTCGGAGAAATTCGACGCAGGTTTTGCAGCGAAGTAAACGTTACTAGCGAAGTGGTGGAATAGGAACCGCTTGCAATATCACTGGCTTTTTCTTTGGTCGTGGCGCAGAGAGACGGAAAAGGGCGGCAAAATACACCTAAACTCGAAACAAGTTTCAGAGGAATCGGTTATAAATACTCGAATGTCATCTCGTAAACAAGATAGCCTGGTTGTTTTCGCGAGTGAGAAGAACTGCCTCGGGCATTCGCACTCTCACGAGCTGGTGTCGACAGAGGCCCAGAACCGACTGAGACTGAAACCACAACAACAACAACAAAAAGAAGTGGCGAGGAGGTGGACGGAGTGGAAAGAGGGGGAGCGGGTGGTGGAGGAAGAGAGAGACAAGGACTTCCTCCGGTATGGAGGGGCTATTTTCGAGCAGCGTGAATAAACCTTAAAGGCTGGATTTATACGCGCACTCCGTTTAGACGGCGCCGCCGCCGCCGCCTTTGTTTAGACACAGAGCCTGTTCTCGTTCCGTCGATAGATTGGACGTCGCTCTGACGGGAGGGAGGAACGGATAACTGGCTGCTCTTCGGAAGGGGCCGTCAATCAACTTCGCTAGCTACAATTGGCCGCACAAGTTGAGCCAGAATTGCTCTCTACTGCACAGCAGGTGCTGTATAGATACTGTTCCGAGGGGCCTTCCCAATACCCAACAAACCAAACTGGAGTAGTAGCGGAGACGAAAACGAAAGTTTGCGGGACCTTAAAGAGGTTGCTCCGCTGGAGTAGTAGAAGAAAGGAACAAGAAAAAAAAAGTTATTCCGAACTGTCAAACTGGCATTAAAATTGACAGCGAACAACGAGTTTATAGACGAGCCTATTTTAGCCTCGGCACACGGGTGCGGACGACCCGCTCCTACTCTCGACACCAAGCGCCAACTGGCGGTGCGCACAGAACTTACGCTTGTGTGGACTTGCTGTTAATTTCTGTCTTCGATGAGCTGTGCCACTTAGAGTGCAGTACGTGCGCCCTGTGCACCACTACTAACATTTTCCCTGCTCAAGACAGTACGCCAGATATTCGACGAGCATTGTTACTCGTTGACGTGCTTTGCGAAGGTAGTGATGAGGATGCTGTGAACTGGAAATCGATATTTGCAAGCAGATTCTTGCTCTGGTGTACCGTTCGTTGCTGCCATTTTCGTGCACTGCCATCTATGATAAATGAGTTTGTGTTTTCTGACCTTCTCTCGAAGATTTTATGTATTATAATGCGCATTTTTTGATTTTACTCGATGGTGTAGCGATCTGCAAGAGGTATTCGTGTCGGCGGGCTGCGCGGTTCGGATTATTCGAGCGAAACGAGCGGTTTTTGATCACCACCGGTTCGTCTTCTCCATACGAGTGCTGATCTTGGCATTGCTCGCATTAAGCTCTATTCGTGTAGCGGAAATCAAGCACGAGAGTGGCCAATTTATATTACTGCTTCTCTGCGGAAGAGAGCAGACGGCGGGGCAAAGGAGTGACTGTGGTGTCTCTCTGCTGCTGGTATTCACCTTAACTACAGTAAAATGCACAAGATTTCATTGCGTTCCCTGGCAGTGTCCCAAACGGCAACGTCACGCTATCATGAGCGCTGAGAGCTTCCGAATGAAATAGACTTGCCTTCTTCCTGCACAAGTCATGCATGCTAATATCTATGCAAGTTTTGGAAAGAATCGGTGTAATAATATAATTGGGAAGCAGCACCGAAAGTAAAAAAAGAAAATATTTTCAGCGAATAATTATGTAGGCAGAGTTCTAGGCCATTACTGCAATGATGCGACGAAATCAGCAAAGAATCTAGAGCTTCACAAAGTAGGCGCGAATTTGTGTCGTAGTAAAACAGGAGAAATCAACGCTGTTTTTCGAGCTTATTTGGAACGAAGGAACCTGATATGCAAGCCACTGCAGTACAGTTAAACCGGACCGAGAGGCTATAAAAATGCTCGAAAAATTTCAAAACTATGATGATCTAAAACAACGACGGTAATATTTTGTCTTCAGTGCTGCAAAAAGGCAGGATTTTTTCTCGAAAGGAATTTCACTCACAACAAGCTGTGACTCGGGCTTTCAAGTATTACTTGCTTGTGCGCACGTCGCATCTTCTTTTCTGTGGAAAGTGCAAATCGTGAAGTTTTGCTTACTGACGACTGACATTAAAAAAAGACACTGTGCTTTTCAGATTTCGTTTCGTGAGCGTATTTGGTATGCCATTTAGCACTTGAAATTTTAACCGTGAGGAACAGCTAAGCACGCGGGAACAACTTTGCGCAATGTTTATCGTGTATCAGCCTTCACTTACGTATGCACTTGTAATGACGTCCAATATGGAGACGGCAGCATTGTCTGGCCACGAACAGACCGGCTGTAGCATTAACCAAGTGTGCAGGCAATTGCACACGTATTGGCAATGTTTGAAAATAGCCAGATTTATCAGAACTGGGGAGGCGCTCTTTAAAAAAGAACCAAATATACGTGCGCGTGAACCAAGAGAAGAAGCAATTTATATTACAACGACCCAAAAAAAATCAGCGGCTGTTACCGTCGGCGATAAATAAGAAAAAGATCAATAAATACTGCAGATATATCCATCAAGCATTGTCAGTTTCTAAGTTTCTTAGTCATGTCTTTCGCCAGCTTGAGTTTGGTACGTTTTTTCCAATATTTATGCAGCTGAATATTGTCACAGCAGCTGGATTGCCACAATACATAACACATTTCTAACATTTTCGCATGCAACATATTAGAAATCATCATGAACTGAACAATTTAATGCGTTAAAATCCAGGAAACTTGCCTCAGACTGATTTTCTTGTCTTGCTCGCACGATTGATTTGCGGCCCATCATTGCCTGTTGACTGGTCAGCTATATTACATATTATAGAGCGCGGACGTGATTGGCTAGTACCTTAACCGGTCACGATCGGCATCGAGACGGTAGCTCATATCCCTGTGACACCCGTACTTTGAGATGGCTATTCAGCTCGGGGACTTCGAGGTTCTCAATCGCGATCGAATTCGAAGGAGTTGAGCCACTGCCAGTCGGCAATCTCGATCGCTCTCGAGAAATTCCATTAGTTCACACCAAGATGTGGCGACACCGGTCACCGCCAATAATTTTTCATGTATGCAAAACTATCAGTTAACAAGTTTAATGTAAAAACGGGTTTAAAAAGAAATGTTTATTCGTTATAGTAATATTAAATGTTCTTCGGATAAGCGTAGTAGCACTAATGAGTTTTTGGTAGGGGTGTGCGAATATTCGAAAGTTTCGAATATAATTCGAATATTATATTTTTAGTATTCGTATTTGATTCGAAATTCAAGTATTCGTGTTGTTTCGAATATTCGACCCGGCGCGAATATTGTATCTAGCCGAATATTCTATTGCGAGCACCGGCGTTCATTTCGGTCCGCAAATCCTACCGACAGAGACATAACAACATGGCGGCGCCCAGAGCAATGCGTAACGTGGGGCCTTGCCGTAGCTGACTATGCTGGTGAGCTTCTTTGTAGCTATACCTGCGAAGCTGGTATAGTCGGAGCTTTGCACGAAGTACCTCGCAATACAAGCCAGTTCAGTGCCAATTGAGAGGGCATTTTCTGTGGCTGGAGAAGTCGTTTCAGCTAGAAGGGAACTACTTCTGCCTGACTATGTGGAGCAGCTGGTTTTCCTTCACGACAACCTTTAATGTTCATCCCAATACCGCGCTTTTGTGCTTATGGCAAGCTAGCCTTGATCAATGCTATGTACTAGCCATCTTCTTTGATATTTACATTCTTCTAAGAATAATGTTCGAGACTTGGACACTTTTTGTGCAGCCACACACACCTTTTGTGTTCATTTAATCATTTATAGTTGAACTTTGATCCTCTTGGGCGCTCAATTAAATGTTTCGTAGTGGTTAAATGCATCTGTAGTTGATTATTCTATATTCGATTCGATATTCGGAACCAAGTATTCGTATTCGATTCGTATTCGAAAAATTTGCTATTCGCACACCCCTAGTTTTTGGAGAAGCAGGCGTCGAGTGTTTTTGTACCACTGGCAACAATGGTATTATACCTGGTGCACAGGGTTCGGTGGTTTCCTGTTTTTTTGTTTTCCTGCAAAATAAGTTGTGTATTTTAAAGTTCTATAATCCTTAAATTCTTTCTGGCAAATATACTGCTGATAGACCACGTTGTTGCTGCTCGAAGGGCTTCGAAATCTCTATAGAGTTCCGCACGGCTCCATTGGAGCTGCCCGTATAGCAACACTCATTGAAACGATAAACTATCGGTTCGAAGGTCTTCTAAAAACCAGTGTGAAGGAGGTATAATCCACCAACAAATCACGGACCAACGTGATGTCTGATTGTCATACCAACAGCTCACTGAGCCTGATCAGAAATATCGCTTTATAATTAATTGTCATGAAGCGATATACAACACAATGATCGTCTTAGCGGTCATCTGTTGACGTCGCATCAGCTGTGTGAGAATGAAATATTAAAAAAATCCCTCTTGTTTGGTCCTCTAGCTACTTTCATTAGTTTAATGCACTTTTCCTGCCTTCAATTCCGCAATAACGCTTTTAGAGGCTGCTGAATAACGATTAAAGTCAATCTGAATCAAGCTCTCGCATTCAAAAAGAGAGATTGCAGCTCAACTATTTACGCTGAGAATGTTGCTGGCCTTACGACTGTAGAGATTGAAATTTAAAGATAAGAGTTCCTAATGCCTTATGCCAAAAACTTCCAGCCTGAAATATTGTGCCCTTGCCAGCTATATTTTTCATCCGTTTTATTACTAGTACTTGCATCTCTGTTGGTATTCGAGAGCAGGCGTTATTGTTCTTCTTTTTTTGTGCAGCAGGTGTCCGATGCGAAAGCGCCTGTACGTCCGCGTTTCTTTCTTTCTTTTTTTTTGCAAATGAAAAAAAAAACCGAAGTAAAGAAGAAAACGAAAAGAATGAGTTTTAAAATGCGAATATGGTTCGTTCAGCCTGTTGCACTGGGCCGCATGCTGACACAATTCCTCCAATCCTATGTGACGCAAAGTGCAACAGCAGTGAGAGGTCAGCATGAGGATGTAAACGTATGCCTGTTTCACCTTATATGGTGTGTGTGACCGTGAAGAATGAGTAATGAAAGAAAAAGGCTTTTCGTCATGAAACGGGCGATTTGCGTTAATTACAAAAGTAAATAATAAATATGGGGATGAACTTTTAACGATAAGAGTCACGAGTTTGGTTGTAATGAGCAAGTTTTAGAGCGCCATCATCGCATCCAGTATCAGTTACCATAGATGCGGAAAAATATAACTGCTTTGCTGTCGCATGAAACGCAGGTGGGCGTGGCAAAGCTTGCACCCCAACTGGCCGCCGAGCGCAAGCTTCATTCGAGCGGGAAGCCGTAGGCAATATTTTTTTTTTGCTCTTAACGATTGCTACTTGAGGCGCCGATGGCCCGCTACAAGTTGATAGTTAAAACCAAATGCTTAGGTATTATAATTAACATTAACAGCATGTTCAGCAAATTATTCGAGTATTTAACGCATCTCACCCCTTTCATGACCTTCGCCTTTGTAGACATGATGATCGCAAAGGAGCCAGCATTTTATAAAAAAAAGCCCATTATTGAAACTCTTCCCGCGAACGTCTTGTATAGGACCCCACCAGTGAACTGTAGGGCGAAAAACGTCATTTCAGGGCTGCAGGTATTTTCATTTTGAATAGCTCGTCAGAAAACTCTGCTCGCACCAGTGAATTCAGTCGGCTTTTGGACAAACCGAAAAGCGTGACTGCACCGCAACCTGCCGATTGTAGCGTACGCCAAAACAGCTACGAGGGTTACATTTCGTTACCGGTCACGTGACAGCCACTGTGTCAGCGCGTTCTTACATGCCGACTCCGTCAATACAGCATCCTTAAGACGATAAGCAGCAGGATTCCTCAGGCGCAAAAAGTTGTAACCGTACCGAACTACCATCCAGCTTGATAACATCGCTGGAGCTGGAACAGCATCCTAAGTTGTTTGTGCATCCGCTCGGTTTAGCAAATCGGGCGAACTACGGACTTGGCTTCGAAACGCTGGGTTGCAGCGAACGGTGTCGTGCGCCCTATATGGGCACAGCGTCGTATTACCCGTGTATTTAAACAATGCTGACCGGCGCAGAAGGGAGCACAGTCATGAGGCATCATCGCAGGCGTGCGCATGCACACACAAAGCATGCAGACGGGTGCAGAGCGCGCATTGTCATCGACATGCGCGCTCAATGCCGATGTGTTCGGCGAGGACACCAACGCTGTTTACTCACTTGTTGTGCGACGAGAACATGCCGCCCCCGGAGCTGAACACTTGTATCCGCCGTCCTATCGTTTTCGAGAACTCGCTCGTTCGCTGTTCGAAGATGCTTCCCTGCGCAAGAAAGCACATGCTTTCGGAACAGAGTTCCCAAGCCTGGTGGAGGCAGCCGAGACAAGCATAGGCAGACAGCGTTGCAGATCGTTTAAGTTTGCCGAGATGCGAAGCTCAAAAAAGGCTTAGAAACTGACAAGTAGTGCTGCAAGTTTTAGGATCGGCACACTGCTAGGATACGGGAAAAGAACTTGGGGAACACTTAAGTTAAGGATATGACGCGATAACGTTGAAGTGTCCTTACGGTCGCTTGCAGCTCCCCTGGCGTACCCTTTCGTAGACATCGACACGCTTGTTGTTATCGCATACTGCTTGATTACAAATCATCGTCCATGTGAATTGGCGACGCTAATTAGTAACCCAGAAGTGTTCGTGTAATGGAATTCGCTTACTGTGTGGTCTGGGCTGCTCGTGCAAGGTGTCCATTGATCCCACTAAATGAACGTTCCTCAGTGCTGTACAGGTGGAGTGCCCGGTTCCCGACCCAAAGGACGGCGGTTCGATCCCGTTCGACCACCTTTTTTTTCTTTTCAGCGAAACTGCTTTTTCTACGTCACTACCCCCTCGAACAATAAGGAATTTCCAGTCGCAAGGACGCCGACGTTGAACGGGACCATTGACGCAAACGCATTTAATGAAAGGATTGAAAAACAAGGAAATGAACTTCACGGATGTTGCGTAGAATATATAGACTCCCTTAAATACGTTGAGGCGTCTGTCCCGCACGCCCTCCTTGATGGCAAACATGACATCACAGTACACAACGGTGCAGTGGAGATCGAGAACGGGGGACACGTGCTTTCTTGCTTAAGAACATGCAGTGTACTTACGGCGTAGTAAGACTTTTTAAACGAGTTTCAAAGTTTCGCTCTACAGCAGTTGCAATAAAACATATGCCTGTAAAATATCCAAGGAATCTTAAATATAGACGCTGCTTGTATTAGAGCTGAAAACTAGTTTTATATTATGTATAGTATTTTTTTTTTTCTAGTAATGTACCTTTTTCGTAAAATGAACTGTCCGCGGAGTGTTGCAGTTTTGTAGGAAAGTGACAACCAACGCTTTACACAAGTGGAACTAAAATTATACGCTCCCAACTCCCAACAAAGACTAGATTTGTTATTTTTTATCTTTTGTCGATGCAATAAAGTTGCCAACAATGAATGTTTTCTTTTTGGTCAGAAAAATACAAGTGCACATAGGGTATTGATTCTAGTCCCAGTTATGTAAATGCCATTAATTAACATCTGTGAAAAATATTGCTGGCATACGCCGAGAAAAAGATACACAAACCTCCAAAAAGGTTGTTTTGAGAAAGACGCCAATAAAGTCTATGAGAGCCACCGCGGCGGATCAGTCGCTATGGCGCTCGGCTCCTGACCCGAAAGACGCGCGTTCGATCCCGGCCGCGGCGGTTGACGTTCTTTGGAGGAGAAAATCAAGAGGCCCGTGTACTGTGCGATGTCAGTGCAGGTTAAAGAAACCCAGGTGGTCGAAATTTCCGGAGCCCTTCACTACGGCGTCCCTCATAGCTTAAGTAGCTTTGGGACATTAAACCACCTTAAACCCTAAAGTCTCTCGAAAACATTCTATTCATCAAATGTTCCCTTCACAGAAGAGCTACAGGACGAGCCCTTGTGGCTGAAAAATGTACTAAGAAGAAAGCCAAACTCCAAACCAAAACCTTAATTAATGATCAAAAACACCAGAGCGTTAAATTTTTGCAAGTATCCGAAGCAAAGCGACCACGTCGAGGTGCAACCGCTTTTCCGGTTGACGTGCGGAAGAAAAAGGAGTAAAAATTATTTTTTAAATGGTGTATGCTGAAGTGCAATATGCTTTCTGAAAGATGAAGAAGTTTTCTATCAGATGATCGCAAAAGCTCAAAATCAAATTTTTTGATAAAACAGTCTCACCGCACCCTAAGCGTCGCCCCTACTTTATAAGTAGTTTGGAGCGCAGTAAAGATAGCTTCAAAGTTTTGGTGTGAGGACAGCGTCTTTGGAAAGATTACCGGCCCTCCTCGCCTGCTCTCCATGTTTGATCGGGTACGATGATTCGTGCATGTCTAGGCGTTGTGTACTATGATCCCCTATAGGGCAGCCAAACAGAAAGTGGTAGCTCTCGCTTCTGACTTTGCTTGTTTTCCCAAACCTTTCCTGTCTGTGTTTGCTTACTTTTGCGGACGCCATGCAGACGGAACTGCCACCTGAACAAACTTCAAGGAAGCTGTGCGCATCGCTCTTTGGGCATGTAGGAGTGGGAGCGAAGATCGATAAATATTTGTGCGGGAATACAAAAGCAATTCAAAAAACGGGAAGAAAGCTATCCGTTCTTGATGCGAAGTGCAGCCTTTAATGGTCTGGAACACCCACGGGTTATTGAAATCGAAAGGACCTGGGGTCTCGATTCGCTGGATTACTCAGCAAAGACAAACAGAGATATCGGAGTTTGCAGGTGAAACTTTTCTAACGGTAGTTAAAAACAGTGCACTGAAAGAGACAGTTAGCCACATGTAATCATAAGAATTTTCGAAATTTGGAATCATAAATATCTCAGGTTCGTCAAAATTAGTGTTTTACATGACACGGGACATATCACAAGGAATTCGAGCTTTTAGATTTTGTGTTTAGCCCCAGACAATATAACTGATAATCCTGTGTTCAGCTCGCAAAAAAAAAAAGTCTAACTCACGTGATTAAAACTGGAACGCAAACTTAAAATGGAACGTTAAGTATGCTAAGCTTTCGGCGGAACCTTGGGAATGCATGGAGGCTGCAATAATCATGACCTACTTTTGCCTATTCTTTCTTGGCTCGACTATGTCGCCAGAATCGCTTGACATTTTCCGGGGCTTCGTATTCTGATCTGTACCTCACTTTTCGTGAACAGGTACTCTTGATGTGGCTTGTGTTTGCCGTCTCTGCGCGCCTGCTAATGCAGTATAACCTAACCTTTCAAGCATCGCTTTCATGATTCATCCGTTATCCTTATGTACAGCTCAAGTTTTGTTCAGACAGGACGGATGATTTGTAACCACATAGGCTTATTGCAGTACGTTGCTTTCATTTTTCTTTTGATTTAATCCACAATGAGAAACCAAAATGAACCTCACGCGTGCACTTAATATTGGTTGACCTCGGATTGTAAAAGTGAGTCCCGGCTTTCCAGTGAATATCCAGTTAGTTCTCACTTGGTAACTTCGGCGCACATGAATGCGCCGCATGCTTTAAGGAAGTTAAAATAGATTGTTTTTATGGGGTTCAATGTCTCAGAGAGACTCATGTTATGAGGGACTCCGTAGCTGAGGACTGTCGTTTATTTCGACCACCTAGGGTTCCTTACCGTGCTCTGACATCGCAAACTACACGAGCTTACAGCTTCTAGCGTTTCGCCTCCATTGAAACGCGATCGTAGGGGCCGGGATCTAACCCGCATCTTTCGGGTCAGCAGCCGAGCACCATAACCACTGCGCCACCGAGGACGGCAAGTTAAAGAGCTGACGCGCTTCCTCTAGAAAGATAACGCCGTACAGTTAGGACTATTTTATGCTATAACAAACGTTTTACGGATGGCCCGTTTTATAATTAGTGCACGACTACTCTATTCCAGTCTGGCTGAAGCTTATCTCCAAGCTGTTCCTGTTGCAGGTGAGCATAAAATGAACCGCTAAAGAGAAATTAAACACATCTGTTTGTTGCTGCGCCAATCCTCATCTTTCTCCGTTCCTTTGTCCCGGTTAGAATGCAAGAATTCTTTGTCGAGACAAAATGAAAAATATATTAAGACGGCTTAATATTTTTCTTGGCTTGATGAGAACTTAAGCATGCTTCTCTAATGAGACATATTCCACCTTGCACTGACGCAGTGTCGCTCTTTTTTTTTTCGTTTTTATCTCTGTGTTCGCGAAGCTGGCAAGCACGGGGCGGTGGTGACCTCGTTAGCGCAACAACATCTCGTTATAGCCCAAGCAAGTAAATTGTGTCTGCGTCTTGAAGACTCGCGAACCAGGCCTAAAATGTCGCAGAGATTAACGGACCGCTATTTTTGAGCTTTTATGCAGCAACCCCGTTCTACTTTATTGCGTTGTTTACTATTTTTCACAGCGGTAATAGTTGCCAGTAACCAGTTTCAGTGCAAGTCACAACGAGCATTGAGTTGAAAGATGCTCGGTTATATAAAACACAAAAGTAGCAAATCTTTGCACACCAGAGAAGAAGGAATTGCAGTTCAAAGCATCGGGACTGATGCTGCATTCCGCCATAACCTTTACCTCGTTTTTCTACGGTTCGCGATAGCGGCGAGATACAGCTTTTTTACAGCTGCACCGCAAAAACACGTAGTTTCCTTATTGAACGGCATCTTGCAGTCTGCTTAGATGCTGTCTTCTAATAAATGGCGCCAAACTATAAAATAAGCTGAAGGAAAACAAAACTTTATCTGTTAGAAAAGAATCATCTTAGTCGCTGTTTGCGGAAGCCGTACAATCCTTTTCTGGCGAACGCATCCGTCAAGAAAGAGGCGTAACCCACCTGCATTAGTACCTCCATCGTGACAGGCAGTGGTAGCTGTATGTAAACAGATGATCCTCCAAGCGGAGCCTAGGGAGACGCCCCTTCACACTGGGGGCCCTGGGTGGCCCGTCAGGCAACAACAAAAAAACACTTCCTTCAGGAGCACTGACCACAGCACAGAGGCGGCAAAAACAGACCTCCTCTTCTTTTTCTTCTCTCTGTCGCTCTTGTTCGCGGCACCACGAAGATTGGGAAGTTTGTTTCTCTGGGTACGCTGCTTCTTCGCGGTTATCCTCGGTGAACGCTGAGCTCAGATGTCGAACGCATCTACGGAGTTTGTTGAGTAGTGTTCCTGGACCAAATGGTTTGTCCCCGGTGGTCAAAGGGCAGCAGTGTGGAGAGGAGGCCAACGATGGGGCGTCCCACAGGAGCCGCGTTGTTTTGGAAAAAGGGGCCCTCTTTTTTCTCGGCCAGCGGCGTCTCTCGGAAGATGAGGAAGCTCGAATGCCAGGGAGAGAAAGAGAAAGAGAGAGAGAGAGAAAAAAAGACGAGAGTGGAGAGGAGGGCAGGCGCTCAAGGGGCGCTTGGCTGCATCATGAACGGGAGGAGGTAGCGGGCGGGTGAGTCGGTGGCTAACGGGAAGGAACAAACATGGCGGCGGCAGTTGCAGTGGAGGCTGTAGCAGCTGATATGACTTCTGGCGTTATACTTTCTTTGTGTTTCTGTGTTTTGCACCAATCCTCCTCTTTTTTCGTCGTCGTCCCTCGGTTTCGGTCTGGACGGGCTCCAGGTTGCTTTAAAAAGCGACCTCCCTTGAGAAGCTCGCGTTCGGTTCATTCCTGGACCGACGGGGGCCCACAAGGGAGGGGAACTCCGGCCAGCGGGGGAGGATGCAGACGCGAGGCTCGCGTGGGTGCCGGCTTCGACGGAGACGTAACAGCTCGCGGGTCTGAGCTCGCGGGAACAACATTGCTCTTTGGGTGTGAGCGCAGGCAGACTGGTGGGCACCCGCCGAACTGTGACGCGATCAACGTCGGGAAACAGACGAAGACGATGGACATCATTAATTTGCAAACAGGCGCGCAAGCAAGACTCGTCTTGTGGCTCTTTGGCTTTATTGCTGTCATCATCTTTCCGGTTTATTACGTGAATTTGCCTTTTCAAGAGAGATTGTGAAGACCGTGCGCCTGGGGCTTTAGAGATAAGTCTTCGTTTGGAGTGGCCTACAGCGCTCTAAGCGTGGGGTTCTGGTAAATGTCAAGCTCTCTCTAATAGACATTTCGCTGTGATGAAGCTCATCCATCCATCTTAATTGGTTGGTTTGGTTTATGGAGTTTAACGTCCCAAAGCGACTCAGGCTATGAGAGACGCCGTAGTGGAGCGGTCCGGAAATTTCGACCACCTGGGGTTCTTTAACGTGCATTGACATCGCACAGTACACGGGCCTCTAGAATTTCTCCTCCAAAGAAATTCAACCGCCGCGGCCGGGATCGAACCCGCGTCTTTCGGGTCAGCAGCCGAGCACCATAACCACTGAGCCACCACGGCGGCCATTTTAACTGCTTCAGAGAACATAGCTCGTACGCATAAATGACGAAGAGAATGAAGGAACGCCACCCCCCACGTTGACTTAGACGACAACACGTGCAAGCGTTGTTTCGCGTCCAAAAGGTCGGCTGGCACGCAAATATAGAATGAAAAGAAAACACAGACGCGCCGATCCATTTCTGTAGTCGTAATCTAAATATACCGCCAGGCGTTTCGTCAAAGCGACGCGGGTGCGAGTGACCGTGACAAGGTTATCTGGAAACGACGCCCAGCGAGGGATGCCAACGGGCCGCGGAGTCCGCCAGTTATTTCGAAAGGAAAAACAAGGCGTCGTTTCGGTATTGCTCAAAGGCGATAGGCCGAAGCCGGGACAACAGACGCTAGTCCAGCGGCGGCAACTCTTGTTTCTGCCGCACTTTCCTGCGAATTTTTGTTGCCGTCAAGCGGAGACGCCACTGTCACCACGCCGGTCCTCCCTCGAGTCCTCCCACTTGGGACACGGTGGATGGAACAAGGCCAAGGTCTCCGCTCTCGTGTCGGCGTCAGCTAATTGCGTACAGCGCTGGGAAAACCGCGGTCATGGCGGAGCCAATCAGGAGGTGACGAGGAGCGCTTCCAACGGAGTATCACTCCACCGTCGCTCTTGGCCTCGGTTGATGTCATACGATGTTTGAACGCGTCCCGAAGCCGGCAGCCTTCAAGTGTCACGCGCAGAGTTTAACGCAGTACTGCTGTAAACCTGCATAGTGACGGCGCTATATCCTCCCACGGCCAAACTCAGTGTGCCAAGTTCGTGGCACGAGCTTTGCGCCGCTAGTGCACGGAACTAGTCTGTAGAAACGTGGCATAAATTTGCGGCGCTGAGTGAAGAGCCGGACGGGTAGGAAGCGGTGCCGACGTTGGTGCTCCTTCTTTATGGGCTCAGCTGGGACGGTCCGGGGCGACGGGCAGGCTTGTCCCAACATCGTAACCCTGTCCCGTACCTTCCGGTTAGGCTTAGCGGGCCGGGAATTTCGGGAAGAGGCAAGCGAGACTGGCGCGGAAAGTAGCTGTCGTATTTTTGCACCACGATTACCACCACTGCCGCTGTTTGTTTGTTCGCCTATGTCGTCCTTTTCCTTGATGCTGGAACCAGGACTGTGAGGAAATATTTATTAGCAAGTAAATGCTAGCAATGCATCAGCACATACCGTTCAGAATTATCTTAGGGTATTTTCACAGAGGCAGTAATGCACTGCTCTTCTTGTAGGAGTCTACGAAGCCATTCATACCGAACAGACTTCAGTGACTCGTCTCGAGCTAAATGGTTGCTCATCGATTATCGAACACAGCATAAAAAACACAAACACACACACAGTGGACAAGGAACGGTGCACAAGGTTTGTACCTTCCTTTGTCCACTCTATGTCCCTTTCTTTGTTCTCACAAGAGACTTGCTTATTGTGTTTCGGATGCAGCAGTGTACAGAGAAAAGCACTATGCATTTGAAATCACGCTGTGAGGCTGCCTGAACTTTGCAGCCAGTGGACAGCGTCTCCAAGAGCGGGTTCGTAGCGGTGCATTAACCAAATCTGTTACAAAGAATGAAATTTCTCTCTTAAAACTACGAACAGCAAATTACAACTAAATGTTTCGAGGCATGTCTACACGTTCACTGACTATTGTGTTGGGAAGGAATCATTCAGCTGCTTCGTGCTCTTGTCAATATGCGCGATGATGCAACAGGCGCGTAATTCTTCACGGTCGTCTCTATACTCTGAACACCGCGAAGTTTTGCCTCTGCCTAGTCGGGCTGTTGAAGATAACCAGAAAGAGAACGAAGGGGAGGTTATTATCTGATGGTGCATAGGTCCGCGCTGATGTGAGTAGAATTTGTAAGACTCCAGCTGGGCACCAGGGGGATCATATTGGTAGGAACGGAATGATGAAAATGTGAAGTGAAACTGCGGTTAGCTTTTGCTTCTACGCAGTAAACATACACCGAAAAAACTGTAAGGAAAATAAACACGTCAATATACACTTGCCGTCAAAAGTAAATGGAAGGCGACTTTAGCCGCCGCTTTGGCTCAGTGGTTATGGTGCTCGGATGCTGACCCGAAAGACGCGGGCTCGATCCCGGCCGCGGCGGTTGAATTTATCTGGAGGAGAAATTCTAGAGGCCCGTGTACTGTGCGATGTCAGTGCACGTTAAAGAACCCCAGGAGGACGAAATTTCCGGAGCCCTTCACTACGGCGTCTCTCATAGCTTTAGTCGCTTTGGGACGTTAAACCCCATAAACCGACCGACCGACCGACCGACCGACCGACCAACCAACCAACCAAGGCGACTTTGTCAAAAAAATTTAATTTATTTAAATATGAAGCATAACGGTCCATATCTGTTGGTGCACGTTGCAATTCGCAAAATCACAATAAGGCCGCACATATGTATTCATGGATGCATGAACTGGGGGGGACAATGATTAAAATTTTTCGTTAATATTGTCTTCCATTTACTGCTGACGGCACCAGTACATAAGCGGCAGCGCTAACGTAGAGGCTATGTCGTAAATAACAAACCCAGTGCAAGTCGATGAATGAGAATAATTGTCCAGCAATACGTTATCCTAAAGAGAAACTTTCCAAGAACTGCAAATAAAGCTACCTGAAGGTCAATATAAAAAATTAAAAAAATAAGAGAATGCAAAATGAGAAAAAGCAGATCCTAATTACACCAAAAGTTCGGCATTTAAAAAAGCGGAATAATGACAGATCAGACTACAGTGTTCCTTTTCGGCGAAGGTAATTTTGACGTTCGCGGCGCATGTCACGTAGAGGAGTTCGTTTGAGAAAATCCAGCAATACTGGAAGGCTGCCCACTAGGGCCACCTGGCGCTTTTCGAAGACCTTGCCCGCGAGATTCTAAGGGAGGCAGTTTTTGCTGAGGTATGACGCAACAAATGTCAATTTTCTGCTTGTGAGATAAAAGTAACCTTTTCTGGAACTGCTAGCTTGGGCTGTGCACTACATGAAGAGTATTTATCGGTTCTTCTGGTGCAAGGACTGCTTCGAAGCAACAGCTGCGCGATCGATTGCCTCCACAGGAAATGGCTGCAGTTTCGTCATCACAGTAGGTCGTCGCAAAACGGAGCTCTGTGGTGATGTAAGCTACGAAACTCAGCTTCCAAAACTGCCCCTTTTTCGCGATCACTTCGCGGAGGTCAGTAGACAGTGGCGCCGCCTATGAGCTGGGCAGCCAGCCATCGACGGCGCCCGGCAACTTTTGGCTCTTGCATATATCCGGGTTAGGAGCAGCGCTGAGTAGTTCATGCGAATACCACATGTGGCTCGGCAGTCTGCTAACCTTCGAATTTTGGTTCAGTCAAAGCTCCAAATTAATGAGAGACGAGCTTTGTAGGGAGTTTGGCACCTGGTGAAATCAAACAGTGGTGGTCGTCACCGAAGGCAGTGTTTTTACCTGAAGCTTGAAGACAATGCGTCAAGGTGCGTTATGTGCCGAAAAGTTCATGTGGCCCGGATACAGTGTAGGGCAGTAGGCGCCCGCTAGAGTGTGATACCTGTAGTAATATTGCCCATTTGGACCCTATAGGAGTGTGTGCGGTTATGCGAGCAGGGAGTGACGTGCAGTGCAATGGTCGTTGGAAATTTTTTGGAAGTGTAGTAGTCTTTTAAATGCGATAGAGGTAAAGGCCTCTTTACGCATAAAATCCGGCGTCGGCGTGGCCGGCGTTGTTAGCGAAAAATCACGAGCATGATTCTGGCAGGTGGCGCCCAGAGAGCAAACTAGCAGACAGGTGGGCCACCTATGTCACGTGACCTTGCCTCGTCATCACAACCTGCCCACCGAATAGTAAGCAGTCTTCCCACCGTGGTAGGAGGCAGCTAAAGATTGGTCGCTCGGGAAGAGCTACCTGGTTCGCACGAGCTCCACCAGTGACAGCACCTGCCATCGCAAGGCAGTGGCGCATCGCTCAACCGCTGCACCACTGCGCCAGGAGGGGTATATGAGGACTCCCGAGGATCTATGAATGTAAAGTAGAGAATGGCTTTCTGCATATATTATATTAACCCGTTACGCTATCGGGCCATGCTATTAAGATGGAGCTTAAGTGTTAATTTTAATTTAACACTTAAAGCTTAAGCTTTAACCTTTAAGTTAAGCTTAAGTTGACCTTTTTACAGCCAGATTTCATTGCAGCTGATTAAATTTTTCTACCAGTTAGAGAGTTACCTTATTAGTCAACGGTACAGCTCGGAAAGCTTCGCACTATCTTCACTACCAGACGATATGAGAATGTATCATTCTCGTTAGGCAAAGATATTCGCTTTTATAGCTGAATCTCCACGAAATATATTAATACCTGGACTTTTGGTTCGTACGCGCAACACATAGGTAACTAATTATTATTATGAAACACCAGGAAACAAATTACCACGATTGCTCAGAAATGTGTATGAAATTAATATTATCCTTGAATTAACCACGTATAAAATGATATTCTCTTTCTCATGACTGAACTGTGCAGCAATGAATGATGCTCTTATTGTGTTCTTTCTGTATGCCACTGTGGAATTCATGTGCCATAACACTGGATAATTGTCTCTTGTACCTGTATTCTACGAACTCTCTAATTACCACACGTTCTAAGCCACTGTGTTGCCACCAAAAGTTAAGGTCGGGGGTACGTAGCATTTGTCAAGTTGTCAGAAGGCAGTGTTTACTATGGACACCCTGCCATCATGTATTGCATGGCGGCGAAATAAACATTACTGTTATTATTATTATTAGGCTGCTTGTACCAAAGTAACGAAGCCGCTGATTCTACTTATGGCAGCACGGAGGGCGACGTAGAAAAGAAATCCGCCACTGCGGCTTATTGTCTTTGGCGCTGTGTTGCTGGAAAAGACTTTCTTTTTAGATACCAGTCTTAGCCAGAGCGGTGGAAGCAAGCTGCGGGAACATTTGTTTACGAAGACTTTTGTGCACATCAATCGATCCCTGGCGGTTAAATTTAAACTAATAAACTTTATAACAGTGCGCCTGATTCCTTGAATGCGCAACGTTAACGTATAAAGCAATCTTGAACGATTCAAAAGCGCAGGACCAAGATTAAAACGTACTCTGTGCTTGTACGTCTTTCCAACTCATTAAATGGTGAATTGATCTTTAAGTAGAACTGCAGATTGGGCTAGTTGGTGTAGGTTCATAATGATGGTTCAACAACGCAAACACACACAGACCAAGAAGGATACAAGACACAAACACAGCACTGTGTGTGTCTTGTCTCCTCCTTGGTCTGTGTGTGTTTGCGCTGTTGAACCATCATTATGATCTTTAAGGTTCGTTTCTCATTCACTAATAGCGAACTATAGTAGTTCGCTGTACCACACTGGCAGAACAAGGTCGTTCTCATTAAAAAAAAAAAAGAATTAGATATGTGCTCAGGAGGCGTTGTTTTTTCGGAGCTGGCTACTCCTCTCGTTATAAATCAAGCTGTAGAGTAATTTCTAATCTAATATTTATCAGATTAAAGAACTGAGTGAGCCACGTGCCTGCCCGTACCCTCTCCAGCAGAGCTGGAAGTCAACATAGATGGAGCTGGGGTCCGGTGTCGTCGCTTCCACAAGTGGACTCGTCTTCGTTACGAGCTTGACAGAGAAGGCCCCACTCGTCTTAACGCTGGCACCGAAGGACGTTAGTTTAGTCTTGGTCCCAGAAAGCCCCCCCCCCCCCCCCCCCCCCCCGCTTTCCTTTCCAGCGCCTCCTCGCTTCTTCCTCAGGCGAGTCAAGCTGTCAAACCGTTGGCACGGGCTCCACCGTTGTCTAGGCATAGTCCTAGTGGGGTTTTTACTATTCGCTGACAGTTCCTCGCACACCGTCTCTGCGTGGCAGCGGCTTCTAGGAAAGACCGTGGGAAAACACTGGGCCTGCTACGCAGCCAAAACTAGCCTGTGCAGCGGCAATGTCAATAATGTGCGAGCCAGGAGACCGAATAAAAGATTACTTACTTTACGCACCTTCACCAGAGATGTCCCCTAAACCCGTAGACGCACGAGCTTTTCTTCGAAACGAGTAAGATGAAATCAAATCAGATGAGGCCATGTCAGAATCACTTGAAACCACAAATTTTCGGGGAGAACATAAGAACGACTAATATTCTCATTGGTGACTTATTTTGCATATTATGTATATATCCATTGCTAACGTGCCCTTCCTTAAAAAAAGTTTTAGACAATCTATTGAGTGTCTATAGACGTCAGTCTAAAAAGTCTATAGACTGTCTATAGACAAAAGCCTATAGGCAATACAAATGCCATAGACAGCCTGTAGACAATCTATAGATTTATGGCCGTACACTTTTAGTAGACTTTTCTCTATAGACAGTCTATAGACTATGAATAGACAAAAAGCAATATCTATAAGAAGTCAATAGAGTCTATAAGAAGTCTATAGACTGTCTATAGACCCGTTCGAACCTCATGCAAGGGTACTGTTTGATAATTATTAAACAAGCAATAATAGAAGAAGGGATTGGTGCGATAGCTCTTAGCCTAACTAAAAGTAATGCTCGACATAACTGTTCAAGACTGAAACTTTGCTCACTATAGAAAATTGAGTGCGTAACAGACGGTATTAATTAGAGCACTTGGAAGAAGCGCTAAGTTGCAACTGATTGAAAAGCTTCCCACTTGGCGAACAAAACGTACGCAATTCCGGAATAGTTTTAACACACTGCGTGTAAAAGAAAGCAATCCAGAGTTCGCGGCAAAATAGATATGAACTGCGGAAATTTAATGCACGGTAAGTACCTGCTGGGAGTGTCACTGAATAGATGCAAAAAGACCGACCACAGACACCGATGCATTCAGGAGCCTCGGGATTTATTTTAACGGAAGGCAAGCGTCCATAAGATAGTTGGCGATTTTCTTCCAATTTCGCGGGAATGCACGCGAAGAGCCCTTTTTCAGAAGAAGGAAAAATTCAGGGTGCACTTTGTTGACCTAAAGTGCGGTGAGGCAAAAGGCTTTAGCGCGGTGTTGCTGCTTGTGCCATTGATGTGTGGTTAAGGTGTTAATTAAATACACAATTGTTTCTAGATCTTAAATGCTGGAGTCTGGAGGACGTTTGGGAGGTGTTTGCCTTTCTGCAAACACTCTCCAGCGTCATAGACAAGGAGAACTAAATGTTGCGGGAATTTTAAGCTGACGAAGCCAGTCTCGTGCTGGCTGACCACGACAGTGTCGTATGTATATAGCGTTATGTGTATTTTTGTTGTGCAATGTCATGAGCCAAAGACAGGCAATAAAGCAAAAAAAAGGAGGAAGTAGCGTAGCCATTAGCACGCTCGGCTGCCGAACGGAAGGATGGTGGTTCGAATCCCTTCATGCACAAAGATTTTTTTTTCTGGTCTGACTAGAAAAAGCGTGACACCTCTGCTGACAAACCTCTGCTGACAACCTTCTGTCGATAACGATGAGGTATTCCTTAACATTTTGCTAGGGGCGAGAGCAACAGACGCGGTGCTAAGGCATGTGTCAGACCCCGTCTTTCTGGTCATGAAAACCCTCGCGAATGTCCCGAGCGAGCCTGTAGCAGCAGTGCGCCACATGACCTGCCACTGAACAATCAAGGGCACCTGTACGTATATGACATGCAGTGGAAAGACGTCGTGCTCTTGTCTTTCCATTGCATAACCTACACGTACAGTGGTGAGCAGCCTTGTCTAGAGCGCTTGAGCAGTGCGCACTTGGTAACAAAAACCGAAATTAGAGAGCAGCCCTTCATTACCGGGCAAAGTTTTCGTGCCTGCTTTGTTTACGAGGCTATCTCGCGCTACTTCCGTGCAAGCGTTGCAGCTGGACCCTAGAGGCTGTCACAAAATCTCGATTTGTTTGCAAGGAAGTGCACCGCCCGAGCGCTCTAGACAAGGCTGCTCACCACTGTACGCCCGAGTGCGCGTTCTGCGCCGACATTGGGGCCTCTGAGCGCTCGATGCTGGGTCCACGACCATGCTGCGCGATGTGTTTGCGGCGATTGGCGACAGCTAGTGCCCTGCTTCCGCCCTAACATTGTCTCAGACGCAGCGGCCGACGCCCAGCGGCAATAATGTCAGTGGGAGACAAGCGCTCGGCCGTTCATGTTAAGCCTGCTGCCGGTGGTAAAGGTGCCCTGCGTTGTTCGGCGTCAGGTAATTAAGCGCCGCGTCTGCGCTTTATGTCCTCTTCCATAGAACATACACAGAGCACATAGAAAAGCCAAACGACGACTGGTGTGGCAGGAAAAAAGCGATCGAGAAAGGTGGCGGCCAACGACCAGGTCGTCTGCGTGCAGAGCAAGTAATACCATTTCTCGGCTAATCAAGTTCCCGGCTGATTTGCGTGTACCTGGTCACTGCATTCATCGTTTATGTATTCGTGATCCTTTGCACATACGTGTGCGTGCGTAACTTATATTTCTGGATAAGCAGTGCCTTGCTCTTAAAAACAAGTGACTGACAGCAGAACGTAATAGCAGTTGGACAGGAGAATTTTTTCATAGGCCAGAGCAGGGCTAGACAGCGCAGAAAAATCGCCTTTGCGGGCTTACAGCGCTGTGGGTGTCAAGTGAGGCAAAGACGAAAAGCTAGTGAAAAGAAAAACAAGGGTTTGGTTTGGTTTGGTTTGGTTTATGGGGTTTGGCGTCCCAAAGCGACTCAGGCTAGGAGAGACGCCGTATTGAAGGGCTCCGGAAATTTCGACCACCTGGGGTTCTTTAACGTGCACTGACATCGCACAATACACGGGCCTCTGGAAGGAGGCAATTGCTATGTTGACCACAATTTTAAAATCATTACCTATTGCACTGTCCACGTATCAAGTGTGAACCAATCCTAGATTACAGATTGTCTACTTCGCCGTATCTGCTGCAAAAGTGTGTGGACCGAAGTTGGATGGGAAGTTTAGTATTTTAATATGCAAACCATGCACCTATTGAAGATTTTTTTCAAAATGTAACAGTTCTTTAAATATGAAGTGCGCAAATAGAGGAAGCAATTCACAATGGTAATGAAAACACGTCGTTTTCAGTAATACTAACACAAATAATGCGTAACGAGAAATGTACGCGTATTGTATGTACAAACGCTAAAAATCTGGCTATGACAAATTCAGACAGATTTTACAACGAGAAATCGAAGACTGAGTAAAAACCACGGACGAAAACAGAAGAAATGACATTACGAGTAAAATTAAAAGCAATAACCATATATGAGATCATTATAAGTAGAATTAGGTGATATTAAAACTTTTGCTAATGTAAGTACAAAAGAGCTGCAAAATTCATGTCGAGCAGCAAACTGGGGGAAGAAAAGAAAAAAAATTGTCAGGTGTCCATGGCCTGTGCAATATGAATTCCACCTAGAAGCCACCTGAAACCATTTTCCGCACTTGAACAGCTGTTTTCACTATATAACGGTGGCTGTGTAAATGAACAGCAAAAATACACATCTTAGCAGCAGTTAAGATGCCAGCTAAAACAACCTCTTGAAATTGTTAACCTATTCTGCCATCAGTAAAGCGAAGGCTTGCATATCACCAGCATTGTTTTGTACGCAACGTAGCATCAAACAGCATGTGGCTGGACTAGTGCACTGCACGGGCCCGGGCCGGGCCCGGGCCTGATGTTGCGGGCCCGGGCCGGGCTCGGGCTAAAAGCTGCGGACCTGAGCCGGCCTTGGGTCCGTACAGAAACGGTTGGTGTCCGACTATTCATTCAGTATTGCAGGGTGAAGTACACAACTGCGGCATTGGAGCAGCGACACGAATGAGCTATGAGTATAGTACGCGCTGAGAAAAAAACTAAGCTTTATTCATTGACTTATTTATTTCCCTATTTCCAGGCCGCGGTGGCTTAGTGGTCAGGTTTCTTGACTACTGAGCCAGGGAACCAGGGTTTGCTCATAGCCTCGGTGGCCGCATTTCTATTCAGGTGGCAAGCATGACAGCCATGTGCTTGTAGTATCATTGCTCGTTGAAAAAACCCAGGCGGCCGAAATGATGCGGAACCCTTTGCTTCGGTGTTTTTCACAGCCTGACACCCCTTGGGCCCTTAAGCCCCAAAAACATAGCTTTTATTTTATAGCTATATTTTTCTCATGAGAGAAAATTCACAAACTAAAGCCAGTTTGGTTTTCTTTTTGATCAGCTGACCAGAACATTTCGTAAATAGCCACAAAAGCTCGCGAGATTTTGTAAATCTCATCTCATAACCACATCTATCCCTCCTCGCTTCTTCAGCCTGGTTGTCATGGCAAGTGTTTTGCCCTGTAAGTTATCTCGCGGTTTGCGAGTTACCTTCTGCTCCACCAGTAAGAGTAAAATTCAGCCGGCCTTAACTGGCCATTGATCGTTCGTCATCCCAAAACATACCTATACACTATTAGAAATGCATTCGGGAAGAACATATAAGTTTAGGACGCTTATAGTCTTCAAACACGCACCGTGAAATACTCAAGCGTTTTAGCTTTTTCTTTCTGCTGAAAAGCGACCAGTTCGGCTATGAGTTCAACCTCAGAGATCGCGTTCACTAAAAAAAAAGTCATCCCACTGCTTGATAGGCAGCTTTAATGTTTATACTTCGTGGGCGGCAAAACATAGCTGATTAAAATCATGGGGGAATGTAAAGTAGTGTATTACACTCGTATGCAGCCCTTTTTATTTGGCTCTCGGAACTTCCGAGTTTATCTTTGCGCACCTACACGAGATCACTGTCCAAAAGACGGGCCTGGCGAGCACTACTCTTAATGTCTTCCTCCTGGGTTAAAAAGAACCAACTTTCTGCAAGCCAAACTTTGTTTCAGAACCTTTGTCGGCCAGTTCCTTCGGTCTAGTAGCAGTCTACTTGCTCAGAGTGAGCAGTATACCTCAAGCGTTACTGTGAAACGGGCCGGGCCGGGCCCGGGCTGGGCTTCACTCCGGGATTCACGGGCCGGGCCAGGCACACTAGAGCGATAATTTAGCGGGCCTGGGCCGGGCCCGGGCTTGAGGCCGTGGGCCTGGGCCGGGCTCGGGCTTCAAGTCCCGGGCCCGGGCAGGGCTTGGGCCACAGATTGAGGCCCGTGCAGTGCTCTAGGCTGGACTGGTTGGTGACTGGAGAACATGATGAGGAAATAACATATCTTGTATCGCCTCTGCTTAGGCCTTGTGTCTTCGCGCTGTTTACTAATCAAACTATTCGCACAGCCAGTAGTCAAACGGGCCTGACCAGCAAAAAACGACAGTGTTCTCCTGCCAGTAGAGAGGGTTAACCCCGTCGCAAGGTGAATAAGGTAACAACGCTAATTACGCAACTACGACAGTACGGCCAATGTGGCTAAGCAAGAGCGGCAAGGGTAGCCACGGCAACACGATACTGTATTGACCGTACGCCTTTCTAGCAATGATAAAACTTCTTAATAAATGCATTCCACTGATGCTCCAGATCAGGAGCATCCGGATCATGATCCGGATCCCCCTGATTATGATCCGGATCCCCCTGATCCGGATCATGAGAGGGAAATAACTAGAAGAGTAAGAATGAGGTGGATCGCATATGGAAGGCTCTCTCAGATAATGAATGGCAGTTTACCAATATTTCTCAAGAGAAAAGTCTACAACAACTGTATCTTACCGGTACTCACCTACGGGGCAGAAACGTGGATAACTAAAATGGTTAAACTTAAGAACAACGCAGCGAGCTATGGGAAGAAAAATGACAGGTGTAACGTTAAGAGATCGGAAGCGGGCGGAGTGGATGACAGAACAAACGTGGATTAATGACATTCTTGTCGAAATCAAGAGGAAGAAATGGGCTTGGGCAGGGCATGCAATGCGAAGGCAAGATAACCGCTGGTCCTTAACGGTAACGGAGTGGATTCCAAGAGGGCAAGTGTAGCAGGGGGCGGCAGAAAGTTAGGTGGGCGGATCAGATTAAGAAGTTAGCGGAGCCGCAATGTCCGAAACTGGCAAATGACAGGTTTAATTGGAGAGACATGGGAAAGGTCTTTGCTCTGCAGAGGGAGTTGTCATGCTGATGATGATGATGACGACTTATGCTCCGCCTTAAGGGTATTACGTAATAGCGTTAATGGGTTAATTTTTGTACATTCGGAAGTGGTCATTTTCTACATTAGATTCATACATCCCAGGGAGTCCTCATACACCTTCCGGCGAGGCGGTGGAACGGTTAAATGATGCGCCCCTGACCTGCGATGGCAAGTGCTGCCACCGGAGAAACTCCTGTGACCCAGGTTGCCCTTCCCTTACAATCTCTCGCGACCAATTATTAGTTTAACTTGCACTTACCGCAGCGGGCAGTTTGCTTACAATCCGGTGGGAAGGTTGTGATGACGCCACATGCTCACGTGACCTAGGTGGCCCATTTGCCACCTAGGTTGCGTCTCTTAAAAATTTTTCGTGGATTTTTCGTTCACGGGCAATGACGTCGACGACGTTTCTGGATTCTTTGGGACACGGGCTCCTTAACACTACTGCGCTGATAAAAATTCTACGATGTTAATCTAGAGAGATTTTACGTCCCCATGCCAATTTATTCTTCCTGATTTTGACCAGGATGTAAGTTCGCGTTTGTTCCCTCACCCACTCTGATCTCTTCCTGTCTGAACGTTACATCTGTGATGTTCCTTTTGATAGCTCGCTGCGTTGTCTTCAGTTTAAGTTCAACTATTAGTATCCACGTTTCTGATCACTATGTGAGCACCTGTAAGTTACAACTTTTGCATACTTTTCTCGATAGGATTACTGGTAAATTTGGTTTTACCCAGGCTGCAGCGGTCGCATTTCGGCGGAGGCGAAACGCTAAAGACCCGTGTACTCTGTGGTCAATGCACGCTAAAGAACCACAGGTGGCCGAAATTATCCGGAGCCCTCCATTACGGCATCCCTCAAATCCTGAGTAGCTTTAGGACTTCAAATCCCTAAAACCAAACCAAATACTGGTAAACTGCAATTCATGACCCATATCCAGGAATTCGGAACAGGCGCATTTTTTTAATAACGTAAGATTGCATTATAACAATCAGTACACACGGAGATCCTTCCTAGGACGCTTGTAATTTCTGCTATTTATTGTCAACAACGCAATCCATTGTTTTTCTACGGCAGTCTTAACTACTGAGCGCGAAGCGCAGGGCTAACTTTAAAAGCAAGATTTCGCTACGCATCGCAAAATTACACCGTTTCCATCATTATGTTCATGAAAGTATTTTATGATACTCCACAGTTCCCCACCTCCCAACGAAATGTTCTGTCTAAGAAACCTTGACTTATGAGAGTGCCTACCAAATGCACTCCTCCCCATTCTTATCCTCCTTCTAATTTCACTTTCGTGGTCCGTATCGAATGTCACCACTTGCCCTCAGTAACCGTATTCCCTTACCACGTCCAAGCGTCACTGCTCATCGTAAACTGCTGTTCCTTTCCGAGACTGTTGGAACATTACTTTAGATTTCTTCAGATTAATTATTAGACCCACCATTCTGCTTTGTCTGTCTAGGCTCTCGGTCAATATTTGCAGTTAGTCCCCTGAGTAACTTAGCAAGGCAATCACATCAGCGAATCGGAGCTCCATTAACATTTCTCCTTAGCTCTTCCGAATACAGATCTCTGAACACCTGCTGTGCACAGGCGGTGAATGGTACTAGAGAGATTGCTTTTCTACCTGACACCCGTACTGATCGGTATTTTACCACTTTCCCTGCGGAAGAAATAGATGTATTACAGTAATTTTACATAGCCTTTTCTCAATCCTGAATACGCAATGCCTGCACGACTGCTCAGCTTTTGACTTCTTTCTTGTAATATATGAGGGATCAGCATACAGAGGCTGGCTATACTGTGCGCATTCCTCTATCACCTGATGGGTGGTGTGAGTATATTCTAATGTCGACTCACTCAGAGTACCTGGATAACTTCGCTGCTCGACGTGTCGCCCGTTCTCCTTTCGCCTTTGCGACGCGTTCAGGCACCTTGGCTGCGCTCCGAGGTTCGTGTGCAGCTACATAAAGCTGCCATGATCAACATAGTCGAAGCGGTTCTGCTCCGGTGATGTGAAGGTGACCATGATGATGATCTGCCTCTGAGCCGCGGGGCAAACTGCTTGTGTTTTCATCCGGCAACTATGACGCCCCTTAAAGCGGCGCCATCTGTTGCACTACGCCCACTTAGTCGCTAGGAAATGGCATTAGCTGGGCGTGCTTTGCCAATTGCAACTGTAAATTGTAGCCGTTGCTTTGATGACTGAGTGGTCTCACGGGTCAGCCCGCGAAGCTTATAGACTTGGGCCGGCATTAATTGGCGCGAATCCCGTTCAGGTCACTGAGGAAGTTTTTTTTTTTTTCTGCCGGGCACCATTCAGACCAAGAATTCGGAGGAGGACGTTTCTTTCAGTGCCAGTTCAGCGCTAGGTTTAGAGCCTGCCACAATTATGGGAGTTGAGTTTGACGTGAATAAGAGCTGAAGCATTCGACGTTTGAAGCGTGCCTCATGACCTCTTTGTTCCCCCCATGACAGCGGGTATAAAAATGGTGGTGAGAAGTTGTATTTTAACAAAAGATTGAAAGGTCCTCTAGGGTAGGCTCCTACTTGTCCAATAGTCCATGGGCCTGGGCTTCACGGAAAGCTCCACTGCCCATGTTTGAACAGCTGGGTGAGCAACTCGCAGAGTGTCTTCCCATGAGGAGGGGATGGGTTGGGTTTGGGGGGGGAACTGCCATGAGTTGGGGGCACTCCCACAGGTAGTCTATGAGGCTGTCCTTGGTCGCCCCCCATGCTGAGGTCAGCGGGAGGTTCACGGTAGGGTGGTAGCAATGAAGGAGGTGAGGTGATGTAGCAGTGTCTGCAGTTGCCGCCAGTCCGCATTGTATTTTGGATCTAGTGTACAGTGAGGTGGTGGGACAGTGAGACGGATGTTCTTGTAATGAGTGGTGATTTGGTGGTTTGTGACTAGAGCCCCCGAGGTTTCCTGCGTCTGCGCAGGTTCTGGTGCCGGATCTTACGGGGCCCTAAGGGATAGTTCTCTTTACAGCGCATGAAAGCGCTGATTACCGGGAATCCATGCATGCCCAGGAACCAAGGTCATAGTTATCTCTTGGGTAAGCGTGTGTCCTGATGCGAGAATGCGTCGGCTGGTTGGTGTGATAGCATTTTGCTATTAATGACTGTACGCAGCTTGGGAGTCGGTGAAGATTTCTGTGATGTTGGGATCTTGTGTGGTGTGTATGAGAGCCAAGGCGACGGCCGCACTCTCAGCCTCCGTCCGTATGGTTGTTGGCGTGGAGGGTGGCTGGGGTGCCATGCTCGTAGGCAGCGACAGCGGTATAATAGCCTAGTAGGGTGTGATGAGCCACGGCCACTTAGAAGATGTCGGGTCTGCCTGTATAGTGTTTGATGCAATATTCAGCTCGGGCCCGGCGTCTGGCCTTGTGTGGCTCGTGGTTCATATTTTTGGGTAGAGGTCTGATGTGCAGTTGGGCTGCATGTCAGGTGGGATGATTTGATAGTTGGAGGCAGGTGAACAGGTGGTGGGGGCCAGGTGAAGATGCCGTAAAGGGTGTTGGCCGGTTTATGGGCTGGTTAGCCGAAGTTGCTTCATTGAACTTCGAGTGGTTCCGTGAGAGTATTGTAGGTTCTCGTTTCGAGCAAGTTATTTAATCAGCTGCGGTAGGCGGAGTGCTTAGATGGTCGCCTTTCAATTAAGAACGTCACCTTGGTCTTGTTGCATTTTGGTGATCAAGTGATAGGGAAAGTGGTCAGTAAAGCGGCTGGTGATGAGGGCGTCTGTCATATTAAGGGTTCCCCTCTCAGACAGGCCAGCTGATAAGAGCAAGGTCTTAGTCACTACGGGCTCGGAGGACGATGTTTCCTTGGAGGTGTCCTCGTACTGCAGTTTGTATTGCGATCCGAAGAAATTGGGTTGAGTCCTGTCGGAGGGCGAGATCGCCAAGAACGCGGAGCGCAACCTTGTCATCGGAGCTTGAGAGTAGGGGTAGCCCTTGAAGGGTGTGTCGTTGCCCTTTTATTGGTGGGAGTGCTCGGTTTAGCTCCTCATGTAAGATTTCCACCCCTTGACTCTTCTTGGCACCACCACTATGAACCATAGTGCGTGGGGTGGATGAGGGGGTGGGCCAGAGTCGGGGCGCGTGGGGTCGGCTCCGCTGGAACCCGTGGTGAATGTTGTGCCTCCGATTCCTGTCCGGAGATCGTGCCATCCGCTTTCATTTGGTATTGCTTACTGTCCATAGTACAATTCTTCAATGGTCTATGTCATTGCAGGGGGGTCAATAGCCGTGTTCACAGCTGCTGTAGCTGCAGTCATATAGTCTCAGTGCGGCGGCCGCCGCTTCGGAACTTCACAGTGGGCTAGAAGTCCGAAAAACGGGGTAGAAAGGGGTATTGCATGGCGTCCGCATTGGAGACTTGGGACGTTGGCTGAATTGAAATTATAGGGGACACGTTGCCGAAAATGTGAAAGATGAAGTTATTGAAGATAAATAAGCTATCGTATAATATCGAACTCTCGATTAGGACATCCGGTTTCGATCATCATCAACACCGAGAGAGGAAAATTGACGAAAGGAAAGTGACATCTGTGTTCCAGTTGAATTTAACCGGACTGTGGTGACAGTGAACCAGCGACAGCTACTTCACAACTGAACGTTGAATAGCCTCGTCGCTCTGCCTGATATACAGCCAGCCTGTAAAACGCTACAACGCTTCCTTTCCAGAGCTGTAGTAAAACGAGCTTTTGGGCAAGTTGGTTACTTAGCTTGGACATGACTGCGACGTGTGTCTTGTCTGTGTCTTGTCTCGAGTGTTTTCTTACCTATGTGGCTGTCTTTTTTCGCGCTGCAGTTATTGCCAAGCTTTCCTCTGCATCCACGCTACTACTTGAAATGACCACATGCTATCTATTGCAGTCTTCACATGTCGTATAGGCCAGTCCACTTCTTTGTCTTTTTAGCCGACACCTCAGAGGTTGGTCTTATTGATACAAACCATTTATTTCATTATTCAGTCCATCGATGTCATCTTGGTGGCTCTTCTTTTTACGTTTGCAGCTAAGCCGGCCATCCAATGCCCTCGCCAACAGTGGCTCAACACATGCAACTGTTTTGAAGCTAAGACGCTGTAGTCTCAATGGCGTATATGTAGACGCACAGTTTTTGTCGTACTCGCGCTAGAAAGCGACAAGCGCTAGTATCCAAAGTGGAATATCTCATGGACGTTTCAAAACGCTACAGACAGTTCTTAAGAACATTCACATTGCCGTCGCTGCTCCTATAATGTGGACGTTTGCTAACAAACCAAGGTAGCGACTATATAATATGCCTTTAGGGCATCGCAATGCAGACACTGGAGCAAACGCGGAATGCAGACAGCTAGAGCTAATTTCAGTGAATCTCTCTGGCGATGATAAGCATTCTTCTCATGGAACCAAATAAATATTTGAATGAGAAACCATGGTGTACTCCGGTGTGCTACATAAAACCACCAGCGTGTTAATGTGTAGGCAGGATTAGCCTTAGTGTGGGTTTCTCAGCTACAGCCCCGCCTGTGCTGCTTAATAAAGTGGAAAAAACTTCTGCTACTACTGCCCTATAATGTCATTTTCTTGAAGAAACTTGAACAGTATTTTTGCCACTGCGCGCCACTCATTTTGCATATTCCGTCACCTCAGATGACAGCTTGTTTCACGCTAATCACAAAGCGTGGGTAGATTGAAAGAAAATGACGGATATCCCCCCCAACAGCACAATAGTGACCTTTGTGCAGTCATGCCGGCGTGTAGGCAGAGTTGCTGCGAAGACGATAGAAGATAATCGTATCGCTCTCCACGTGTTAGGCCTTCTTATAACGCAAGGGGCAGACGTAAAATGAGGGCGAGCTTGGTCTAGGACGTTCTTGAATGCAAAATGGGATTTCACAAGTTCAGTTTCCAGGCCTTTCTTGTTGGGAACCTGAAGTCTGTTAATTCCTGATTGAAGGCGCTGCAAAAGGCAGCATGCACAGAACTTCTGTGCTTCCGACAGCTGAGTATGGCTTTCGCATCGCAGATGGATAAGGGCAGGTGAGGGTGTTGACTGTAATTTTCTTTATTGTGCTCTCTAGCTTTTAAAATCTCTGTTTTCAGTGATGGTGGCAACTTTGTCATTGAAACGCGGTGATTACAGCTACAGGTTAAAGTTGAATTTATCGTCAGTGTTGCTTTAAGCGGCATTCTGCGAACAAATACATTTCATTCGCGACAATATACTTTCCTTCTGAGTTTCCTTAGAATAGTACAGTATTATTGCGTGTGTTCGTTAAGATAACTTAAGCCGCGGCGGCCGCGAACTTTGCATGACGGATCCCGGAACGGGTCTATGGGCAAATCTTAGAAGACTCGATTTGGGCGGGCGTTATTTGTATAATACATTTCTTAGACTTTCAATTTCAAACAGACGACAAGAAGTGCAGTCATGCTGTTATCGTGATTTAAAAAAGGACTCACAGGACGGTTACCTCGTTGTAACGCGAGATTCAGTCAGTGCTGTTTGCGATGGGAATATTAATATTGTTTATTCATTATTATTTGTCCTCTTTGAGAGAGTTGTAGTGCCACCCGTGACAACACTCTGTTTGGACCGCTCGGCGGCACGCGTTGCAGTGACGTCGTGCGTGACGTCACTGTACGCTGGCCAATAAGCAAAAGGAAATTTTTACATGCCTATTTTCCTGTTTGTAATGTTGTGTAAGAGGTTAGTTTGCTTGGATTACCACATGGTATACGCCTGTGATCGGTAAATAATTTATAATTGAAATTCGGTTTCAACTCGTGCACGATGGCTGCGACGTCAAGGTTCAGTTTAGATTACGTGATGCATAAAAAAAGCTGGTATGGCCGCTGCTTCGTCGTTTGATTTTTATTGCAAGCCTTCTTCGAAAGCAGTAACAATAAAGAAGCTGCAGCGATTATATAAAAAAATTTTATGTCTCATGTGACCTACACTGAATCTTTACGTCATAGCCCTTACTGGTCTTTTGAAACCGAAACAGCATGAGGGAGGAAAAATCTATTCTCATTTATTTAGGGGCCGAATAGGCGAATACAACGTGGTAATCGATGTATACGAATAATGTGTTACACATCACTACAAAGAAGAAAACATGCAACCAAATTTTTGTTCCTGTGCTCCTTTAGAGGGGCAGAGACACAAAGTATTTGGGTCTTCTATTTTTGCCTTGAAAAAGGCTTACGGGCCTAGTAATTATGCAAATTTAATGAGCTCAAAATACCAGTGCGCAGTATTAATAAGTAACACAGACGATTTTGGGCCGAAGTACGCCTTGACCTCGTTGTCAACGGGCCAACCTGGGCTACCACAGTGCTTGATGACGTCGGCGTCGCCATCGAATGTGGTTGTTTCCGTGAACAATCACTGGGTTGGGTGACGTCACAATAATTAGAACAAGTACACTTTACCGTCACTAGATGTGGGTGAAAATTCCGAGTGGCTCTCGAAAAAGCATCAAAAATAATATTAAATTTAGTTCCACTCCACGCCTGCGACTGAAGTTAGCCAGCTAGGATAGAAGGCATCTCTTCGCGCTCATGTAACAAATCACATCGTTTGTTTAAGAAACTTTGTGTGTACCCGTTTAAGCCTTCGCGAACGCTACAGGAGCTGGAAACGTGCACTTAACAGCTGTGCTGTAAATTTCTTACGCGGGGCATCCCCTCCTTCTAAGTCTGACCCCCCCCCCCCCCCCCCCCCCCTTTGTTCTCTCGACCTTAACAAAAAAGCTCAAAGAGGAAAATTACCAAGGTGACGCCGAAGGAGTGAAAACGGCCCTACCGCGTGATTCATTCTTAAGGGCTAGCCAACCGCAACCCGGCATGTTCTGCTTGCGCTGCTGTTTGGCATGGCGCTTCGGAGGCCAGCACGTTTTGTTTATATTTATTTTTGAGCCTTCTTTTTTCCCCCGGGCCGTTTACAACTGAGCCCGTTGACAACTCAATGTTGATCTTATGAGAAATGCTGCGCTTTTTTTTTTGTGGCGCATGTTAGCGAAGCAATGTTTCTCTGGAGGCGCTGTGCAAGGACTTTTCGCTTCTCAGTTTCTATGGAAGGTTAAGCTGTATGAGGGCTGTAGATTATGAAGCAAGGAGCTCTTAAAGAGTGCAGTACTTTACCACTAGCTCGTTTCTGTCGACTGGACTGAATATGCCCTTTGTGCATTTCGTTTCTAAACGCGCTGCCCCTATCTCGTTCCTATATTCTGATAAACACGCCATCTTTCACTCTTAGATTCTAAACGCGAATTACTCCTAAAGGGATTAAAAAGAGAGTAAGTCTTCCTTTAGCACACTCTCTGATAGGGTAGGTTATGTTGCCCCTGTATTCTGGGGCAGATTTCCATTACTAAAGATACGGAGTACTTACGATTGGCAACAGAAACATTCCCTCTTCGAACCATCCGAGGTTCTTGCAGTTACAAATATTTGAACTGAAGTTTCAGTCGTGTCTATTTGTTAACCTCAGACCTCCACTGCCGTGTTTTTAGAAGTCTCCTTCCATTTCTAATTGCTTCAAGTTGCTATGCTGTGAGGAGGGAATATTCCTCTGTGGCAAGCAGTAGTCATTCTGTGTATTTAGTGATCCAAGTCTACCACGAGATTTGGGCGGCATACTCCGCCCCTAAAAGAGAAAGCGCTAGAAGAGTGCTTACTCTATCTTCTCTCCCTTATAACGTAATTAATGTTTACAGTCCAGGACAGAACTACTCTAGCCGGACGGGGGGGGGGGGGGGGTTTCGAAGTAATTCCACTAGTCAGCCCCCTAAAGTGCACAGTTTCCAGCGGCAACTTTGAAATCATTGCTATCATCTTTTGGCACACACTTGGCAACTTTTCGTCCAGCCTAAGTGCGCCACATGGAAAACACAAGAAAACTGGAAAATGTACGGTTGGGCTTTATGTAACTTCATGTAACTTTTTTCGGTGAATTTTTTTTCCTTTTTACCGAACCTAGGCAGCCTATAGTTTTGCACAGTTTGCAAACGCACTTGTGATTTTTTTTTTTACTATGCTATCATCGCGGCTTAAAATTGAATATATGTTGCAGAATCAGCCTGAAGACCGATTAACAGTGCTGCTAATTAGTCGGGCTCTTGGCTACAGTTCCCTCTGCTATCTAGATCTGTGGTCCATGATGGTTTCCCGACTTCCTGTATACCATGAACAAAATTTACGTGCTGGATTGGATCCATGATTTCCCAAGTCACTTCGTTCGAACTACGGTAGCGGTCGTACATTGAGTCGCCTACAATTCTTTTTTCTGAGCCATGGAGACTATACCATCGCTGCCTAAATATTAGAACACTATAGAGATCAGTGATAGTTTTTATGACGTGTAATACTTTTGCTCAAAGCCATAAGGAAGTAAGAGGGGTGAGAAACACAAACAAAATCGCAATGCCTAAATTCGGGAATCGCAGTATAGTTACAAACCAACTTTACGCGCCACTCGTAAGTTTTATTTTGTTTCATTTTCGCGCAAGACACCAGTGGATATGCTGACTTCCTTCACAAAAACTTCGTATATATTTTCCGGTTACATATTTTAACAGCCGCCGCGGTGGCTCAGCGGTTATGGTGCTCGGCTGCTGACCCAAAAGACGCGGGTTCGATCCCGGCCGCGGCGGCTAGAATTTCTTTGGAGGAGAAATTCTAGAGGCCCGTGTACTGTGCGATGTCAGTGCACGGTAAAGAACCCCAGGTGGTCGAAATTTCCGGAGCCCTCCACTACGGCGTCTCTAATAGTCTTAGTCGCTTTGGGACGTTAAACCCCACAAACCAAACCAAACATATTTTAACAAAATTACGATCTGCGCTTCCATGTGACTTTGGTGAAACCTTCCCAGTGCGAAAAAGAGGGGAGGATAAGAATAACGGATAAATTACGAAAGAAATGCCCATAATGCAAAATTTCTGCACTCCCGTACCGCTTAGATAACGGAAACACAGATAAAAGTATCGCCTCAATAAGGCACGCATCAGAACCTGATAGCGAACGTTCTTTGTCGCTTTATCGGCGAGGCGTATATAAGTCGGGCGTATAGACTCGAGGGGTGAGCAGTATCTGCTTATCGGGATATGTGTCGCCTTTCTCGAAACAAAGGTAGGCTACAGAGACGAGATGCCTTTATCGCTCCTGTCTACGATAAGGAGACGGAAAGAGTACTGCAACCTATAAGCGAGTCTCCTCCTCTCCCCTCTGCTAGAAGGGGGCGTCACTTTCGCGTTCGCTGCTGTTGCCGGCAGCAGCAGCAGTGTGACGCGTAAAGAAGCTCAGAAAGAGTGCGGCCGCGTGCATCCAAGACCCACGCAAAATGCTGCGGTGGCTACGCGTCGCCTTTCTGCTGACGGCCAGCGCAGCATCGGTCGGCGGCCAGGGTAAGCGTCGCCCGCCCACTGTATATCACATTGGAAGCCACGCGCCACTACTGAAACTGCAGGCACCACGCGCCCCTATTTGTAGTTTACTGGCTACGCAGAACTATACTGAATCAATCAGATTTATGACTTTCGTTTGCTACAGTATATCCATCCGCAGAAATTACATGTAGAAATTCCTGATAACAACTCAGTAGGATATGACCTTCGAATTTACAGAAAGTTTATTCCTAAAGTTCGAACAAACTATGGCAAACAAACACTAATTTACCAAGTTCCCTCTCTTCTCAATAGATTCAAATAGGACGTTGACTTTTCTGTCAGCAATGCTACATTTAAAAGAAACATTAAACAATACCTAATTGCCAACAATGCTCAATTTTGTTCCCTCTAAAACTTCCTTCGAATGACTTGTTCGTGAGTGACAGTACGGCCCCGATTCACCCACGTCTGCAGTTTATTATTGCATGTATGCTATTGATCTTGCTTGTATATATAATTGTGATTATGTTGGTCATTTGACTCTCGCTGTGTAGTTTGTGTTCCGGCAGCTCTTGCGTGTGTATATTTCTACACATGTATGTACTAATTGTTCTGTGATGTATGTTTTGCTTTTATTATTTCACCCGTCTTCTCTCTCAAACTGTTAGGGTGCCGGGGCATCGTCAGGCTTTTCAGCCTTTTGTCTCGGCTGCCTCTTTCTGTAGAAAGAAAAACAATAATAAAACTATAGCTCCTTCAGGCTCTACTCTTAACCAAAGGATGCAAAATTTCAAGAGTTTTGCAAGAAACATGTTACGCATGAGCGGAAGCAATTTCCTTCGTCTATGATTAGTTAAGCAATTCAGGCCGGATCCTCATACGTCTACGTCACGATTTAACGTGACTTTCAGAATCTCGGTAATACTTCTTGCGACCCACTCCTGTCGTATCAAGTCGTTGTGTGAACAACTCAGCAAATTTTAGACTCGTGTTTGCTCGTGTTTGCTAAACAAGGAGACGATGACTCATACTCATTGGTGGCATATCAGAGAGGACATAGAAGACGGAAGCGCCAATAAAAAAGAGAAACGATTTTCTGCGTTAGCTTCAAATGCCTGTCTTCTACGTTTGCATACATGGTTTGGTTTGTTGGTTTATTGGGGTTTAACGTCCCAAAGCGACTCAGGCTATGAGGGACGCCGTAGGGAAGGGCTCCGGAAATTTCGACCACCTGGGGTTCTTTCACGTGCACTGACATGGCACAGCACACGGGCCTCTAGAATTTCGCTTCCATCGAAATTCAGCCGCCGCTGCTGGGATCGAACCCGCGTCTTTCGGGTCAGCAGCCGAGCGCCGTAACATGATTTTTCAAACTTCAGCATATTTTATTTAGCGCATATTTGTTCCATTGTGCGTTGTAAGCGACGAATTAGGTAGTGTTCAGGCCGCATCCACAAATTTGGACACAGCGCATAAAGGGGGCAACCGTCATGTACAGAGACTCTTTTACGATGACTACCCCTGGACTGTGTGCGGTTGGTTAATAAAGTTTTATTCTTTTTCCACGTCTCAATTCTCCAGGCGGTGATCAGTGCTTAGAGGACCACAGCAGTAACATTTATTGAGCAGAGTTCCTTCTACTTGACTCCGGCGAATTCCCCCCGTACGGCGAGATTCACAAAACTCATCGGACGCCATTGAGTTTTGTTAAAGAACCGGAGTGTTTTTCGTCGGTGATGTTGATTGCGTTGTCGTCTATTTGGGTACCACGAAGAGCCGATGTGTCTGCCAGGAACTTAAGCTCTCACGTGAGAGTAGTTGTGGGAATATCAGCCCATATATCTGCAATTCGACCGAGAGCGCAGCTTCTTATATTAACGCGTCTTCCCGTCTGTCCTTAATTAAATTTCGTCAGGCAGTTAGTTCTACCAAAGTTGACTGTTCCGGCAAGGAAGATTTCAGGTATACGACTTTTGGGTTTGCTCAAGGCCCGTAAATATGCTAAAGGCGCGCACTATGTACGCTTTTTAGGTCAGTACCGGATCTAGTGCGCGACAGCTATTTGCATAGGTATATGTGTGCACAAGATGAGTTGTACATCAGGAAACTTCCGTATAGGCCCACCTGCCCTGCAAAAATGTCGGATGCGTCCATACGTAGCGTGATTTTTTTTTTATTTACAGATTGTTATTTTGCAAAACCGTGAGGCATAAGTAGGTGCGGTCTGTTGATGTTGACTTTAGAGCAATGCGGTCTTATGTAGCTCATATGGGTTAGTAATTGGTTTATTGGTTTGGTTTATTGGGGTTTAACGTCCCAAAGCGACTGAGGCTATGGGAGACGCCGTAGTGAAGGGCTCCGGAAATTTCGACTACCTGGGGTTCTTTAACGTGCTCTGACATCGCACAGTACACAGGCCTCTAGAATTTCGCCTCCAACGAAATACGACCGCCATAGCCGGGATCGAACACGCGTCTTTCGGGTCAGCAGCCGAGCGCTGTAACTTCTGAGCCACCGCTGCGGGGCGGAATAATAATTAGACGATTCATTAACTTAAATTAAGTAATAAACTTTGTATTTTTACTTTAGGAGGCAAAGTTAGTTTGCGAAGTTGACGTCCGTCAACATCGAAGGTTAGCTCTGTTTTTAAAATTTCTTAACCGGCAATGGGGTTCGAAGAATCTAACGTCAACAATGCGCATTTCAAAGCCTGTTGAGTTGGCTTTACCGCATTACAGATCTATGAAATGCTGTCGATGCGCGTGATATCGTCGCCGAAATCAAATTAACTTCTGCATCAACAAATAGGCCTACTGTGCCTTTATTTGATGCATAAAAAGTGCGAGAGACGCATTTTATAAGCCTTTCAAATGCGTAGTTTTGACGTTCGATATTTTGAACTGCATTGCCGATTTAGAAAATAAAAAATACGGCTTACCTTCGATGTTGACAGTCATAAATTTCTAAATATAACCTAAGATATAAAACAAAAAATGTTATTAGCTGATTTATTTTTGTAATGGCGTTTATATTGATCCATATAAGGTGCGTAGGTAATGTCCATGTCGCTGTAGAATCCAGCCCAACAAACCAAACCGATCTATCTCCCACAGTTTTTGAAATTAAAATCTGTTAAGGTGAAAAAACCGGCCTGCAAATTCATAAAATATCCACATGTCTTTTTTTGTCCAGGTTTTTCGCCCTTCGTTTGTTTCGTTTTTCCGTCTATGAAGGAAAGGGGACCCCCTCCAGAGATTTTGAACTTTTATTTTCTGCTCATTTTCTTTTTTTTGCCTAAATGAAATCCGACATCGTTTTAGACCTTGCTCTTTAAAGCGTTTGTTTAATTTGAACTGATTGTAAATTCTTTTCTAGCGCCAAAAATAAGGTTTGGTTTTGTGGTTGCGTTAGTTGTACAATATGGAAAACCGGCAGGGTTGCTCGCCATGCTGACGCTAGATCCTTTGCGAATACTTTGAAAACTCTCCGTGACACACCAGAACGGTCCAAGAAAATTAGCCTCGTACGCAAAATTGGATACATGCTCTCGAAAAGGTGGCGAGAGCGCTGTCTAATCAGCGCGAAGAGCGGCTAGCTGGTTTGAATCTTAATGTTGTACGATCTTGTTTTCACCTGCTGAGCGGCCTTCAAAAAGAGGTTCTTAATACTAAAATTAGTTCTGTAAAGTGAATCCTGAGAAAGTAGGCGGAAAAGGCGCGTCTATAGAGTTAGCGCGAACTTTGTTTACTTGAACGTGAAGCTGCTGATTGCATATTGATGAAGCGCTGGTAGGAAATGTGATGGCATGCACAATATAGCTGAAGCGACCGTGTTCGATCTCGCGCCAGTCACTTTTTACACTCTAAGGATCCGGCGTGACAAGGTTTCCTTAATGACCTTTATTCTGGAATAACCTGACTGCGGAAATCCTGTTCATGTGCTCTTGGAGGCCGCTACTTGGAAAAATATTTCCGTGGCGTGAATTGTTACACGACACCCTTTGATACTGCTTCTGCCATACGGAATTCCTAAACTCTTCAGCCGTTAACACTGCCGTAAGCCGCGTCCCAGGAACAGAGATTTTTAATAGGCTGGCTCGGCAACACTTTTTTTTAGATCTTGAACACCCCGAGTGGTGACAGATTACTCCTTTCTAGCCCCTCTATTTGTGTATCCGGCTTGCAATGTATAGTGTTCACTGATCAAGGTAGTCATTTCAAGGAAACGCAAGCTTGAGAAAATCGAAAGCTTCGAACTCAAATGTGAAAGTCCAGGAAATACAAGCCACCATATGATCCGGTTGCTCGCACTGGCGCTTTGCCACTGACCTTTACATGTATGCGTAATGTGTAGCAAATAATCGTTTGTGAACCTGAGGGGATGTCAATTTAGCATAGAACCAGGAAACTTGAGCTTCCAGATCACCCAGCCTTGCAATTTTTTTACACTGTTGTCGTAATCAATGCAAATCACACACACCAGATCTACCAAGCCAGGGGTTAACAAGCAGTGATGAGTTGCAATTTGAGCTATTGAAAAATGTAAAAATAGTGATTTGGATATCGTATACGGACCATGAAGGAGTCATGCCCCCATGAATTGGTTGACATTATGGATAAGGAGGCAATCAAAACTTAAAGCTAGTAGGATCACAAAAATTAACAGGTGGAATCAGAGATTACCTGCAGCAGGTGGTCAAAAACAGGTGGCACGCCGGTAGGACAAAAGGCAAGGATATGTCCTTCTGCCGTATTTTCACAAACTACTGCACATGCTGGAGAAGACAACTGCTTGATATGACGTGCAAGTAGCCTACTTGCTAGTGCTGAAGTTGAAAAGGTTGAAGCTTAAACCTGACTTCCCCACAGGGTAGAAGAAGTGGACGAAAGCTCAATCTAGGCGATATGAAAAGAAAAACAAGGATGTCCGGTGAGTAGAGTAATTGAATGTCTAGTGGAAAAAAAAACTTAATGCAGTAGAGACAGAACACGGCAACTGCGAACGTCATTCCTTGTCTTTCTTTGTTCTGGTATTTATCTGCGAAAATTTTTCCCCACCAAACGATCTATTTTACTGAATGGCAATATGGGAGTTGGTCCCCCCTCCCAAATTTTAAAGGATCCCCAGTAATTTTACAAGTAGGCGCACCCCACAAAAAGGATTAAGGCAAGTTAGCGGGGATTGTGTGGTCCATTAAGGTGAATTATTGGCTCTGATTAGTATAATTAGATATGATCATACAATCGTAGCTACTGGAACATTATACAAGGTGATGACTCATGAATGCCATATAAGGGAAACGGAACTTTTGTGAGCCGAAGTTTTGGCTGGAAAATCTCAAAAATATTAGACACTCATTTTAGACACCACATCAGGTAGCTTTAATGCTATCACAGTTTCTCCTTTAAAAATGTAGTTAAGGAGGCCCTGATGTTTTTATTAAGATGGTATTGCAACCAGTGAATGTCTTTGACCAAAATGATGTCCATCTGAACTGGTGTCAGGTGTTGAGCAGTTTGTTACTGCGCCCTCCATGTTAGCTCTATGAATCGCGGACAGACTCGCTCTGGCCTCAAGAAGAGGGCGCGCGGGGCCTAAGTGGCTGAAATTGCATCTCTATAGTTAATGTCGACTTTTTGCCATGTCTGCATGTAGTGTCTTCTCTAATTTTATTAAATATCATAAGAAAGTAGTTTTCTCTTCGCCCTTAGCGTACAGCGTGCTTGTCGCACGTCGGACAGCGTTGTAGCACTAAGAGTACCTCCGAACGACCGTCCAGACACTGTCGTAGCAGAATACAACGCGACTCTTTAAAGGGCAACTGAAGCGGTTTTAGAATTCGACGAGTTTAAGGTTGCCGAATGTGCACGACGTGCAGGTAAAGCCTGCGAAATCGTTTTGCTCTAGCATTTTAAATGGTGGCGTAATCGTCGAATAAAGTCGTCGTCAGCGTTCAGGCTTCAATGAAGTGCACAGCGACGGTCAGAGGCCCCTATAATGACGTCACGTATGACGGCACTATGTTTCCAGCGAAGAAACGGTGATTCCATGGAAGAAAACTAACGCCATAGAAGGTAAAGTTCACGATGCATTGTTTGGCGCTATCTGACGACGCACAGCAGCATGCAGGCGTAAGGGGCGGGCATCTGAAATTTCGGCAACAATGACGTAAATTCCGAGGTTCCTCGCACTCCTCCGACGTAGTGAGGGGAAGCCTAAACATCGTCGCGGTTTTAATCATCGATTATGTCACCATTTTAAATGCTAGTGCAAAAATAATTTGCATGCTTTAGCTGGAAGCTTGATAGATTCGAATTCTTGAATAACCTAGAAATATCAAAAAACCGTTTCAGCATCCCTTTAACGCGATATCGTTAAGGGCCCCGTGCCGCAGAAAAGTCAGCGTCGTCGTCGTGTGCCGTGAGTGAAAAAATTCATGAAAAATCCCCAGAGAAGCAAACTAGGGGGCAGGTGGACCACGTAGGTCACATGACCCTGTGGCGTCATTACGACCCACCCATCGGATTTCGAGCAAACTACCCAGCGGTGCAGGTGGCAGTTGAATTAATTTTGGGTCGAAAAACAGCGCCAAGGGACTGAAGTCAAAGATGAAGGATTCCTTCATCTTTGTCTTCCGTCTCTTCGCGCTGTTTTTCCACCCAGAATGAACGTATACCAACTCGCCCAACTTTCCATTCTACTACCGGCAATTAAATTAAGGATTGGTCACGAGAGGGTGCTCTTTAAGATACGCTTACGGTTGGCCTTCTTTTTGCATTGGCTTTAGGGAATAGGGATGTGGGGGTGCTCGCGAACGCGTACGGGTGTGGACGGATGATGTGATTGCGAAGAACCTTTCTATATATAGTAGTGGTGGAAAAAAAAAAGCTTGGGTCAAAGGCACAAACGATTTTCCACGAACCTGAGACCGGCGAAAAAAAGGCGGGTAAGGTCAAGAGCACCTGGTGCACGTGCAGTCCCGAGCGAAGCAGGAACTTAGCACTGGGAAGCATCGGTTAGCGGTGGCGAGGCTGGTCCGTGTCTCTTCGAGGTCACTCTCCGTGTTGACAAGCACATTACCAGCGCTGATCGCGTGGAGAAATTCCATTAAGGCCTCCGCCGTTACCTGCGTCGCGGTCGTAACAAATTTCCAATCTTTCACTAAACCGATGCGTCACCGCCTTTATTCAGGGAATAAAAAACTTCGCCGAAATTAGACCGCCGCGGCCGCGATCGAATCAGCGTCTTTCGGATCACCAGTCGAGTGCCATAACCACTTAGTCACCACGCTGGCGCCTTCATTTTCTTTATTTCTCATAACGGGGTTTCGCATAGCGGAAACGCAAGAGTCGAAGGATTACAAGACAACCTTTTAGAAGACCTGGGATGAATTCTCAGGCGTAAGTTCGGCGCAAAAATGATGTTTACAAAGGACAACACGCAACACATAGATATTGCACCCGGACTGTTTGTTGCTCGAGAAGATGCTTGAATGTAGAGCACCTGTGCACACACAGCTGGAAACAAATAAAGTAAAAAAAAAAACGGGGACAGAAGCGTGCTAAAAACAGCACCATGTCTTTGAGAAAATGTAGAATTCGAATGGTAGATGTTTCTATATTTCGCTGCCAAAACCAGTGCCATTTTCTTTATAAAGCTTCCAGCAATTTGCGAGTTTAATTCTCGCTTTTGGCAAATATTTCGCAGTGATAATGTTTATTCTGCGTATGCAACTGTTGAGAGTATTTTTTATTTTTCTTGGGGAAACCTTGAGAAGAGTGCTCTTTGCACGCTTTGGTGGTACAGGTGTGTCTTGTTGGCCAGGTAGGGAGCTACTGGACCAACGGGTACGCCCCATACCAGATAGAACTTCGGCGCCAACGTTTGCCGCAGCAATGTCAACATGAAGACTTGCCAGAGGCAAAGAAATTTTACGCCAAAGAAATAAAGTTTACGCGAAAACTTATTTAGAACACATAGTACAGTGAAATAAAAAAAAAGAACTAGGCATGCTTGTTCAGCTACAAAAACTTCCCACTCTTGGCCGAGATGAATGTACAGCGTATAGAACATTCTACGTGAGCTGTTTGACTGCGTCTAGAGGCCCGCTATTTATAGGCTCAAAGTTTAGCGTACAACTTTTTGCATAGCGGAAAAAAAGCGCGTGAAGACGACGACAGGACAAAGAACCACAAGGACGAGCTGAAAACCATTACTTGGCTACTCTTCTGGTCACTCCATGGTCATTAAGAACGGCATAGCAACTTCATGCTTTAAAGCTACGATCGCGAAACCCTGTCTTCACTCATTACGAGGTGCTTATACAGACAGCGCACACACCTCTAGTGTGCATGCAACACAAAATCAAGCAGGACTCAAATACATAACGTGATATATATGCACGTCTGAGCAGTATATTCAACGAAAGCAGTGATACACATACTGTTTTGTACATAGAAAACAACAATGCATATGAATCATGAACATAAATTTCGTGCTGCAGGATTATTGTACAAAAATAAAATCACATTTTCTGAAAAACTTAACTACAGCGAATTCAATCCACGAAACTATAAAGGATATTCATTCAAAAATTTTTTTATATACTTTTTAAATACCTTTGTGGATGTCGGGAATTCCCAATATAATGAACTTTGGTTATGACAAATGGTGCCTGAAAAATTGATTTGTTTCCCATAGTTCGACTCATAGCTACAAGTTTTCTTCGTGTTTTCAGATGGTATATTAAGGCAGTTCTGTCAGGGAGAGCGACATAGAGTCAATTAGGTAAATATGTAGCAGTAAACTAAAGCAATAAATTTAATATCCGGACAGAATAGCAGATTTTTGAATAAGAGTATTGAGGTACAGTTTTACGGTTTGCGATAATAGCCTCCAATAGCTCTAAGGGATTTTATTTTGGAGGACAAACAACCTATTAAATTTCCCTGATTAAGTGTTTCTCCATACGAGAATGCAGTTGAATATTTTTGATCAAAAAGTGTGTAATACATTGAAATCTTGAGCTAAAGAACTATTAAGTCAGTGATTTTATGTAAACATCCTAGAGTTTTACGCATATCTTGTACTAAATTTTAAACACCGTCCATGAAAAATTTTCATTAAAAGGAACAACCAGAAACTTGTGATTCATGACAAATTTTATAACACTGCTATTAAATTTAATACACTGTTTATCTGTGTTGATGGGCCTTAATATTGTGTAAATAGTTTTAGTCAGGCTTAAGCTTACTTCATTTGCCATCATCCAATCCCTCAATTGACTGCATTAGACTGTAGCACTAGTGATGTGCAAGGAAAAAAAATGCCCGCCAATGGTCCCTCTTCTTTTTTTATGTTTTATCCTATTTTTGTTTGTTTTCGAAGCGCTGATACGCGTTGAGAGAAGGCATGAAAGGTAAGACTAGGCAGTGTCTATAGACTTCCTATGTACTCTACTGCCGTCCTATAGATATTTCGTCTGTCAATTCGTAGTCTATAGACTGTCTGTAGAAAAAAGTCTACTGAAAGTGTATGGCCATACATCTATCGATTGTCTATAAACTGTCTATAGGGTTTATATTGCATATAGACTAGTCTACAGAATTTGTCCATAGAAAGACTATAGACTTTATAGACGATATTCTATGGACAGTCTATAGACTGTCTAAAGATATTTTTGTAAGGGTATGGAGTACGCTAACTAGACGAATGGTCTTGCCACGCAGCAATGGGCAAGCTACCGGCTTCGTTCCAAGCCATGGGCCAGTCCTACACGCTCAGCGACTGTTCACCGGAGGCGCGCGCCAGCGAGAGCCCGATAGCGGCCGGTTTCAGGGAGAGCTACCGAGAGGACGCCGACACGGGGGACAAGAGGGCAGCCCTCGTCGTCGACCTGGGCACCATTCCGGCCGTGCGCTTCGTCGAAGACAGCGCTCTCAACGAGACCGTCCAGATCGCCGAGGGAAGTGAGTGCGTCGTGCCAGGAATCCTGGACAGCCCCCAAACCTAGAGACCTGTAGGGCTGCTATGGGAGCCGACAGATATTTTCCAATAACTAGTCGCACAGACATGGGTCCGGACTTTCGCAGATTATTTAGGTTTTTCGATGATATTCCAGATCATCTCAAGCAGCGACAATATAAAAATGATCTGTAGACAGTCTATAGAGTGTTTATTGACTCTATTGACTTCCTATAGACATTGTTTTTGTCTGTTCATAGTCTATAGACTGTCTATAGACAAAAGTCTACTAAAAGTATACGGCCATAAATCTATAGATTGTCTATAGACTGTCTATGGCATTTGTATTGCCTATAGACTGTTCCCTAGGATTTGTCTAAAGACAGTCTATAGACTTTATAGACAGAAGACTATAGACACTCTATAGACTGTCTAAAACTTTTGTAAGGAAGATGTCCGATCGAGATTTTGTTCTCATGCCCTTCGGTGTTTTAAAAACCGGAGTCCAGGGAACCGACCGAAATTTCAAGGCGCGTTGGGGATCGAGAACTTAATTTTTCAAGAATCTTCTGCTACGATCTCTTTTCGGCAGGGGAAACATAGAGGAAGGACTCAGCTTTCTACTCTTTAATCTTTGGTTTGTGAGAACAACGAAAAAAAGTGTCTAAAATTCATATCTTTAGAACACAGTCCCGTAATCCCGCGCAGTCAGCGTTATGAAGATGCGACTTCCAAACCGCGAGGACAACTGATCAACGTTCAACTGTTGTCATAATTTTTTTTTTCGAATGATATCAGCGTGCTTTTTTTTTAATGTTGCAGCATGCGCCACATGATGCCAACAAAGGAAACTAGGAGTGTTTGTACTGAATTCCTGGGAATATTTTATTCGTTAATACGTGCTCACAGACACACAACACAAATGCAGCGAAGGAAGGCTATACTTAAGGCTAGTTGGCTTCTCTGCGCGAAAGGATGAAGGGATGAAAGGACAGACAAAAGAGGGAGCTGCCCATCGATAATGCGTCGAAAAAAAAATGGTGGGCGTAAAAGCTACAAGCTGTCTCTGAGCCCTCTCGGATAGTGCGGTTACAAGTCATGCTCCTTTCTACACACTTGGCTGACGAGGTCAAGGTAGAGAGTTCTTACCTCGCAGGATGGTAGGATGATGAGCATGATGATGATGAGCAGGATGATGAGCACGAACCCCACTGTGAAGTATGGGATAACATAATTTAGGGGCTGCGCTTTAAAGGTATGACGCGAAAGCTTTTATGGGCTGACGTCCATATATGCGGAATTGGTCGTTCTCGACTCTACGTTCATAAACCCCTGGGAGTCATCATACACTCAGCGCCACCGTGTTGGCTCAGTGGTTACGGCGCTCGGATGCTGACCCAAAAGACGCGGGTTCAATCCCGGCCGCGGTGGCCGAATTTCGATGAAGGCGAAATTCTAAATGCCCGTGTACTGTGCGATGTCAGTGCACGTTAAAGAGCCCCAGGTGGTCGAAATTTCCGGAGCCCTCTACTACGGCGTCCCTCATAGCCTGAGTCGCTTTGGGACGTCAAACCCCCATAAACACCCATAACTCATAGCTCAGTTGTGCAGCAGCGGTTAAACAATGGCCCTGCGATGACAGATGCTGCTATCGATAGGGCTTGTGCGGCCCAGGTTGCTGCTCCTGGGCAATTTCTCGTGACATATAATTAATTTAAATGCCACCTGACACGGTGGTCGCTTTGCTCACAATACGGGTGGCAAGTTGTGAGGACGCTATAAGGTTACGTGGCGTAGGCTGCTCCCCTCGGTTGTTTCTCCGCGTATGCCGCTGACTATCAATCAGTTAGACAGGCAGAGCAGAACGGTGGGGCTAAGAATTAACATGCAGAAAACGAAAGTAATGTTCAACAGCCTTGCAAGGGAACAGCAGTTCGCAATTGGTAGCTAGGTGCTGGAAGTAGTAAGAGAATATGTCTACTTAGGGCAGGTAGTGACCGCAGATCCGGATCATGAGAGGGAAATAACTAGAAGAATAAGAATGGGGTGGAGCGCATATGGCAGGTTCTCTCAGATTATGAATGGTAGCTTACCAATATCCCTGAAGAGAAAAGTATACAACAGCTGTATCCTACCGGTACTCACCTATGGGGCAGAAACGTGGAGGCTAACAAAGAGGGTTCAGCTTAAGTGAAGGACAACACAGCGAGCTATGGAAAGAAAAATGATAGGTGTAACGTTAAGAGATTGGAAGAGGGCGGAGTGGGTGAGGGAACAAACGCGGGTTAATGACATCTTAGTTGAAATCAAGAGGAAGAAATGGGCTTGGGCAGGGCATGTAATGCGAAGGCAAGATGACCGCTGGTCCATAAGGATAACGGAGTGGATTCCAAGAGAAAGCAAACGCAGCAAGGGTCGGCAGAAAGTTAGGTGGGCGGATGAGATTAAGAAGTTTGCGGGGATACAGTGGCGGCAACTGACAAAGGACAGGGTTAATTGGAGAGACATGGGAGAGGCCTTTGCCCTGCAGTGGGTGTAGTCAGGCTGATGATGATGATGATGGTAAGAACATGATGAACCTCGCGGTCGTCAATAATAAACTCCTTAAAATAAGTGCCTTTATACTGTCGGTTAATCCAGAGACTGCAGATGAAGCTGCCATAGCACTGGCTTGTGTAGGCCCAAAAGCGAAGTATATCATCAGTGACTCCAAAGTTGCCATCCTAAATTTCAGCAGGGGTCGGGTCTCCCTCCTGACCAATACAATTCTAAGCCGTCATGTAACAGACCGAAGAATTACGCTAGTCTGGACACCAGCACATGCATCCCTGCATGGTAATGAGACGGCCCACGAGTTCGTCCGAGGCTTTTGCTTCCGGGGGGACCCGAGTGAGGTGTTATTCATCACGCGGTCTCCGAGCGAGGCACGCGCGTTGTGCCGATAGACGGCGCATGCATATAGGGTGGCGTAAAGCCTCTTGATAATTTTACAAGCGGCCTTAGGGTGGAGTGGAGTTGTTGTGGCATGGGTGGCATTAGAAGGTGGCGTCAAGGCTCCATCTTGGCGCGCGGGCGATCTCATTCTGGCTCCGTCTCGAGGGGGAGGTCGGCAGGTGAGGACGAATAGCGGCGCTCGCGTAGTGACGTCATCTGACCGGATCACCCGCATGCAAGGCACCCTCTCGCCTCGACCTATCATCCTCATCTATGCAGCGCGGGCGTTGCCGAGGATATACGTAGCATCTGGAAGTTCGCAACGGGGGCCGGTCTTGACCATGTCGTAGAAAGAGCTTTAATGAAATTAACTCGGCCGTGCAAAGACGAATGCTTCCGCATTCTCACACGTAAGGAGTCTTAAGTGTCTCTGCAGCTTTTATTTAGTTGCAGTCACATTTACGGCTTTCGTTTGATCGCTAACTTCAAGGCGATTACATTAAGTTGTTCTCAAGAGTTTGGCGTTAACAATCGATAGATGCATTTTATTCTTGATTATGCACGTTTATGCTTTGCTCTACTATTAAGCAGGAAAATCCTCTCGCACCTAATTAGGCCTCCCAGAAGCTCTCTCTACAGCGCCTCTTTCTGTCACAGGATCAAGCAGGCCCACACACGCAAGCAGTACAGTAGGAGACAATACGCCCAGGAATGCTATGGCATGTAATAGATACTTCAGCATACACGCTAAATTTTACGAAATGAACGGCGTCGTATCATGTCCTGACCAAAAACTTTCCGCATTTACCAGCTGCCTATCGACAACGTTGCCGAAGTTAAAAATCTTGACTGCGTCCTTAGTGGAACTGTGCGAGTATCATACCACCGTTGCCATGACCGAGGTTCATTGAACATAATAAATGCGCTCTGACCTTTGTGCTTACAGGGTGCTCGAGGATCAACATGGACGCGCTGAACATGCAGAACATCCATCTGCTGAAGGACGAAAATGGCTCCATGGCGTTCCCCGTGCGCCAGATGCTGAGCCTGCCACCGCCGAACGAGCGGCCCGTGAGGGGGACGTGTCGGGGTCAGCCCTGCGTCACGTGGACCGTCCGCCAGCAGCCGGTCACCAAGAAGGGTGACGACGGCTCGCTCATAGTGTCTCGCGACGTCTACTCCCTAGTGTGGACCGGTGAGCAAACGCCTTTGACGACCACAGCGCACACATAGTGCAATTTTCTCTAAGTGAGCTCTATTTAAAGATCATTTATTAGAAAAATTCGGCTTCCAGTTCAGGTTGTCTTTTGTAGCATTAGCTCAATGAGGAACCTTCTCATCGAGTGATGCGTCTTCGGCTGCGCGATGGACAAAACCATTTTTAGTTTTCCTTAGGGACACGGGTTTAGTGGACGTACTTTGATAATCATGCGTGCTTGAGAGTTCGTGAGGGTTGAGTACGCTTGATGTCACCTCTATTTTCCCTTTTTTTTTCTTTTCCTTTCACCCTCTTCTTTCATCCTCACCTGGAGTAACATGCCAGGCCCACAATCAGGCAGAACACTCCTTTATTCATTAAAGTCTCCTCTCTGTCTCTTTTCCTCCGTTTTCGGGAGTCGCGGGATAACACAGCCCACACTCCAACGGAACAAAAAGGCTACGAACAGCGCAGCGGGTACGACTTAGGTGCCTTATGTATAGCTCAAATATTCTGGGATTTTTTAACTGCGAGAGCAATGCTACTGTGCAATGGCGACCACATATGAAGTCTTCACTGCTATGCAGACGAGTTCAGGAGTGCGCGTGCGAAAGTGGGTGCACGAAAATCTGGCCTGCAAGCCGTAGAAGGCAGTTCTGCCCCTTGACAGCTCACCTAGAAGAGATAGTTAGAAATCAAAATGCGGCCATACGAAGGCATCGTCGCGTGCTTTTCAGCCACGAGGTTTGCGGTCGCCGCTGTCGGAATCCTACGCCACCTTCAGGACTCAGCTGAAACTTGGCGGTTCAGCGTTTCGCACACGTTCAACGCGTGGCAGCCATGTGCCTCGGACGGGTGACCACTCACAAGCGCGACAGCGTGTCTTTAGTGATGGGAGGTTGACACCCAACTGCGCGGGAACGCGGACGTGCTCTGCATGGGCTCCGTGAATCGTCAGTGTTCTTGACCGGAAAACCCCAGTTTAATGCAAAGTGTTTATTGGATGTGTTCCGTGAAGTTACGAGGACCATCTGGACACCAATTTTATCTCTGTGAGTAGAATATTTTTCCACTTACGGGACATTAAAATCTTGAGGCGGCGAGAGCCACGCTACACCTAACGCCGACGTAGCGTCGGCCGTGGCCGAAGCAGGAGACGCATGGGCTTCGCTGGCCCTACCGGGGCTGAGCAGCCTCGACGGCGGTATGGCATCAGCATCGACTGCGGCACACATTACGGCCCCGGTTATTGAAAATAACCCGGGTACGGACCAGCCCCAAGCCATGGAGCTTGCAAGCACCAACAACGCTGGAGCTACGAGGGGACCGCAAGAACAACCAAGAGTCTACCCAGTCAACGAGACCCCGTGGCGAGTGATGAATTAGTGGAGCGCAGAGCCCAGAAGGATAGGAAAGCTACCGGTCAGGCAAGTACACCTTCGGAGGCAAACAAGACTCCAGTGAGAACGAGCGAGCCACAGCAGCAGAAACCTGGAACGCCGGGACCGAACGCCATGGTCCCGAACGCGCCACCGGCGTCCGCTGCAAACAACCAGCTGAAGACACCCCCTGGTAACAGGCGAGATTTCGTACAGCTCCCGAAAGGAGGATACAAAATCGTATTCCGACCGAAGAGCCACAACCTAAGAGTGGGAGATTTCAAGCCCAGCGATTACATACAAGCCCTGGTGAAGGAATGCAACCTAGTATACATCGGCGACATGCTTGTCGCGGTGAAAGCCATCTCAAACATAATAATAGTCCGGACGCCAGATGGTGCGAAGGCAGAAGCTCTGCAAAAGACGAGGAAGTTGTGCCTCGGAGACAAACAATTCGAGTTCAATGCCTACTGCTCCACGGCGGAGGGAACTATCCGGGGTGTGGTGCATGGAGTGATGGCCGGCACCACGCAAGAGATCCTAATAAACCACATCCAAGTAGCAACGCCGGGAATTCGTGCAGTCTACGCAAGAATGCTCGGGAAGTCAGAGTCAGCGCTCATCGCGTTCGACGGACCGAGGTTGCCCAAGACAGTCGCAGTGATGGGAGGACTTTACAGAGTTTACCCTTACCAACCTACGAAGCAGGTGTGCTTGAGGTGCCACCTGCAGGGGCACCGATCAGACGTCTGCCCGGAACCAGAACCCATTCCGCAGTGTCCTAGATGCAAACGTGCCAACGTCGACGGACACGAGTGTGGGGAGCCCAGGTGTGAGTGGTGCGGCGAAGCTCACGCCACGGGCGATATAGGATGTAAGAGACGTCTCAAGCGGAAAGGCCAGCAGAACCAGCAAGGCAAGAAAAAAGAAGGCAGTTGCCACGGTGGTCACAGGCCGCGGTGGTTCGACAGCGAGGAAGCCGAAACGAAAGGAAAGAACGGATCCTCGAGATCTGCGTCTCGGAACAGGCGCGGCGGCAGCAGAAGCCGAACGCCGTTCTTCAAAGAGGGAGACTTTCCGGGGCTAGCAGACGCGAGAACCACCGACCACGATGCCGACAACGCCTGGGTTCGAGGGAACGCGCACGGAGCGTCCGCATCTAAACAGAAGACCAAGCAGTCCAAGAAGGTGAGTCAGTCTAGGAGCGAGTCTCCAGTCTATCCCACTGCTCTAGACTATTCGATACAGGCTAGATTCGAAGCTCTAGAAGAAACAAACAGGGAACTTAGAGAGGAAAATGAACGACTAAAAAGGAGGCTCTCGTTTATAGAACACCGACAACAAAGAGAAGAAAATGATACAAACCGAGGAAAAGTACACGGAGTACAATCGCCCACGACGAAAACAAGCACGCAAGGGCCAGCAGACGTACAACCGCAAGTAAGGGAAGAAATAGATGCTACTATACCACTGCACCAAATACAGGAGCAACAGAAAACAGTCTTGGCGACGCTGGAACAAATCATGAGCAGACTGAACGCAACCGATCAGAGATTGGCAGAACTGTTCAGGAGACAAAACAAGAGAGCACCGGAACAGGTCGACCTAAACGAAAGCGCGAAGATCTTCGCGGCGCAGCAGTAGTGTCACATCATGGCTAACGCAGAAGAAAAATTTACAATATGGCAATGGAACTGTAGAGGATTTCGAAAAAAAAAACCGATTTCAACATACATGTAATGCAGCATAACCACCCTCCCACTGTAATAGCGCTGCAAGAAACTAACACTTCGCCGAAGATAGTCGGCTACGACACCATAGTAGATGAAAGATTTAAAAAAGTGGCCATTTTATGTCAGAAGGGGGTCACTACGCACAAGCACACGACACCAGAAGAATATATAGAACACCTTTTAATAGAGGTAATACCTAAGAAGCGCGGAGAGAAGAGCCTATTCGTACTTAACATATATTCACCACCTCGCAAGAAGAGACATGACTTCAGAGAAATAATTAGAGCGGTGATCGGCCTGGTAAAACAAAACCACCTTGTGATTGTAGGAGATTTCAATGCTCCGCACAAAGAGTGGGGCTACAAGATGAATACAAAGAAAGGAAAAACCATCCTAGATGGAGTGGACACGCACGGGCTGGAAATCGTTACCGATAGCAGATACCCTACTAGGGTCGGAAGACACTAGCCCTGATTTGACCACCATAGAAAATATCCTAGACTACGAATGGTCTAACACCGGGGAGCAGTTCGGAAGTGACCACTACGTAATTCAAACGCAAATTAAACTTACAAGGTTCAGCACAATCCAGAGAAAGACAAAAATCACAGATTGGAAAAAATTCCGTGAACAGTTGGAGAATGAAGCCGGAAGAACTGCGATAACGGACATCGAAAAGTGGACCAAACGACTACGGGAGGTCCACAGAGACAATACTACAGAGCTAGAGGTCACCGATGAATTTCCACGTGCGGATAAACGATTGCTACATCTTTGGGAGGCTCGTAGGGGACTGACGAAAAGATGGAAGAAACAAAAACATAACAGGAAATTGAGACTCAGAATAGCTCAGATCAATAAGGAGATAGAAGACCACACTGCAAACTTACTTAGAGATAATTGGCACCAAATTTGCAATGAACTAAACGGCAACTTGGGTAGCGCTAAAACATGGGCGCTGCTCAGGCACCTCATAGACCCGACAAAATCGAAAAGAGAAAACAGCAAAACGATAGAACGTATCACGCACAATTTTCAGGGAACGGACGCCCAGATTACAGATTTTCTTTGGTCCAGGTACGTCGGAAGCACGCAAGTGCCACCCTGCACCATGGTATATTCAGGGACAAGGAACTCGAAGCTGGATGAACCGATAAAAAACTGCGAGGTATACGCGGCTGCCAGGTCATTCACAAGAAACACAACACCGGGAAAAGATCAAGTAACAAATGCAATGATCAGAAACCTCAGTGATGACCAAATCGAAAGCCTGACTGGACGAATCAACGAGCACTGGGAAAGGGGCACGGTCCCGGCGGAGTGGAAACACGCTGAGATTATCGTGATACCTAAACCAGGGAAAAAGCCCAGTTTGGAGAACCTTAGGCCCATTTCACTAACTTCATGCCTCGGTAAACTATACGAGAAAGTGGTCAAGACTAGACTGAGCATTTACATGGAGGACAACGGTCTGTTTCCGGATACCATGTTCGGGTTCAGAACGGGGCTCTCCACGCAAGACGTGATGCTCCAGTTAAGAGACACGGTACTAAAACAAATATCGGGCACTCGAGAAGGCGTAATCTTGGCCGTAGACCTCAAGGGGGCCTTCGACAACATCGGCCACAATGCCATTCTCACAGAACTCTCGGCAACAAACTGTGGGGAAAGGATCTTCGCATACGTAAAGGCCTTCCTGTCTAACAGAACAGCAACGATCGTCATCAACAACATTAGGTCAGAAAAGAAGACGACGCCAAACAGAGGGACGCCACAAGGATCCATCATCTCACCTTTGCTCTTTAACATAGCAATGATTGGATTAACTAGGAGACTGAAAAACATCAAAGATGTAGAACATTCAGTTTATGCGGACGACATCACAGTGTGGACGACAAAAGGATCGACGGGAAACAAGCAAGAAATACTGCAAAGAGCGGCGGATGAGATCGGTCAATTTGCTTTATTTAGCGGGATGCAGTGCTCCCCAGAAAAATCAGAATTTATTAGACTTCACAAAAATAAAGAGGACAGGGGAACGATAGAATTAGAGATAGATGGACAACCCGTAAGAAGGACAAATAAGCTTCGCATCTTGGGAATGTGGCTGCAGGAGAAAGGCAAACGGGACCATACCATCCAGCTCTTGGAACACTCCACGAAACAGATATGCAGGATGTTAAGCCGGATTACGAACAAGAGAAAAGGGGTGAAGGAGCGAGATGCGTTACGGATCACTTCTGCGCTCATCATACCGAGGATGACGTACGCGCTTCCGTACCTACAACCTAACAAAGGGGAAAAGAACAAAATGGAAACATGCATCAGAAGGGCGTATAAGCAAGCCTTAGACGTCATGACCTGCGCCTCGACAGAGAAGCTGATGAACATGGGGGTGTACGGCACCTATGAGGAGCACAGCGAAACCATGCTCAGATTTCAAATGGAAAGACTTAAAATTTTAACAGCCGCTGGCCGCGCACTACTGATCAAGCTAGGATACCCGGCAGAAGACGAGGGCGAAGACAAGACAGACATTGACAGCCAAATTAGGAGCACTTTCTTGGTTAAACCAGTGCCCAGAAACATGGACCCGAAGAACCACGAAGGAAGACGGGCGGCGAGATCATTGGAGTTGGACAGGTTCCTAAAGAAGAAACAGATGGTTCTGTATGTTGACGCGTCCAAGTACAGAACGAAGGAAAACGCTAGGGCGGTAGCAGTAGTGAACGCCAATGGGAATATAGTTACTGGTGCATCAGTGCGCACAAGGACAACACAAGCAGCGGAAGAGATCGCCATAGCTCTAGCCCTGACTGAAGCCAATCGGCAGGGACTGAGTTACTGGATAGCCACGGATTCTCAGGCTGCAGCAAGGGCGTACAGAGATGGAAGGATCGGCCGAAAAGCCGCGAGTATCCTCTTCGAACAAAAACAACACAGACATGGATCAAACAACACAAATATTCAACACACCATCATTTGGGTCCCTGACACTGGGGTTGAGGGAAATCTCATGGCAGACACCGTTGTCCGAGGGTTCACGAACCGGAGGGCGGGTTTGCCGGTGGAACCCTTCAGCACGCCAGAATCTTACGGGGAGGCAATGAAGGCGTTGTTGGGAGCGCGCAAGAAGTACTCGGCTCCGGCGGATATCCTCGACAGAGAGCAGGCCACCACGCTCAGACGACTACAAACAGACACCTACCCAAGCAGAGCCATGTATCACAAAATGTGGCCGAAAAGATACGCGAAAGAGTGCGTGTGGTGTGGGGGCTACGCCACAACGTACCACGCCACCTGGGGCTGCGAAAAAAGCCCTTTACTACCAAAGGTAAATAGCCCTAGTCTAGAGCAGTGGGAGGCCCTCCTGGCTGACTCCGACCCGAGCACTCAGCTTATGCTGGTGACGAGGGCCAAGGCAGCGGCGGAGGCCAACGGTATCCTGGACTAGGGAAGACCGACCACTGTAGCTCCACATCTATCTATCCCCATCCCCCTACTCCCTAACTCTTCCTTTTGAAAAAAAAAATAAATGTTTTTACTACTACTACTACTACTTAGTGATGGGAGGGTCCGGCAGAAAGCAGAGAACTTCGTAAAGATAGTGCTTCGAAACTCGCAGTATTTTTATGCTTCGTGATCTGTGCAAGTCTACAGTGCAGTGCTGATGTAGAGAATGGACGCAAGGACATCGAGGGCATCTAGGGAAAATTTGTTACTGCGGAAACAGAAAAAGGAAATCGCGCAGTAATTCTCTGTCATCTCGGTGGACACCCGAATTGCACCGTACACGAAGGGAGGAACGCTACCACCCGTTCGGCGCTTTTTTAGAGAGAGAGAGAGAGAAAAACTTTAATTTAACAGGAATTCGGGGCACGCCCCAGGGTCCCCGCACGACCCCACTGCACTCAAGTGTTTATGTTCCTAAGGTTCACAACACTGGCAGCACGGCCGGTGGCGATGGTCTGCACGGCCGGGTCCTCCGAGCGCAGCAGAGTCTCCCAGTCCTCCCAGGTCTTGAGGTTCTCTAGGTCCCGCGGGGGAGGGTCCGCCGGGCAGAGGGAAAGGATGTGGAGGGAAGAAGCGAAGGGTTCTGGGCATAGGGCGCAAGCAGGAGTGGGGAAGGAGGGATGATAGTGGGTTAGGGTAAGGGGCGAGGGGAGAGTATGTGTTTGTAATCGGCGCCAGAGTGTTGCGTGTCTGTTATCTAGGGATGGGTGGGACGGGGGGTAGAGCTAGCGAGAGGCTCTGTATGCCTGGGTCAGCTCACTGAATGAGTGCATGCGATCCTTCGTGAATCCCCGATCCGAGGCCACCTGAGCCCGGTATAAAGAACCTCGGGCTAAAAGGTTGGCGGCCTCGTTTCCGGGATTCCCGGAGTGCGCAGGCACCCATATCAGCTCCACTTGGCGGGGCGGGGGTGCATCGGGCGAGTCCAGTATGTCAAAAGCAGGGACATGAACTCGGCCTCGAGCAAACTTTAGAATCGCAGTTTTAGAGTCAGTTAAAATATACCGGGCTTCCGTGCGGGTTATAGCAAGTGCAATGGCGGCTTCCTCTGCAGCCTCTGGGGAGGTGTCTGGAGGGAGAGGTAGTGTGAGGAGGGTGGATGAAGAGGAGTCCACCGCAGCTGCTGTCGCTTCTTCACCCGTGCAGGCAGCGTCCACCCATACGGCGTCCGGCTCGGGGCCGTACGCTCGATGGAGTGCCTTCGCACGGGCTCTGCGGCGCTGCTCATGGTGGGACGGGTGCATATTCCTCGGGAGCGGCCTGATGAGAAGCTCTCGGTGAAGGGATCGTGGGATGGCGAAGAGGGTTGGGTCGTTGGCCGGTATTTTGATTCCCGGGGAGTCCAGGATATACCGACCTGTGGAAGTTTTTGTGAGCCTGATGTATTGGGCCTGTCGGTGGGCCTCCACCAGTTCCCCGATCGTGTTGTGGAGGCCCAGGCCTAGTAATCTGTCTGTGGGTGTGTTGAGGGGAAGATGAAGTGCTACGATTTTAGAGAGTCTCGTTGAATCTCGTACGGTGCCCGCTGCCCGGATGTTCTCGTTTCAGTGCCCGGATGTTGGCTTTCGGTCTCGGCGTGACGTCACCACATTGCTGACAACGGGAGCTAAAAGCATTTCATGCTTAAAACTGCCTCTCCCGTAACCGAGAGTAGAGTAAGCATGAAATGTTTACGGGCATAATGCGAAGCGCACGCGGACACGACGAGACGCAGGTCTGACAAGAATGTATATGCAGCGCGTTCGAAACTGTCCGAAGTGCGTAGAGGCGAAAGCGTTTTCAGCACCACTTTGCGTATGTGACACTGGTGATGTTACCACTGGATTACGTCACACATAATTCATGACGAATAATGACAAATTACTTATTAGTGTGTAATGAGTGATTAATGACTAAATACTAATATACTGCTAATTAATGACGCTTAAGCTTCGCCTTTAGGAGTGGAACGCGACAACGTGTTTTAGCGCTGCCAGGCAGTCCCTGGAACGCCACCACCCGTTCGGCGCGATGCCTCGTCCTTTGAACGCGACGCTTTTTGAGGAAAGGAAATTACGCAGTAATTCTTTGCCATCTCGGTGGACACCCGAACCGCACCGTACAGGAAGGGAGGAACGTCACCACCCGTTTGTCGCGATGCGTTGCCCTTTGAACGAAACGCTTTTTGAGGAAAGGAAATGGCGCAGTAATTCCCTGTCATCTCGGTGGACACCCGAACCGCACCATACAGGAAGGGAGGAACGCCACCACCCGTTCGGCGCGAAGCTACCACACTGCCGACAACGGGAGCTAAAAGCCTTTCATGCTTAAATATTGTGGCATGTATGTGCTTTTTGCACGCGTTATTAGAAATCAGAGATTATAATTACGTGCATTATCAAACGCACAGCCCGACTGATATCTTGATAAACATTCAGAAGGCACTGGCAGGAGTTATTTTTTGTGACTCGTTTGGAGACAAACCGGCGCTTGCATGCCGGTCGCGTAGGAGGGCTTAGAGTCTCGTTAAATTTCGTTGTCTCGTACGGTGCCCGGATGTTCTCGTTTCAGAGCCCGGATGATGGCTCTCGGTCTCGGCGTGACGTCACCACACTGCCGACAACGGGAGCTAAAAGCATTTCATGCTTAAAACTGTTTCCTTTGTGCTTTTTCCCCTGAGGCATGGAAAGTTAGAAAAAAAAAACGGACATAGTTTAGTGAGCAATAACGCTGAAAGTACGATGGCTGGCTGAGTGAAAAAAAAAGTGAAGATGTGCGCTTCGTTATCAATAATATTATGAATAAGGTAGAGAATAATACAGGGTTTAGTCATGACTTCATGATTAGTTAGCAGCTCATTAAAGAGGCTTAAAATACTGCGGCACAAAGTACTGGCCTGCTGTATTCTCGTATCGTGCATTTTACTTTCCATTCAAACTTCAGAGCTGCAGCCAAGGAAATATAGATTGTGTTTCAACTAAGACTTTACACACTTTTTAAAACTAGGCTTTTCGAGTTACAAGAGCGCTTTTTTCGCCATAGCACTGGCAGCGGTGTAGCACATCGGAATAGATCAAAGATCTGTTAGCTAGCAGGATGGTTAACTAATATTGAATAGTTAACTTCTTAACTATTGCTGTTAGGTTCTTTTATTATCGAGAGGCGTGTAGCCCACCTTAAGTAATATCCATAGCAGTTTTTAGAATTTCGAAAACGGGGTTACCCTCGTCGATGTGGCCCAGCAAATTTTGGCAACATCAAGCCGAAATACACGCGCTTTGCTTTCAGGCAAAGCAACCTCTCCGGGGCTTGTAACTGGTCGAAATAGCCAAAATTTGTTGGGTCACAGCGCCAAGGTTAACCGTGTTCTCTAAATTCTAAAAATAGTTATATATGCTAAACAGGGTGGGCTGCATGCTTCTGACTAATTAAGGAGCCTAAATGTAATAGTTAAAAAAACTCTGCCTCTCCCGTAACCGAGAGTAGAGTAAGCATAAAATGTTTACGGGCATAATGCGAAGCGCACGCGGACACGACGAGACGCAGGCCTGACAAGAATGTACTACATGCAACGCGTTCGAAACTGTCCGAAGTGCGTAGAGGCGAAAGCGTTTTCAGCACCACTTTGCGTATGTGACACTGGTGATGTTGCCACTGGATTACGTCACACATAATTCATGACGAAGTAATGACAAATTACTGATTAGTGTGTAATGACTGATTAATGACTAAATACTAATAAACTGCTAATTAATGACGCTTAAGCTTCGCCTTTAGGAGTGGAACGCGACAGCGTGTTGTAGCGCTGCCAGACAGTCCGCGGAACGCCACCACCCGTTCGGCGTGATGCCTCGTCCTTTGAACGCGACGCTTTTTGAGGAAAGGAAATTACGGAGTAATTCTCTGCCATCTCGGTGGACACCCGAGCCGCACCTTACAGGAAGGTAGGAACGCCACCACCCGTTCGGCGCGATGCCTTGCCCTTTGAACGCAACGTTTTTTGAGGACAGGAAATGGAGCAGTAATTCTCTGTCATCGCGGTGGACACCCGAACCGCACCGTAAAGCATTTCATGCTTAAATATTGTGGCATGTATGTGCTTTTTGCACGAGTTATTAGAAATCGGAAATTATAATTCCGTGCATGATTAAACGCCTGCTCGACGGATATCTTGATAAACATTGAGAAGGCACTGGCAGCAGTTATTTTTTGTGACTCGTTTGGAGACCAACCGGCGATTGCATGAAGGTCGCGTAGGAGGGCTTAGAGCGTCTCGTTAAATCTCAAGTCCCGTACGGTGCCCGGATGTTCTCGTTTCAGAGCCTGGGTGAGTGGATTTCGGTCTCGGCGTGACGCCACCACACTGCCGACAACGGGAGCTAAAAGCATTTCATGCTTAAAAGTTAACTATTCAGTATTAGTTAACCAGCCTGCTAGTTAGCGCGTCCTAGTTGTATACTGATGTACTACATCGATGAAAATGCTATGTTGAAAAAAGCACTCTTCAAACTCAAAAAGCCTATTTTTCAAAATTTTGTAACGCCTCAGGCGAAACACCGTGCAGAAGTGTTGCATTGTTCTGCTCCGCATGAGGACGCGTCTGCATACAGTGAAAGATGTAAAAATATGCTTTTGAATCTGCTGTATCCCCTCTTGACCGTTTAAAAATGCACGAAAAATTTACTCCCCGAGGAAAAAAAACGTTCTTTCTGGCCCAGGCAACTTTAAGACACTTCTGCCTTTCATCGGTAGAAAAACTGAGAGTCGCTAACTTCCAAACGCAGGGATGAGAGAGAAAATTATGAGTGATTTGGTCAGAAAACACTCCTGCATTGCAACGCCAGCAGATGCTGCGTGAGAGTTACTTGTGCACCTGACCACATATTTTGAGTTCTTAACTCCTTGCAGCGTCATTAGGCTGATTACTTTCATACAAAAGCAAGTCAAGCGCGCATGCGCAGCAACCTGGCTTGTTGACGTTGGTTAATATTGGCTGAATCGCTCATATGCAGCCTTTAAGTTTCTCGGGATACACAGAAGTACATAGCAAACTCTTGCTGACTGTAACTTCTCCAAAACATTTTGAATCTCTCTCTCTCTCTCTATATATATATATATGTATATATATATATATATATATATATATATATATATATATATATATATATATATATATATATATATATATATATATATATATATATATATATATACAAAAGCAAGTCATATATATATATATACACACACACACACATATATATATATATTGCTTACATGTCATCATCAGTCCCCACTACGCTGTAGACAATTAGCCGTGACACAACCGAAACAAAACTCAGCCCGCTCTCTCCGCGTGAACGTTGCTCCAACAGCTGGTGCTCAGTAAGCACAAACACCAAAATGTTCTGGGCTTTTTTTCTGCTTGCCTCATCTTCCTGTCATGTGCAACCTCCAGGAATCGCCAGCCTCTCGAGTGCCTCGGTGGCGGCACGAATGCGAGGCTTGGAAGCTTGAGGGATTCAAGCAGGTAGCGTTTTGGCTAGAAAGTTACCCAAGTGTAGTACGTCATTTATCACAGTGCCTTATCTTACTGCTTCTGGCACTGTGGTGTTATTCGCTCAACAGACGCTTCTGTCCAACTATGCCGATAGGTATGCTTGTCAGCTTCCTTCCTAACCATGCTACTTCCATCTATCGGCAGCATCATCCTAGGCCTCACAACTTCTATACATTGTTCCTGGAGCCACATTAATCAGATGAAATCCTTGAAACGCCGTCTAGTTCAAGCTGATCAGATGTCCTAATATTCGATGGTCTAGCAAACAGCAGTGTTTGGGAAGCCAACGTACGAAGGAATATTGATAGTATGTGAAAAAGAATTCGTAAAAAGACACTTTTGTTGTCAAACGCCGGACGTTCCAGGTGGCACATCGTGCACAGATTGTTGTTTCAAGTCTTAACGGGACAGCATTCAGATTGTGGCCTTGCAAAACGAATCGGTCTCTCCGTAATGAAATTCCCTGTTTTGTCGTCGTTAGCCCCACTAAGTTTGCAAATATGAGGACAAGAATGTCGTGTACCATTCATTATTCATTGGATTATCGTATGGAATTGTGCTTGCTCGACCCACTCTTCCACCTCAATCCATCCGCCCATCACCACGAATCAACATCAACCCACTCACTAATCCCTACTAGTACACAGGAATCTCCACTCGCTAATACCTACTAATGCACCTTAATCTAAAACCTTAAACCGTTCTCTGCGGTAGGCCTACTTCCAAAATTTGATTGTACTTTGGAATAGTTGGGGTTTGGCCAACATCCGAATGCTGTCACATTTTCTTCTTTGAAGGTGGGGTTAAGAAGGTGCAAAGTTTATTTTCTGTTTCAAATTTTCTGATATTTAAGGAAAAAACTTGTTTCTGTTTTTCCCGTCGTTCAAAATTCCTGGAAATTTTACATCTCTTCGTACGTTGTTCCTTATTTTGGAGAAAGGACGCGCACTTTCAAAATAAAGGAAAATACGTACCGTTCTTCTCAAAAACTTATTGCGCATCTTTAACATCGTTTGATTTCTGAAACCTTGCAGCATTCAGTTGCGTCGTTTGTATTTTCGCAAATTTGCTAGAAGTGCCATCGTCTTTTAAATAATATATTGCTCTAAAGGTGCTAATCTTTTCTTTGCCCCCCTTTTTCTAAACAAAGTGACGAGAAAACAATCGCGGTTCAGCCAAGCGTAATTTTTTTCGCGTGGGACATTCCGCGTGGTGCAACCAAGAACACAGTAAAGTAACCGCATAATAACACAAAAACACGATTGATTTTCGTAACGGTGTCGACATCGAAGCAGGCCTAGAAAGGACCGGCTGACACCGACAGTAGGGGATTTTGCGCTTGAGTGCTGTTTCGAACCATTAGCCCAAACCGCTATTACGGTCGAGTACCAAATACCCCACTAAATTGTTGTTCGAAATAATCTGGAGTGACTCGACGTTTGGGAATAAAGTGGTCTTCCAGGCTTATTTATTGCGAGCGTTTCTCGCCAGTTGCTGTATTATACAGAATTTTGAAGTTTTCCCCATAAAGGATCCCTATGCCAACTCCGTATACCGTTTTAAGACAAGGATAGTCGCAAAAACAGAATAAGCATAACCTGAGTTCTACCGTAGTCGAGAAAAAAGTGAAAAAAATGCCATTTCAGAGCAATAGCAGCAGCTTTTCAAAATTCGAGAAAAAAATGGCGGCCCTTACGCGAGCATATGCGGTATACCTCTTCTAATCGATCAGCGTCCTTTGAAAGGCACATGAAAATAAAATGGTATCTTAGTAGTCAGTAAACAGCGCGCGGGGCCGGTATGTAGTGTCACTTCGTGCTAGATAAAAATGCATATTCGCCGAGCTGTCGCGTGGGTAAATAGGAAAATGTCAACGTAATGTCAACGTAAAACCCACGCAACCGCGGTTCCTCCCACGGCCAGCCGATTCGACCCGGAGTGCGAGTGTCGCCCTCTCTCCATCGCCAGAGGCAAGGAAGGTTGCTACGCGGGGCTCTTGCTTCGGCGGTGGCGAAGAATGCACTCGGCTTCGTTGCTAGCTTGACCTGTCAGCCTCCTGAAGTGGTGCCTGTCGCCCTGATTCTCTATGGGCTAACTAATGCCATGCAGCCACTTTAAAAAAAATACTGAAAAATAAAAGTGTCCGGGCCCGTGACAAAGTGCAGCGGGCCCAATCCAATAGAAGTTCAAAAATAATCGATAAAAAAGAAATTTTGCATAGCAGAAAGAAAATGAAATGATAAAAAATTGGCAGTGGTTTTGCTCTGGTTAAACCTGGAGGATTGCGACAGCAACTAGGTGGTGGTGTGACACTTTTTATTAACAGCCTAGCCTTTATGTTATGCGTTCAATAGGTCCTGGGCCAAGGTGACCAGGGTGCGTTGCAGTTTCAGGTCCCGGGAGGCAAGCTAGATGGGCCACGGTGGGGGTGGCGGGAAAGGATAGGCGGGGGACTGGAAGGCTACGTGGCACTTTGTAAGGTAGTGTTCTATGTCTGCATATGTGTGTGGACAGTTTGGGCGCTGACGTGTGGAAGTGTGCCGGTACAGATAAAGTTTGGCTGGTGTACGTAGGAGATTAAACTGTATTCGGCGAAGAATGCAAGCTTCACGGATCGATAAAGATGGGTGTGGTGGTGGCAAATCAGCTAAGTCCAATTTTTGCTGCGTGTAGTATTCGTCGACAGTGTGTTTGTAAGCCCTGACCGCCCGCTCCGTCGGTGGGCTCGTCCATGGGATCCCCGGCGCCCGGTGTATAGTTTCGCAGGCAAGCTGGTGAGCCAGCTCATTGCCGGAGATGCCCATGTGACCAGGGATCCACCGAAGGGTCACTGGTCGTGGGCTTAATGCTAAGAGGGCGGCATCTAAGGCCGATCGGGTAGGGAAAGGGAGGGCTCTCTCATGGAAGGCACGCAGAGCTGCCTGCGAGTCTGTATAGACAACGTATTGGGGGGCGGGGGGTAGGGTGGCAAAGTGTGTGATGGCATCGGCGATCCCGTGTATTTCTAGGGCGAGCGTGGACGGTGAGGAGGTGTATGGACCGGTTGTGTGAGTGCTGGTTGCAGAGAGGGAAGGGGGGAGGAAGAAGGCTGCTGTGGAGCCCGCGGTTTCCGTTAGACAGGCGTCTGTGCACGCCAGCGTCGCAGCGTCCAAGGGTGGCTTGTGGTTGTATGCGTATGCCTGGCGGCGGCCTGCGTGTGTGTGGGCGGACATGTTGCGTGGAATGAGTGCGAGGCGGAGGTTAGGGGGGTAGAGGTTAGGGGGCCAGACTGCGGTGGGTCTGGGAAAGAGATGGGTGCGTAGGGAGTCTGTGATAGTATCCAGCGTCCAGGTGATGAACTGGACAGTCGGATGATTTGTCTCTCTCGGTGCAGGTTAAGGAGGGCTGGAAGGGGATGGAAAAGGCCTGTTCTGTACAGGGTGTCTGTAAAAGCTCCCCTAGTGTTGCTTTGTATAGTGTATTGAGGGCCCGGATTAGTTTGTCTTGTTGTGTACTTGTAAGGGGGCAGTAAGGGATATAGTATAAAAATTTGTTCAGGACCAGCGCTTGAGCAAGACGGTTGGCATGTGTCTCGTAGAGGCCGGCATGTTTTAAGACTACGCGGCGGAGTAAGTGTGTGATTGAGTGGCATGTGCGTATGGACTGATTGATGGCAGAGGTGAAAGTGTTGGAGGTCAGTGGCATACCCAGGATGCGACAAGAGTCGACACGGGGGATGCGTTGTCCGGCTAGGGTGAGGGAGATGGAGGGGTTCATCCTACGTTGATATTTACTGCGTGTTATGAGTAGAAGTTCAGATTTCTCCGGAGCGGGTTGCAGGCCCGCTTGGGAGAGGTGTGAGGAAATGGTGTTAAGTGCCTGTTGGAGTGTAGTTTGGACCTCTCCCGGTGAGCCAGTGGTGACCCACAAGGTGGAGAGAGAGAGAGGCGATGGAGAGCGCGCGGCGGCGGCTCCGGCACGCCAGCTATGCGCCGCTACTGCGCATGCGCAACTGGCGAGCGCGGCGGCGGCACTTCTGAGTCACACGCGCAGCGACGGCGGCGACGCGCCATCTGTGCGCCGTGTGACGTCACTGCTCCTCGCGCATGCGTAGTATGGCTTTCGTCAGCTCCGCGAAATGTCTCGGCGACTCGCGTAGTGTTGCTTTCGCAACAAAAAAGGTAAAAAAGAAGTCAGTGGTACTACCGGAGCCGTGACCATTAAAAGGCCTGGTAACAAGGAGATTTAATGTAACAGGATAAATAACGATTAAATATATTCTTGCTGGGTTGGCTTATCTTTGATGCAATCAAAGCATCTTTACCACATTTCGCTAGTGCAAGAGATAGATAAAAAAAAACTACAGAACTCCAGCCGCTTCCTTGCCCACTCGACGCGAATCTACTTACATAAGAGAAGCTTAAGCTAATGCCCTACCTACTGGGTCTTCTACAACCATCACAAACTCACTTGCTTTGCGCAACACACACATGTTGGTATCACCCACGCGCTCTGTGTCGGCCGGCCATTTCGCACTCGAATTCCACGTTCCCTATTTCTGGGAGAGCTGAACCAATCCTACTGCCGTAACCCGACCAACACTGGGACCGGTTTGAGTTGCTCATATCAGCGACACATTGGGCAACCGTCATAACGCGTAACCCGTCCACTCCAACCACCGTCCTACGCCTGGGGCACGTAATTAAGTTCTCGCTTTTTTACTATGTCCTCGAATTATCCTCTTTAATGGCATTAAATGTCAGGCCACTCGATCCGGCGCAAGATTTAAGGGATGGCTGCTTAGATTCGGCATAACTCTCTGAAACAAGTGTCCGAGTACAAATATTTAGATCTTCTTTTTTCTTCCAACCTGTCCTGGTCAAAGCATATTAACACAATATCTAATAATGCAATGCGGAGGCTCGGGTATCTAAAACGTACACTTTGTGTTGCCCGCCAAGAAACTAAATTGGTAACATACAAAGCTTTAATTCGTGCACTTTTGGAATATGGGTCGGTAATCTGGAAACCTCATAAACAGTCCGATATAAGTAAGCTGGAATCCGCCCAAAGGAAAGCAGTGTGGTTTATTTGCCGACGGTATGACAGAAAATTTTCACCTTCATCCACTCTTCCTGCCATAGGCCTTTCCCGGCTTTGTTCTTGCCGTGACAATGAGTGTTTAAAATATATTTATGGTATTGTTAATTCATCCCGCTTTGCTTCATTGTCTGAGTATTTGCAATTTTCAAAACCTTCATTTACAAGGAGCTACCACCCATTGAATGTAACACCCATTCACGTGCGCACTGACGTGTTCAAATTTAGTTTTTTTTCCATGTGTTATCGAAAGATTGAAATCTTTACCCTACCCGGTGACGTACGCTCCCTGGAATCAAACTTATTTCTCAACCTTGTTGCAAATCTGTAATTAGTCTGTTGAATTACTGTTCTGTATTTTTAACTGCGTTCACTTTTGAATATGATGTCCCTCTCTTCCTTTTCTTTTTTTTCTTCCTCCCACTCCTGCAATAGCCCCATCGGGGCTGCAGTATATGTAAATAAATAAATAAAATAAATAAATAAAATCACTGAGGTGGTGCACAATGCCAGTGGGTCCGCTTTGTGCTGTTTGCCTGAAAAAAAAAAGAGCCAATTCACAATGCTTGGTATAAGCGCCCCCTTTGAATCGTAGTGGTGGCAGGCACCAGCGAGCTCAGAATATTACGGCGGTTATTTCCTTTTAAACCTTTTTTTAGAACCTTAAAGGGCAACTGCAGCACTTTTTCGAGAATTTCGCGATACTAAAGGATTTAAATCTATATAGGCTATAGGTAAAGCATGCCAAGTGTTTTTGGACTAGCATTTAAAACAGTGACGTAATGGGCGATTGAATTTTGCGCTTCTCCTCAATGCACCGAAGGAATGCAGAAAAGTTTAACGTGACGTCACGGAAGGTATGATTTCCAATTACCACTGTCGCCAGCCACACCCTGCCCTGGCTCGTTGGACGCTACCAAATAACTCTCGGCAGGGTTTGCCTTCGGTGGCGTTGGTTTTTTTACTTCAAAGCAGGCGTTTGTGCGTTGGAAATGTACCGATACCTTCGATGACGTCATCATGCTCCCCCCCACTTGGCGTTGTGCGCTGCGGAGAAGCTTGAAGGGCGTCCGGATTTTAATCGGCGAGTACTTCACTATTTGAAGAGCTAGCCCAAAAAGACTTAGCATGCTTTACCTGCAAGTTTCACGCATTCGACTCTCTTAAGATCGTTGATTTCTAAAACCTATGCAGTTTCCTTTGAAGCAGTGCTATTTTAGAATTAACCCGTATTTCAAATAAAAATTTACGAAACTTCTAGTGTACATGGTCTGCCTACTAAAAACCTATCCATAGGTGACTTCCCTGTGAAAGTGACCTATGGATAGGTTGACTTCGTTATCCCGGTCACGTTATCTTCGTTATCTATGAATGCTGGCGCCTCAAATACGGCGATCTCTCGGGCGTCGACAACTGTGCGGATACTGAAAGAACCCGGAGAGCGCCCCCTGCGAGCATGAGCGAGCCCTTTTCTTTATTGAGGCAGCCCTCTTGACTCTGTAGCGCTCGTGTGTTTCCATGAGCGTCACAAAATATAAAACTTGGTATATCTTATCTGAGATAGGTGTTTCGATATTTTTTTATGAGCAGGTATTGCATACAAGGAATACGTCTGAATTTTTTTTATTATTTCCCCGTCTGACCGAGAGGCAACATGCAGAGGTAGCTAAAGAAGCTCGGAACGTGGTTTCTTTAGCCTACATGCAGGAAGATGAAATGAGCACAGCCATATGCTCCTCCAAACTTGTTGGCACGAAATAACTCACTTCTTGCAGCACCAATTTTTGTTAAGGTAGAAAATTCGTGCATACTGATTAAGTTAAGCTGATTCCAAAATTCACTCACCCATTGCGTATTCTTGACAATCGCTGTCAACACCATGTGGTTGAACGAGCTCGAAAGCGACCAGCAGTTGCCCGTGGTTCGTGTAAAAGACTAACGCCAAGTAATTCACTCTTGTAAAATATTATAAAGGGATTTATGATAGTCCCAAAGCTGCCTTAATTTCATGTCTGACAAGAAAACCAGCATAAAACTACAGCGGACAAATGAAAGAGGCGGCAAACACGGTGCTGCGTCCCTCGTTTTTTGGGCTGTTTTTCTTGCGAAACATGATACCTTCACCGATAAGCCAAGCTGGAAGTCTTAAATGAATTCTCCTTTCTCCGCATCCCTCGCGGTTCAGATTTTACGGAAGAAAATTCGTGGTCGTCAATGTCTCAAGAGCGGAACGTGCCCCTGGAGCTGCGGCTCTGCCGCGAGGAAAACACCACTAGGCCCGGCGATAACAGCACCGAAACGACCACGCAGCTCAACGTCGTGGAGATACTTCACTTCACCCACGACGCGGTGCTCGGCGATGATCTCGAGGTAAGGAAGGTGAAGCTTCACGCGCGCGAGCTCGAACGCTGCACAGACCACTTAGACACAGTGACCTAGAATAGACACTGTAACGGGCAGTTGTTTCCACTTGTTCCTAGCGGCGTCGTCACCAACGGCTCGTTTTAAAGAGTGTTCGACCTCAGCGCCCCAAAAGCAGGTGGAAGAAGTGGGCTTGGGCAGGGCATGTAATGCGAAGGCAAGATAACCGCTGGTCCTTAAAGGTAACGGAGTGGATTCCAAGAGAAGCCAAGCGCTGCAGGGGGCGGCAGAAAATTAGGTGGGCGGATGAGATTAAGAAGTTTGCGGGAATATGGTGGCCGCGGCTGGCGAAGGACAGGGTTAATTGGAGAGACATGGGAGAGGCCTTTGCCCTGAAGTGGGCGTAGTCAGGCTGATGATGATGAGGATGATGATGATCGCTAGTATTACCAGGACAATCGAGTGATCGTCTTGGTGGATTTTTTCACCTAAATCACTCTTGGCCCACTGTCTGGCTAATTGGAAAGAAATATTTCGTCTTTTTAAGCACCAGGTGGGCGCCGCAGCGCGAGTTACCGAATCTGTGGAAGAACTTAGCGATGCCATAACAACGCGTTCGAGAGTGGCCGACTGAAGCGCCATCGCTTCGTTGTCCGATGGTAGGGACAAACGCCCAATGCACACTGCCTCTTCTCATCATCATCATCATCAGCCTGACTACGTCCACTGCAGAGCGAATGCCTCTTCAATGTCTCTCCAATTAACCCTGTCTTTCACCAGATGGGGCCACCGTATTCCAGCCTATTTCTTCTTAGCACCCTCCGCTGCGTAACAAGTCTGACCGCCGCCCCGGTCAGCTGCTTCGCAGCCACTGGGGTTTGAGGGCCGAGGGTTAATTGGGTTGTTCATAGATGGTTGCGGCCAAGTACTACACCAGGGTGGCGAAATCCTGCTTTGGTGAGGAAGTGCGTTGCCTCTTCTAGTACACGGTATCTTAGCTGCGTGTGGAGATCTTGGAAGGCACTAGCGACTGGGAGCTTTGTTTGGAGCGGCGCCCGAAAAGGGTTGGGCGATGCTGGGCATTGCGCAAAACATAGAGGGAAAGATAACTGTGACGCAGCACTAAGCGTCGACGTGGTCCAGCGCCAGAGTCGCCAAGGCTTGCTGGGGGGTGCGCTGACGCCAGGCTACCAAGGCCTAAGACATTGGGGAAGGGGGGTATGGGTAAGGGGGAGACTGAGTAGCAACAAAAGAGGAGAAGAGGGAATGTTCTTGATTAACACATGCGTCAGGGAAACTGAGAGCGTGCAGGGGAGGGACGGAGATGGCACAAGAAAGAATAGGCACGTCTCAGGAGAGAACTGAGCCGCATCTGGCCAGTAGCTGGGAGTGATGAGATATTTGTCAGGAGGATGTAGAGTACGAACATATTTTTCAAGTTGCTGTAGTTCATTTATTTCAGGCTTGTAACTGACACTAGTATTTCAAAAGTCTCGAAGGTTGCGCAGTGACTGCAAGCCGGTACCGAAATTGCAGCTTGACCGGATATCTTAACACCGACGATCCTCTGACTCAGCATTTGATCATCAATGCTTTGATACTGGCCCATCATGTTCTAACTGCACTTGAACGAATGAATATAATTAAACTAAAAACGCGGCAGTTAGCCTTTCAACTTTCCTACGAAAGGTCATACATTTGTTACACTAGCGTCTTTTGATTAAAGATAAATGCAGATAATATGCTATCAGGCTCATGCACGCTTACGCGACCGTCGCCGGCCGTAGAAAGACCGGAACGTATAGAGAGTTTAATATTCATGTTTACTACATTTCAGGGCTCATAGCATCTCGCAACGCGTAGTCAGACATGAACTAACTGTTGACTGCTATTGTGCAAAATCAAAGTCAATGATGGACGCCGAGGTGGCTCTGCGGTCATGGTGCTCGGCTACTGACCCGAAAGACGCGGGTTCGATCCCGGCCACAGCGGTCGCATTTACATGAAAGCAAAATGCTAAAAGCCTGTGTACTGTGTGAAGTCAGTGCACTTCAAAGAACGCCAGGTAGTCGAATTTTTCTTTAGCCCTCCACTATGGCGTTCCTGATAACCTAATTTGCTTTGAGACGTTAAACCCCATAAAAACCAAAGTTAAAGCTGACAAGCTCACTACTTAGCAGGCAAGTAGTAAAGAAATTAGCTTTTGCTCATAAAAATGACAGCTTTGCTCTTAGGGCTGAAATTCATGAGGTCTGAGCTGTAGTCTGCTCACGACCGTACATATGAGCAGGAGGCAATTCTATGACATCCCTCAAAGCTCATTTATATGGCTTAGGGATGTTGGACTCCACACATCTTAAATTAAGTCTAATGCGCACACGTTGTACATATCTGCATCGATCGGTACCTCCCGCTGCTGCGCCGCATTGCGCTGTTACAGCCCAGCCCAGTGCCTGAAAAGTCGGGTTACCCTGAAGGTAATATAGCATTATACAGTTTATAAACAGGAATATTTTACTAAAATTTTGAGGTCAACTGCTGTTGCGCATTACGCGAGCCAGCAAGAAAGTCTTTTCTGCTAAGAGCTCAATCATGTATTGTTTAACAAGCGCACCCAAATTGCACAATGCAAGCCTGTTCAGGCGCGATGTGAAATGGCATGTAAATTTCTTTATACCACTCCATTTTGTTCTGCAGCGCAGTGCCGTACGAAAAAACAGCGTAATTAAGTACAGCGTCGTAGAGTGTCGTCGAACGGTGACTAGCATTACCAGGAATTCGGGACAGTGCCCGACAGCGCCGCTAAGCCTACCGGCCTATCACGTTGTGCATCCATTCGGTGATTGTCTTTCTTTTTTGCGTCACGAATGATGAACGCGCTATTTTTGAATATTCAAAGCCATGCACCACACACTGGCAGCGAAAGGAACCATATTCGGATACAACTCAAGAACGAAGCGTCTTTTCCCCGACAAAGGACACAATTCCAGCCATTGGCGTCGGCCGATTTTCATGACCCTGCTAGTGTCACAAAGCAGGAAGTGGTAGACGAAAGAGGATAATCTCTTCACTCTATGGTCGGGTATAGACCCTTCTCTCCAGTGTGGCGCCGCTTCCTGCTTTGCCACGCTAGCAGGGTCATGATAACGCTCCTCCCCCCCCCCCCCTCCATTCCCTCCCCCTTCCCCTGGTCCCCAAGAGTGATGCCACTAAACGGCCAACATACGCCGGGACCAGTATCTTCTCCCCAGAGAGAGAGAGAGAGAGAGAGAGACTTTATTAAAGCAAGTGTGTGGTGGTTACTATGAAATATTCTGGGGAGAATATTTTACAGTAACCACCACTACCACCATGATAATCGGCCAACGCCATTGGCTGGAAGGGCCTCGTCTGATGGGGAAAAGCCGCTGCGTTGTTGACTTGTATCAGACTGTAGAAGCGCTTGTCCCGAGTTTTTGGTAATGTGTCACAGAGCTGTAGTTAGCTTAGCCTTCGAGCTCTCTGCATTCCAAGCGTGGCCCAAAACCTGTGGTTTTAACAGAGAGCTGCTGTTATCAATCACGGCTAGCGTTTTACGGAATGAAGACTAGGATGCAGAAAATAACTGCAATTGACAGACTGGTAACAGTAAAAGCTCTAAAACGTACCAAACTCCGCAGTGAACAGAGAGGCTAAATGCTTGCTATCTCTGAGAATATATGGCACCGTATCGGTTAAGATTACGAGCAGAATGGCTTGCCTCGCTCAGGCAACGTAGGTGTACTACGCTAGGCCTGGTAAAAACGACGCCATTAAAGATGTTCAACCCGGCTAAAGGCGTGTCTTCCGTGTGTTCAACAATAACCGTCGTAGTTTGTAGCTAATACAAAGGTACCTGGAATGAGTTGATATGCGTCAAACTGCGGTTTTATTTTTTTTTCTGTAATAAAGTTATTTGCGAAAAAAAAAACGGCTTCTTTTATTTTGCAGTACCCTGACGGAGTGTATTGCGAAAACTTCGTTTCCCAAGAGTGGAAGCTGGACACATCTCCGTTAACCTACATCAGTTATTCGGCCGAAGTCACTCTGGATGAGGATGGCTTGAATTATTTAGCTGATTCCCGTGTAAGTACGCATTCTTTACCCTATACTTCGCACTGAGTTATACTGTGGGAATATCACGTTATCTTCAAAATGTCTTCTCTGCGCGACGACCTTTCAACGTTGTGCGGTCTTAATCTTAGCTGAAAGAGGGATACGATATGTCTGTGGCACTATACTTTATTTCACTCTGGAGATTTGGGTAGCATGAATATAGGGTGAGTATTAAAAGAAGCTTGAAATTTCAGTGTTTCATCTGTTGCGCTGAAATAAGACGGTTGATGAACTTAAATATCTTAGCATTATAATGACTGAAAACCTAGAATGGATGAAACACGTGTCTTAAGTTGCTAGCACCGCCCTCTCCATCCTTTATTCCTTGAAAGAGTCAATAAAAATTCGCTGTGGCTTAGCTTGGTTAAGCCCGGTAATTGCGAAAGCAATATCCGTACCTACGCCATTGTTCAGCTGGTAGTGTAGCTGGTGGTGGTGCTTGTGGTTGGACTTGTGGCGATGCATCTGTTACACAATCCAATGCAATCCAATCCAATGTAATATAATCTATTCTAATCCAATCCAATCCAATCCAGTCCAGTCAGGCCGCCGGACGGAGCGACACACGGACACGCGGACGGCGCGAGATCGCGAAGCAATGTTAAGCCGCTGGTGGTTGGCACAGCTACTGCTTTCTAGCGACGTGAGTCGAGCCTAATCTCTTCAGCGTAACGCCACAATCGCGCTCCTAGCGGAGAGTGCAGGAGTTAGGCGCCGGTGGTGGCACCGCCGCGGCTTGCGACCATCCATGCTTGCGACGGCGCGATTCGGTCGCCCTTCTCTTCGGCGTGACGTCACAAAGCACCTGTTGCGCTCCTAGCGGAGAGCGCAGGAGTTAGGCGCCGGTGGTGGCACCGCCGCGGCTTGCGACGGCGCGAGTCGGTCGCCCTTCTCTTCGGCGTTATGACACACATGACGTCACACAGAGGTCAACTAAAGGTCAATGGTGGCACCACCGCGCCACGGCAAAGGCTGAAAGTGCAAGTAGTAAAGCTTTCGCTTTAAAAATCGGCAGGTGCTTAGCTCTGATTAAGCCTGGATAAACAAGCGAAAAGCTGCCGTTATGCTTTGTTTGCGTCATGGCTGTCGCAGTTCGCGCACAATGCACTGGGAGCACCACGATAACGATGGAGGCAAGCGCGTTATACAGCCCTCCTTCCGCATGCGTAGTAACTGTGGTAAACACGCGGCTGCAACGAAAGGTAAAACGGTGGCGAGGAGGCGAGCGCGCAGTAGTAAGCGGCGGTGAGGAGGCGGCGCACATGCGCCGTAGCGCGCGGCTAAGGTCAGGCGGCGTAGTTACGGCGGCCGCTCCGACCACCTGCGCCTCTTCTGTGACGTCATTCGGTTCCGCGCACGCGGAGCTGTGGCTAATTCTGATCACGGAGCATACGCCACACCCGGTGTTGACTAGCCTAGTGAAGCTTTTCGCTTCAAAAGCAGCTTCTCCAGATACAAAACTTCCGGCGTATAGTTAGATAACCCGACCGTTGCTCGAATATGGCATAGTATCGTGGTTCCCATGCACGAAGGTAAGCACCAGTAAATGAGGAAACATACAGCGCAAAGAGGGGACATTTATTTACTACAAACAGAACCTCTGCTTTTCACCTTTAGAACTCCTGGCTAGGGCTCGCCTACCTACAATTATCAAGCGGGCTATGTTCTGACAGCTAAAAGTATTTGTACAAACTCTTCAGGAACATGCTGAGAATCGACAAGAGGAAATATATGCTGCTAAGAAGGTCAAAAACTTCTAGGAATAAATACAATACATAGACATATTTAACATAGACACTTACCATTTATCATTTTTCACGTACGCAATCCGTGAAGTGAGCCTGTTTTCTCAAGCGCTTGATGACTTCACATCTATCACTGCATTCTCAACCATTATTTCTAAGTTTGTTTTTCAGGCAGGAATTTGAACTTTTTTGTCTATTCTTCCGAGTGAATTGATTTCAGTATGCCAGGGAAGTCCATATTGTCATACTGTTTAGATGATTTCTGTGAGCTCCAATTTTTCGAGTGTTTATATATTCTTCATATGTCCCAACCCAGCGAAAGCCTATTTTGGCCGTTGCTAGTAGTAAATAAAATAGTCAAATAATTATCGCCTCAATCCACGTACTGTGTTTCACGCAGTGGTTAATTGTTTCAGAGGATTGCGACATCGATGCGCGGTAATCCTATAAACAATTTGTTGTTGCCACTGTGGAGCACATTCGATCATATACGCAAATGAACAAAAGCTAGTCACTCATATCCCTGAAGATTGATAAATTCGTCATTGTAGCCTCATTCTTTTCTGGAAAAAGATAATCGACAATCGCAACATTTCTGTTATGAAAGCCTAAATATGGGGCTATCCGTTTGTCTTTGTGCTAAGGAGGGATTGTGTTCGTATTTTAAAGATGCTGACTTAGTTCAACTGACGAGGATAACAGCAAACAGTGACTTTAGAAGCACGCATCGATTGGCTGGAGATGAGGAAACGGTCCTGCGCTTAGCTACGACGTAACGAGCCGTTAGAACAGCCCTCAAGAGAGCGAAGCATGTGTCTTTAGCCACACGCGCTTGACTCGACCCCTCCGGTTCTCGCTGCGTAGTTTCCGACACCGCAGGTAGGGCTAGAGAACTTGGATTATTTAGGCTCGTCACTGTTTGTTCATATCCGAAAGTGTCAAAGCGGAGAAGGTACCTCGACATCACCACTGTGCGTAGTAGGAGCGCCGAAAAACGATGACATCGAAATTCTCTTTTCCCAAAAAGACAATGTATTTTTTAAAAGTGTGTCGGGGTTTTGGGTATAGTATCTGTTTTTTTTTTGTTTAGTGTTCTTTCTTTCCAAAGGTTGTTCTCGAAATCTCGGTAAAAAGGAAGCTTTCTGTACGTCGATAGGGTAACGAACGTAAACTGCGTGACTGAACGTTTTGTATAGCACCTGAAAAGTGGAAACGCTTAGCTTGCTTCAGCCAGCCCGTGCACACTCACATGAACCAGTCCTCGCGATAGCCGAAGGCAGAACACGGGCTCTGGCTTTTTCCAGCAAGCTGCGATTGGTCCCAGACGTGAAGTCTTGAAACAAAGCAGTACAATCGTGGACGGGTGAGTGTTTTGCTTAACTTTGCGTTCAAGGGTTCTTAACGGCGGCATTCAGCGCTGCTATCATTTTTTTCCCCAGAAACAAAGGGATGGCGCATAGGAATTGAGATTATCTTAGAAGCAAAGACAATTGTCACATGAGCTCATATCAATGGGTCTTTGAAATCTGTAAAAATGCAGTAGGTGAAATGTAGGCTTTTTTTTTTAGGTTCACATGGACACCTTGGAGAGGCTCTATCGGATCGACTTCACGCCAGAGACGGCATATTTCAACAACATCACCGTACCGAGGGGCGTGAAGTCAGTAACCCGAATCATTTCGGGAATTTCCGGTGAGAGTGCCGAGCTTGCCGAACGCGGGTGCGGAGCTCGAGACATGCGCTCATATTGTTCTACAGTTGACGTCGTGCTTCGCAAGCTCATTTCATGAATTCTTTACAAAGGTAGTCACGTGATTTAAGAGTTAAAGAGAAAAAAAAGGTCGGCTTTAAAGGAAACGCTGCCAGAAAACTAGTTTCCTGCTCACATTTTCAATTCATAAGAACTGCGAAATTATTTATAGAAAATGAACTCCGCCGATATTTTCTATTGTCTTCTCAGTGAATTCACTGAGTTAAATTTATTTACAGAGCAATGTCGTAACAAAGATAGTCGCGTTATTGAAGAGCTAAAGAGAGAGAAAAAAAAGGTCGACCTTAAAGGAAACGCTGCGAGAAAGTTAGTTTCCGGCTCACATTTTGAAGTAATAAGAATTGGAAAATTAACGAAAAATGAACACCACAGACATCTTCTATTGTTTTCTCAATGGGTTCACTGAGTTAAATTTATTTACTGAGCAATGTCCTAAATCACGTTTGTATTTTCTTTTTCAAACGCAGGCCTTGTGTTCGACATACAAAGCATCAGCAAGGGAAAAACGCGGTGCCAGCGCAGAAAGCTGAAAAGACTGCCTTTCATGAAAGAGGCGATTATAGATTTTCAACACATGTCAGAGCTTTCGCCTGATCTTTTCTTCGGCACAGACCGGACCAAGTACGTCCTCAAGAAGAAGGTAAATGGGCAGAATACACGCGAAGTGTCTCAAAAAAAGCAAATATTCCGAAAGCGAGGAAGAAGAGGATAGTGGCGTGCATTGGTCGGTCGTGTTATGCTACTAATCTACTTTTGAAAGGCAAGACAACAAGAGAAATATTAGATAATAATAGTTAAAAGATAAATAGTTTTCTCTGTGGTGGAACGAAAAATGTTTTTAAGGGCATATTAAAAAAAAAACTATACCAAAATGGCTCATTTTGGTACCGTATAAGAAGCACCACTGCCATCCATGTTATAAAAGGAAAATATTTGACGAACCCTGTGCGTCAGAAGCCGTTCAGAAAGCCATTCACCCATGTCGAGGTGAGCTCGTCATAAGCGAAAAGAGTGGCGCAGTAGTGGAGGGCTGACGAGTAATAATGGCCGGCTCGGGTTCTTTGACGTGCCCGTGCAGGGCACAATAGACGGGCATCTTTGGTTTTGTTTATTAGGGTTTAACGTCCCAAAGCGACTCAGGCTATGAGGGACGCCGTAGTCAAGATCTCCGGAAATTTCGACCACCTGGGGTTCTTTCACGTGCGCTGACATCGCACAGTACACGGGCCTCTAGCATTTCGCCTCCATAGAAAATCAGCCGCCGCGCCCGGGATCGAACCCGCGTCTTTCGGGCCAGCAGCCGAGCGCCCTAACCACTGAGCCACCACGGCGGTTCACGGGCATCTTTCATTTAACCTCCATCGGAACATGGCCGTATGGGTCGCCATGCGATGGAAGCCGAATGCAAACTACATCCGCTAACTATTAGTGGATTTGGCGTTCTTCTGCTGAGTCTAGCGGGAAGGAACCTTGCCGCGGCGGCCGCATCTGCGGAAAAAAAATCAAAACGCCCTGTGCTGTGCGATGTCAGCTCGAGCTAACTAACTAACCTCGGTAGGTGAAGTTTATCCTGCAGAGTACTCAGATACGTCGCCTCCAACAGGCAAAGTGCAGCGTCAGGAAATTCAATCTCTCTACTTTTGTCGCCAGCAGCTCAGGGCTTGAAAATTAAATGCTGTCATGGACCGATTAGCTAGAGGAAATTGCCTGGTGAATACTGCGGCGATACTTCAGGAACATAGGAAGTCTAAGGTGGAGCACGGTAAAAGCCGCCGTGCATCCGGGTGGGGCTTGACTAAACGGGTTCGAACACTAGCTTTCCGAAGCGAGCCTGATAGGATGAATGACGACCTCATATTTCATTCAAACCATTTCGTATTGTGCGACTCAATGAAAATTTTGGTTTTAATGGCAGCATCACTGGACCCTCTCCGCAGAAATTTATGTCCGAGTTGTTTGTTCCCTATTGTGTTTTTCACCTTAGAGTGTTCAAAATGAAATTTGTGCTCTTTTGGATGCATTCAGTAATATATAAGGTTAGGTTAAGCGTGTTATAAATAGCGGCGCAGGCTGAGACATTTTATTCTTCCTAATATGTAGGCCTGCCTCACGTTACTACTTGTGCTGCGCGCTTCCAATGGCTAGCAAACGTTGTTTGGGGAATCAGGCTCCGCAAACTTATCAGTTAAGCTAGAAAACTCCCACAAGGCTTAGTATGCACTTTGACGGAGATGCTGAGGATGCATTCGCCTATGCAGTAAACGTCAAGAAAACTTATGAGAAAGATGTTTGTTTGGTGGAGAATTTTCCTTATCAACTGTTCGTGGTAGTAATGTACTGCATGCCCTACGAAATCACCAGTTATTTCTGTTCCTTGATTTTTTTAGTAATATAAAGCATGATTAAGAAAGAAACAAATGAATATCGAAAAAAGCTGAATAAAATTACTTTCTTTCCATTCTGAGCTCACATACAGCGCCGATATTTAGCTCGCGGATTTCAACAATATAAAGCTTGAAACTGGGGGGCTTTACATGGGCCATAACGCAATATTTTAACGCCTAGCACATGCTCTATAGACAGCTGAGCTGTATAGCGAGACTTCCTTTCCAAGTATTTCCTCAACTGCACCTCAAAGTTTACTTATCTTTTGCATTGTGCAGACAAGTAGATCAGGCCTAGTGCAAAAGCTGTCAGCGTGCGCCGCACAATGCGTGAGAGGATACATATAGCACACGCTTGGCAGAATGGTCTGAAGCCGAAACACTTCTTGTGTCCAGCGCAGTCCACATAATTTTATGGAGTCTAACCGAAGCCGTAGATTAAAGGCGCACAAGTCAGAGACAAACGTGCATGTCCTGTACTCGCAAGCCATGTACGTACGGAAGAAAGGATGCACAGGCCAAGCAGCAGGTGATAAATGGACGCGAGCCGAAACGGAATTTATTCTCACCCTACCTCACATAACTGGAACAAGAGGGACCCGACGCTAAACAGCGACTGCGAAGTGTAAGAATCAAAGCAGCTAAAAGAACACGACAGAGCTTTCAGTGCTTCAATTTTTTGAATCATCACACATGCTTCTAGTTATAAAACGTTTAGGAAAGACTACCAAACATTATCGCTACATCAGCCGTTCTCTTCTCGACATGCTTGTGAGTTAGATCCTAAGCTTCATTTCATAATAGTAGAAGTCGGGTATATACGGTGTATTGCTGAGAGCCACCTAATGACGCTGTACATTTAAATAGTACGAACGAGTACATTGTGGATAATGCCAAGCAGCTCAAGGGCCCCGGCTTTGGTTCTTGGTAGACACGCAGGCGAGGGATCCCGTGCAACGTGTGGCAGGGCCGACGAAATGACTGGCCTCCCGGAGAGAATATCACCACTGTCTGGGAATGGTGCGTCAGAGAGCAAAAGGTAAGCCATAATAGTGATAGGTCAATATAAGCAGATAATCATGGGCTCACTGTAGTTGCGCCTGCCGTCAGTGGTCGGCGGTTTATGTGACAGTCTATTCTTGAGGATGTGTAGGTGTCAGTGGAACACCATCGATTTTGTGTGTTGCATTTCGCGTATCTTGAGTGGAACAACAATATCCTTACTGCAGAGCAGCTCTTCAGCTTGCGCATAGCAAATCTCGCTGAGGCTTTTCGATATCGCGACGTAGTGCAAGCAGTGTTGCGTTGGCAACACATTTTCTTGTCTGCTTTCTTGCACAGTACTTCATAGCTCATTGTCGCATATGCCATAGTTAATCGCATATTGGTCAATGTGCCTTATACATCGACTCCACAAATTCGGGAACCGGCAAGAAAAGAACAAAAAATGAAAAGTCGCATAGGTGGACCGATAGAATCTACGATCTTCCAACATTATACTAAGTGAAGTCCACTAGTACAGCTTAAAACACATCGCAGCTGCGTCGGCGTAATGATGACCTAGCACATGAGGCGGCGTAATTGCGCATCGAGTGTGAATTCGAAACCTTGCCCGAAACAGACAACTTCAACCTCAGCAGCGTCTTCGATGTCGTACCTCGACGGCTGTCACCTTCAAAGGGTGTGCGGAAAGTACGGCGTTTCGCTTTTGCTGCTTTCCCCATTATCTGGCTCACATTACGGTGACATCGGTCTTGTGTGCTGCCGTACTATTTTTCGACGCCTGCGCACGCAACACGCCGGCTAGCTTAACCCTTTGTCCGTAAAATCTCGAAAAATGTATCAAAATCGCCAAATTTGTTGGTGATTTTTGGCGAAAAGAACTGATGTCAGGCTTAAAACACGCGCTGAAGGCGTGAAACGTGTTTCAGGGCCAACTACCACCCCCAAGTGCTGAAAATGGCAATCAAAGCACTTGATATGGCAAGGGGAGCAGCGCAACATCGGGCATGACGGGTGTGACTAGTCATTGGTGATATTGGTAGTCTCCCATGAGGAGTACAGCTCGGGGCTGGTGGTTAAATAGTTAAATGCTGCCGATATTCCCATGAGGCTGAGCGACGGGGGGAAATTTCGTTTTTGTGATGAGAACACGGTAGACAGAGCCTTTTTCGTGGTTCTATTGACAAGGTGCAGGCTTGTGAAACTTTTGTGCGGTAATTAATGGTATTAACTGCCGTAGTTTGTAAATGCATTAGGGCGGAATGATGACTTGGCTTTTCTCAGCAGCGCCACTAGCGTCGTTGCCTACCTTGCTTGTCTACGTTTGCAGCAGTCTACGCCTGCCTTGGCCGTGATTCCCGCACTGGCCGAACCTTAAGTTAGGAGAATGCGATTTTTGAACAGCAGGTCGACCCATGTGCGAGCAAGTAAAACAGTTCTCGGGGATTCAAGGGCTAGTTTACTCAAATAGTGAACGTATTTCGTGTATTGCAAGTCATACAAAGCGACCATATCTCATCCGCCCTGTTCTCCTCAAGGGCTTTGAAGTAGCACTTAATCGTGGAATATCATTACTAACCATACAAAAGGAACGCATCACAGTGCCTGAAATACTTTCAGTTTGTAATTAACACGTGACTAGGACGAAACAGCAAACGAAACTGGCGTGCAAAAGCTGTCGACGAAGGAAAAACAAGCCAGTCAGTAACAATCGAAACTAACAGAGCAATTGACAAGGACTGATGTGTGCCGGCTTAGCTCAGTAAGCGAGCAATGGTGGTTTAACCCTGTGCAGGTAAAAAAGTGGAGTCTTGCGTTCGCTCGAGTCTAGGACCTCTCACATAAGTGCAAGGCAAAACCGAGTTTGCTTCTGCTGTCCACTACGAATATTGAGAGTATCTTTCACGAGATATTAAAACACTCACAGCAATCGGAGGTCTTAATTTCGCTTTGTTCCACTGAGTCAAATATTGAAGTCTGTGCATATTGACTGAAAAACACTCTGAAACTCTTCAGGAAAAGCCAACGACTGGCATGTGGGACTCTCCAAGCCTTCCTCTGGTCAGTCTGGAAATCTACCACTCCCAGGTAAGGCTTCTTAATTCCGGTCTCTTGTGGCGTGGGCGTGAAATTCGGTGCCCCGTCACCCGCCACCTTAAAAGGCAGAGCTCCATTTAGGCGAATTCTCGCGTGAAGGCTGCATGTGGCGCCGTCGCACGGAGTGTTTTGCTCTCGTCGCTTGCCTTGTCTTTATTTTTGTCTTGGCAGAAAATTTCGTTCGTCAGCCCGAAGTCTCCTCGCGATTAACCACTCAGATAACCGCTGGCCGTTTCCGGTTTGCCATATTGCTCCTGCCGCGTGACGTCATCTTTCAGCTAGCACGCCGACTTGGTCACTGCCACTGCCGTTGCACCGCCATCGTACTGAAAATGTCCTTTTTGGCATGGCTGCGAGGCACAGCTGTAAAACTGAGAAAAAAAAATTACACGTGTTTTAGCTCTGGCTAGGCCTGGTCAGTTGCATTAGCTTTGACGCTTTTCCAGTCGTACAGCGCGTTCTTCTGCTGTCTCTCGAGCGCGTTGTCTCTTTTTAGCTTGGTCCTGTCGCCGTTGCTTCTCTTTAGTGCTCTCTGTAACAAGATTCCACCGAGACGAATCGCCACCTCCTCGCCCTCTACCTCGGCGGAGAGCACGCATCTGGCGGGAGCGAGCGACTACGCGCGCGGCAGCGGCGCGGTGTCCGACGACGGCGACGCCACCTGGCGGAGCTTGGCTGACACATTTGCTAGGCAACGGCTGTTCAAGGCCATTCTTACCTACCGGCCACCGGCTACGCGGCGAGGCGAAAACCTGGCATAGTGTTGCTAGCGCAACTAAAGACAGCAATGTGGTTGTCGTTAACTAAGGGCTAACAAAATCTGGAGCGGGATATCGGCGCGCATTGCGGGTTACTGGCACTTGATCCCTAGTGCCGATTCCCAGTGCCGCTGGCCTCCAGCGGTCGGTGCAGAATCATTCGAAGCGCATATGCTCACTTGCGTAGTTTGTTCATCCCGGCGGTTTACTTCGATGGAGGCGAAATACAACAGGCGCCCGCGTGCTGTGCGATGTCTGTGGACGCTGAAGAACGCCTGTTGGCCTTAATTACTTCTGAGTTCTCCACTTCTGCCTCCCCATAGCCCATGGGTTGCTTCGGTCAAGGCCCATAATTTGCAGTTGGCTTAGTTTGCTCATTTACAAGCGGATCAAGGCGACATATTACGAGAGTGTTCGTTAAGACTGAATCCGCAGGCATTGAAAGAAAGCGCACCTCCGCTGGTACTCGTCGCGTAACGTCGCCGTAGCTTGCATTGTGTTTCCCCACAAAGCGACAGAGCGAAGGTGGCGGTCCTCGCCGCTCCTCTTGAACGTGTGTTATGAGCCAAATTTCGGCGGCATTTTCTCTTCTTTGTAACTGTGCGTGAGACACTACTTACTATACATTGATCACCACGTGTCATTCGCCTACAATCTCTAAATAATTTAGAGTTAAATTTCCACTTTCACGTGTATGGGTTTTCGAAACTGCCGAAAGACGGCTGTGACGTCAAGGAAGAGAAAAGGTCACGAGAGGCATGAAAAAAAAAATGCAGTGTAATCGCTGCTTCTTCGCTCGTTGTGATTCTGGCTCTTCAGGGAGGCTGACTTTAGTGTTGTAGTTAATTAAAGCGAAGAAACAGTGAATTTATAATTCATGTTTTTTTCCTTGCCTTGCTTTTTTAAATGCGGTAAGCATACGTAGCGCAAAAGATTTTGTCACGAAGTGTGTGAGGCAGAAGAGCCGGCAGCGAAAAAGACGTCGTGGCGAGGGGCTGGAGGAAAGGGGGAAACACGTTTTGAAGTGCGCTCTGGGCTGCTGTCGACTACCCTGGGAGTTCAGCTCCGTGGCCCTTGTTGGCGTGGATTGCAGCTCGCCGTTTCAAACTTATTTTGCATTATTTTGACCATGAAAGACATCGCTCTCGCTCCCTCAAATTTCCGCTCTCACCAAATTATTTGCTGTCGTTTGTAGTGTAAAAGGGGCACGTGCTAGCGGCCTTGATACTCCGTTCGATTCGATTCTGAGGATAATGGAGGGAGCGCATGGTCTTTCAGAACTTAAGCCCGGGACCATTTGTTGTATGTCAGGCCTGTAATACAACTATACGCTAACTTTCTTTCGGAGAAACAGCCTCATCGTTTCAGGATGCTGCTACTGAAAACTGGTTTGGTTTGGTTTATGGGTTCTAAAGTCGCAAAGCGACTGAGGCTATCAGGGACGCCGTAGTGAAGGGCTCCGGAAATTTCGACCACCTGCAGTTCTTTAACGTGCACTGACACCTACAGTACACGGGCCTCTGTAACCACCGCGGCCGAGATCGAACCCGCGTCTTTCGGGTCAGCAGCCGAGCGCCATAACAACTGAGGCATCACGGTGGCCTACTGAAAACTGATGGTCTGGAGGAATGATGAATAGCTGCTATATAGCTATCGCAGGGTTCCTTCTCCGAGGAGAATGGCAACGAATTAAGAAAGTTCTAGCGGAAACTTTGCGGCATCTCCGACTAAAACTAAAATTGTTTTTAACCGGCTTTAACAGATTACATGATCGATTCGATATTAGGTACACATAAAATGTTTTCAGACATGCGTTTCTGCATCTCGTAGTGGAACTGTTCTGTGTTGCCTAAATATAAAAAAAAACATAATAATGGAACAGGAGCACCAGTGACTCTAATTTAGTGCTCTTGCAAACGTGCTCTTCTTCTAGAGCTTCGGCCCTGTAAATGTAATAATAAGCAGGCGTGGCTGTTGACATAAATATGGATAGTTGTTAATGTCACTGTGTATCATGCCTGAGGAACAGTTTGATCTAAGTTGTATTCCTCGTGTATTATGAGCTCCTTTTCAGACTGCCGATGACATTCATGATGAGGAAGGACCTCACGAAAACTGGAGGAAGCTGACGTTCTCTTTCTATCGGGTCGATAGCGCCAACAAATGGGTGACAGACCTACAGGCCTTCGATGTCACCGAATGCATGGATGAAGACATAGACCCGATGCAGTTCGAGTTGAAGTGTAAGGACGATATATCGCTGCTTGGGTTAACGGCGTCCATGGAGAGTTTTTGTTTTTAGCTTTTGAACAGCTTCAGAATGTCCGACACTAGCCCGGCGTCGAAGGAGGTTCTAATGAGCTCTTTTGCAGTCTCATTAAGTAAAGAAATTCGTATGCAACAATAATGCTAATTTTCTGTCATAGCCTATTTCACTCTGGGACGTTGAACTCAATATACTGCTGTTGCAAAAATGGGTGAGTGTAGTTTGGTAGTGTTCGTTTCATTTTTATTTTGTCATAAATAAGCAAGTTCACCTAAAAGGGCGAATACTTTCCAAAACAACATATCGACACCATCGGATCACCTTATAAAGGTGAAAAAGCCTCACCGATGAATACAGAGATTAGCAGCTTTTTGCATGCAAACAACATGAGTAGCGAGAAGGTATAGGTTAGCGTGGTAACTCGAAGGATATTTTTAGTGAGCGTATTTTAACAAATGTTACTCAGCGGCACTCAACTGACATCCGCATCAAGCTTTTCCAACAGCGGGCGTTATCCGACTGAGTTTCGTGCGCCTGTTTTTAGTGAATGAAAGTACTTGCAGCTACTCATGCTCAGGATACCATGAGTGATGAGCCCCAGCTTGTTCGCAAGCTGGTAAACACATTGATGACGTCATGCATGACTGCCACTGCCACAGATGGAGCCCAACCAGCTGCAGTAGCCTATGGACGACTGGGAGCTTCGCGGCTGAGAGGAAGGCTACTCTTCGCCGCAGTGTGGGTTAAAGGTGCACTGAAGAGGAATCTGAACTCGTCCTTTTGCCGCGGGAACTTCATCTACACGTTCCGAGCATCCTTAGAAACTTCGATTCATTACGCTGTGTGGCCGATTTCCCTAATTAAATCGAATTAACGTCCGGCTCCCGCCTTTATTTTTTGAATTCTCCCCGTACGGTGGGCGGAGTTGACCAACGCGGGGAGTGCCTTTCAGCCAGCTCCGTGGAGGCTTGCCGCTCTGCCATCGACGGAGTAATACGTAGTAATCCGTAGTAGCAAATAGGCCGCGCGTATTTTTATTTCTGCGGGCTTATTTTTCGGCTATACTATCTGCGAATGAAACTACTTATTCACGGAAACCTAAAAAAACAAAATAAAGCGAAAGCAAAGCCTCTACGGAGCTGGCTGAAAGGCACCGCACGAGTTGGTCCACTCCGCCCAACGGACGAGGGAGAATTAAAAAAAAAGGCGGGAGCCGGACGTTATTTCGATTTAATTGGGGAAATCGGCCACACAGGGCAATAAGTCGAAGTTTCTATGAATGCTCGGAACGTGTAGATGGAGTTCCCGCGGCAAAAAGACGAGTTCAGATTCCTCTTCACTGCACCTTCAAGGCCTCGAATTCAAATTCGGTTGCCCCAATTTGGCCTCCGCCGCCAAAAGTAGAGTGGTCATGCCACCGAGCCGGCAGCGCTGTACATATGTACTGTAAAACAGTTGCCTATATTTCAATACACCAGCGTTGAGGGTGCCGTTCAGCGGAAAACACAAAGTCGGCGTTGGCGTGTCGAGAAAATCGAGATTGGTGGAGATGATCATGACGTCATAACCAAATGACCTCGTGCAAGTAGTTCAAACATCCCACAACGATTGAAAGAACATGGTCGCGTAGGGACACGAAACACAGCCCCAAGGGTCGGTCGTGACCTGAGCGCGCTGTTCCTCGACCACTGAGGAAAGTTCGTTCGATTTAGTTAAAGGAAGGTCTTGCGTGTTTTGTAAAAAAATGAGAATAAATATAAGATAATATAAAAAATTGAATAGTATGAAGAATAGCGTCCGTATCTCCGAAATGATATGCAAAGAAGACTCCAGGCTGCTGAAGAAATCCATTAATATGCTATCGCGCATACCCCCTTTTTATTACCTAGAGCTTCTGAACCGCGCCTAATGGGAGTTTTCTAATGTATTTCAGACTGCTTTATTCTTGCCTTGCAGATCCAGAAGCTAAGTACGAAGACGTAGTGAATATCACCATCGAGCCGCTATTTTTGGCGATGTGCAAACATCACATAGTGCAGAGTTTGAAGAGCAAGATTGGAGTTCTTAGGGTTGGAAGGATTCGAGCTGTAAGTTTTTTCGTATACATTATTAAATTGGTACGAAGCAGATGGTATGATCTGCTTACCAAATCATCGAACTAAAGAAATAATGAATGCAATTATCTTTTTTTGTGCTCGTAGGTGTTTGACGAAGAAAAAAAGCTGCACATTCAGTTTGTGTTACTCGGCAAGTTTCCAAATATTAAGGGTGAGCCCACACTGGAGGAGATGCAAGGGTCGCTTGAGAAAGACGTAGACGCTGGAGCGTTGAAAATCGCTATGACGGCTCCTGGAAAACAGGTAAGGAAACTCGCCCATGTTCTGGGTAGTGACCCCTTTTCTCCCGGGCGTGTCTTTGACGGAAACCGAAGGAACTCTCTGCTTTGGTCTCTTCGCTCATGCAGCGTCAGTGTCAAATTCTTTAAGGTTGCAGCGGACTAGATCGTAGTTGAGACCCTATGCTGCAGTTGAGATCGCAGTTGAGACCGCAGTTGAGACCGCAGTTGAAACCCCGCTTTGCTATTGGCACTCCAGCCCTCCTTCACTTTCAACAGCTGGCGAAGATTCCGAAATACTAGTGCAGACTCGCTGCACAACACTGTGGAAAAATGCGCTACGCGCGTAATGGCATGGAGAGATTAGAAACGGACCTTTCGCGTTAATTCAAACCTTCACTTTGGTGCTGCTTGAGGTTAGCACCGCAACACAGTTAGGTCTAATGCAACTTGCACACAAGCCTATCTGTTCTCACTGGCTCCGGGTTGGGACTTCTATTTTCGTATCCTTTTCTGTACCATATACTATTTTTTCTTACTGTCTGTCGTCCGTCCGTCCGTCCGTCCGTCCGTCCGTCTCTCTGCGGGTTGAGACTTCTATTTTCGTATCATTTTCTGTACCATACACTATTTTTTCTTACTGCCTGCCCGCCTGCCCGCCTGCCCACCTGCCCGCCTGCCCGCCTGCCCGCCTGCCCGCCTGCCCGCCTGCCCGCCTGCCCGCCTGCCCGCCTGCCCGCCTGCCCGCCTGCCCGCCTGCCCGCCTGCCCGCCTGCCGGCCTGCCGGCCTGCCGGCCTGCCGGCCTGTCCGCCTGCCGGCCTGTCCGTCCGTCCGTCCGTCCGTCCGTCCGTCCGTCCGTCCGCGCGTTTCTGCGTCTGTCTGCCTATCGGCCAGGTTACCTCTCTGGGTATTCAAGTTCCTTCCTACGTTCGCAGTCTTACAGGGAGTCCAGCGTTGTATAGCATAGAAATTCGATTGAATCAAAATGTCCTTGTGATATTCGTATTTTGCGGTAATTGAAGCGGCTCTACGTTCCCCTTATCACTGCGTTCGCCCTTTGACATGGCAAGGATCATAGTCGAAATAAGGCAGTCGTTCTCTCATACCAAACCAGACGGTTTAAAAAAATTGGCGGAAGCTTAGCTTTGGTTAAGCCTGGTAGGTTGCGAAAGCAGGTGTTTTGTACTGCATATGCAGCGCCTCTAGTGGGAAGAGCGCGCCGTGCCGTGGCAAGCGGCCGCCGTTACCCGACGAGTCGAGTGCTGTTGCCCGTCTCTCGCTCCTGGTATGACGTCACGCTATGACGTCATTAGGCATGGTATGACGTCAGGGGTCATTTTGAATGTCACGCATGGCTACCGACCGCCGCCGCGCGACGACTCGACTTGGTAGCCCATCTCTCACCCTGGTATGACTTCAGAGGTCATTCTAAAGGTCAAACATGGCTACCGGCCGCCGGTACGCGAAAGGTCGTTCATGAGCGTAGTATTGCTTTCGCAATAAAACAAAACGTTTCCTCTTCTCCAGGAGAATATTGAGTTCACGGCCGTGCCACATTCGCTGCGGAGCGCCGACGAAGACTTCTTGCCCAGCAACGAACCAGCCCGACGGCCCGCTTCCGTCACGCTGTTCCGTTCTGGACAGCCCGGCTGGTCTGTCCACAACGTGACCTTGGACTACCCGCTGCCTGCCCTCCTATACAGATCTCAGGCGCACCACGAGGCCAGCGTGGTCTCGAAGAATGAAACCGCCGGCCACTCAAAAACTGTGCACACGGTTATATTCGTGGGTGCGGCGGCTGGACTGTTCGCTATCGGTGCCATGGTCGGTGTTGTGTCGCTCCGTCTCCAGCGCATTGTAAAGTAGGTGTGAAAAAAAAGAAAAAAAGAAGATTCTTTACAAACTTCTCTAGTCTATCTCGTGCCTTGTATAAAAGAACGAAGAAATTTTCAATTGACAGGTGTGCGTGTAGTTTGACTGTGAAAGAGCGGGCCTCAAGACCTTGCTATGACTTCATGTGACCTTGCTTTAAAAATATCTGGCAAATCGGGCAATTATAGTGGAGCTCCATTTAATTCTCAATATTCCATTTTGTTTTCTCTAAGACGGTAAAACAATCGAAATCATAAAAGCAAGTAGAGAAGACGTGATATATATTTCATGTTTTGTCTCTTCTGTTATTATCACGTGCATTACGCTGAGGTCCATTCAGGCGCAAGATAAGAACATCCGTGCGACGCGTCATACATATACCTGCATGAATGTCAAGGGCGAGACGCGAGAGAACACAGGCATGACGAGGGCGTCATATGCAACTCGTACTATTAACAATAGAAAATTCGATATATTATTCGCTGGTGAGGCTGCGCTCGGTTTGGGACCTACATGCGGGAATGCGGCTGGCGGACAGGTTGGCTGTAAGCGCATGTGACACATCCCATTACATGAATTTTTGTGTTTGACCCTTTAGAGAAGCACAAGGCTGACATTACTGTCGCCTTGTCGGACAGGTCGCTGAACGGTTCCGTAAACCAGAGGCCCAGAAGGAACCTTCCCACCGTTGTCGACGAAACACTCTGCAACAGAGCCTGTTTTTGTTGCTTTCCATACGTCGAATAGCGCGTACTTTTGGTTCACGTGTAAACCTTTACCTCAAGGTATCGCCTCAGTCCACCTACCATCATAGGTACCTTCACTTTGAGGCAATGATTCTTCGATCGTGCGGGCGCAAGACTCATTGCTGTAAAGGTAAGGTGCTTTAGTAACTTCGAAAGGGCTCCGTAAGCTTAGATATGAGCCTGAACCGAGCTACAGTCATTGCCAATCAACGCTTCCCACTAAAGTTTCTAGTTGTTTCGATCAGCACCAGACAATGAATAAGGAAGAAGGAACTAGTAACTCGGAGGCCCTTTTCTGAACTGATCAATTGCCTTTACCCAATCGGCTGGATCGAGTGACAGCAAGCTCGGATAAACTTTATCCTAACGTTTCTGTGAACCGGGCCAAGCGTGGTTTCAACGCTGTGTGCCCTTGAATGTCGGTCTCCTGGAGAGTTCAAGCGAGCAAGCACACCTGGCACTTGCAAACGCCCCGGAGTCTCTGGTATGCTGACTACCTCAGACATTAAGGCAACAACGATTTTTAATTCAGTGAATTTTCTACTTTCCAGGAAATGGAGTTTTCAGCGTGTTTCAGATAATTTTAAGAGCTCAAATTGTTTCACTTTTTTTTTTCAAATTGAAGACGTTTTCTACCAGCTCCAGCGAAAAAAAAAACGATGTAAAATATAAAACTTGATATTTAAATGAGGGAATATTTGATTACAGCTTAGAGTATCACTTGAAACGAATGTGGTCAAACTCCTCTGTCGCATGAGGTGGCGGGAAGTCCAGCATTCCTCGCTATCCCGATAACGTCATGCAGCGTAACTAATTACCCTCACTTGTATTGCTCAGTTGATATAACTGTACAAGGTCGCTCATTATGAAAGAGAACAGGGGAGCGTGTGGCGGTCACACTAGGTGAAGCTCTACCGCCGAGATCCAGCGAGAAGAGGAGGCAAAGGTGGATGCGCATTCCTGCAGGTGCAGTGTGCACGCGACTGGTACGTATTGACATACTTGGTCCGTGATATGCAAACCGCCCAACATTTTGAAGGGCTGGGCGTGGTTTTAATCGTTTTAATCGTTTTAAAATCCTCCATCGACCACGCCGCACAAAGACGCCACCCCGATAGGCCCACGCCGCATACAATGACAACATCGACCACGACACGAACCGCCTTCAAAACGACGCCGCTACCCAGGAAAGCTTCGGCGACATGCCCTACCCAAGACTTACATACCGGACTAAGCCGTGACCCGACACCGAGGACGACGTGCAACTCCTGAGCCAGGACATCTGACTTAGAAGTGGTTATCAATGGCCGGAAAGTTACCGCTCTAGTCGACACAGAAGCCGATTATTCGGTGATAAATGGGACATTCGCTGTGGAGGTGAGGAAAGTCACGACCGTTTGGGACGGCCCACAAATTCGCACCGCAGGGGGCCACCTCATTATACCATCAGGACGATGCGCAGCGCGAGTGACCCTCAAGGGACATATCTATCCCGCGACTTTCGTAGTGCTACGGCAATGTTCCCGCGAAGTGATCTTGGGCATGAATTTCCTTAATGAGCATCAGGCGATCATCGACCTGCGATCCAAGATGATCGCACTTTCCACGGAGGAGGCCATCCCGTCGATGAGAACTCCGGAACATCACGTCACGTTGCGCTTAGTGTCCTGGAGGAACAAGTGAGTCTCCCACCCAGCTTCATCACCGTAGGCGCTACGGAAGCGAGTGACACTGAAACCATTATCGAGGGGAACATGCAGTTGCTTCTCGACCGAGGAATCGGCATCGCAAGAGGCATCGCACATTTCCGCAAAGGACAAGCCGAAGTACTGCTGACTTCAGCGAAGAATACCGACACGTGAACACAGGAACGACGATTGCATTCTTCGACGAAATATCCGACGTACGAGACTTCACCCTCTCCGACCCATCCGTAGAATATTCGCCTGACGAAGAGAACTCGCCCGCTTTCGACATAAACCCAGCCCTGCCCAGCAACAGACAAGACCAGATCCGCAATCTCCCTCGAAGCTAAAGCCAGTGTTTCTCGTCATCGCCGAAGGTCCGACAAACGCCGATTGCCAAGCATCGCATTATAACCGACCAGCACGCCCGACCTCTCCGCCAGAGCCCCTACCGAGTGTCGCCGCGAGAACTACAAGCCATCCGAGACCAAGTGGAAGAAATGCTGCGCGATGACGTCATCCAGCAACCGAGGAGCCCGTGGGCGCCACCGGTTGCTCAGAAACTTCGATTCTGTGTCGATTACCATAGCTTTAACAACGTGCCGAAGAAAGATGCGTACCCCTTCCCCCGCATTGACGACACACTGGACCGGCTCTGCAACGCGAAGTATTTCTCATCGATGGACCTCAAGTGCGGCCATGGCAAATTAAGGTCGGTGAAAGAGAACGGGAGAAGACTATATCCATCACTGCGTATGACCTTTTCGAGTTCAAGGTGATACCATTTGGTCTCTGTTCCACACCAGCGACGTTTCAGCGAGTAATTAATATTGTGCTGGCAGGCCTGCAGTGGCAAATTTGTCTGGTATATTTAGATGACGTCGTTGTCGTCGCCTCAAACTTTGAGGAGCACTTAAATAGGCTTCGAACACTACAAGGCGCAATGAAGTCGTCCGGTCTAAGCTTCAAAGCAGAGAAGTGCCATTTTATCTAGGAGGAGCTGATGTTTCTATGACACATTGTTAGCAAAGAGGGAGTGTGCCCAGACCCGCTGAAAACAGCTATCGCAATGTTTTCACCGCCTACCGATAAGAAAGCTGCGCGCAGATCCCTCGGACTGTGCGCGTATTACCGACGATTTGTCAAGAACTTTTCGCGCATCGCTGAGCCCCTCACCCACCCGACAAAGACAGACGTGCCATTTAAGTGGGAATCACGTCAAGCAGGAGCCTTCAAGGAGCTTCAGCGTCGTTTACAGTCCCCACCGATCCTCGCGCACTTTGATGAAAACGCGGAGACTGAAATTCATTCCGACGCAAGCAGCGGGGGCACAGGCGCCGTCTCCATTCAGAAAACCGGCGGAGAAAGTAATCGTATACGCTAGGTGTTCCCTGTCTGTGGCCGAGGCTAATTATTCTACAATTGAGAAGGAGTGCTCTGCCATCATCTGGGCTACGTCGACATTCCGCCCTTACCTGTACGGACGACCATTCAGGATTGTCAGCGATCACCACGCACTCTGCTGGCTTGCCAGTTGTAGGACCCCTCCAGCCGCCTCGCTCGATGGAGCCTGCCCCTCCAGGAGTTTGACGTCACCGTCGTTTACAAGTCTGGACGTAAGCACTCCGACTCCAACTGCCTGCCACGAGCCTGTGTAGATGCACCGCCGCTGGACGACAATGAGGACGCCTTCCTGGGACCCATCAGCCCCAGCTCTTTTGCACAACGGCAACGCTAGGACCCCGGCCCGCCTCATCGAGTACTTTGAAGACAAGGTTACTTCTGAGAATGTTTTTGTAGGCTAGTTGGTGCATACTGAAAGGGGTTTACAGCGCAGACATATAGACATGGGAAGAAATGAAGTAAGAGAACAGAGCGCTGTCACTGTCACTTCGAAGTGTCATTGTCACTTCGTCCATTGCAGGGAGGCCACGGCCACGTTAGACGCCCCGCTGTCCAACATCACCGAAGAGGATAATATCGAAGACTGCCGAGCAAGCTTTTAATGCGAAATCATTTCTACGGTATGTCGGCGGGGTCGTGTCCCCAAAACGTGTCCGCAAAATCTGCCCGCAAAACGTGTCGGCAACAGTTTTGACGTTCTCAGAAGAGGTAGCATCAACAAGTGGGTGCAATCGAAAGAGGATGATGTGAGGATGCTGCGCAAAAAAATATGTCTTTAGGATGATTAGTTAATTAATTAAAGCCAAAAACGTAAAAAATTGTCAAAATAGCGCAGACATCAATATAGTGACTGGACGTCAAAACAGCCGTGGACGGCAAAATAGTGCAAAAATAGGCAAAGCAATGAAAATAAAGTTTGAAATGAATTGAAATGTGTTTGATGAGTGATAAATAATTGAACTAAAAAGTTGCATTGACATAGATTAATTAGTGGATGAATTATCAGCAAGAACCATTGGATGGTTGGGAAAGCAACCACGGAACCAAATAAAAAAAACAAACATATGCTTGAGATAGAAGAAGGTATAATCAGAGTAAATAAATCGATCTTTCGTTAAAGCATAAGATAATTACTCTAATTCAGTAGTCAAATTAACAAACAAACAGACAATGATAAAGAGAGGTAAAGAGGCGACGAGTGCCGAAGAGGAGCCAATGCTTCGCTCTCTCCCAATGTGGGTCACCGCAGTGGTCTCTAATTTTTGCTTTCGTCGCCGTCGAGTCATTCTTTTCTGGGTCCAGGTCAGCGCAATGGACAGTTTGCTTTTCGACGAACTTTTGGCTGCCTTCCTTAGTGCTTCGACTGCCGTCACCACTACATGACATCTACCCAGCACCTCCACCAGTCTTCATGCAGTGGTGACGGACGGCAGTCGTTCCAAAAGGAAACTTTATTGGGCTGACTTGCGCCCAGAATGAACTGAATTACTCTGCGGCCACGAAAGCAACAAGCTTGCTCGGCGGTCGTCAAACAGAATGGCCGCCCCTCTCGGCCACGCTCAATTTAAAGCTGATGGCGAACTTTCCCGATACAGCGTCTAAAGTTACTGCAACATTTTGGAACAATGTAGAATCGGCTCCGCCTGGATGCGATCAATCGAGATAAGCCTGGTCCCGTCTTGCATGCCAAAGAAAGCTATAAAGCTGCATCCCGGCAGCTTATAAGAATTAACAAACACTACAAACATTCGCGCCAATATTAAAGAACGTCATGTAATCGAATTCAATAAGAAGATAAATTGGTAAATTGGTTTTTAACGAAAGGAAATGTCGCAGTATCTGTCTCTCATATCTCGGCGGACACCTGAAACGCGCTGTAAGGGAAGGGAGGAAGGTGGGAGTGAAAGAAGAAAGAGATACCGTAGTGGAGGTCTCCGGAATAATTTCGACCACCTGGGGGCCTTTAGCGTGCACTGACTTCGCACAGCACACGGGCGCCTCCTGCGTTTGGATTCCATCGAAAAGCGGCCCAACGCAACATTCCTCACAGTACGCGTTTGAAAAGACAGGGTATAAATTATTTTATCCTTATGTTGTGCAATTTTCTAGCTCTCAACGAAGAGAGGGAGTCAACACAATTCCGGCCACTTCTGCAAGGTGATGAGGTGTGATATTGATGCGAAATTGGACACGCCCCGTCGAAGGTCGGCAGTGGAGCGTCTTCTGGTACGAGATGTTCAGGAAACGCACCCTTGTCGAGGATTCTTTCCGCGGCACGCGCTTTGCTTTTTGGGAGAAAAGAACGAAAAAAAGGGTTCTGTTACGAAAGTCAAGCCGCCTGTAGATTATTTCGACTCTCCACGCCATTTGAACCGAGGAATCTTGTGCGTTTATAGCGGTTTCAAATCTGATCGGTTTAACTAGTTGAAAATTTAACTTGCTTCAATTTAAAACAGTGCGGCTTGTTTTAAAGGCAGTTGTAGCTAATGCGTGACAGGTTATAGAAATGCCTGTTGTTATAAAAGCGGTCAGTCTTTATTAAAATTTGTGGCCTACTTGTTGAAATACAGCAGGATGTGGAGTGTCTTGTGACGACACCTTTACTGCGCGTTAAAGCGCCGTATGAGCTGTACGGCGATGCTCTTCTCCAGGGCCGTCTAGCACTTCCCAGATATATCTAGGTCTCTGTCTACGTGACTGGAAGTAAAATAACCTGCGTATTAGTCTTAGCTCACGGCACTCAGCAAGTTTTCAGTTCAGAACTTGTACCGAACTTTGGAAGGAAAGTTCGAATCTATTTCGGGCTGAGTGCTACAGAAGGTTGCGGAAGATCGGAGTAGAAATTGATAGATTTGGAGAGCAGGAGTCTCCAGGCGAACTTCGCGGGTTTCAGGTGTTAAGGCCAGTATTCGTTCGACGTTTTTTTCCGAAGAAGTTTGCGCGGCAGAAAACGTCGCGGTGGCGGGACGCAAGGCTGGAGGCACTCGGAACGAAGAAGCACCGGCGCGGCACGGCGTATCCCTAGACGCGAAAGCAAATGTGATCGACAAGTGGCAAATACCACTGAGCGAGGGGGTCTGTGAGAGCAGCGACGCTGACCATTCTGTTAAAATCACGAAAAAGTGTTCATTTCGACACCACTGTAGTAATTTTAGCACGCGTACATATTTATCTATAAGGATTTGCGTTCTCGAATGCATAAACTGGCGTACCCTGGGATTCGTGCTCAGCCGCGGATACCAGCGACGCGGGTTTCTTCGAAACTGTTTGCCTCAGAGAGGAAGTACACGCATTCCGATCCAAGGTTAGGTCCTGTTCTCTCAAAATTTATTTATTATTTATTTATTTATTTAACAATACTGTCAACCTTCGTGTGAGGGTCCTTACAGAGAGGGTATAAAAATTTCATAGAAAAACAGCACTATTCAAAAGCATTGATAACATTAGCATGAAACGGTACATCATTCAGTCAAGCATCAAATGGCACTTTCAAGCAGATGGTTATCCAGAGATCGTTCGAATTCATGCACATCACTCTGTTCCACAACACTCATTGGCAAATCATTCCACATTTCAACTGCATGAGGGAAGAAGGAATGTTTGAAAGTTTCACCACGGGCGTTGGAAAGCTGAATTATTCGACCATGATTTGTTCTAGAACTGCGTTTGCCTGGTGCTTGTATGTATGTTTCCTTCTGAATATATGACTGTCCTTGGAGCATCTGGAACAATAGCTTCAGCCGATTTTTTTGTCGTCGTGTTGTCGTCGTGTTTGTCGTGCTTGATGAAGCGTTTCTTTTCACGATAATAACATTTTCCTGCCAACCTTTACAAACCAAGTTTTAGATAGTCTATAGAGTGTCTATAGACTTCTGTCTATAAAGTCTATAGACTGTCTATAGACAAAAGTCTACAGGAAATAGAAATGCCATAGACAGTCTATAGACAATCTATAGATTTATGGCCAAACACTTTTAGTAGACTTTTGTCTATAGACAGTCTATGGACTATGAATAGACAAAAAGCAATATCTATAGGAAGCCAAAAGAGTCAATAAGAAGTCTATAGACTGTCTATAGACCATTTTTATGCGGGAAAATCACTGCAGTTTGTCTATTCTAGTTCACTATAAGTTCGTCGCTCACGGCGGCCATGTTGGCCGCGGCAGGCGTAAGCAGTCAAACCGGAAAAGCGGGCTTTCTGCGCTGCTATTGGCTGCTCCAGGCGCCGCTCCCGGTCTCATCGGACGCCGCGCGTCGAATATCTGGCGGGCTCAGATTGGCGGCGATGGGCGTTTTTCTCGATGCTGAGCGTCGAGTGCGCGCCGTCAGGTGAAAATCGCCTACCTTGCACCGTGAAAACGCTTCATCTATCCCGGCCTTTACACGCCGAGATAAATTCGCCGATACCACAATGACCTCCGATAATAGCAAGTTGTGCAACTTCGTTGCCTATCGGTTGCAACAACGCTATCGTGCTTCCCACGAAAATTTCTGATACGCTCGGTCATCTGCCGTCCCGACACGTAATAAGGGGAGGGCTGATTACACGGGTCGTCTTTTAGATCAAAATACCTATTGAGGTGCACTTTATGAGACACGCAAGAAAGAGGAACAAGCTTGTGTGTATTCAAGTGAAATACGCTCGAAATGAGGCATTAAAAAACTTAAGTTAAGCAGCTGCTTGGAGCACACTTTAGTTAATGATAGTTTGGTATGGGCTGACCATTTATTCACCCTGAAACATTAAGCCCCACGAAAATCGAGGACGGCGACGGAAAATAGAGGCGACAGGACAAGCCACTGATCGTCGATTCGTCACTCCACGAAGGGTCGGGCTTCGTCATCGGAGTAACCAGAGTCAAGAAAGCAGCCCTCTTATGTCTTGGGGGACTTCTTGATTGGTTTGGTTTGGTTTATTGGGGTTTAACGTCCTAAAGCAGCCCAGGCTATGAGGGACGCCGTAGTGAAGGGCTCTGGGAATTTCGACCACCTGGGGTTCTTTAACGTGCACTGACATCGCACAATACACGGGCCTCTAGAATTTCGCACCCATCGAAATTCAGCCGCCGCGGTCGGGATCGAACCCTCGTCTTTCGGGCCAGCAGTCGAGCGCCGTAACCACTGAGCCACCGCGGCGGGGGCTGAAGACTTCTTGAAGCTTGCTTAGATATTTGTGCAAAGTTGAAGACTGAAAAAAGCAAATAAATCAGGAATGTTTAAAGGAATGTGGCTTCAATCCGGGTCGTAGAAGGTGAAGGCCACACCGTTTTGCTGAACAAAAGCGCTCTGCAGTCCACGCTCCTCTGGGCTCATGACGAAAGCGCACTAATAAAGGCACTCCACTAAAAAGTAATGTTTGAATGTTTTAATGCGGTATTGGGAAGCTTTTCGCCCGCATTGTGTCTGATGCCTGCGGTTCTTGCGGGCTTGTCGTGTATCTGCGTAGCTATGCGGAACTTTCGTTCTGCAAAATGAAACAATAGGCTGCCCCCACTTACCATTCCAGGACAGTGGAGACTGAGTGGGGATATCAGAACTGCCGAAGGAAGGTACGACACCGTTGTTTCATTCGCCCGGCAACGACGTTGCACGAGCAGTGTCGACCAGTGGCCATTTCAATATCGGAGTATCGCCTTCAAAGCCCTATATCGCTATATCGCAAGAGTTACGAATAGCTTTGCTTGAAGATTGGCCTTATCTTCCGTTCCCGTAGTCTTATCTTTCTTCCATAGCTTTTGACAGCACATATCCCGATCGTAGCCACGTGGAACCTCGAGTAAAATCTTAATATGACGTTTTTTTTTTCCCAAAAATAGTATTTTGAAGTGATAAAGCACGGATATGGTTGTGGCTCGTAACAATGCGAGTCATTCCCTAGTGAAAAAAAAAAGTACGTTGTTGGGCGAGCTGGTAAGTGCACATTGTGAAGGCATAAGCGTTCGTGCGCGTCTGTTGTGCCTGCTTCGTTCTTTTTGTGCTGGGTTCCTTTATAATAACCTCAGTTTTGTCTGAAAATCTGATGCAATTATCATTCAAATGTCATAAAGATGTTCAACTTTCTTACAAAATCATTCTTACGTCATAAAAATGCTCTACAATATCATTAAAACTGTATAACATTTGTATGACAAAGGCTGTACGGTTTTATTGCGTCTTACGACTTTCTTTTACCGTGGTTTACAGGCGTACTTATTGTCGAGAAGCGGACGACAATCCATATGCGCTTAGCGGATGCTGAGGAGAACTCCATATAATTCTTGTCCTCAGTTACATTCGTATTCGATTTTCTGTAGCTCTTGTGATGCTCCTTCGGCAGAAACAAGAATATTTATTGTGGGTAAATTTGGAGCTCAAAATTCAACATTTTTTTCCTGTCACTCGATTCCTTGTTGTGACGTTTATGAGGACGTCAAGACTTTTATAAACTCCATGGTCACTGCTGGCAAGTGGTCGGAGTTGTAGTTTAGCCTCAGGAATTGACATTCGGAAACAGTATTAATGAGAAAGCTTTTCTTGCCTCACGAGTGACGTGGACAGGATGTCTCACCACGGGCTGTGGACAGCGCGTGTTCTCATGCACTGTCAACCATACAGTAAGAGTGTAATTACGATTTCTAACGATTAATAATAATTGAATGAAAGTTTGAATGACTGAATAAGAAATAAATAAATTCAATAATAAGGTGATAAATTTCGCTAATTACTCTGGCTAATTCTAGAAATTGACGAATTACTAAAAGTTCCTGTAAAATTTAGGAAAACACTTGGCCTCATCCGCAGGATAGCCAATCGCTCTGGAGGTGCCCGTTCAGATACAGCTCGTCGACTTGTTCGTACTGTCTTTCAGCCTCGGCTCCTATACCAGGCTCAGTTCCAACAACTTACTAAACGACAGTGGTCCACACTTGAAACACTCAACCACGAAGCCATGCGAGTCATTACTGGCCTACCTCGAGCAACTCCTATTTGTCTGTTGCAGGAGTATGCGCAGCTCAACACACTAGAAGATTTAATTACCCAGAGACAAACAAATAGAGCGCGGAAAGTTTCTCTTCGTCCGATGTTCGCACCTCAACAACCTCCATGAGACTACTGTCACATCACATCAAACAAGCCTGCCCGTCATAAGAAGTCGGAGCTCTTCTCACCGCCGTTACCACAAGGTTTTTCTACGCAACATGACAGGTGTACTCTTTACACAGAGGTCGCCATAACCCCAACAGGAGGATCAACTGCTTTTATAAGCCCGACACACCCTCAACTCTATGGCCGACAAACCTACTCTACTGACACTTCATCATTTCTTTCTTTAGAGCTGCAAACAATATTAAATGCCATAGCAGCTTTACCTGACGACCCTCCTTATAACCAGGTGCACCTATGTACCCATTCCCAAGAAGCCGTGAAGCATCTAAAGAAAGTCCGCGGTACCCTTCGGGTTTCCCAGGCCATACATGCTGCTTGTAAATCTTACCCGGTGCCTATACGCATTCAGTGGGTTCAAGCTCGCACAGATGTCCACAGCATCGCACCTGACATATCTCGTGAGACTGACACTCCACAAACTCCACCTGCCTCTTTGCCACCAGATCCACTTCTGACACATCTAACATCTTCAGCCTCCCTCAGGCAGCGTACACGTGCTCTTATTCCCCCGTGTACCTACCCCCTTCCCCCCAACCTATCACGGGTGGAGGAGGTCTCTCTGAGGCGGCTGCGTGTCGGAGTGGCCCTTACGCCTGCTGTTCGCAACCAGTGGAAAAGTGACAAGATTCCTGCGCCGCAAAAATGCCCTCACTGCGAGGCACCCGCTTCCGACACCAATGTCCCCCACCTACTGTGGACATGTCCCGGAACTTCACTGGTGCGCGCTCGAGTTCTTCAAGAGGCAGGACTGTCTGCAAACAATGACTCTAGTTTGAACGTGTGGGTAACTAAAAACATTTACGCCCGAAGCTTATGTGACTATTTACACGCAACCGGCCTTCATGCATTTCTGTAACTTATTCTACCTTTCGTGACTAACACCACGTCTTATGCCGCGCGGCACACTCAGCGTCACAAATAAATAAATAAATAAATTTAAGAAATAAAAATATCAGTAGAACTAATTCACGAATAATTAACAAAACTTAATGTTTGATGTAATTGGCGAACTAGCTAAATGTTTATTTAATTAAACTAATCGATAACAATTATGTAATAGAACGCAGTAATTAGCTCTTGTTTGATTAATTGAGTTATTAATTATTGTTATTAACTATATAAATAATTTCCATAAATGATTAATAACATTGCTAAGTGACAGAAGACGCAACAGAACTCGAAATGCTTTCGCACTTTTGCATGTAAGGAGACTTAAACTAACTTTTAATTTTTCTACTTTAAAAATAGTTTGCTTGCATAAGTAGCCAGCGGTAGCTACAATTGTATTTCGGTTTTTAACCTTTCCTAGCTTAAAAAAAAGCTCTTTTATAAATGAAAGGTGCCCCTTTGCTATTAGAATACCGGGCTCCACTGACACAGGTCAACTTTAAAGGTTGCACTAAAGAGGAATCTGAACTCGTATTTTTACCGCGGGAACTTAACCAACCGCGGGAACTTAACATCAAGCCTACTTAATAGCCAGCCTAGAAGCCGTCCAAAACCGTGCAGCCCGCTTTATTTCCTCCAACTATGACACCCGCTCTAGCATTACCAAAATAAAATTATCTGCTGACATCGAGCCTCTCGCGCATAGGCGTATAATTGCTCGTTTATCATTATTCCATAAATTGTACTATTGTTTTCCCTCACTTCGACACTCCCTTCTGCTCCCTCCCCTCCGAACATCACGCCGTCTTTTAAACTCCATGAGCATCCTAAGACTTCATGGCTCCTCAAACGCATTTAACAAGTCATTTCTGCCTCTTGCCATTAATGAATGGAATTCACTACTCGAATTAATTGTCACTGAACGCGATGCTCTTAAATTCCGCCAAATGCTGTCATTGCACTTGAAATCCCAATGCGGGTAACTGTTGCCTTTGCGTTTTATTTTTATGTTATGATTGTTTGATCTACTACTGCACCTGTCTGCCTGATTTATAAACGTGTTTTTCTTTTTTTCTCTTCCCCAAGCAACGATTGTTTCAAGGTATACTTTTTCTTCACTGTATACTTTTTTTCACTGTTTTTTTCACTGTTTTACTGTACTTTTTTGTATATGTATTTTTTTTACCTAATAATGTCATTACTTGCTTCGATGTTCGCCCCCCCCCCCCCCCCCCCTTTATAATACCCCGCCAGGGGTCTTTAAGGGCCAATAAATGATGATGATGAACACGTTCCTAGCATTCTTAGCAATTTCTAAATAATATCCTGTGCAGCCAATTTCCCTAATTTAAATCGGATTCAACGTCTCGGCTTCGGCCTTTTTTTGAGCTCACCGCTGACGGTAGGAGTCAGCCAACGCGTGGAGTGGATTTCAGCCAGTCCCGTGTTGGCCAGCCGCTCTGCCATCGGCGGAGTGATACGTAGCGATCGCCGAAAGCAAATAGTACACACGCATTTTTATTTCCGTGGGCCTAATTTCCAGCTATATTGTCTGTAGATGGATCTTATTTATTGACGGAAACCTAAAAAAAAATAAAGGAGAAATTGAAGCTGCCACACCTCTGACTGAAAGGCACTCCACGCATTAGTTGACTTCACCTATCTTGAGCGGCGAGTTCAGAAATAGGTGAGAGCCGGGACGTTTAATCCGATTTAAATTAGGAAAATCGCCCGCACGGGACAATAATTAGAAGTTTGTGAGAATGCTCGGAACGTATAGATCGAGTTCCCGCGGTAAAAATATGAGTTCAGATCCCTCTTTAGTGCACCTTAAACGTGTCCTCAGTTTGTATTTACCAATCAGGAAAAGAACTGTCGGCGCTCTATAGATACTGCCGGACAAAAATCGACCTACGTGCAGCGCCTGCTTGTAAACAATGTGACACACTCTGAGAAGTAGCTAGACATTTGGAATGAAATAAAAATCAAGTATTTTTGAAAGGTAACGAAGACACATTTGGCGGACGCCAACTGAGCATTGACGATCACTTTAGGGTACAGAGTCTCACATCAGGATCACGAATTATCACAAAGAATGACATGTTACTGACACGGTTAATAAGGAAGTATGTACTTTTATAAATACAAATGTGGATGATAAGCGAGTGTTGTTAAGAAAAGATGTGTTATGCCTAATAGTTTGCTGTTTTGCTTGCCAGCCCTACACAATACTGTCCCGTGAACGTAGTGTGTTTCTGACAGCTGCTCTATTCGCTTTTAAGTGCAAATCTGCGCCTCTTACATAGCTGACAGCAAAATATTTTGTTGCTGAGAAGAAAGAAAGAGGTGTTTGGAACGCGGTCACGCTGCTGATTGCAGGTTTTGCACCTGCTTTCTCACGAATTTAGTTTCACGAAACAACATGAATTCTGAAAGTTTTAATTTATAGTCGTAAGTTCTGCGTAAGGTGCACGCCAACGTCCGCACGCTCAGCGTTCGTCGAGTTGCGCAGCGTCCTTGCGGCACATGATGACTTAATCCTTCAATGAAACACTGTCGTTGGCCGTGAAGCCGAAGGGAAGTACAGCCTAGTGACTCCGTACGTCGCCGAAGCACCAATGAGAGCACCGAGCACAAAGAGTCCAACCGTAGTGCCACCTACGACCCCTGGTGCATAACGAGTCGACAGCGTGCCGAGCGCAGCCGGAAGCTCTGTTATGACGTCGAATGTTGGGGTCGTGGTTTCTGTGCCTTCGTGTTCGTCGTCCGTGACAACGGGGTAGGTGATGATTTCAAAACCGGCAGTGGATACGCTGACGGTAGTTTCACTGGGCGGTGCCTCGGTCGACACCTCCTCAGTGGGTGTGGTCACTTTCGACGCTTCAGTCGTCGCTTCCGGGGTGTTCGTGGTAATGGGAACTGGCGCTGAAGTTGTTACCGGGGGAGGCGGTTGGGGCATTGGAAGCACTGGAAGCCCCGTTGACCAGGATGACGCTGTTAGGTTGACCTGAAGTAAAGAAGCATAAAAATTCTATGAAGCGCACTTAGTTTAATGGTTTCGTTATGTAGTGTCACCCGCCAACTTAAGACAAGGTACACACAGTCGTGTGAACGCAGAAAAGGCCAATGCAAGAAACAGCCGGCACCGGCTTTAAGTACAAAGCAACGTGGAAAGGACGATTTTATAAAACGTGATTTAGTTGTTTTATTTGGAAAGTACGAATACAAAAATGCAGTCGATAGTGCAAAAGATTGATAATACAGTTCATTGTAATCCTGCAGAAATGATAGTTCGCCGCAGATAGTGGCGTTTCGGCATAATAATTTCTCTGAAGAGAGTATGGAAGAGAGAAGGTGTGGTAGATGGTCCTTGGCGATCACAAAATGAACAAGGGAGGGGAAAACCTCAGGTTGCTTGAGCCAACGTTTCGACAAGGGGACTTGTCTTCGTCTGGGCCACTCATGTTTGGGCCCTATACCATGCAATAAAATAAGGACATATGTGTACTCACGTAGCGGTTGCTACACGTTGAACACATCTTACTCGAAGCTATTGGGCAATGATTACCTGTTAAGGCGTTTTCTCTAACATTGCGCCCTGTGCGCGCTGTCTATAGCGAAGCATGCGAGTTTAATCACACTGAGCTTATTGCTGTTCGGCTGAAACTCTTCATTAATAGGGACACAGAGGAATTGTTCTATAAAGTGATCGCTACGCTGACTTTTTCCGAGCATTATAGAATGCTCGAAAGCATACTTAAGCAACAGTATACTACTAATGAATTGCATTTTACTTTACGCTGGATAGATGACGCAAATGATCTTCTTCTTTTTATTTTAACTAAGAAGGGCACAAACTGGTCCTAAACGAAGTGAGGTTAGTGACGCTTTGAACCTACCTCAGGAGCGTATGCTCAAATGAAGTAGTGTCTTTGAAAGAACAGAACACATCGGCGGCTTCTAAGAAGGAGAGTTCTGCGAAGTGTTTTAAATTACTGAAATACCTGAAAAATATTTTATTTTTCAACCTGTCCAGTCACACCAGCCACCGAGAAGCTCCTCCAGCTCTTACGTAAGATTGCACTGCGGGAGATGACTGAAGTGCTAGTTGCCTGAACATAAAATCTGTGTACAGAATTCAGCAGCTCACAGCGTCCACATAAAGGATGGTTCAATGCATAAAGTAAAACTGCTCGTGCAGGTCTCTTTTATGTCAAGTTTAAAGAGACAGTAGAAGGCGCATTAAATGACGAAATGGATTAAAGGAGAAAGCTGAGATCAGTTGCAGGGTCAGTATTACGCCAAAAGGAAAACGTAGTGTTTTGAGAGGACAAAGAAAGGCGAGGACAGGACAGATGCTATCGGTACAACTGAACGAAAACGAACAACGGAAAAACATCCCATCACTAAGCAACAACACACATGCGCAGAACTTCACAGAATGCAAAAAAAAAACTCTAACACTGATAACACAAAAATCAGGCAGTAAAAGAAGAAGAAAAAGAGGGTTCGTTCATGAAGGCTGTGTTGTAAACTTAAGTGCGTTCCAGAGAATTTGTTCCTTGTCCAAGACATAAACAGAAGGTGTGCTGATGCAGTTGTCGCTAATGCATTTTGTGACTCCGTGGGCTTTGAAGATCTCCGTCGGCATTTTATCTTTACCACATCCTAAAACCTGAGTACGGTGCAGAAAGGGAAAACAACTTGATCCATTTCTTGCAATGCTCTGGCAAGTGGTCGCCAGTTTGTAAACGAAGTGAAGAGGCATGTGAAGAGGCCCTACGTTTAGACACTTGCACGTCTGCCGAATGTACACACTCCCAAAGCGGTGAGAAAACTGAAAAACCATTGAGCCATCGCGGTGGTAGGACTTGAAGAGGGCTGACCTAAGCATGTGGTTGCTATGCCTCTCTTGATGGGCTTAGAATGCGAAGAGTCGAAAGGCAGTAACGCTTTCTTGCACCGATGCTCGCAAGCCCAGCAAAAATGCTCAACAGGATTTGAATACAGGTGTATATATAAAAACTAAATGGAGTAATGAACCGGTAGTTGAATGGAAAAGGTCAGTGAATTCATGATCCGGAGCCTTTCACTACAGCGTCCCTCATAGCCTGAGTCGCTTTGGGACGTTAAACCCCAAAACCAAACCAAACCAAACCAATCCAAATCGATCATCCGTTTGAATCGGGTTTGGATCGAGTCTGTAACTAAAACCAAATCATCTCTGGAAGAAAATTTAAGAAAAACAAGGAAAGCCACACATCCTCTGCACTTAATTACGCGCGCAACCAAATGTGCGTACTTCTCCTTTAACCGGCTTAAATTTCGGGCATGTTCCCCAATCATTCGTTGATATAACGGCCGGTTTCTCCGACATAAATCTTTCCACACATCATGGGAATATGACATATACCACTACTTTTGAACACTTCACGAACGGATTGTCATGTCGTACTTGAAATCCTCGTTTTTTGGAACCGCAAGAATGAACACCACAATAATTCTGAAAGGACACCAGTCCCGCCTCTCCAATAAGAAAGTTCCTCAATGTGCAATGAGAAAGCACATTCTGCACCTGTCACTGCAGAGAATGTCAACTAATACGGCTGAGCTGGAGACTTTAAAAGTGTCCACAGTAACAAGCCTGCTCAAATGACGCTGGAGGAACCTGCCTATATACAAACTTGCCAGCTATGTCTCTCCGTAATGATCGCTCTGAAGGGGCACTCAGGCTTGTGCATTTTTGACCCTTTGAAAGTCAGTAGATCAACATTGAAATTAACCAGGCTGGCGCTGATTCCCACGAAGTGAGCAAAAAAAAAAAAAAACAGCGCGGTCACTACCACCCAAATCCGTCCCTGCATTCTTGAGAAGAACACAGGTTCCTGTTGGCGAGAGCTGAACCATTCGTGTGTTTTCCAGAAACAGCCACCAGTGATGTCTTTCAAAATACAGATGGCAGACTGTCACATCGAAATTGTCAAAGAAAAGGCAGTGTCGAATTTCTTACCCCCTTGTAAGTTATTCCGAGGCGGCCTTCGCCGACAGCGTTATTCAAGTTATTCATCATGTCTTCGAGAGTAGCCTGTGTGTCCTGGATGCCTACTGTCACTCCAGCAGGGAATCGGTCCAGCAAAACAAAGGTGACAAAAAGAACGTTGTTTTCTGAAAAATACTGTCAGCGAAAAGAAATAAACAGGAATTCGTGAAACAATGCACTAGTAAGAAAATGGTGGTCACAGAAAAATGAAAGCGAGCCTGATGTAACGTAAGTAATTACCGCATACATAAATGGTTTTATAGCTGGTTTTATTTATACAGGGTGTTTAGATTTTAGCCAAACAATACGTTTAGCGTGGTAGAGTTCGAGAAGTTCACCAGCATGTGCAGCGCACGCGTAGGCACCTATGCTGTGCGCGCACGAGGAAGCTTAAATATCACAACAATTATGATTTTAATTAATTATGATAAAGAAAAGTCGCCACGTCTTTTTGCGAAGTAAGGGCAATTATAATACTTTCGCGGTGCCGGTAACAACGAAGAGACTGTCCTTCACTCACAGGCACCGGGGCCGAGGAACCTCAAAGTCCTTTTTCAAACGCCACCTGACAATACACTACTAGACCTCGGAACAAAATGCGATTGATAATGTAGTCAGCAAAGCCACATGTGCTGTGAAAGCGCATCTGTTGGCATTAGACGATAAAAAGATGAAAAACAGGCTTCAGAGGAGACTACATCACTTAAAATTAAATCACAACGTTACAACGCTTAGCAACACTGCAGTTGCAAAATGCTTACCCCGTAAATATTCGTCACACGTAAAGAATGGTCTGATAATGAAGAAGCCTGGTCGATTGCTGTTCGCCACGCTGACAGAAACTTCGGGTCATTAAGCGTGGGCGCCGTAGACAGGCTGGCGTAGTCAGGGGCTGAAACTGTAAAGAAAGTAAGAAGAGAATGCCTAGAACCGCCACTTTAGATACGGCTTTAGGAATGCCTGGTTAAAAAATAGTTATTTATTATATATATATATATATATATATATATATATATATATATATAGGTTCCGAGAGCATGAAGTACTTGACTGCTTGCCGGAGTATATAGCGAAGCATCCGCTTCGTTAAAGGAAACATATTTATTCGACTCGACGTTGGTCTTTCGATCGAAACGTCGAGTCGAATAAATATGTTTCCTTTAATGAAGCGTATACTTCGTTGTGTATATATATATAATTTTTAAATCCTGCTCATGAGTTTATAAAAACACTCAGCTGATGATTCAGGAGCCCAAAGAGCGCAGAAAAATCAGAGTGGTGCGCAGCATTGAGTAGAATGGTCGACAGTGCATTGTTGCGAGCATATGAGTGACATGAGTAAGCCGGTAATCACATCAGGCTGAGCTTCAGACGGCGAAGAGCCGCAGGCAGCCCATCCTCGCGCCATTCGAGACTCTTCTTTTTCTGCTGGTTCATTGAAATATGACCTAAGCCTTGATTCTAAATTCTGCATCCGACTGTACCATTTGAGATTAATTCCTCGTCAAGCGTAGTACCAGCCGCAAGATGAATGAGAATTACTTCAGAAACTTGCTTAGTTTCCAAACAAATGCTTCGTGATGCATTATAATCAAGGGCATTTTTGACATTCAGCTGTGAAATCGGCCACCTCGTTTGTGAGTAGCTGTTTTCATAAGATTATGCTAGAGTGTGTCATCGAAAGCTTATAGTATTATTTTAAAAGGTTTTTTTTTTCTTGAGGCAACCTTGCTGAAATATCAGAAAAGGTAATGAATTTAAGATATAATGAATTCTTTGGTGCTCTTCTTGTCGAGTTAAAGTTGCCTGATCAGGGGCCTTAAATAAACAGCGAGGTGACCACGATGTTTTATAAAACATTGAGCTCTTTTAGAATATGCAATTACGTGGTATGAATTCTCTAAAAATGATGGCCAAAGCTCTCGTAGGAAGGATCTTGGGGTGTCGCCCGAGTTCTGCAAGCTCTTGAGAACAAAAGGACAAGTCAGAAAAACGTCTGAGGTTTCTTAATATTTTTGTAGTATCATAGCAGAGGGTAAAACGTTTTGTGCTGATTATATTTCATAATGATTTGTGTATTAATTGCCACTTCAAGTCCCCCTTGCTATAGAAATGCATCAGAAGTTTTCTTGACCTGCCTGTATTCTTGCGCTTATGATTGTGTATGTATATACGGAGCGTTTCAGAAAATCTCGCCAATAATTTTTAATAATAGGCTTTTTGAGAAATGAAAACGGCGTTGACGGACATTATCAAACAGGGGAATTATGTTAACCAATAAGGTGGTCAGCCAATACTCGAAAATTATCCGCTTTTTACCTCAGAATCAGGCTTCTGGTTGCCACCAGAGATTCGTTGCTGGCTTTTAGTAATAGCCATCATTTTGGAAACTCGATTACCCTCGGCGCTGTGGCTCAGCAAATTTTGGCTATCTCTTGCCAAAAGACGTGTGCATTTGGTAAGCCCGAACGCAAAAAACACTGACAAAACCCCAGAGCACGTCATTCTCTGGCGCAAGTGCCATGGGACCTTCTCTTTCCCGCCTGCGCTGCGTCAGGCCACACGGGAATGAGAAAGTCACGTGGCACTTGCACTGTGAAGTGTGTGTGTGTGTGTGCGCGCGCGCGCGCCCCCACAGAACTGGATAACATGACAGCAATGTCTTGGTCTTGCGCGGTCGTAAACGAAAACCGTAGCTGAACAGAAAATTCAGCTATTTTTCGATGTCCGGGGAGAAGTCGTGTGCTCTTTCTCTGCAACTGCTTTTATTAGGAAACATGCATGATAATGCGCTTTTTATCTCGCTTTTGATAACGCCTTGCTTTGCTCCATACAGATAATTTTCCGGGCTCTTGTGTTTCTTTTTATCTTGTGGGCGGCAAGGATTTGCTCATCTTGATCATTCATTGATTCCATTGTCGATGAAGCATGCCGGCATATGACTTTCAACCCACTCTTCCATCATTCTACGCCCCATAACCTTAGCCTCAATATTTATTATCAGAGCGATCAACTGAAAGATAAACTATCATTCGTCACACTTGTACCTGCAGATAGTTTTGCCGCTTTTGGGAGATTGCCAGGCTGTAGAAATAAGAACTGCGGAAAGAGAACGCGTACAAAGTGAAACACAGGTGCACATACGCTATTGCGACGCTTGTAGTAGAACATTTAGGTGCGTTGGATGGTTCACGTATGTAGTTTTCTTTGCATTAGAGGAGACATGTTGCGTTGTACAGAATGACAGAATAGGTGGAGTCCTAGGAGTGAAACGCTGTCCACCGTGGCAGGTTCCTTTGCGATTAACGACTGATCGCGAGAGGTTGCTAGGGAAGAGCAACTTGGGTCAGGTGGCAGCACCTGGCATTGCAGGGCAGCTGTCATCGCTTCACCACTGCACCATTGCGCCAGTAGTGGTACGGGGACTCCCAGATATCTATGAATGTGAAATAGGGAATGACCAACGTCGCGGCGTTAAAAGATGACGAGAACGAAGACGCCAAGGACGAAAAATGAAAGAAATTAAACAAAAATCGGTGTGTGGTGAATACGCGTAGTTCGTAACGGCGACCGCGCAAGCATTTCCGTCGTGTCGCCCAAGCGAGCGCCATTGAGTTTTTTTTTTGTTTTGCATCATTATAAAGGAGACTGGTTATAAACCATTCAAATTACACGCATGAATTACGCATGAATACTGGCTGTAAAATGTTAGCTGAAACGTTTCTATGATGTGTTACGTTCCTGGCTAAGCAATGTTAGTTAGGGGATCGCGAAAACGCGCGTTGCCAACAACGGAGGTGGGCGAACAGGGAAGGTGGTTCCAGTCCTCTGAAAGGCTGGGAATGAAAGAGTGGAAGGAAGTTTTCGTGAAATAAAATGCAATTCCTACTCTTTGTGCCTGATCAGTGCAAGGGGGGATATACAATGGGGAAATTGATAGCGTCATTATGCGAAAAGAAGTCGTAACGAATTTTGTGATAAAAACAAAGCCGACAAAAAATGCGATGAGAGGCGAGGATAGTTAGCCGTAATGAGTTTTTCATTGAAGTTATGGTTGCGGTCTGTTTGAAGTGTTGTGGCGTGAAACGAATGGAGTTGTTTTGTAGTAGTTCAATGGAGTACATCAAGTTGCCACGGCGTGGGGTCCTAAATGAATGCGGCGTGTTCAAGCTCACTGCACGCATTATAGAATTTGCGTACAGAAAACGATGTGAAAACAAGACGCAGGTACACACACACAATGGCGCACTTTTATCTGTGCACTTGTGTGTCGCTTTGCCTTTGCTTTCTTTTCGTAGTTTTAAATGAGTTACAACCATGAAGCAACTATCCCCTAAAAATGTTATACTTCGACGCAGTCAGGACTTTCAATAACATCTTTAATGATTCGGAGCAAAAGCGCAAACAGGACAAGGGACAAAAGAACGAGTAGACACACACAGCGCTGTGTGTGTCTACTCGTTCTTTTGTCCCTTGTCCTGTTTGCGTTATTGCTCTGAAGTATGAACCAACAAGCCCGAATTTCAACGATCTTTAATGACCTGCTTCACTCCAGCATCTTTTTTTTGCCTGAGTGTGATGTATTAAATAATTCTGGCAGGTATTTCCTTGAACACACGTGTGTGTTTCCTGCCGTTGTTTTTTTTTTTTTTTACAGTTAAAAAGAACTAACATGTCGACATTGAGCCGAAAGCAGTAACGGGTGGTAAACAGCCTCCTTAGGTAGGAACCTAGTAGCAGCGGACCTCTGAATCCTCCTCGCCCATTCCACGGTGCCTCCGCGTGCTATATGCTGTGTAACTCTTCCGATCCGGGCCTTGTGTTGAATTGACGCCTGGTGAAGGGGCGGAGCCTTAGGGTATTTAACCAGCGCCCTAAGAGAGAATGAACGCTCTGGGCCTTGGCGACAAGGCTCATCCAGTCGCTGGACGCGATGAACTTTTAATTATTGACTGTTAGCTCTTTTGTACAATATGTAAATACGTTTCTTCAAAATGTCATTAAACCTGTTCGTGCTTCCGTTCCCAAATGTCAACTTCCATCCTTCCGCGTCCCTTCTCCGCCCCAAACAGGCTACCCTGCGTCACAACAACTGGTAGCAGCGGTGGGATGCTGCTGCCCGGCCCATAACAACTGGTGCCAGCGGTGGGATGCTGCTATCCGGCCCATAACATTTGGTCATGCTACCTGAGCCGTAACACCACGCAGAAGCGAGATTAAAAAGTGACGGCAAGATCGGACTACCGACCAGCCACCTTCCCGCACGAGCCCCTAGCTAGGCGGCTGCCCAGTCAACCGCTATCATCCTCTATCCACCTTCACCCACCTCCAGCCTCTAGAAAAATTCTGTCGCGTGTGTGAAGCGTCGGTTTGACTGAAAGCATTTAGAGTAATAACGTCCAAGTGACAGCCGAGGGTAAATCCAACTGTTTTCGCAGAACTGTTGCATCATGTTTGATTAATGTTATCGACATGAAATGCAAATAATACTGCGCACACGGATTTTTTTTACTCAGAAGTCAGCTGGGCCTATTCATCTACGAAAACTCTGTCCAGCTTAAAATTTTTCAATGGGTTGTAACTTGTCATGACTTTTTTTTTCCCGCCATCTTCGATATCGGAGCCAGCAAGTGAAGTTATCTGATAGTAATTAGCCATGGCATTGTGTATCGCCTGAAGCTCCAAGGCAAGGGGGAGCAATTATCCGCGCTATATGCATTGCTTCCCTTCCACTCGTACCCACTTTCGATATTGTTCACATTTACACCGACTCCCTTGCCGCCCTTAAACAGCTTAAGGCTGTCCGGCGCACATTCCAAGTTACACAATCCAGTCACCAACTTTGCACAAAATACCCCTGTCCTGTGCGTATACATTGGATTCGCGGGCATGCCCAGCATCCGCATAATATTCATGTGGATACAATGACACACCTTGACACATCCGATATCCCGCCGCCTTCCCTCTTCCCTCAGATCCGTTCCTGTCCCATGTTTCCGAGAAACAGTCTTTGCGTCAGCGAACACGCGCTCTAATTCCTCCGTGTTCGTACCCTCTCCCCCGGAGTCTCACTCGGGAGGAGGAGGTATCTGTGCGCCGGATGCGGGCAGGAGCGGCTCTGACTCCTTCTGTGCGTCATCGGTGGCATGACAAACGTTTTGAAGTGACCGACAAATGTCCCCATTGTGGTGCTGCGCCCGACCAGTGTGACGAAAAACACTTGCTGTGGACTTGCCCGGCTACAGCTTCCGTGAGACGACGCTTCCTAAGAAAGGTTGACTTGCGATGGGACGTTGCAGACGACTATCGCAAGTGGACTCAAGATAATCGCTTTATCGCGAACTTTTGCCGCTTTTTAAGCGAGGCTTGTTTGCACTTCTTTTTATGACTTTCTTTCTCTTTTTCATTATGCCTAATGGCAAACAGCTCGAAAAAAAAAATTAGCCATGGCGTCACGTGAGGAGTGAAAAAATAGGAAAACAGCGTTACAGCGTATGGTCAGCGCGAACGACACTGGAATCATATTTGTGATTTTAGATTGCTATCGGTTACAAGAATGAATGCATTACGACGCCAGTGTTTGGCCTGGTTCGCAGTGGCTCATTCGTAATTTAGCCGAGCTCATTATGTCAGGCTATTTACTTTAAAGCTTTTTCCTACAGGCTGCCTCTTTCAACTAGCCACACTTTTTGTTATTGCATGCATAACAGTGACATGAATTTGCTCTGCGATCTGAGTTCTATGCGCTGTGAAGCTGACACTCATCACTTTCATTAGTTTTAGCTTTTGCTTTAGAACTGACACCACTTGAAGCGCATTTTTCCTCAAAAGATTAAGTACACGAACCAGTACTGACTACTGAGTGGGGAAAATTGCAAATATATATTTCATCCTATTAGTATTGTACCTGTATGAATAAGAAAGCGTGATTATAACCGCAACTGGCTTGCAGGTAAATTTATGGTCTGTACTATTTATAGAGCACTAAAAAAAAAGGTGCCCACGAATAGCAACAATGAGAAATAAGAAGAGAAAAAAAGTGTTATGTCTTTGCACACAAAGGTATTTACTATCTTCGGTTAAGTTAAGTTTCAGATAAATGCAATGCTTGACCCGCACGCTTTACTGCGGGAAGACTCAGAAAATTTCACCATTAGTTGGTACTCACCTTTGACTTCTAGAAATGCATTCGTCGAGTCGTTCCCCTTGTAGCAAGGAGAAATGTCGAAGCCGTGCAAATCGATCAGTTCCGGCGGGTTTCTGAAGGAGTCGTAGAAGTGGTAGCTGAACCGTGCACCTTCTTCAAGGCCCAGAGGTTTGTCGCTGTCACTCGAGACCTATGACAAACAAACAGGCACAATACATACAGGCTACCCAGCTTTGAACAGCATTGCTGTATTTTTAAGCTTTCTTCATCTTGCGAACAGCCAGCCTCTGTGGGAATTTTCCCTTCGTGCTCCCAAGTGGATGTATTCTACGAAAATGCACGTGCCCTTTGCCTTTTTTTTCGTTTTTTTTGTGTTCATATTGCTTTGTTTCTATATTATACTTATTTTAGCACATTTATGCTCAATTCGCCGTTTATTCGACTGCTTTGATTTGTTCAGAATTCACTTCTCCCAGCAATACTCAAGCGACTGAGTACACCTAAAGTAAATGAATGCAGATAAACGTCTGTTTCTGGAGGTTGCACATTAAATATACAACAAAGAGAAAACAGAAAAGCAGAAGAAAGCTGGGTGACATAGAGCGTTGCAATAGCCATTACACAGTGCACAGCCAGGCGTAAGCCCAGGTGGCGGCATCTACGAACCTGTAGGACAACTATCCGAACCCTTTGTTTCGCGTTTATTAAGTTAGCAATTTTGAGTGCATGCAGAGAAATTGGGAATTTCCATGAAGGTAGTTTTACTGGTTACGTTCCAGATCATCAAATGTCGCCTCGGCATATGCATCTGTGAATGCATTTTTGTCATGTGGCATGATATCATCCTCTGCTAGTTAGTGTGATCATTATCAGCTAGTCACCAATCAGAACCAATTCGAATGTGCAGTCAAAAACCGTTACGGTTATGATCTCCAATATTTTTTTTTCTGAATTGCTGATTTCTTTTTTGCCTGCAAGTAATACATTTATTATTCCCAGTGCTCTCCTGTGTGAGTGGTGGGCATTTGAAGTTGTCTCGCGGAGCTTTTTACAAATCGCTTCCCGCGTAGTTAATGGTAAATAAATCGAAATAGAACGAAATTAGCGGGAATAACCTCTTGCACATAGTGAAAAGTGGCACGCAAAAAAAAAGAGCGCTAAAATACAAAAAAGTAAGAGTAAAAAGTTTTGCGCGCCACAAAACAAAAATTGAAATCTCGAACTAACAAAGAACTTCAGAGAGCGGTTCACCAAGAAGTTAAGTTCCTCCATATATTTTCTCTGTCCCCTTTCCCTCCGCTTATCTTTACTAAGGTGACGTTCACCGGGGCATTGTATTCTTAAATACAATTTGTGCCTCCAGCAAATATACAGCGTTTATGACGCTATAATTCTGTGAAGGTTATTTTGCTTTTCATGTGTCATCAGCCCTACTCTGCGCTATTCGTCCACTACCCCCTAGACTTTTTGCAACTTGGGGTTATTTCCCTCAACAGAGACAGTGCGTGGTCTCCTGTGCGTACTATTTAATTTTCGGAAGGCACTGTCACGGCTCCTCGAAGTCGAAACACCAAAACATGCCTAATTGAGCGCCTCCAAGACCCACTTCAGACATTCTTGGATCACTTTCTTTGCGGTTTCTTGTTATACAGGTTATCCGTACCCTAAGTGTCTTATATATAACAGATCGATCAGAACAACGGGTGTAGATGTTCTATTTTCAGTGTCGGTTCTTGATTCTTTTTTTTTGCTTGAAATTCTTAACTTGACTTTCTCCTATAATGTTGTAATTCAGCTGGAAAGCTCCACGCCACGGGAAAGTTGGACAGGATGATTTACGTGCGCAATAAAATGTCCCTGAAGTGCGTACTGAATAATGTAATCACCATAAATCATGAGAGACGGCCTATGTGCAACGACGCATCCATTAGGTAGAATGTTCTATGTGGCGTGTTCTGTGGAAACTGTAGAAACTTCACGTAGAAAAAAAAAATTACTGTTTCGCTTAGGAAAAAAAAACAGAAAAAGAAAGCACTCTGCTGGGATGCACCTAAAAACGGAGTAGGTATTTTTTTTTTCTGGTGTCTTTTGTGAGGTTAGGGTTAGCTGTAAAGAATTTGGAGGTTTGTTCTTAGCCATGATAAAAACCGCGCTTAAAGTGCTCAGAACGAATATTTTTTTTAGTTTTGTACATAAAATTCTGTCTACCTTCTTGTCTTACTGAATATCACAAATGTCTAGGGTTTGTTATCGAGAAATAAACAATAAAAAGGCACGCTTGCAATGTCACCAAAGTTAAAAACAAAAACGCCTCTTGCTGACACGTAACGTTCCAGGAGCAAGTAATGAATTCTTACCTGCACTACGGTCATATCGAGGCTCACCATATACGTGCTGCCCCTGGTGCGCTTGCTCTCTTGACCTTCCTGAAGAGGTAAGCATCATCATCACCATCATCGTCAATTATTTCGTGGCGCTCTCATGAAATTACAAGGCGCTGCAACATATGCATGCGCAGAGTAATCTCAATACTCGTCGTTCAACACGCACTGTACATTTACAGGACAATCATATTTTACTCAGGTATAGTAAAGCTCGCGTTAGAAAAATCTGGTTTTCTGTAGGAACAATGTCTCTTCGGAAGACCAGTCCGTGAAAGGGCCAAGAGCAGTAGCAAGAGAGGATGGTTTTGCAGCGCATCTAAATATGATAAAGGGGACCAAGTGCACACGTGTTCGCGAAACTGCTCGTTGGCTTATTTGCTTTTTGTCTCCTATGCATTCTCTAAACGGAAATCAGTAAAAAGAGACTGAGCTGTCATCAAACGCATTCCTTTTTATGAAAGGGAGTTCGCTAGAGGAGAGCTTGCTTCATTTTCAGTTCCATATAGTCGTATTTGGGATTAGAGTGTGGCTACAGCGCTACAGAAGGAACAGAGAAGGAAGGACACAACACGGCACTGTGTTGGGTCCTTTCTTTCTTTGTTTTTTTCTGGCACGCTGTAACCACGAAACACATGACAAGCGAAATAAAATATCCGTCGAGGTTAGTTGAAGAGTAAGTGAAGACTATGTTTTTGTGAGGCACGGATAACTAAAGAGTTAGTTCGAGGGGTCGCAGGCGAAAAACAACCCCGAACAACATTGACTGGCAACTTAACGGGCTAATGGTAAAGTTAGGAGCGCATGTAAGGCAAAGCGAAGGGCGGAGGCCAGCTTTCTGCCAGAGATTCTGGCATCGGCCGGCGAAAGCTAGATGAAGTATAAGTTAAGCGGGTGCACAAGACAGTGACGGATAAATATATCGGGAAAAAAAATAAAACGCAAGAGCCCCGTCGTACCATATGCGCATATAATTGCGCATTGCCTCATAGAACTATGTGTGCGTTCTGGAGTCGACGTCCTTTTCTGTGTGCTCAACACACTTGGTCAAATTTCTCCGTGTGCTGGAAGAAAAGTCGAAACTACAGCAAAACATGTCCATTCCAAGTGCTGCGCGGTACATGCAAATGAGTGCGCCAAGTGCATAACTGATGTTGTCTGGCCTACCTCTATCTATCCCTTCTTGCATGTGATATGTGTATTTGTTGACAACGTGCTGCATAAAAGAACTTAAAAAAATTCGCCTTCATCGAACGCATGACCCTTCAAGCATATTGCAGCGCATAGATCCTCGCGTGGGCGCTGCCCTGACATAAAAAGCGCAGTCGTGTTACACGGGATCAGCGATAAGTGCACGGGCGAGCTTGCGTAAGACTTCCCATCGAAAAAAGTAAGGACGCAGGCGTCAGGTCACCGTAGCATTAACAACAAAGGATGGAGTTCGCATTCACCGATTCGCGGATGCCTCGAGTCGATTTTGTGCTAATGCTTGATTCTGACCTACACGCACTTCATACGACGTGCGCGCTCCCGTGGTCTTAATGTCAATTTTATTTTTACATAATTCACTTGCGAGTCAACGCAATGGTAATTTCTTGCTTTCTATTTCGTATTCTTCGCTGTAAGTTCTTATTATGCATCCAGAGTAACCACTCAGGTTGGCACCCTTTCCGTTTGTTCAGCACGACAAATATAAGAAGCCAGGTGAAGAAAACAGGAAGTTCGCTCACTCGCTTTTGCTTTTCAGTTCCCTGCACTATTCTGAACATAATTTCATGCGTCGATATGGCTGTGCCAAACTTTGCGAGAAAAAAAAGCACTCAAAAGTATTCGTTTCAGCAATATCTCCACGCAACTGCCTTTGCACACGATTATCGTAACAGGTATAAGCATAAAACGTATTTTTGGGCTGCAGTGACTTCTTGTCCTGCTACTCTTCCTTTTGAAGCACTGCAGTCTCGTGCATTGCGTCGCTCAACGGGAACGATGCCATATTCTTCTCTTCAAAAAAAAAAAAAAAAAAGCTCTGGCTGGGATACGGATAACTCAGACTCTGGCGCAAGCTTAGGGCGTACTTATTCTGCCCCGGATAGGAGATTATGCAATAGCGATGGAATGCAGGCTAGCCAGTGCTGGCACGATAAGATTTGCAGAAGAGGCGGGTTTGCAGCGGGAAGCTGACTTTCTTTATATCATTATCGAGAACGCGGTGCGTGATTTTTTTCAGGTGCATTTGATACTGGATCATACGTTATCAAATCGTGCCGCTAGTGGGGAAAGAACTGCAGCAAACGGCGGGCCTTTGTGAGCTGTGAACAGTGCTCCCAGCTTGCTGGGCGCAGCGTGCTTGCTGAGGTGAACCGACAAAAGCGCGGCATTTTCAGCGTAGAATTTCGGCATGATGGCACTGTGAAAAGGACCCCAGACGATATTTTAATAAAAAAAATAGGAGCTTCTTACATTTGAAGTAGTAATAGTTGCACTTCAAAAACGTTCAGAAAAGCAAGGTTCCGGGCTATTTGGTAATGTATTTAAAAGGAAAAAACAGTGTGAAGAAACAAAGACATCACGCTTGTCTGTGTCGTTTCTTCGTGTGTTCGTGCTTCTTCGTACTGTTCCTTCCTTTTTAAATTCAGAAGCATATTGAACAGTAATTGAAATATAGGTTATCCTTTTCTCACGGGAGGCTGAGAAACTGCGCCAGGGTACAATCAATCAATCAATCAATCAATCAATCAATCAATCAATCAATCAATCAATCAATCAATCAATCAATCAATCAATCAATCAATCAATCAATCAATCAATCAATCAATCAATCAATCAATCAATCAATCAATCAATCAATCAATCAATCAATCAATCAATCAATCAATCAATCAATCAATCAATCAATCAATCAATCAATCAATCAATCAATCAATCAATCAATCAATCAATCAATCAATCAATCAATCAATCAAATCTTTTAGTATTGCAACCACCTTTTCATATTTTGATCAATGACTAGATATTACAGTGTCTGCATTACTCTTCATTCCTTCTATGATAGTGCTCTTAATTCTTTCCCTATTGTGCCCATCGACCATCTTTAGCCCTCTAACGAAGGATGCGAAAGTCGATTTCAAAAGGTTCCCCGTAATTCTTGAACATGTTGCGCCATTTGCCTTGAAGCTAGAAAACTAGTCTAATTTTCTCTCTAGTTAGTTGCTCTTTCGCGTGGCGACGAATTTTGAAGCGCTTGTGAAAACAGCGGAGTTGAGAATGGCCGCCTCCGCCAGCGTGGCGCGTGCTCTGAAATGCGGCAAATTCCGTGATTAGATCAGCTACGCCCACGACTGATTTTGTCGAGGGTCTAGGCAGCAGTGACTGCGAGGATGCTACCTCATCATACGACTTTAGTCGAGGGGGCGAAGCTGGAATACGCGAGGAACAAGCTGAGAACATATAGGCTGCAGCGCCTGGGTAATTTATTGGGGCCCAACTCAGTCGGCATTTTGAAAAGGGTATTTTGACGTTACCGATGTTACTCGTCTCATTTTTTTGGCTTCCAAGTCACGTTGGCAGAATTTGATACCACCTGCGTTTCGAAGGGTTGACTCGACTGTTTTGCCGAATGGCGGGTCCAAGTACACAAGGTGCCTAAAGGGATTCTTTTCTACGTTGAAAACTGTACTTAATTCTGTTTAGAAGTATTTGCTATTACATAGACAAGCATGTAGCATTTTTCAAACCTTCTAAAAATTACTTTCATTTTTGACAAAAGCATATGTTTGCAAGTTCTGTAGAAATTTTATCTAGAAATCTTGATTTCAGAAATAAAGTTTTATAAGAAGACATAGGAAACGTTAATGAAGCTCGCATAGTTAAAATGTGTGTTTAATTGACTATCATACATTGCATACCTCATAGTTCGTGGACATGGAGTGTTTAGTGAAAACCCACAAAGTATAGGTAATTTTTCCATTATAGGCAAAGAGTTAAGCTGTAAGCCGCTCATCGCGGCCGTTTGTATCAAGACTACAACAAATTTTTACAAAAGGCCACCGAAATATAACAATTATTGCACTATGCGGGAAGCGAGCTCGAGAGTGACTGTATGGAACCAGCTCACATCATTATTGACTCAATAGCGTTAAAGACCCCGTTACGTTGAAAATCTGGCAACGGCGTTCTCGGCGTTGGGAGCGATGAATGGGGTGTCGTATGGTGGCCCAGGCAGCCGCCTCCGGAGAAGCAACCTAGAAAGGCAACCTTGGTCGCGTGACCTCGTGGGGTGATCACAACCTAGGCACCGGATTGTGAGAAGACTAACCACACTAGCAGGTCGCAGTTAAATTAATGACTGATCGCGAGAGGTTGCTCGCGAAGAGCAACTTGGGTCTCCCAAGCACCACAACAAGTGGCAGCACCTTCCATCGCAGGGCAGCGGCGCATCCCTTCACCGCTGCACCATTGCTCAAGGAGTGGTGCGAGGACTCCCAGGGACATGAGTGTAAAGTTCAGAATGCCCAATTCCGCATATATGGGCACTGATTCACGAACGCTATCACGTCATATCAGTAAGGCGGAGCTTAAGTGTACCCCCCAATTATTCTACTTGAAGAAACAATGGTCTAGCAGTCTTTGCTCATTGTCTCTTTTTCTCGCCCTCGGCGTCAGTGACTCCACTGATTATTTTTTTTTATTTCGGCTGTCCTACCGGCACCGAGCACTTAGAAAGTGCCTGACTTTCCGTGCCCGACTTTCCATGCCCGACTTTCCGTGCCCGACTTTCCGTGCCCGACTTTTCGTGCCCGACTTTCCACGCCCGACTTTCCGTGGCCATTTCTGAATTCGCTCTTTCCGTAGCACAGCTGTTACCTACTCTATGAGCAGGTGCACCACGCTCTTTTCCGTCCGCCGCGTTCAGTGCGCGAGCGGCGCCGATATTACGTCATCTCTGCGCCGCGAGCATGCTAGTGGCGACACCGCGTCAGTTGAAAATTCGATCCCCAAGTGTTTGACTCCCAATTCAAAGAGCGCCTTCGCACTACGTACCTACTAAGTTGCCGGACCTAACGCGTGGCATGTGACGCACGCGAGACGCTGATGGACACACCGGCCACACCGGTGTGTCAATCGGTGTGTCCAGAATGGACACACCGGGCACATGTTGTATGCAATGGAACTCGGCCCGCCGCGATGGCTGTACGCCGCCCGCGTTCTACGGCTCAACTCGAGATTGGTTTTCAATGCTCGGTCACGGCGGTCGCATCTAATGCATGCGAGGTGCAGCAGCGGTCATGTGCCGAGGTTTCGAATCGAGTTAAAAAAGCGCAGGCAGCCAGAATTAATCCCGGCATATTCTATCATCCCAATTATCATCATTGTTGTCGTCGTCCTCAGCCCTGCTACGTTCATTGCGTGAACAAGGCAGCTCCCGTTATTGCCCGTTGCTGTGGCTCACTGAATTTGACGTTCGGCTGCTGACCCCGAGGTTGCGGGTTGGATTCTAGCTGAGGCGGCTGTATATCAGTGCAGAAGAAATACGAAAACACAAATCTGTGCAGTGTCCCCGCACGTTTAAGAAGCCCAGCGGGTCGAAATTAAACCGGAAGCCCTCCATTGCGGCGTCCCTCATAGTCCGTGCGCCGCTTAGTGACGCTATACACAACAGTTTGCAATTCTCCATCTCCCATTGATATTCAAATGAATCGTTTAGTGCGCAAGCAGCGGCCACCTCTTTATTTACAAATTTTCTGATCTCATCTGCCCGTCTCAATTTCTGCCTCCAACTGCTTCGCCTTATATACCTTGTACTCCACTCTGTTACCCGAGTGAATCCTTATTTAGCAAGGCGGAAATTTGGCCGAGTTGGTAAGTATTCGTGATTTCGCTCACAGCGCAACAAGAACGGGACACGGGACGAAAAAGTTACGCAAACAAGCGCTGTTTGTGTCACTCTTTCGTCTCTTGTCCCGTTCTTGTTGCGCTGTTAGCAGAATCATGAATCATTACTTTTTCTCTCCGTTGCATGTTCCGGATAGTCTCTTTTTCTCCGCTTTTTGTTTCTGTAATTAGTTGAAGCTTGTTTCTTAATTAGCGTTCGTCCCTTTCTGCTTCTGAACATGATGTAATATCCAGTTTTTTCCTAACTCACCGCGCTCTCCTCAATTTGATTTCGAGCATGTTCCTTAATTCTTCGGCGCCAAAGGCCTTGGATGTTCATGGGCGTGCGACTGCATTTCGGAAGCGATTCTTATAGCTCGGTATCGCGGTAGTTACCCGCGTTACCAGCGTGGTTATGCGCATGCGCATCGGGAACCGGACTGGGAAGATGACTAGCGATCGTGACTAGTTTTTGAAAACTAAAAGCCGTTATTCCTCCCGCGGATCCAGTAGTCATACTGGCCCATGACATTCATGAATAACGCGCTGCCACTGATGATTGCGCATAATTACGCTTTCGCCGGGTGCTGTCGGCTAACCGAGCGTTACCTTTGAACCAGTGCTGGCACTGTTTTCGAAGAAGGCGTGTCAGCGTTCGTAGAAGAAAAGGGCGCTTTTCAGTCTTTCATTCAAAAGCACTGTCCGTGAAAAGTTGGATGCGTTTTCCGCTCATGATCCCTGCGGAGCTGTCGCTCTAGCCGTGCGTAACTTCTACGAAATTAAGCTAGTTGCCTGTCGAGAAAAGGCTGCAGGTATCACTTGCCACGCATTTCAGTTCGTTGGTTGGTTGGTTGGTTTATGGGGTTAACGTCCCAAAGCGACTAAGGCTATGAGAGACGCCGTAGTGGAGGGCTCCGGAAATTTCGACCACCTGGGGTTCTTTAACGTGCACTGACATCGCACAGTACACGGGCCTCTAGAATTTCTCCTCCAAAGAAATTCCAGCCGCCGCGGCCGGGATCGAACCCGCGTCTTTTGGGTCAGCAGCCGAGCACCATAGCCACTGAGCCACCGCGGCGGCGCATTTCAGTTCGTGCGCGTATCAACATTTTACAGGTCTTTACGTAACAAAAAAAAATAATTCACCTTTTAAAATCTCAAGGGAGGAGTTTCTTAAGAGCGCAGCTAGTCCTTCGCACCAATTTTGCTGAACCTGTCAAGAAGACCGAACTTTGCTTTACGAGGCAGCTTTGCCGCCGCACTCACCCGCAGGTGGTATGGGCTTTCGCAACTGACAACCAGGAGGCCTTGCGACGATCACTGACACGTCTACGGCTACATATTTATCTCGGCCTGCCCAAAATCGCCGTTTTTTCTCAACCGTTTGGAGACCTGGCTGGCACTGACACCACTGCTGATCAAGAACGGAATCTTACCACGAGGATGAAACACCACTCCCACAGCGTGGATATGCCATCCGAGTCCGGCGGCCAGTCCGTGCGCAGTGTTTCCCACACGTGGCAGGGGATTCCCCTCTTCACCGTCTGGAAGAACGCGAACATTCTCTCAGCGAAACAAGCAGCACATATACGTTGATATCCTTTTGAGTAAGGAAGCGACAACACAAACGCTCGATTATCGCGTAAAACTTGGTAATAATTGCACACACACCCTTCATATTGTACCTGACTTCGAAGAGATGAGAGTTATTCGAGTAATTTGCTGTGTAGTCATAAATTTTATGAGTGTGAACACGGGAGCGCGTGCCTGATGGCAGCGAACTTTACTTGTGGCGACACGCGGCGGCCGCTTTCCGAAACGAAGTGGAGAGAGACGTGCGTTCCTTTGCTTGCCAGAAAGAGGCAAGACAGCAATACACTTTCCACCACTTTGTGTAAAAGCAGCTGCCACATATCACCACAAGTAAGGTTTGAGGCTCGCTGCCAGGGGCTCCCGTGTTCACGCTCACAAATTTTATGACTGTACGTTCGTTTTCATGTTCTTAAATACGTTTTTATAATTAAAGTGAGGAGACATTTTTTTTTTCTTGCAGGTTCTACTCCAGCGTACGTTTGCCCTTCTCAAGTACAGGTGCATAATTGTCGGGCTGTGAGGCAGCAAAAACATTGGCGACGCTTGTCACATTTATTCCGTGTACCGTTATCTGTCTGCCACCTTTACCTTATTTCTTTTGCATAAAGGACAGTATGAGATAGAAGTCGCCAAGGTTGCCTCAAAAGGCAATGGCATCAGAAGCATAGGTGGGTTTATGACCTAATCTTGGAAGGGACGATCGAAGGAGGTGGTCCGAGATGCACAACTTATTACTTTGACTTTTGTCAAAAAAACTGGCGTTCGGAGTGCTTCTCCTAGAGTAAAAGAACCGTAAACTCCTTGTCTACCAGTCGAATGCGTTTTTCAACCGCAAGAAAAAAGCACGAAGGGTAACGGGGTGAGAACCCCTCATGGTTACAGGAGTGCTGTAGAGCGAATCACGAGATTTGTTCGTCTACGTTGCATCACGTTTCACCAAAATAAACTCGACGGAATTTGAGGGACAAAGCGATGAACGAGTACACATGTTAGTCGCTAACAGCCTACTTCTGTCGCGTCTAATATCATGCCAGTTAAATCAGAGACCTCACTTTGCTGGCTGCCTGCAATTGGTGACAAACATATGCTAGCAAACGCAAAATATGCGACGACTTAGGAAGGAGTCATTGACGCAAAAAACCTGTAGGGCATTTATTATAGTCCAGCGTTGTTTGCCACCGCCCGCAGTGTACTTGATTTGTTAATGAAGGTTAGCATGATTGACCACGTTACTTACTTTTTATTGTGTCGTTTTGTGTTGCGATGGCTTCGTTATCGTTAACGCTATGCAGCGTTAAGAAACCTTTGTGTTTGTGCTCCTTAATTGAAATCGAATAATTTTGGACCACCATAGCAGGCAAGTGCTAAGCGAATTGCGCGGTAAGCTATGAACCGGTACCACGTGTTCAAAATGATCGCGCATTGAGGACAGGCAGATATCCTTACGAGAGAGTACTACTCACGAGCATGGATCTGTTAAAAAACAACAACAAAAAAAAAACATGTCCTATGGATGGCTTTTGCGACGTTGTTCTTATCACTTCGCCTTTGGTATACTGTACCCTTAAGCTATGTCAGATTCGGGACAGAGTACAGCTTGCCGCTAAGCCCAGCGGTCTATCACACTACGTTGTCGTTGTTATAGCCTTTGACACTACGTTCCGCAGCCATCCGGCCTTTCTCTTTCTTAGGTCACGGATGATGTCAACGCACTATTTTTGAATGTTCAAAGCTATGCGTCACGTTGCGGCAGCCAAAGGAACTAGAAGCCCTTCTCGCGAATACCCTTGAAATGATGCTAAGTTGTCTTTTTTATGTTTTTGCAGACGCGAAGAGCTTTTTTCATTAGACAAGTAAAGAGACTGAGTGGCAGAATACGCTAAAAAAGGGAAGAAAATTACGGCACGCAATGAGTGTTGCATGATGATTGTCATCATGTCATTGACGATCTTTTTTTTTTGCGTTTCGCTGATCACTACCAACTCCGGCAAAAAAAAAAAAAAAGAGACTATCGGCCGCTGTTTTTCTGCGTGTTCTTCTTATGGGCGAAAGTTACCCTTTCTAATATCTCTAGGTTTACTTCAGCATGCATATGGGCTTGCAGAATAGTTTCGGTTTGCTCATCGCGCTTTTGCTAACAGTTTGTAATGAAATTGTGATGCAAGAAAAAAAAAAAGATTTGGCTGTGACTACTCGTTTCTTTAACCGAAGCATTATGACGTGAAAGGTAGTTACTTTTCCCGCACAGAATCAATGCGAAAATTCCGGCCTAGAGCATGGCAACTCCGCCCTATGCAGTATTTCACTTTTGAAAATGCCGTACGTTGCATGGCCACATTGAGTGCAACACGCAAAGCGACCAATAATGAATCAATTCTTTTTCAGTGTTTCTTCACCAAGCGTGAAGGTGTTTCAACTGGTTTTCTTTTGTATAATTCAATTACTAATTTACAGCGTGTAATTGCTAATTTTGTTTCAATACGCAATCAGACGGAAAACAGCAATTACCGTTCGTGTCTTTTTATCATCCACTTGGGAGACAGTTTGTAGTGGCACACGTGCTAAGTATTGTTCGTAACAGTTCAGACAGGACCGGCCTTGTGCTTACAGTGTAGGCGGCCTAGAGGGTAATGCTCCAACACCTTACGTGAAACTGAAAGTTCGTTATTGAGACAGCAGAGTTTCTTACCTGTTTTTTGTACGTTAAGTTGATGTCGTGGTCGTCACCAACGAAAAATGTTTCTGGTGTCATGTGCTTTATGTAAAGAGGGTCCGTGATCATTTGGACGTCGAATTCTAAATCGGGCAATTGTTTCACTTGGCAACGGCTCTTGCGCTTCGAAGTAATCGTGTAAAAGGCATCTGAAAGAGCACACATATTTCTGTTTAAAACAACGCATTACTTCCGCACCTGTGTCCGACATGCATGATGTGTTGCAGTGCATGCGGCGAACACCTTCAACCATCATGAAGGCCGCTTCACTATTTCGTTTAATAATTAGCTCCGTGACATTCTTTACTAGTGATACTCAAACTATTTGACTCGCTTGCTAACGCACGGTCATACGCGTACACGTGCTTACGTAGACTGCCATTGGTGAGGTTCACGGGTTGGCAAGCTTACACTCACTTTACCCTCACCTTACGCTCACGGGCTTATGGCATTGAACGGAAGTTTGTTTCATTAATTTTATTCATTCAGTAGTGCCGGTAGCCATTTGGAACGAATGAAGCAGTGGCTACAACGCGTTTCGTCATGGTCCCACTACTACGACGAAATAAAAATAGACAAGGGTAAAGAAATACACACAAAACCAGCAAGAGATACGCAGTCAGTTAGCAACACACAAACATATTGGCACATGGGAAAAAGAGGTGAAAAGAAGAACGCGAAGCTATCGCATATGGGGAAAAAGAGCGCCTGAAAAAGACTCGTATGTCAGGTTGACGACCTCCTTCGGCAGCACGTTGCAGTCGTCAGTAGTTCTTGGGGGAGAAAGAACCATTGTATACATTTGTTCGACATAGGGGTAGCGATATTGTCTGGCTCAGTTTTGCTCGGTGCGGTTGTGCTGTGTTATATTACACAAATGTATGCAAATATTGGCATCACTGATTGTTAACAGTGCTGAACAAAATTGTAGGGTGGTGCAACTTGCACCGGGATTCTAATATGTAAAGATTGGATCGTTTATAAAGATCTGATTCGGACACCTGCTTACAGAAACCATATAAGCAAAACGAAGCGCTTTTTTTTTTCTCTGAATGCGCTCTATGCAGTTAGTTTCTTTTTTCCTGTGTGTATACTAAACTATAACTGCTTACTCAAGCAACAGACGCAAAAGGGACACGTGCGCAACCCGTTTAGTCTTACTGTTACAATGTTTCAAGCGGGGCTTGAGTAGCCCCCGTCACTTTGATGCGGCTAAAGCTATATGTGGAGTCTATAACTATTCTCAAATATTTGAACTGATCAAAACAGGAGATTTTGCTTGGTTTTTCGTTTTATGGGGTTTAACGTCCCAAATCGACTCAGGTTGTGAGGGATGCCGCAGTGAAGGGTTCCGGAAGTTTCGACCACTTGGGATTCTTTAACGTGCACTGACATCGCACAGTACGCGGGTCTATAGAATTTTGCTTCCATCGAAATTTGACCGCCGCGGCCCGGATCGAACCCATGCCTTTAGGGTCAGCAACCGAGTGTCATAACCACAACCACCACGACGGCTGAAAACAGGTGATTTGGTTATTGTTAACGTTGTACACGGTGGTTTGTAATGGCGGGAAACAAATATCCGTCAAGTGAAAAGTATATAACAGCTGTATCTTACCAGTACTCACTTATGGGGCAGAAATGGGGGAGGGGGGGATTGGTGCTCGAAACTTTTAAATAAATAAAGCGTCGAACTTTAATAGTTAAGACTACCGTATGAAATATTAGTTAATTAACTAGCTAACAATCCTTAGCGGTTCACAGATGCACAACCCCACCTAGAATACGACACCGATGAAAGCGCTATTTTAACTCTAAAGGCTTATTTTTGAAAACTACACGCAGCCTAACAGCTTCTAGCAACACCAGGGTTATTAGGCTGATTTTGCTAACAGGACATTTTTTCTCTGTTTGGTGCCTCCATAATAATAGGGATAGCTAAGGAGAAAGTTGTGCATCTTAATGCGATCGTTTTCTGGAACTCTTACGAAGAACCTGAAAGTTGCTATACTTTGTCTGTGAATGAGCACTTGATGTACATTTCACTCGACGTTTCAACTGAATTATCTCTAGCGTATTGATAGGTTGGGGCCGTTTAGCATTCTGAGTTTAAGAGGGACATGCTTTTGCACACGCTCGCAAACTATTTGATTGGAGGGCAAACATTAGTGGTGAACAGTGAGAGTACCATGCGTGGGAGTTTTACCTAATGTTTTATAGTATAAATGCAGAATGTCCTAAATACTGTTGTCGGCATGATTAAAATCACGAAGCGTGGTTAATGTGATCGCATATTCCAGGTCGAGTTTCTACTGGGAAACCAACCCGGCCATAGGGCGTCAGAAACAAAATTAAAATCGGGGCATGGATTTCTGTCCGACGTGATTCGTGTTGGTGTTTCAACCGCGTGCTTCAAATCGCAGGCAAAGGCAACGTCAAAGAGTAAGTGTGAATGGAGACAAGGAGGCTGAGCGCATGAAAGATTTTAGGTTTATATCGTCCCCTATGACAATCTGTACTTAGATTTTCGTATGTTGGCTTAGGAAGTCATGCAGGAATTTCTACATGGATGAGTCGGTGTTCGGAGACCCGCAGACGGCGTCGAGAAGACTACTTAGACTGAAAACCTTAACCGCTATCTGGACCATTTCTTCGCTAGTATTATGAACTACCAGGGGTTGGTCAAACATTTAGGGGAATAATTTCTTGCGAGTTCGTTATAACGTCACTATTATAAGAGGTGGTTTCGTGAAGCCATGACTCAGCGGGGATAGAATCCCATGTGCAATTCTTGCTACGACGACTTTCATATTCATCGCTTGTGTTTAGGTTGGTCCGTACAGTAACACTCAGCACAAAAAATAAGTTATCGTAGTGCTGCTGAAAGTACGGTGCTACCATTCGTTAGTAACATGCAATGGAAACGGCGGCAGCCTTGTCCCTGTGCAACAAGCGACACTGTATAATTACTTTCATCATCCAAACGAATTGTTTTCCACAAATTTTAATTTTATTGCAGGAGAGTACGACGTTATCACTGTTTTTTCTGTGCTCTTCTACGCTTGTCCGAAGTTATCGTCGGATTTGTTGCTCAAGCAGTGAATAGTCCCCCGAAATTCTAAACGTGATGATTTCAGTTAAATACAGTTTTTAGGACTTTTGCTTTGTCCCTTCGTGTTCGTGTTTGAGAATAATTGATAGCCAATTATTTCCAGGAGGTTTTCTAATTACATGGATGCGTTCCATCGGTACGTCTGATTCATTTAACTGATCTTCAAAGATTTGGTTAGAAACTGTGCGAGCTATGGAGTGGGCCGGGTCTAATTTTATTTACGCTAGGCGATAAATGATTAGGTTATTCTTTCTACGTCTGCTCATCAAGCCATCAACTTTCTTCAGACGATGGTGAACAGTTTTTTTTCTTAGCCCATGAGCCATGAAGCCGTAGACAAGTCGGCCATTTTTTCTCTCTATACAAGACAGCTTTAATAAGCTAATAAATCCCCGAATCGGCGCTTTGCATTAGTTTGCCTCTCCTGTGTCGTCTAGTACGGTCTCAAGCATTGCCTCTGTCAAGGGCTCTGGATTGGGCTTACGTGGCCACAGGAAGCCTGTAAATCCACAAAACAATAGCACTCCGGGATCAAGGGAACATGCAATAATATGTACTCGAGTTTTGGTCAGTGGGTTCGATTCTCGCTGCGGCAGTCGGATTTGAATAGATTCGAAAATCAAAAGCACTGATGTAGTGCAATTTCTGTGCAAGGAATTCAGGCAGAGAGTCATGGCAGAGATGAAATAATTACCGACTAATATCCACCCCGGCGCCTCTATATGGCTACTATGTAGAAGCTTCTAAAGGTTTACAGATAGAAAAGAAATCTACGGAGCCTTCTGAAAATCATCTTAGTAGAAAAATTTGTCCTCGTCCTGGAGTAATATTTATTTTCTAAAGCATAATCCAGCTTGTGAAGGTATGTCATATTATTTTGACTACCACCCCGCCACGGTGGCTCAGTGGTAACGGCGCTCGGCTGCTGACCCGAAAGACGCGGGTTCGATCCCGGCTGCGGCGGCTGAATTTCGATAAAGGCGAAATTCTAGAGGCCTGTGTACTGTGCGATGTCAGTGCACGTTAAGGAACCTCAGGTGGTCGAAATTTCCAGAGCCCTTCACTGCGGCGTCTCTCATAGCCTGAGTTGCTTTGGGACTTAAAATCCCAATAAACTAAACTAAACTAAACTAAATTAAACTATTCTGACTAACATTGTCCCTGCTTGGAGCGAAGATAGAATCGGTTTTACACAGGCATAGTTCATTGCCCTGCTATTGTTTAGCATCTAGAAGCCCAGAGACACACAGGAGTAGCGTGCCTGTAGGGATGCGGCCTGCATTCGAGCATCCCGATTGTGAAACAAAATTTCGCTGAACATCTGTTCGCCAACGAGTTGAATTACATGTAAGCGGTACTTTCCAAATTTCTTGAAACCGATATAGCTAAGTTTGATCGAAATTTGTCGATCAATCGGTTTGTATGTGCTACTTGATAAACCAACAGACTAAGCCATAGAGCTCTCCGTCGTGGAAGTGCAGTGAAGCGCGATGTCCATGGTTACAAAGCGCAGTGAAGCGCCCGTCACCATGGTTTGTATGGTCGGGATTTTCCCACTGCACCGGATGCAAAATAAAATAAAGAAAAGCAAAGCCCAATTTTGCAGGGCTTGTCACATTTGTGAGGGTAGGCTCTTTCTCTAATGTTCGGCCTCGCATTCACTTCGAAGCACGAACTGACGGGCGAGTTGGTTATGCATGGAAAGATTGAAACAGCGCGAGGTCCAAGGTCAAAGAAGAGAGCAGAGGAAAGGAGGAAACGGACAAGACTGCGCTGAACTAACAACTGACATTTATTTGGCACGCTGTGCGTATAAATACATTTAGGCACCAAAATAGAAAACACCGCAAAGAGCTCATTCATGCACCCTGAATCCTGCAAGACAACACAAGCTAAGATGTGCAATTCAGAAAGCCCAGTTCTTTTTGTGAGAAAGATACTATTGGAGCATTTAAACAGGTATCACTATGCTTCTTGATATTCGAAGCCTCGATTAATACACTACACAGCTGGTCTTTGTTCCTAGCAATGTCAGTTGTCATTTCTGCGCTGTGTTGTTTGTTTTCTCCTTTCCTCTCCTCTCTTCTTTGGCCTTGGGCCTTGCGCTGTTTCAATCTTACCATTCACTTGGGTGTCACAGGGTCTTGGCTCGTGGCGCGGCTAGCAAGCATGTTGTCACTCAGTCACTTGCTGCCATAGCAGAGCAGGTAGGTCGCCCAAAGCAGTACCCGGAAGGAGAACTTCGCGAAAGTCGCCGCTTACGCCTGTGCATGTGACGACTAGGTGATCCGTGATTGGGTTTTAGTGAAGCGGACCGAGGAATATTTCCTGAATCATGTTCAGGACTATTTTAGGTTTCCGCGGTGTCTTGTCTTCGGTACACCCATTTCCGTTCCTGGTAGAAAACACCAAACTACACTCCACGGGCTTAGATGGCGCTTGATGTTTTTTGTTTCGTGAGCAAATGTTCTGCCTTGGAAATGTACCTCCCCCCTCCGCATGACATCATCATGCTTATCCTACCTGGCACTCCGCATCGCACAGAAGCCTGAACACAGAAACCTGAATCGACGATTCCGCCAATGTTTCATAGTAGCGCAAAAAGCCAGTACTTCAAATGGCACCAGCACAGCGTACTTCCCCTGCAGGTTTCACACGTTCGATTCCTTTAAAGGAGTATAGACACCTAACTTTTTGGTGCGTGTTTTTTTCTTTGTAATGATGCGTAAGGTATTACAATCCACGGATTAGTACATGGTATTCCCCTGTAACCACTAAATAATTTATAACCGAATTTCTTTCTCGCGCTGTTTCGAATTCTGTTTCGACAGCCGAACGATGGCCGTGACGTCAAATAGAAGTTATAGGTCACGTAAGGCATGAAAAGCTGCAATATAATCGATGCTTCTACGTACGTTGCCATTACGGCTTTAAGGAAGGCTGGCTTCAGCACTGTAGTGAATTAAAACGATGAAGCAGCGAATCAAAGTTTTGCCATGCCTCTCGTGACCTATAACATCTCTTTGATGTCACAGCCATCGCTCTGCTGTTGAAACCGAAACAGCATGACAGAAAAATTCGAATATAAATTATTTAGCGGTCGCAGCCGAATACCACACGTTGATTCATGAATAGTAGTGTCTCCGGCATCAATATAGAGAAGAAAACACGCCACCAAAATTAGGTCTCCGTACTTGTGTATCTTCGTCGAATTCTAAAACTTTTTCAGTTTCCTCTTAAAAGTGTTGGAAAAGCTGCGAGGAGGAAAGAGGAAGAAAAAGATGGGCTCCCCGATTTCTTCTTAACAAGGTCTATCACTAAACTTGGCAGACTGCAAACTAACTAGACTGCAAAGCGTCGTCATCCAATTATGCCATCGTGCCTTGAGGCACCGTCCTTATGTTATAGTGGCGTGCGCGGCCTGCGCACGAACTCAACGGCACTAAGTGGACTCTGGAGTTCCGTCGTGACTCACCTTCGTTTCCCGATACGATTAGCGTTCGCTTGCGTGACTTGACCTCATTAGTAGGGACGTAGTCGATCCGGTGCAAATTTCGCTCCAAATCCATCCACACCTGCATTGTGAGCCCGAACGTGGAAGGAAAATACATGTTAATGAAGTTAGATTTGTATACCTGAAGCAGTCGAGTAGCACAAACATGCGATATCGTATCCTGAATCAGCTGTGAGCCCAAATCGCGTGTTAACGTTTTCTCAAGAGTCATTTCGATATGTGGTTAATTTCTCGTTACCCCAAGTATGCATGCCAGTCGTCTCCTAACTGTCCGTCTGTTTTGCTTTCTAACTGCCTGTATGAGTGATATGTGAGGCAGCCGGCCCCTTTTACACTGCTCCACTGTCACGCCTAACCTCCGCCTAACCTGAGCACGAGACAAAGGGTGCCGCATCTGTTCCCGCTGGCGTTTCAGATGTTTACTGTGTTCCTGCAGTACCTTATGCGTTTCATGACACTAACAATTAATCGCCACCGTCTTAGAAGCCGCAATCGGTTGTGTTAAATACACTGTAAATAGTGACATTGTTTTTGTGTTTACATTTTGCCACACAATTTACAGCAGAATGTTGAAGGTTTCTTCGGAATAAGATTCTGGTTTGAAGAGAGACGCACCTGAGCCTGCGCATTGCTTGCAATGGAAGCAGAAATTAGACGCATAAAACATGCCCTTTCCTTAGGTGACTGCACCTTGAAGGTGGTTTATTGAATCACATTATTGTGAAAATTTTAGACTCTGCTCAAACGACAAAAATTAGCGAAGAGGCGTTGAAATGAGCATGAATTGACAGTTAAATTAATTAATCAGCCTATTTCCTAACACATTCCCATAGTGTATGAAAAGGGCTTTCATAAGATTAGAGCTCTCGCAAAAACATCAAATATACGCCAGTTCGTGAAATGTCGCAGGTCATTTTGGAGGCTAAAAATGGAGAAGCGTGCGTAAGTGCCACCTCAGTTCCCGCCGGCGGGGCTGGAAATATTTTCCGTAGTCCCTTCACACCGGAGAGCTGCATATGAATTCTGGTGCTTCTTGCGCGAGTAGGTCTGTGTTGCCAAGACGTAGTACGCAAAAATATAAACACGTACGCAGTGACGGAAAGGGACGAGCGCTGTACTCAAAACAAAGAGCCCGATGTACGTACGTGTTTTCATTTTTGCACTGCTACGTTTTCCGTAAATATGCACCAACAAGCCCAGCTACAAGTACTTTCCAGGTCGTTTCATGGCGGAGTAAATGTGCATATTTAGCTGGCAAATGCAAACAGTTGGCGGGCGAACTGGTCCAGTTGTCCTCTTACTGAGTGCCCGTACCTCTTTGGGCTGGAATCTTTCTAATAATGTTGCAACTATTCAAACAACAAGTCCGCCTAACGTTCACGTCAGCAGGAAATGGCTACAACTCTGCTTTGGTTGAGACCTGCTATGCTGTAACAGGTCTGTGATATAGTAAGGTAATGTTAAGAAATATTGAAAATAATGGTTCATTCGTTAGACGCATAGCAAAATCCTACTTGTAAAGTATTGCCATTGCTCGCAGAGTGCCATAGAAAACCAACGGTGAAAGTTTTTGACGATAGCAAAGCATTAATTAGAAAAGAAAGGAAAGCCTGTCGACGGGAGATCAGCGGATGTATTGATTGCTAAAGTAAAATCTTACAATAAAAGAAAAATAACATTTATAAACTCCTTCCCGTTGATAAATATTTTTATCCAGAATTGCTGGGTATTTTAGTAGCAGTTACTCGCTTTGGAACATTCGACTGCATGGCGGAATGAGCGATGCTGATCTTTCACCGCAGAAATTCTGAAAACTACATCGGTCGACATTCACCCTGTGTAAGTCCGGTTGTTGACCTTTGCTTTATCATTTCACCATATTTTGTAGACTGCGCAGAAGTACCGCGAAAATTCTTCGGTTTTGGTTTGGTTTTATGGGGTTTCACGTCCCAAAGCGACTAAGGCTATGAGAGACGCCGTAGTGGAGGGCTCCGGAAATTTCGACCACCTGGGGTTCTTTAGCGTGCACTGACATCGCACAGTACACGGGCCTCTACCATTTCTCCTACAAAAAAAATCAACCGGCGCGGCCGGTATCGAACCTGCGTCTCTCGGGTCAGCAGCCGAGCACCATAACTACTGAGCCACCGCGGCGGGGCCGAAAAATCTTCCGCGTACTCTGTAAGACTCGGGCAGAGTTTCTAGCGTTGGTAGGAAGTGCACATGCATGTGTTGTGGAGATTACTCACGTCACTGTAGTACGTAGAACCGTCCGGCGACAACATCTCCGCGTGATAGTTGAAGACCTTCATATCCGTGAGAGGAGGTCGGGAGATGGCCTTTTTGTACCCGCCACAGAAGACGCCATCCGGAAGCTAAGAAAAATTATAAGGGCAGCAGTTACGAGATCCGATGAAGACCCCAAACACGCTGCATGTGAAAGCAGTCACAAATTCCGTTATTTTAACTTGTGTAGAACAGCAGAGGAGAGTGGATAGAACAGCATAGGAGCAGAGGAGATTTTTCCATAAATTACGCAGGTTTAATCCGAAATTTTGCGGGTCACCTTGGACCGCTTGCTACTATTACGCATAACTTCTATTTGAGTTTTGTTGTTAACACACGCCTCTTAACTACCTGTGGGTAATACTAACCATAATTTTTGAAAGCCACTCTCAGATAACTGTTCAGTGGTCTTCTCAATAAAATCTCATTGCAAGTTCACCTTCACTCTGATGAAGGGATCATAGCGATGTTTGCAACTCTAATCATTCTCATTTACGGGAGAACGTATGCGTTTTCCTGATCGTGTGGTATATGGCTACTTAAGATAAATGTTAGCAAGAGCAAGAAGCAGGCATTTACAGCATGACGCTCGAATCGGTCCTTTTTATACAGCACTATTAATACATAAATGGAGCGTAGGCACCAGCATAAATACTTCAGTGTTAACTGTTCTCTTGGCTAAACATACAACCAGACTAGACATAGACCCATCTTCGCACGAACACTGAAATATCAAACATCACCCTTACTATTATCTATGGCAGAGTGGAACTCGTTACCGGCTGACATAGTTTCTGAAACTGAGTTATCACATTTCCAAACAAAACTTTCATCGCACCTTGGCCTACAAAATTCACCGTGATATTTTCAATATTGTCGAAGCATTAAGTCTTATACGCTCAATCTATGTATCTTTCAGCGACTGCAGTGATGTGTACTTGCAATTTGTATATAGTTATTCTTTGTATTTTGTTAACTACTGTGTGCCAATAATCTGTATTGTGTTGTTTTCATGCCCTCCCCCCCTATGTAATGCGCACTTGGGCCTTTAGGGTATTTAAATAAATAAAAATAAATATAGATTACATTGCCAACAAAGCGAGTATAACACTAGGGTTAATTCATTAAACACTACACATGGCTACGGGCAACGATAAGCTTCTTGAGTAGAAAGCTCCATCTATTCAGACCACGGTTAGAACGCTCTTCTGCCACCTAAAGTTAGCACCAGGCTCATTTTACACAGTAACATGGAGATTACAGAATCGACTGATCCATTTACAACCTTGTGACTACGCAGGTGACATGACTGCATAGCTCCGAAACTATCTGAACCCGCGGACACTTAGCGATGTACACACGTTTCCTCACTTGAGTATTTCAAATTTGCGACAGGATTTTTACTCCCCGAATGGCGTATATTCACCCTGGCTTAGATATTCTTCTCCAGGAAGACTACCTATTGGAAGTACTTTATCGTTATCTTGGATAGACTAGTTCCAAATATCGCCTATGTTTTTGACCATTACACAACGGAAGAGGCTAGATTGTTACCTCGAGCCTGTTATTATAACTCTGAACCATTTTTTACAGCTTTGTTTTATTCGAACACATCCTGCATTCCATGGACGGGATTTCTGATATTGAATTATATTCCCCTAATTAAATACACCGGAGTGGGCCTATAAATATATGTCATTTTAAGAAGAAGGGCATTCGCACAAGATGCATTGCCATCCCTAGGCGCGAGATTGCGCTCGACCGAGCTGTGCTCGGGCGGCTTTTGATTTCTGAGCCCATTTACACAATCCCAGTAATAAAAGCCTTTTCAACAAAATGAGTAAACACGCGTCTCATGCAGCCGTAACTGACACATACCTCGACATTGAACTGAAGGCACTATTGGCTCACGCAGAGACGATGTTTGAGCTCAAGAGACAATTCAGCTTTGCAAGTTTCTTTTTGTAGATTATTTGTTGGCAAAGTGCGTTTTTTCCGGAGTGACGTTTAGATTTACAGACCGAAAATAAAGTCGAGCCCGGATACATCGAGCCGGGATTTTCGGAACTATTGGCTATATCGAACGCACTGATTATCCCTTTGAAAACCTTGCGTAAAAGTGTAGGGAAGTAAGTCCCGCCGTATAGCGAACTCCGGTTGCCCAGGTCTTTCGATATATCGAACTGCGCGCTGCGCCCTCGCAAGTGGCGCTTCTCCTAAAGGCGCTCTTTGATCACTTTGAGAGTGAGAGAGAGAGTTGAGATGCTGTAAGCTACAGGTGGTGTTAGCCTTGCGGTTTTTCATCACTCTGAACATGGCCTATGCCGGAGTTCGGCCTTCAGCCTCTTGTGCTCACTTTCCGAGGGGTACACCGCTGTCATGCGCTGATGCCAGCCTAACAGAACCCTTCTGGCGGCCCTCTCCTGGCGTCCTTCATAGCCGAAGGCATTACGGAAACCAACCACATCTTAATTTTAATTGACTATTATACTCTTCATTTTGTGTACGGTACTAACAGCATATCACTATTAGAAGTGACAGAGTATAAATATTTGGGCCTATGGATTACTAACAACCTTTCGTGGTCAAAACACATAGACGCTGTAGTAGCAAACTCAATGCGGAAACTATTTTTCTTGAGACGCTCCCTAAAGTCATCCCCACCTAGTGTTCGTCTATTGGCGTACAATTCCCTCATCCGTCCGTTACTAGAATATGACGTAATCATTTGGGACCCTTTCACGTTAACAAACATTCAGAAATTAGAGCGAATACAGCATAAAGTAGCTAGATTTGTTTTTAACTCATATGGCCGTGCATCTGTAAGTGAGCTCGTGAGGCGAAGTGGGTTACCCCCCGTCACTGAGCGCAATCGTGTTTGTCGATTAACGCGCGAAATAACTGCTTTAAATATTCTTTTTTTTCCGAGGACAATTACTGATTGGAACAAACTTAATAGCGAGACTGTTAATCAAAATTATTTACTTCTGTTTGAAAAGTGCCTGTAAATGTTGTGAATTTGTGTGTGTTTATATGCTTGTATTTTGTTTTGTCCCACCCTGCTATGATCTGTACAAGATCGCAGTATCTATAAATAAATAAAAAATAATTATGATGTACTGGTAGCAGGATTAGACATCTTACGATATGCAGTAGGCCAGTGGCTAGTTCCAAAGCACCACCCGGTGGGTGGCGCTTCTATGCGGTACGCCTAACCAGCGCCTAACCAGCGCTTAACCAGCACACCGGTGGTCGACACGTCGCTGCAAGAACGGTGTCCCTACCTAGGGTGCAATGCACTCTTGCTTCTAGGTTACAGATAATTCTATCTATTGTTATTTTTTATGCGTGGAACTATCCGTGCACCGAACTATTTTGCGATTCCCTTTCAGTCCGTTTTATCCGGGCTCCAGTGTAATATATTATATTGACTGCTACATCTCTAGGCAAACACATCATATTAAGGTAATATTGTCTCCCAGTGTCCTTTGCCGGGCCTCGATACATCGCAGAATGATGAACACTGCCCTGACGTTGTTCGCGAACGTTTTCTAGCAGGTGTGAAGATAAAAGCGGTCGTGGGCGAGATATCTAAAGAGTTACCTGCAAAAGATCGTCGTGTATAGCGGTATCCAACGCTGTGAAGCTGTATATATTAATTTGAATTTCGTCGCCTTCCCCGTTGGCGTACCGTATGTCAACGGAGACGGGTGTCTGGATGGTGTCGGTAGTTGAGTCCCAGGAAATCGCTAAAATAAAAAAAAAATAGGAGTACCAAAGATGAGCATGAAGCAGCATAAAGACTGCAAGGAGTGTTATTAAGGAGCGGCTTTATTCTAAGGCACTCGCCGCTTTTTGATAAGGACGGCTTACACAGCTGGTTAGAGCGGCCTTACAAGAATAGGCGAAAGAAGAATAACAGCGAGCAAGATACTAAAATGCGTGAAGAATTAAACGCAGCCCTATATCGTGCTCGCACGCACGGAGAACTTAGGTAAACCTTTTACAGGTAATCAGCAACTTATGTTCAATCCTTGTGTGCAAGCCAACTGGTACATCAGAAAGAAAACTGACCAATGAAGCTTCTGGAAATTCATTTACTGACCGATGAGCTTGGGCACCTGTTTCTTCTTCGACCAAGAAGTCAACAACAAAACTGAATTGTTCAACCCTTGCACCTGCAGGGGTTGAATAGAGAGTAGCAGCAGTATTTTAAATACTACTGCTATCTATCTAGTATATCTATTCATTTCATGTTTACAGACTGTGGTATTCATACAATCTGTATGTTGTGCTCTCTTCCTTTCAGGAGACATGAAGGCAGCCCAATGGGTCAGGGAACAAACGCGAGTTAATTATATCCTTTCTGTAAGAAAGAAGAAATGCCCATGGGTAGCACATGCAATGTGGAGAGAAAATAATGGATGGTTCTTCAGTGTAACGGGGTAAATTTCAAGAGAAGGGAACCATGGAAGGGCTGGTAGAAGGTCGGGTGGACGGATGACATTACAGCGTTTGTGGGGATAAGTTGGTCACGGCTGCGCACGGCAGGGTTAATTGCGATGAGATGAGAGTGGGCGAAATTGGGATGATGGGGTACAACTTGCGCATTGGTTTCGGCGCTGGTTATGACATCAAATTTACTGTGACGTCAGGACGATATCTGGAGGGATTGACTAGAATGAAAGCTAAAAGTTGCATATTTAAAAAAAAAAGCATACAGCGAGAGGAGCGCGTTAGAGCCTCCAGATATATTGGACATTTACTCTTCGCTGACGTCTAGCGCTGCTTGTAGGTGATCGGTTCTGAACTCACCGGGGCCACGTCCATAATGAGCCAGCCGACATGTCTTGGATTTAGTAAAATCCAGAAACCCTTTATTTGAAATAGGTCAGGCTTGCTTCATTCATTACTCATCTTGCAGGTATATCAGTTGTTCTGGTATGTTTGAAAAGCGTTTCTATCTATCTACTTTCCAGTGAATGACAAAGTACTCGTCGTCTTGTTTAGATGTCAGTTTGCTGCTGGACAGTGCAATAAGCTTTATATCAAGATGCCTTTTTAGCCGATGCCCTGCGAGGGTTTTAGCCGCTGAAGCAGTGCGCAGCGTATTGGCAAAGAATCACCAAGCAATAACTCGTCCGGTGTGCCTTTGTAAAAATACTGCACAAGACATTCTAAACTTTACGCGTTGTAGGACGTCATTTTATGCTATTTAAGGTCTTTGCTTCGGTCAGAGATAGTTACGTACTATTTGCAATATAAGAAATTTCAATGAGAAATACAATGAGGGAAAGTAAGTCTGCAAGAGTTGGTCACCCCCCCAGTGTGGGAAAAAACAGTAGGCACTTAAGTCTCCTTACGTGCTATGAATGCGAAAACATTGTGCACTACTGGTGTTTCCCTTGGAGCGTTTGTGTAGCTTAGTCGCGTTGGCCACCAAACCGCACACAATTTGGAGATCCATGCGTTAATTCCCATATATGTAGAATTGGTCCTTCTCTCTTTAACATTCATATATGGCGGCGTGTCCTCATACCACTACCAGCGCATTGGCGCAGCTGTTAAGCGATGCGCTACTGGACTGGCGGTGAATTATTTGGCCTTACAGAGAGGTTGAATTTAAGTAAAACAAAAACTCAAGCGAGACCACATAGGAAAGCAGATGAATCTATGAAAGCAACAACATAAGCCTAAAATCGAGCTTTATTAACCGCCGCGTGCTGCTTAGGCAGCGACAGGTTTATGGCTACATCGTTATTTAACGCTAATTTTTGGCGTATGACAGTCCAAGCTGATTACGCGCCATTAAGCGCAACATCCCTAAGTAACGCAAGTGCTTGCAGTGATTTGCGATTAACTTCCCTTCAGCAGCTTACCGTTTACTGCCATGGCGATGACGAGTGGCTTTTTGTCGTGCTCAGTGTCGATCACCCACACGTCGCAGGACATGTTACGCGCCGGATAGTGCGCTTCGTCTGGGGTCGAGTTCCACAGCTGAGATGTGACCAGGTCTCTCAGGTAAAAGTGCGGCAGTCCGTCTTCTGACGGCAGAGGGCCGAAGGTATGGCTGTCTGGTTTCGTGCTGATTAAGTTGCATGATGCGTTGTGATCTGAAATAAAAAAGAAGCAGGAGCCTACCTGAATATCCTGAAGGCGATTGTTTTGTTGCGAAAGCAACACTACGCGAGTCGCCGAGCCATTTCGCGGAGCCGAGGAAAGGCCATACAGCGCATGCGCGAGGAGCAGTGACGTCACACGGCACACAGCTCGCGAGCCGCCGCCGTCGCTGCGCGGGTGACTCAAGAGGTGCCGCCGCTCCGCTCGCCAGTTGCGCATGCGCAGTAGCGGCGCATAGCTAGCGGGCCGGGGCCGTCACCGCTGCCACGCGCTCTCCATCGCCTCTCTCTCTCTCTCTCTCTCTCCTCGTTGCTTTCGCAATCCTCCAGGTTTAACCAGAGCTAAACCACTGCCAATTTTTTTTTACACTGGTTTCTCATGAACTCACGCATGAGTAAATTGCCTTACATGCACTGTATGCACGGTTAATAGAGTCCTGACTTGTAAGATTATCAAACCGTAGTAATTTATCCAGTGCCTCCATCCTGACTTCAACAACACTCGGGCTAAATGTTTTAGACCTACGTGGAACTGCTTCGTTGAACAGTACAGTGAAAAACGAGAGGCAATTTGAATCGCCTCTTTTCAATCGCACTTCAAAGTTTCCCCTCAGTAATCAACTCTGTGAACGCGGAAACGAGCAGTTTCTAAAACTGACATAGTGATTGGATTACACTTCCGATACAGCAAAGCGCTTACACCTTAAAGGTGAACTTTACTGATCTTTAGCGGCAGATTGTTTTGCGGCAGTCGGGGTCTACTGCCCAAATAGACATATACCCACGTCTCTGGGTCTGAGAAACACGATAGAACAATTAGAAATGCAATTCTCCGAAATAGGAATGTCCCTTTCTCACATTCTGACATTAAAGACGCAAAGATCACCCGGCGCCTAGGGGGACGGGCAGTGGTAATAAAGAGAGTGAGGTTAACCGAGAAGCATATGTTTTTTTAAGAATTAGCTCGGATCAGTAATTTGGTTAAAAACTCGATTTAATTAAATAATACTGGCGATGTTACCACAGATATCCCGAATGGATTTTTGCCGGTAGGAACCATGGCCGGTGAAGTGCAACCTGCTTTTCGAAAAGATTTTAAGAAATAATGTGAAAGCAGCTGCAAACTCTGCAAGAAACAGTGGCTAGCTACAAGCGAAAAAAGAAATTAAGGCGTCTGAAGTTTTTTGTACTACAGAGATAACCTTCCCTATTGCACTCAGTCCCAGCCAGAAAGTGTAGTATATCTTCTCTAGGTGACGTAGCCCGACGGCATGTAGAACCGCGAAGTTTAAAAACAGAACGGCGCCATGGTAGTCTCTGGCCTGACATTCCTTGCAAATATAAATTCCTCCTAAAACCGCCAATTCTGCTATCGCTATTGCCATCTTACTGAAATATATATGAGATAATGCCAGTATTTTGTTACTTTTCTCCGACAGTACACTGTCCCTTCGTGGGATATATTCTCAGAAGCAAAGCGGCGTATGTGCTGCGAGTGCTGTTTTGTATACTTTATGTACCCAAGTAAAATCGACTAAGGGAGAGTTGAAAAATGCTTAAAATGGACCCTTGTACGTCCCGCTTCCAGTCTGCACATAGCTGGAAGAGTATTTTGAGGTAAAACCTTTATGGTATGACCCTCCTCAATGGTGAAAAGATGTCGGCTGAAACTTTTTCTCTATTTGTACCGAAGTAAAAGGGCCCAAGGAATAGTTGACATTGGTTTAATGGAACTTTCGTAAGCTCTGCTTCGAGGTAGCACAGGTACCATCACGTAACGCAGAGCGTTACGCGTTGGTATTGCCAAACTTGAAAAATTTTGATGCAGAGGCCTTTCTTTTGTTTTGCGCCAATGTAACAAATTCCAGAAGAAAGAGAGGTTGTTCCTGCCGGCCCCACCGTGGCTTTGGCGTGTCCGCAACCTGTATCTTGGTTCTGAATTGAATGAAGTACTATTATTATTATTATTATTATTATTATTATTATTTGTGTGGCTGCATCTGCATTGCAGCATCAACAGCAAAAATGTCTAGACGTGTGTAGTTATGAAGAATCTGGTGTATTCTCGATAGACCAATAGAGAAACCTGGTAAACTGTCAATCCTACTAGTAGATGACCACAGTCTTCTTGAACGTCAGCTTTTAAACTCAGGAAAGTGGAACATTTTAAAGCAAACACTGTGTATGCGTCGGAATGTCACCAAATCAAAACGAGTTTTTTTAGCCAATGGAGGTTTAGTCAACAGTACACCTTTGCCTCCTGTTCTTCCAGGTCCATATAAAAAGAAAATATTTTAAGAACACGGCTTTTCCTAAAGACAAACACTTAAACGAAGAAAAAAATGCATTGAAGACAAGATATATCGGTTAAAAAAACGCACACTAGACGAGCGCTGCTTCGAAGGCGTATTTCAAGCCGTTTCTGCAAAAAGTAGCCCTGCAACTTGCGTACAAGTTGCGTGGTGGAATTCGCTCTTATGGAGTAAGTACCCAACAAACCCGAATCTTGTTTCTTTGGGACATGCGCATACGGCACAATCAGGAAACAAGAACCTTGCTTGGACGACACTTTTAGGCGACTGTTGAACAACTGGTACAAAGCATCCTTACCTGAAGATCTGTGAAGAAAAGTCTGCCTCGTGTCTATATCTTGAAAGTAGGTGAGCGTCTTCCCATCTGAGTGTATTCTCAACGCCGCTTTGAGATTCGCACTGTCGTAGAGTTCCTCAAAGAAACGGACTTCTTTGACTGTGGAGTCCTCACTCGGCCTCGAGATGATGATTTCCCCGAGTGCTCGAAAAGACCCATTGTAAAATGGAGGAGATGGTCCTGGAAGGACAATAATAGAATGCGATAAAAATAAAAAAAAAATGCGCGTTGTTACAGGATACGTAGACTGATAGCGACGACATGGTAACCTTGATGAGGAGTTATAGACCTCAAAACAGATTTTTTTCGGGTTTTGTCGGCAATTGCAATGTCTTGAATGCAGTACTTAATGGAAAGTGCGATGCACTACCTTGTCAATGAATTCTGTAGGTAAAATTGAGGTGGCTACGAACAGAACGCGGAAGGCCCAATACTGTGCCGGTTGTGTTTTGGTCCTAATCATCACCACATCATTTTAAAGGGCATATATACGTGTTGCTTGCTCTGGAAACGAGTTACTGTAATGTCACGCAGAGGGAGAAGTCATATGTTTGACTGAGACCCACTCAATTAACGCCCTAAATTTCGGTGCTCTAGTGTCTCGTATGTGGGCTGTCCCGTATTCTTGCATTAAAATAGCACGTGAACCGCAACATTAGTGACGTGCCTGCACATCAATACTTTCCATAATTTCTGGATTTTTTTTTTCTCCGGGATTTGAACATGCTCAACACTTGCCAAAGGCTCCACTTGTGCCGTTGTTCAAGTGCTCTGCGGAAGCCGATGCTAGAACTCAGCTCGACGCTTTGTTCTAGCGACAGCGCGGCCCAGAAAACGATCAGAACAATCTACAATGGCTACTGTAGAGATGTGGTGAGGAAATGCCTTATCTTGCAATTAGGACTTCGATACACTAAAGATAATGCGAGAAATCCTGCTTTCCTGTCTTTTCTTATTTTCTCGCACCTTCACTTGCGCTACTTCTTTCAAATTTTTGCACTTTTTGAGGCATAAATTAGTTGTTGAATATTATTTCCTGTTTGTAGAATAAAAACTTGAGCGAGAACATACCTAGTCCTCTAACGAATGAGAGTAAAAGTGCGTGCTCTCAAAGCGTCGTCGAGAGGTGTAATAAGAAGCTAAGTAAGAGCTCAATACTGAGCACGGTGCAATTCAGTAACGCGCCAAGATTGGCGAGTGAGCACTGATTTTTGTTGCGTTTTCGAGAATACTTAAAGCAAGAGACTGCTATGAAGTCATATCGCAGACATATCAAACAACAGACAAAACACTGTATTAAACGAAAAAAAAATCATGAACGTTCAGTCTTTGTAAAATATATACAGAGTATGCTTCCGAGCCATGTAGCGGTACTCTTAAACACATTTGAGCGTCCTAAGCTTGGGAAAGCTGAAGAATTAAGTTCCTCACGCCTTTATGTGATTAGGGTACCTGAGTACGCAAGAGGAACCGCGCTGCAGGGCTCAGAAGCAGAACTCTTGAACTATATATTTTTGACAACGACTGTACATGCGCTCGAGCTTTCTCTCCAAAGCTTGTTCCAACTTGTTCTTTCAGAATGAAGTACGTATTGCTGTCACACTGGAGCGAGCATTTCATTGCTCGGCGGAGTAACTGGTTGAGGGACAGAAACTTGCACTAAATATCTGAAAATTCATCCTTGCAGGGATTTCAAGATGCAATGAGTGATGCTTGCGAAAGAAGAAATGTAAAAATGCTGAGTTGTACCAGCGTGAGAAGAGAAAATGCATGAAACAGAAGAAACTTTGTGAAGAGCGATGAGTGTCGTTTCTTTTGAAGCGAGCATATAATATTCTCTAAAAATCCTCTTTCTGACCCTTAGCCTGAGTGCATGAGCCTTATACTTTAGATTTATAAATGTTCTGCAGGGCCTCCTACATGTATCGTGACATATGAGTACATTTATAGGGAAACGTGCCTAGAGAAAATCAGCAACCAAAAAGGCGTTGCGAAAACACCTATAAGGTCGGTCCTGAAACAAGATAAATGTTAACGCACTTAATGCAGGAGTTGTGCCTTATATTTCGGTTACAGCAATGGTACATGTCCAATATTCTAGGACAAACATTTTGAAAATTGACAAATTGTGTGATACTTTTATAGAAATATCTAAATCAATGAGACATTTTTCTGATATGTAGCAAATTCATTCTGTTAAAGTGTTTCAATTGGTTGCATAAAAGTTAAGATGCCACAGACAACCCATGGGGAGCACTTTTGACGACAGCAAAAACGTTCATTGAAAAAAAAAAATGCAAGACTAAAGTTGGATGATCTACAGGTGTATTGATTGTCATAGCGAAATCTTATATTATACGAAAATATTGCATTATTAAGCGCTTTCCTGATAAAAATTGCTTTTGTCTCGAAGTGTTGCGTATGAAGAAGAGGGACGGAATTTTTATTTAAGGCGCAGGCGCAGTATATCAAGCAGGGACTCCATAAAATAATGAAAACGTTACCGACAGGCACAAATATTTACCCGCACATTCACCACTGCGCTCAAAATATAGTGCTGAGAAACGCTTCCATCGACCACGAATGTACCAACTATCAAAAAACAGGACTTAAACGCTAGAGACTGCACATCACCTGATACCACGGGTCTCATCCCAAGGCATCACAGATGAGTTTATTTGCCAAAATAAGCATATGCACTCACCGGAACGCAGCTGGGCTGACGCCGAGTGGTCGAAGGGCGCAAATGCAGCCCAGATTAACGCCGTAATAACAACTACTAACTTCATGTCGATGCGTGAAAACTCATGGAATAAATAGTTGGTTAAACGCTTTCGCCGAGATCGCACTGGGGCGTCACACAGCTACTTCGCATCGCGTACAATGTGACACGCCTCATGATCCTCGATAGCGCTTGCGCTAGAGTGGGTCGTCGATAAGAGCGATATGTGGGACTGAGCATGCAGTCTTTTATTATAGCTTTTGTTCGCACGCCCAGGTCATGATAACGCACCTGCAGATGTCAGATTAGCGCCGATAAGCTCACTGGCGAAGCCACGAAGCGCGGATAAAGAGCGAACTTCAACCGCAGTGCTCCCTGCTTGTAAGGTTGCTGTAACGACAGCTGATTGAACACGTGATGTGAGGCATGCTTATGTATGTTTACGCTCGAAATTGTTTTTAAAGCGCCAAGTGCCAATAATTCTGGTTGTTAAGGGGTGCTTGCATCGAAGAGTACAGAGTGGGTGAGGAACAGCAATTGTTTGGACAGATCAAAGGTCACAGAGGTGATAGAATTTCAGAGGACCTCGCTTTACGGGCTTTCAACACGATGGCCTTCAACCCCGGGCATTCAAGCTAAATAAGGTCGGTGAGATTAGACAAGGTGTCAAACCATGGTTTCAGTGAAATTCTCGAAGCACTGGATCGAGCACGTCGGGCACTTGGAATGCGGTTCAAGCAGTTGAAGTTTTCATTGTGTTTTTTAGTGCTCGAATGCGTGAGCGGCGACTTCAATACCCATCGCATGCTGGGGTACAGTTCCCTAGCAAATGCTAAGGGAAAAAGTCTAGCATTACCTGCTTCGAGTGTCCGTGGAGCCAATGGTTTGCCGCTTGCAATGATGTCCCCTAATGGAGGCCATCGTTCACGGACCTTGACTTCAACCATCGAAGTTATTCTCCCACTGTCTTGAGAATGCCCGTGTTGGCTTCGTGCGGCTGTCCTGTGATTTTCAGGGCTAAGCAACAACGTGGTCGCGGTACACGCTGCAGTGTGCACTCTTTTTTCTTTCCTCCTCTTTCTCTCTTTCACTCCTTTCATCTCCCTCCCCAAGTGTAGGACAGCCAACTAGGCATTGCTCGGTTAACCTCCCTGCCTTTTTTTCCGTCTCTCTCTGTCTCAGGGCTTATGACAGCAGACCCCTGAAGCTATAGTAAGTAGCGGCGCTGACAGGAGGCGCAGACTAGCGTTTTAATTCAAGGCGCTTAACCTACACCTTACAAAGGCAGGCGCCAAGCAAACTGCTTTGTTCAGTCGAGGCGGTTCCATAGGAAGCAAATAAACTTGGCACCTCACATGGGACCGTGAAAGCACGCAACAAGAAAGTAGAGCAGAGAATTCACGGCTCGCACCTCTGGTTGTGAGAACCTTGGACCAAGAGCAATATAGTTGTTATGAAACACATTCCAGAGGATCTCTCCGGCGAAGGCCTTTTGGTCTCTTGACGAACTGCTCTTGTGCAGGCTCAATATGAAGGAGTGAAGTGTGGAAGATGAGGTCTCAAGCAACGCTCTCGCGTTACAGCCTACGAACAACGAGGGGAAAGCTCAGAGAAGATGCACTACGGTAGGCGAGCCAGGAACGTGTCATCACGGAGCGGACGGAAAGGAAACAGGTCGTCCCAGTGAAAACACTAAAGAATCAATGCAGGCTGGAGTTCAGTACGGCTCACAGATTACGGTAAACAAGGGCAGACACCCAACGGTCTTATTCAGAGAATGGGTGCAGCGCATAGCGTTGGTATGAAGTGTCATTGGGAACACAAATTCCTTTTTTTCATGGTGACGTTTGTGTTTGCAGTATGAGTTCATTTAGGGACTGCGCAAGCAAACGAAGGAGCTGAAGGATATGATCTAAACAAACAAACAAAGCGGAGAGAGCAGCGATAATAATGGTTTTGCGTCGTGAACGTGGTGCAATCCTGTCAGAAAAGATGACAGGAACGTGCTCAAAATACGAAAAATATTGTATCTTTCACTCATAAAGACCAATATTCCTGTGGCATTTTAGTGTTTTCTGTGGAATATATCTACGGTAATGTCGCGAAGACAACAGACAGAGCAGTACTAATAGAAGTTTGTTGTTACTACAAAAATTTCTATTCCGTGTGCAGCATATTCGGACAAAAATTTTGAATATTAGAATATTGTAAGGAACTGCTATATAAATATTGAACGTAATGGTCCATTCATCTGATGCGTAGCGAAACCTTTCTTTTAAAGTTTTTACACCACTCGCATCGAGCAGCTAAGACTGGCATAGTAAACTAATGGAGAACGTTTCCGAAGATAGCAAAACCATTAATAGAAATAAAAGATGCAAGACTGCCGACATAAAATTTGCGGGTATATTGATTGTTATAGTGAAATCTTACAACATATGAAAAAATAATGCGTTCAAAAGCAGTTTCTTGTCGAAAAATGCATGTGTCTAGAATTGCTGGGTATGTACTACAGCTGCCTGTCTCAAAATACCCCCAAAGTATTTTGTGGCGACAGAAAATTCAGAGTTGCGTTTTTTGATAGAGATATCTGCAAACAAGTGAGTGAATCACCAAGGTTAATAAAGAAAACATAATAGGCTGAAACACTTAGGTCGGAACTGGTGTGCCTGGCTGGGTTTAAACATCGCTTCTTGCGAAGTTATCAACCATTTAGCAGCCTAACTGAGCGATAAAGGAAAGTCTCTGTTTAGCGGCACTCCATTAGATAAAACGTACTCTTCTAACGACGATACGGGTAGTCCTGAGATATGTAGGCGGTTATGAGCGAAGCGCTGAATTGCTTCAAAGAAACATCTATTCAAAGCAGATATCAAAAGAAAGAGAGAGAGAGAGAGAGAGAGAGCAACTTTATATGCAGCTCATCACTGAGGACGGATCCCACTATGATGCCATCAAACGACAATTAAATAAAAGGCGACTGAATAAAAATTCGACGCATGCGTTACTCAAGCCTCACTGCAAAACTTAATATAAATCAGCTTCTTTCCAATTAGATAGTATCGCTGAAGAGTTGAGAAAGCTGTAAGAAATATCCAATAGCAGCAGAAACTCTAGTTTGCAGAAGCTCTTAAAGAATAGAAGGAATGATTTCAGTAACGCCATAAGCTCGTGGCAGGGTGGCACATGGTATTGACAACGTCTCTAAGATGGATCGCTTCCCCTTACTGCGCCTTGAAACTCGTGAACTTTTCAACGGTGAAGCCCACCCCTCCTCACCAAAGTCGGAGAGCAGAAAAAGGATGGATAGTTTTCGCTAATATCGAAATAAGGGTTAAAAAAGTTTTATTTTGAATTGAATATTTTGTAATTGAATTTCTCTTGTCATGAGTTTTTGTCTCGGTTTCAACAGCCACATGGCGGATATGACGACAAAGTTCAGTAAAATACGCTGTGTAAGCCGAATTAAATGTTCGTCTATGCCAAAGAAGTGCCTTTTCTGTATAAAGTGCAGCATTAGCAAAAACACTCTGCGGCATGGAACTTGGCAGGTACTGCTTGCGAGCCGTAACGATATAGATCGCATGTGACTTTCGTCTTGCCGTTTTACTTTGCTCTAGGTGCCGGCTCGTGTTATTAACTAAGCCAAGCGTCTATCAATATTAATACTGCCCAAAGCTCTTCCATATGAGAATAACTGGGTACGTCATGCACAATGCCTCTTACCGCCTTCAAGGGGGAAAAATATAAATGGCGGAAGATTTAATGTGGTTACGCACAGTGAGAATCAGGTGCACCAGCACTTCTGTTTGCACTTCGGTTTGCACTTCGGTTTCAGTTCGAGGCTCGTTTTTCAAAGCCAAGCAGGCGTCAGACAGAGATCTCTGAAATTCAACTTAAGCTCCTCTTTATGGACGTGACACGACAGCATTAATGGATGAATGCCCATATACGTAGAATTGGTCATTCTCTATATTACATTCATAGATCTTGGGAGTCCTCATGTCATTCCTGTCGCGGCAGTGCGGCGCTTGTCCAGTGGCGCTTCTGAGACGCAGATTGCTCTTCCCGAGCAACCTCCACGTCACGGATGGAGGCTTCGGACTGCCAGCGTCGGCGACATCTGAGATTGGGTTTTTAGGGCTGGCGCACTAATAAGCTGCTTTTCTTGCCCAAAACTGCTTTAAATATTGTGAGCAGGCATTTATTGGAAAGGTGTAGATCATGTGTGCAAATCTGATCAGTGCTCGTTGAAGCACACTTGCTTTGGCGTTACAAATAAATCACTCGAATGTTTATTTTTTCTAGGTCCTACCATTGACGGTAGCGTTTAGGTATGTGCATTTTGGAACGGAACTGTTTTCGTCTTGTGCGCGTGCTTAGGACGAAGGAAAGCGTCAACTCACAAGCGGTCTACTCACCAGTTTAAGAGAGAAATACTGCGTGAAAAACTCGAAGGAAAAAATTTCTTCACTCGTATGGAGCACGTTCCATTGTAAGTTGCTTTCTTGAATTGTCGTGCTGAAATATAATTTTTTTTTTTTTTGGCGGGAAGCAGGTAGTCGCGTTTGTTTCCCTTATATTTCCATGGGGCATTTTTTTTTTTTTTTTTTGCACAGGCTCTACGAAATGCAGGCGTACATCTGTGCAGAGAACAAGCTGCAGGAAAAGGTTTTTGATTCTGCACAAAACGATTAAGAATTCACTTTTAAAGAAAACGTTTAGAAGTTACATACTCGACTGGAAGTTTCTAAAGCATATCCCACGTGCTGTAGTAATGCTGGAGTACTTCGAAAAAGAAGCTTGCTCGCTGTAATGCTGTAATTGTAGTAGAGAGTTCTCCCTGTTTTAGTGAGTGGTGTGTTGGCTAACTTCTGGCTCCTATTAATTGTATGCCATGCTTCGAGCATCTTTTTTTTCCTTTCTTCGGTGACCATGTTATACTTGGGCAGTGCAAGTAGCTTTCAGTTTATGACAAAAAAATAGATTTGAATTCCTTGTCAAAACAGAAGTATTGCGTGTAACTACGGCTGCACAGCCTTACCTAAACTCGATTTTAGTATTAATAACAGAAGCAAACTCAGTTGTGGCAAACCCATGTTTATTATAAGGCTCAGAAAGTTGCAAGCGCGACTTTTTTAGAAGTCCTCGGATGGCGAAGAATTTGCTTCCCATCGCATCACAAAAAGGCTTGTAAACACATCGATGCCTGCTGGTTCAGAGTTCGCACCCGCGACCTCATGATACACACACCTCTTCTACTTCGTTGAACTCCTGAAATAAGAAAAAGTGCTGTTAGCAAATCAAATTAATTTGGAAAACATCTGGTGCCAAATTTGGTGCCGCCAATAAAACATCTCGAGGTTCTCGGGTCATTACTACAACGTCTCTACTGATAACACCGGTCGTTATAAACGGTCCAATACAGCTGCTTCGATAGGAGGAAGGAGTATTTGTAAGTGTCTGCCGTTAATGAGCCAAAAGATATGAATGGGCGAGCTGGCAAGCGGCAAACATGTTTCAAATTAGGAGAACTGCTTCCAAGCCGAAGTAGAGGGATGTAGCACAAGACTTTATAAAATTTTGCAATCTTTTTAGTCTGATATTGGAAGAAGACGAGCAAGACAAGTTTCCCTGTGATGCGTTGCTAGGTTTGATTCTTTTGTATGTCAGAAAACGGTTTATGGTTTTATGGAGGTCTGACGTCCCAAAGCGACTCAGGCTCTGAGGGACGCCGCAGTGAAGGGCTCCGGAAATTTCGACCCCCTGGGGTTCTTTATCGTGCACTGACATCGCACAGTACACGGGCCAGAAAACGTATTTCATAGATGTTCCAGATGCTAAACTATACATAAAATTCCCCGGCATGCTGTAAACTTCTCGCATTTAACTAAAGAAACACCCAAGTTGCTTGCGTCTAGATTAGCCCTACGTGTCATAGGCTAAAGAATCTTTGCCGAGTCCAGTCGACGTTTACGCTGTCTTACAAAGGTGGCAAAAAATATTGCACATAAGAGAGATGCATGCGCAGCTCACATATTACCTTCTCGTACAGCACTTTAAGGGCTTTTTTAGAAATGGCTTGCTGCAGACGTGCAATGCTTGAGTCAAGGTGAATGCTGAGGCTTCCATTTATGGTTCCGAATATGGAAAATTTCAGCGTCCTTTTTTCACCGACTGAAGTCTGTTGGGAATCAGTTAAATATCATGAGACTAAATCAATCAATCAATCAACCAACCAACCAATCAATCAATCAATCAATCAATCAATCAATCAATCAATCAATCAATCAATCAATCAATCAATCAATCAATCAATCAATCAATCAATCAATCAATCAATCAATCAATCAATCAATCAATCAATCAATCAATCAATCAATCAATCAATCAATCAATCAATCAATCAATAAATAAATAAATAAATAAATAAATAAATCAATTCCCCGTAGTGCTAGCAAATGTTCATTGACGGGTTAGGGCTGAGCATCGTTACATGCCTGTTATGTTTCTCAACAGTACTTTTTTTTCTTGCTGGTAGCTATAGTTGCTTTGCGCACAACACGCACGAGGGCGCGGAAACTTCACAAAATCTGCCGGCCACAAGAGCATCAGGCTGCTATGCTCTGTACCAATAATTGAGCGGTTAATTGCTACCACGGCGCTCACAAGCGGTAGCTCTACTGACACAGGGTAATCCGTATTAGGCTTTACAATTTCTTAACATTGGACATTGAGCGGTGTGTGAAATGCACCTTTGCACATAAGTAATGCGGCCAGAACATGAAGTAATGTGACGATATCGCCGACTGCCTCCAAATTAATTAAAATATATTGATGAACTTTTAAACGCCAGCGGCTAGAGTGAATGTATATACTTGTAAGATAGACGTGGTAGCATTTATAGACGGCTCCATTTGGTAGAATATTTTAGAGCCCGCGTGTTCCGAGATATTTGCCCCTTAAGCTTCCACTGATTTCGCGCAGTTACGTGTGCAAGGCAGCTGAAGTCGACGCGTAACTCCTCTCTAGTGTGACGCAGGTGTTGCATCGGGTGTTTTTGTTGCGGAAGCAACACTACGCTAGTCGGCGAGCCATTTCGCGGAACCGAGGAAAGGCCATACTGCGCATGCGCGAGGAGCAATGACGTCACAAGGCGCACAGCTGGCGAGCCCCGCCGTCGCTGCATGGGTGGCTCAGAGGTGCCGCCGCCACACTCGCCAGTAGCGCATGCGCAGTAGCGGCGCATAGCTAGCGTGCCGGGCCCGCCGCCGCTGCCGCGTGCTCTCCATCGCCTCTCTCTCTGTCCTCGTTGCTTTCGCAATCCTCCAGGTTTAACCCGAGCTAGACCACTGCCAATTTTTTCCATTTAGTAGCCGAAAGTGAAAGGAAGCAGTTATCAGTAACCAGTCGTTTCACGCCACTGGCAGACGAAATGCCTCGTCAGACCGGAAAGAATCTCGTGCCTATTGCCTGCACTTTGCATGCGCAATTACGCGTACCCAGCAGAAAATTTGGACTCGAATGTCTGGCAACGCATGCGTACTAGGACAATTCTACCAATTGGAACTGTGTAGTAATACAACGGCTTGTTAGTTTCTAATGCAAACGTCACCGCCTACGCAGTCACTAAAAAGTTCTTACAAGACTTCAGTTAATTAGTTGCCTGATATTTATAATTATTGTCACATTTTGTGTCTCCCTGAACGCATGTTATTTGCAAAGGTGGATTTGATGTGCCTCTCCGCGCCTAAATTTAAGAAATCTCTGCAGCTTAATTTTTACCACCATGTATATTTCGGTCCCTGTAGCGTTTTCTGCGACGAAGTAAGGTTTCAAATATCTTTTTTACTTATAGGGAAAGCGTACGTCTACATACGGCTAAATTCAGCATTCTCTAACCATTCGACCATAATACTGCAGAGGTGGAGAGTTCAGCTCCGAGCCATAAAATTGTACAAAGGTAAGTGGTTATAGAAAGGTAAGGTTATACAAAGAAAAAGGAAGCAAAGACGATATGTTGGCGAAAGAAACGCTCTTGACAACCTAAATACAGTCCAACAGCCTTGTAACTGCATTCTGTAGATGAAGTTGAAGCTTCGTTTTTATGAGGGGGTGCATTAACGACCAGATCGGCGCTTCTGCGACGACTAGAACCTTGTAAACATAAGTTAAAATTCTTAAGGCGGCGTGCTATGCACATACCTTCCAGCTTGTTGCAGCTTTTATATGAAGGACTGGTATTTTTGCAACGCTTGTGAGAAGCTTCTGAGCAGCAAAACGAAATTCTGGCTTCTTGTACACTTTGCTGGATCCTGCTTTGTCTGCAGCATGAAAATGGAAAGTGCACAGGTGTTAAATTTTCATGTAGAACTTTGCTTTAGTTCGGTGATAGAAGGCATTCACAGAGATCAACGTTGGTACCTACCTCGAAACGGTATGCAAATTAGAATTTTTACTAGTAGCAATCGCTTAATATATCTGCATTTCTAGATGTTGAAGATACAGGGTACATGTGGACATTGTTCAGTTCTCTCACGTGGCGATCTTATAAACGATTCGAAATGACCAGCGCGAAAACAAATGGAGACAAGAGAAGAAACACAGACGACAGGATGGGCGCTGACTAGCAACTGTTTATTTTCGACGAAAGCCCAGCACAGTAGATGCCAATAACCACGTGACAGTCATGGGGGCCAAAGATTAAAACTTAAAGAACAGTCATCTCAGTGGTTATGGTGCTCGGCTGCTGACCCGAAAGACGCGGGTTCGATCCCAGCCTCGGCGGTCGAATTTCTTTGGAGGAGAAATTCTAGAGGCCCGTGTACTGTGCGATGCCAGTGCAGGTTAAAGAACCCCAGGTGGTCGAAATTTCCGGAGCCCTCCACTACGGCGTCTCTCATAGCCTTAGTCGCTTTCGGACGTTAAACCCCGTAAACCAAACCAAACCAGTCATCTCAGGGCGGCCGACACAAGCATGAAACGAAAAAAGCCAAATGACTGTTGTTTAGGTTGTAACCTTTGGCCCTTTTTACAAATTCGCCTTTTTTCGTTTCATGCTTGTGTCGGCCCCCTTTGATGACTGTGCTTTAGGTTGTAATCTTTGGCCCCCATGACTGTCACGTGGTTATTGGCATCTACTGTGCTGGGCTTTCGTCGAAAATAAACAGTTGTTAGTCAGCGCTAGTCTGTGTTTCTTCTCTTGTCTGCGTCTGTTTTCGCGCTGGTCATTTCGAATCGTGTCCCACCAACTGGCCCAATCAGCAATTTTGATTGAACTTATAAACGAGACAAGCTTACTATGAGGCAACGGTTACAAAAGCGCCCATACATATACACTAGCGCTCTATAGCTCGACGGAGCCCGTTATTTTTTCTTTGTTTCGTTAGGAGCACGTTGTTGTTGCCCTATGCACGAAGTGCTGTTGCTGGTGTCCGTTATGGACGTCGCTAACACTTACGGAAAATCGTCTGTCTGCTCCCTATGAAACTACGCGTTGGTTATTCGCCCCACTTGAGGATGGTTGTAATAATTAGAGAGGAGTCACAATTGAGCTCAGAGCATTAAGGGTATGTCGCGACAGCGTTTATGCGTTAATACCATATATGCGGAATGCGTAGTTCTCGTCTTCACATGCATAGATCCCTGGAAGTCATCATACCATGTCTGGCGCAGCGGTGAAGCGGCTAAACGATGTGCCACTGCCCTGCGAAGGCAGGTGCTGCCATCGATGAAGCTTGTGAGGTCCAGATTGGTCTTCCCGACCAATCTCTCGTGACCAATCATTATTTAACTGCTGCCTGCCACGTTCGAAAGTTTGCTCACGATCTGATGGGCACGCTGTGATGAAGTCACACGGTCACGCGGCTTAAGATGGCATGACAAGGTGAAGTGACCGGATCATTTTTGGACCATGGAGGGCTGCGTAAGGCTCAGCAGAATAGTGTGCCTCAGGTTGGCCATAGGGTGGCCAACCTGGGAGGATAGGGTGGCCACGTGGGTTTCCTTATACCTCGGTCTGGTTTTCGCTGCAAAACGGGAGCCTTAAGGCTCTCGCGTTGAAACAACAGAAATCTTGCTTGTTTACACTTTCAGTAATCAAGAGACAAACACAGAATAATGCGAACTGCTATGACACCAATTACCATAGGGTATCTTCTAGTCCTTGAGATGATTTGGCGTATGAAACACTCAGTTCGGAGCTATATGTTACTTTGGTTCATGATTATTTCTGAAGCAACTAACCTCGACTTGAAGCAAAACATGACTTGAAGCCTAAACTACTAGGTCCCTGCTAAATGGAAGGGAACAAAATTTAAACATTCAATTAATGATTGTTCCTAAATTATGCGTAACAAGCGCACTCTTTTTCTGTTTTCTAACTATTTTTTCTACGTGGAGTATAACATCCAGGAGTCATATTCAGCGTCGGTGAAGAAATAACCAAAACTAACTATTTTCCTCTTGAAGTATGACATCCAGGAGTCATTTTCAGCCTGGGTATAGAAACAACCAAAAAGTTATTCTTTTTTTTTACAAACTGAACGTTCTCTTTTATATTGGATGGACTGACAAAACAAGCTACAGTGAATCAAATTACAAATTTCGCGCTCATCCGCGCTTGAATACTGAACTCCCATAATCCAAAGATAGAAGAAGATGAATAAACGTACGAAATAATGACAATGAAGGGCAGTGCCGTAGCAACAGTGTTATTACAGATCGGTGTAGAGTAAAGGCTGAAGTGCGCAGAAATAATCTCTATAGGCTCGAAACCAACGCTTAAGAACATTAGCGAACATCTACAAAATTTAACGTAAAGGGCTGCTACGCACTGTGATCGGTTTGCAAAAAGTGCCTACCGAAAATAGCTTAGCACAGGTTAGCATAGGTTAACATAGTTAGCATACGTTGGCAAGCTTAGCAAAAGCATAGATGAGTATAGTTTAGACTCACAATTACCGTTACTTCAGTCTTTGTATCCACAGCTGGAAAAAGTGTTCATGAAGATGAAAGGCATAATGTTCATCTGTCTTGGGTCTCCAACTTGTCCCAGCGCAGCAAAAACTTCTTTTCACCAGACCTAGGTATGGGACTAAAAGGAATTGCTTTCCTCCCTGCCCTCTTCATCATGTTTAGCACTGAGGATCTACGTCGGTAAAAGTTATGTCTAACAATTTCGGGCAAAAATTTCGAAAATTAGAAAATTATTATATACTTTCACGGAAATATTGAAGGTAATGGTCCATTGTAGTGGTATGCAGCAAAATCTACCGTTTAATTTCTTTCCACCAACTGTATACAATAATTAAGACTCCAATACAAAAAAAAATTTGAGAACTTTTTCACAATAGCAAAAATGTTAATAGAAAAAAATTGGACTGCCCCCGGGTGATCTGCAGATAAATTGATTGTTGTAGTGAAATTTTGCACTATATAAAAAATTGCGCTCATAAAAGGTTTCCCGCTCAAAAATGCTTTTGGCCGCAATTCTTGGGTATGTGGCGGGCCCTGCTGGAGTCGGAGTGGGAAGAAAACAAAACAAATGACGACAGCACCAGCTTCCATAGCGTCCTCAAAAAAAAAAAAAAAATACGGGATCGCTTAATTATGACAACGCAACGTTATGGCAGTGCATTAGCAATAAGTCTTCTGATTGCTTTTAGTTGCTTCTCTTCTACTTAGATATTGATTCTCTTGATATTTTCTTATATTGTTTGCCATGTATTTCATGGCTCATTAAAGGTTCTTTCTGAAACTTTGCTGAGAAAATTGAAAAGCAACTTTGCTCTGCTCTGAGTCATTCACAGTCACTTCCATTTTCGCTGAGTCATCATTAGTAGTTCTCATTTTTGGCTGAGTCATTCTCCGTCACCGGTGGTCATTATTAGTCATTATCAGTTTTACGATAACTCTTTCCTTGAAAGCCAGCTTCCGGCCTCTCCTACCGGTCCCCTAGGAGTGGAGAGGAGGATTTCATTCTCTCCACATTTCCACCCGCCAACCGGGGCAGGTGGATCATCTCATATGCCAGATAGCAGGCAGAAAATGAGCAGATACTACACCGCGCAACGCTAGACGCATTTTATTCATGGCGGGGCTTCTACGTAATGTTATCTTCTAATGGGGCTTGAAATGTTACATGTTTCCTGGCAAGAGAAATAGGCGTGCCTAGGAACTCGGAAATAAGTAGATTTGGGTGAATTGATGCCCTCAAAAGAAAAAAAAAATTAGGTGTGGTTTATCTCTGGCTAAGCCTGGTCAGTTGCGTTAGCTGCGACGCCTTTCGAGTCGTGCAGTGCGTTCTTCTGCTGTCTCTCGAGCGCGTTGTCTATTTATAGCTTGGTCCTGTCGCCGTTGCTTCTCTTTAGCGCTCTGCATAACGACAAGATTCCACCGAGGCGAAGCGCACATATTCCCCCGCGAAGCGCCATCTCCTCACCGTCTACCTCGACGGAGAGCACGCATCTGGCTGGAGCGAGCGACTACGCTGAAACGGAGATCGGCTGAAACAGAGCTCGGCTGAAACGTTTGCTAGGCAACGGCTGTTCAATTCCATTCGTGCCTATAGTGGCCACCGACTATGCGAGGAGGCGAAAACCTGGCGTAGTGTTCCTAACGCAACAAAAAAGTGTAACGCATTAGCCCCACTAAGGGTATGACACGAGAGCGTTAATGGTTATTTATATTTTCTTAGTACCTCATTTCTAATTACAGACACCCATTAGCATACACCAGTAGTCATACTAGACCACGTGATTGAATCACCAGAACACCAGGTCTCCCTTTTACCAAATCTAACTCAAAGCGCCTGAATCGACAATGGGTAGCGAGTCTTACTTGCAGCCCAAGGGTCTTCGATTTGATTCCCAACTAATTGGACGGCTTTATTTTCACCGTAATTAATTTACTGCGCATGCCTGCGCCTCATAATGACATTTCAGTCACGCTAGGACCTCACTGCCAAAAGTTAATCGAAGTTTTAATCGTTTTCACTCCACAGCTAAACGTTAGATGACAAAACCCTCTCGTCCAAACCTGTATTGGTGTGACGATGCGCAAGGCTCCTCCGAACGTCAGCTCTAACGCAGTCACGTTAAAAAATCCGCAGACCACGGTAGCGGATCGTGCACTCACCAGTCGTCCGGATTAGTATCACCATCGCTTCCAGCCGTTCCTTGCGGAGAAATGGCAGGGCTCTTGTCGATTCATCATCATCAACCTGACTGCGCCAACTCTAGGACCAAAAGCCTCTCCCACATCTCTCAGTCCTGTGACCGCTGCGGCGTCCCTATCCCCGCAAGCTTCTTAATCTCATCCGCCACCCAACTTTATGCAGCCCCGTGCTACGCTTCCCTTCCCTTAGAATCCAGTCCGTTAGCCTTTACGACGTTGGATTGTCTTGCCTTCGCATTGCACGCCCTGCCCATGCCCATTTCTTCCTCTTGATTTTGACTAGTATGTCATTAACTCGTGTTTGGTACCTGGATCATTGTTCCCTCTTCCTGTTTCTTAACGTTACACGCCTGAAACATTGCGTAGCCGCGAACGTTGTATAAGCTGAGCTGTCGTCACTTCTGATCACAATTGTTTCAGAGCGATCTGAGGACGTATTTTATAACGTTTCATCTCATTGGTCGTGAAGTCAGTTTTGAAGAAACCTTCGTCAGGTTGGGAAGCACATGACCAATTAAAGTTGCCGCAAACCTGGTCGCAACGCTGCCGCCAGCCACTATGCTGCTGCTGCATCCCTCCCAGACAAGCGGAAAGTACAATGCTTCGTCTATTCTACGCGCAGCTACCACACAGTTTCGTACCTGCTACAGGATTAGCGCCGATGAAACTCGCCCTTTAGAAAAGTATTCTATGAGATTCTGCTGTAATGTCACTGACTTTAGACGTCTTGACTCTAAATGGTGACAGCAGGGACGGTCTATGGTCTTCTGTGATTTAATGTGTGCGTAGATGGTGTCTTCTGGAGTGGTCTATGTTATTCTGTGAGTGAATGTGTGCATGGATGGTGGCTCTGCAATGGATTATGTTCTATTGTGACTGAATATGTGTATAGATGGTTACTTTTGGAGTGGATTATGTTGTGCTGTGAGTGAATGTGTGCATAGATGGTGACTGCGGGAGTGGCCTATGTTCTATCAGCGACTGTGTGCATAGCGGGGCAGATGTGACCGGTTTTAGGATATTATTAACATATAAGTGACGCTACGCTGGAGCAATTTCCGGCAGAATAAGCAAGGCTAATTCAACCTGTAGCATACAACAACTCAACTGACTCAGCTTTAGACATCACACTCAACAGGTTTTCCAGGTTACCTCTGAGCGCAGCTACTGACGCATGGGTGATGAAAATTGGTCTCCGCGTTTCTGATTAAGACATGATCTGTTTTCTTTTGTGGAGATGTTGATTAATTTGTCTCAATGGTTTAACACCGAAAGAAATTAATCAGGTCTGGCATGCAGTAAAACTAGTAATGTCCTTACTGCCATTCTTTTAACATCTCTTAAAAATGACACAGAAACACTATGTCAAACCTACACGAAACGATTATATGTGCAAATTTTGCGTAAACATAGAACAGCCCACGACCAAACCCCCGCAATTAATTGGTCGAACGGCTCTCATCGACTACCTGATAAGAAAATAAAAATAAAATAGAAATAGTTAAGGGATAGAATGCAGCGGGAATACATGCCAAACCTACACACTCACTTGATTCGAACCTTTTAAACCCACGGCTTCAATCTTATATATCTGCAATTAAATGTCTCCTAAAAGATGTCAAGGGGAAGGTGTTAATGATGAGAGCATTCAAAAACCCATTTTGTTGTCATGTACGCAATCTCTCGGAGGTAACATTCAGAAAATTTAACTTCAGAGCTCTGTTAATAGATGTGCACTATTACTGCATGACCAATTGAAAAAAATTGTCTGATGCCAAAAAAAAAATACACGCGGAAATTCACCACAAAACTTGTGATGTCAGTATGGTGCAGAAACGTCCAAGTAAAAACTTATCAAGTATTTATGATATCTGTCTGATGCAACAACACAAGTATCGCCTTTGTCATTAATTTCTGGTGGCTCGCATGACCGCCTCATGATACCAGAAATACAATATTCATTTCTGTAAAGGCGTCAGGAGTGTCAAACAGTGTGTATTCTTCGTCGTCGGTTCCCCCGGGCTGCACATGTATTGGATGTATTTGTACAAGCGAGTGGCGGCATGAGCGTGTTCCTACCCGACCAGTGTGACGTCATACTCCACGGCCTATGACACCGGAAACGAAATCCAAAGACAGCGCATCAAATGAAACGAAAACATAATTAAGTTTCAGAAAATATTGCCTCCAGTTCACTTCTCTCGTGGCAGTGACTGAGCTGCCTGCTTCTGTCGATTAGTAAGCGACATAGAAAAACAAACATAGAAAAGCTTCTCGAGATTCATACTCGATGTACTGGAAATAAATTTTTGGGAGCTTCGCCTAGTGTAAGCATATGGCGTGCTCAGAATATAATATAAAAGTTCTTTGTTCTGAATCAATGAATATCAAAGTGTAACTCTTATTTACAATTACGACGTGTTTCTATTAACGATTTTGATTTCTCGACAATTTCAGTAACCACTGGTGTGCCGCAGGGTTCTTTATTATGGCCACTGCTGTTCCTTATTTATATTAATAACTTGGCTGTTACGATTATCTCTTCCATACGGCTTTTCATCGATGATTGCGTTTCATATAGAGCGATTTCTGACAATAATAATGATATTGCACTAATCCGATCTTCGCAAAATATCATCGTGGTGCCATACTTCGTCGAAGAGGCTTAACGCTTCCAAAGGTAAGTTAATAGGGATATCGCGTCATTCTGCTAACCCTTCAAATTTCACTTATTCTGTCGATAACACGAAACTAACATTAGTCGATTCGTATAAGTATCTCGCAATTAATTTAACGCGCGATCTTGCGTGGAACAAGCACGTTGCTTTCGTGTCGGAAAATGTGAGCCGGACACAAGGCTGCCTGCGCCGAAATTTTTCATCTGCTTCAACTCCTCATAAACTCGCACTTCATAAATCTCTAGTTCGACCTAAACTCGAATACGCATGCAGAATCTGGGATCCCCATAGCGTTTTAGTTACAAAGGCTCTAGAACTTTTCCAGAATCATGAAACTCGGTTCATCATTTCCAATTACTCTCGTTACTCAAGCATTTCAGCTATGAAACATTCCATCTGTTTACATGACGTAGCACCTCATCGCAATTGCCTTAGACTGTGTCTCTTTCATTAAATTTTCCACACCAGTCTCGATCTGACACACCAGTTATTACTTGATCTATCACACGTTTATCATGTGAAGATATCATGTTTAATATTGGTGTTCCCCCATGGCTTACTAATATGCACTTGAATTCATTTTTGCCGCGCCCAAGTAAAGATTGGAACCACCTTTCTGCCTCTGCCGCCGCCATCACCGATAACACCGCCTTCAGGAAAGCTGCGACCAATTTCTTTTTTCTAATAGCTTGTTCGTTTCAGCCACTCCTGTTTATAATGCCCTCAGGCCTTGAGAGTACGTAAATAAATAAACACGTTATCGAAAACGTGGTCGTATTTAAAGAATAAAAACGTTTTTCTGGAAACTAAGCCAGGAGCGATGGCAGAGACGTTTAAAAGTTATGCTCTTGTAAGTGCTTCATGGTTGGACCATTGGTAGATATAATTTCTAATGACACGAAGAAACAAGCTTACACAAACCTTTAAATGTGAGCACCACAGTCCTCACAAACGTAGAATCCAGATAACAGGACGAAATATCAAAACCTTGCAGTTCTACAAATGGAGAAGTAGCTGGGTTGAAATCAAAGAATTGAAATGATATCGTTTCGCCAGCTTGGACAGCCAGAAATGGTGCACTGGAGACCTGAAAATAAACAAAATAAACAGCGACTAAATAAATAGCCGGGTTACCATCTCTGAAGCTTTCGCACCCGAATCAAACAAAGCAGATTTAGTACTATTTTATGCGGCTCAGGCTTCTAACCCGTAAAAAGTTCCTTTAATGAGGCGTATGCATTCCTGGGCATGTATCGCTTGAAGGCGAAATTGGATGAGTCAGAGGTACATATATTTTCAAGCATATCTAACTATCGCAATCATGCGAAGCAAGTCGTCGAGAAGTATTAAGGGAAGTAGTGGAAAGGTTTTGCTATGCATCCGAATACTCCATTATGTTCAAAGACACAGTCCTTATTGCGGGGTGGGACTAAAATGAAAAGACGGGAGTAATCTCGTTATTTCGACGATTTATTTGCACATGCTGCAACCTTCTCGGCTCTACAGCAGGAAGGGGTAACCACAAAATATAACGCCGATCATCAACATCCAAGCAACACGAGAAAAAGGTCAATCACGCACGTACGTACCATAACTTCAGTACTGCTTAAAATCTGGTTCAATGGAGGTTGGCGACCACTGCCAGAAAGCGAGTTCCAGTTATCGGTAGATAGCAAAAGCCGTACTTAAATAAGTTTGTCCGAGTGCTCAAAGTAACAATATTTAGCGGATAGTGCCTTATTGAACAGAATGGTTTAGTGAACGGCAGGTAACTGTTTTGTAAGAGGTGGTAAAAAAAATCGGCACTCATCCAATGTAAGCTCTTCAAATAATCAATGGAAACGGGAGTTATATTAACTGGCGAGAAAGGGGAGGAAGAGAAATTGCTATCATAAAAAAGTGAAACCTGCTTCTGCGTAGCCAAAAGTTTCTGAACTTCGCTTTTCGAGCGCGGGGTCCAACCGTAGACGCATAATGACGAACAAGGCACACTACATATTTTTTAATATGAATTTTAGTTTCTTTGGAGCTCTAGATAAAAGATAAAGAATCCAAGTTTCTCCAAGGATTTACCGCATTCTGAATAAAAGCGCACAACCACCACATGTTAGGCATGTAAGTTATTCCAAGGTACTTTAACCTGAAGGATACTTGAAACATTGCTTATTAACGACCCATTGAAGGAATAATATAAAACTGAATGGTAAGGTTTGTTAGTGAAAATAGGATAGCAGTTCTCGTCGTCTTTAGTAAATTATTGCATCAAGGACAGAAACTTGAAAATTAGTGAATAATGCAGATGTGATCCTGGGAGGTGTTAATGAGGCAAATAAAGAGGCAGCCAGCAGCTTAATGATGAATCTCAGACGGGATGTTCCCTGAAGGGCCATAAATATAAATAAAAAAACAGGAGTTGGACAATAACTGAGCTTTGAGGGACTCAAGAGGAATCCCTCATGGAATCAGGGGCATTCCGCACGTTGAACGACGCAAACTGAGGCCGGTAAGAAAACCGCAAATTTATCAGCTAGGCGAGCATAACTAAAAATGCCTGTGAGATTTGCAAAAATCTTAAAAATTATTGCTTTGAAATCTAACGAATTAATTTTTTTCAATCAATCAAACATATATAATTAAAAATGCCTGTAGTTTTTGAAGTTTAAAAGCTTCGTGAATTAAAATTAACAAATTTATTACAGCATCAATAAATTAGGCTACTGTGCCATGAGATACCTGTATAGTGCAGGAAAACTCGGTTCATTCTGCCACTTGAATTCTTAGAAAATCAGTTCGCGTTAAGGAAAGCTTCAAGCACGAAAAATGTCGAGCTGTATTCTTTATGGTGGGGAAATTTAGAAGTTCATGGGCATTTTTACAAATTTACAGGAAGAATTACAGCCGTTTAAATTGAACAGGCAATTCAAATATCCAATAATGTCAGCCTTTGCCGTTTTGTACATTTCTATCCTTCATAACTGCGAAGTCACACACTTTGCAGTACCGTTGCCCATCGTAAATCCCCGCTCAACATCACCTTCATGTTCGATCAACTGTTATGATTGTAAAGGTGCACACCACGAGTACTCACAGCGTCGAATGTTTGCCAGTTCTACTGCCTAACGAAATCGTACATGCTTTCGTAAGCGAAATCTCCCACCAGCAAATCGGGGGTTCAGCTCCCAAACCTATCAGCGAGCAAGAGCAGTCCGTGACTAGCCTCATCTCACGCGATCGGTTGTCATATCCCAAAAATACTAATGGGAGTGAACGAGGCGCATAGAAAAAGCCCTTATTCCGGCATGCACGTGAATGCGGTCACTGGTGAACTGAATCTGAGAGTAGCCCCAAGAGACCTTCGTACTTTCAGCAGTGTACAACATTCTAGCACTTCTTCCGTCCTCTCTTCCCTCGACGTGGCTACCGCCACATCCCTATCCATGTCCTCCTACGTCGTGGCAGCCACGTAGAGGGACATGGACGTAGAAACATGGGAGAAGTCTTTGCCCTGCAGTGGACGTAGTGAGGCTGCTGATGATTATGATCAGTGTATCTGGTTTTATGCGGCTGTGCGTAGGTGCTTCATGCGGCGTTCATCGAGGCCTTCAAAAGTACTCTGCTCCTCGGTGGGGGCCTTCAAACTTGAACAGAAAGTGTTAGCTCATTTAGCACTGTACCGGCGCAGCATATTGGGTGGTGTCCAAGAGCGATCCGTAGGCGGTACTTCGAAGTCCAAGTCATATAATAGCAACCCGGTTCTATAATTAGAGCGATGCTATGGCAGGAAGCCAATGAAAAGTATTGAACACAATATAGCGCAAAGGGTTGCCGAATACGCAGTATACAATAAATTGTGCTAAGCTGAAATCAAAGAGGATATTAATTTAACGGTAAACCAGAGTTGCCGATATTCTGACACTGATAATCATTACCCCAAGAGCTTAACGACGCAAACGAAAATAAACGTCTAGAGGTTGAACTATAAGAAATTGTCTTTCAGTTCCTGTTGAAGGAAGCGTGGTCCTTAGCAGCCATGTCTGGTGTTTGGCTCGTGTGAAAGGTGAATAGGTTAAATAAATCTTAACACACGCCTAGTGATGCACTCCTCTGTAAAAAACGCCATGATCTGCGGACATGGAGAGCCATTCACAAGGGACGGTAGGCATCTTGTCGAAGTATTCTAATACGACTATACTTGCGGCCTATAAGGAGCCTTCGCTTTCGATCTCATTCATTAATGCTTATTTCCTGCTTGATAGTTGTGTGCACAGCTTCTTGATTCAGCTTTTAACGAAGCTGTCAGATGAAAACTTACCTCCAAGACATGTATGTCCAAGCTAGTGATATGAGACGAACTTGCATCAGGTGGCGATGAGACGTAAAGCTGAAAAAAAAAACATATGAACTGAACAAATCATGATACTATAGTTTCCAGCGTCTGTAAAGTATTTTATTCCCAATTGAGTTTCGGGGGTCGTAAGAGGTTGCATTTAGTTCTAGCCACTCGTGTTGGTGATGCCAGCTTAATCCTTGCAACAGGCATGCAGTATATGCCTTCCAACAATGAATGGATGAGACGCTTGTCTCATGTTGTACACATAAGGCAATCGATATTACCTTGTCTACGAAACACCACTCCCACAACGTCTTGACGCCATCCGAAGGCCAGTCGAAGCGCACAATGTCCCAAACGTGGCAAGGAATTCCACCTTTTACTGCCTGTAAACAATCATTTACTGTGTTATGAACTATATGGCATGAGGTTTGTTGCTACCACCAGTACTTTAGACCAGTAAAAAACACGATGAATTTTATTCCAGACATTACCTTTTAGCCTCAACTTCTATAGTTCCAAACAGTGGAACCTAAGATCTCTACGCTTTGCAGAGAATGCAGAATGTCCAAATACAATGAATAGAATGATTATTTATTCTCAGTCCTTTGTACAATGCTTTAAGGGCGGCCTATTTAGGCCACTATCACTGTAGAAACATCACATTTTCCTGCCGGCTTTCTCCTCAGGCATTCTTGTCCATGTTTGAATGAGAGAGTCTCTTCCCCCTCCACACACATACGCGCGCACGCGCGCGTGTGTGTGGAGTGGGTAGGGAAGCACAAACAGAGAATATAAAGTTTATTTATTGTAGAGCTATTCGATTACAGTCACATATCGATCTTGAGCTTTTTTCCGCTCACAGGGTAATCATACGCATCGGCGCTAAACTCAAACTAAAAATAACCGCTGGCCGCGTGACGCATCACGAGGCCAGCGGTGCTTTTTAATTTTAACGTGAAGTCAATCATAGAGGAACAAATAGAGAAGTACAATAGTGGAGAGGATAGCGGAAAAATTAATGAATGGGGTTACCTTCTCAGCATTGGAAGACCTTACTAGAGCCCGTTCTCTACCACCATCTCATACACGAAAGTCAAAGAACTAAGGAAAAATATTTTGCTCAGTTTTATAATGAACACATTGCTTTAAAACCAATGTTACTCTTGACTGAAGCTGTAATCGTTGACACGACTTGCGTGTTTAGCTTTTTAAGAGAGAAAGGTGTTCTCGGCCACCACTAAATTTTTGCCCACTGCTTTGCTTCGTTTTTTTGATACACCTCAGCCACCTTCTCATTCCTGAGAAGAAGGCTGAGGTTTTTATTTGATTGGTTGGGATGCTCAAAATCATTGCCCGGCCAAGGATGGCTACTGAGGCTACCCGACCTTCTTTAAAGTGTTTACTATTAGCCGTGATCACTAAGTAATACGAGCCAATGTTTTAGGCCCTATATACGCTACCGACCATCTTAATATTTCTATACAGTTGTTCAGAAAACAATTTCCCTATACTTCGAGCTTGGAGCATGCTAGCTTAGCTGCCTATGTGCCACAAAACTCGACACAACCATCTGTCGGCTTTCAGAAGCGGCCACTGCGTGACTCAGTTGAATATCGTCTTTAGTGAGAAAGTTCGGGCTGGTCTTTGTTTACATTTCGAATAGCTTTAAATTCTTTGGTACCTAGGCGGATTCCGACTAGCTGTGAGCGTCGAATACACAATCTCTCTTGTTTTAATCTGTATGGATGATTTAAATTCGTAGCGTTTACGTGGATTATATTTGCCGCGTTATTTATGAAGGTTTGCTTTAGTCTCACTGGAGGCTCTCAAAAATAAAAAAAATTGAAACTAATTCCTTCCAAGTGGCTAATTAGGCAACGTGATTTCTTGTTAGGAGCAGAACTGCCTGTAGACGTCGATAAAATCTTCACGCGCTGTTGGTGGGTCCCTCCACGAATTTTTTTTTGTGTTTAGATATTCTCTCATATCAGCATCGCTCGCAAGCTGGGAGTTAGAGGGGCGTGCTAAGTGCTGAGTTCGCACGGGAGCCAACACGACGCGAGCGCCGTGCCCGTGACGCCGTATAGCAGTCCCACTGCAGCATGGTGCGCCTTCCATGGCATCCTCTTCAGAACGCTTGACTGGCGCGGTGCTTCTCGAGTTCCCGTCTAGTGTTCAAATAGTTGCCTTCTTTGACTGTTACTTTTTGTTATGTTAGATTTGAGAGAACTTGTGTTCAAGTGGTACTTTAAAAATGCTCCATTTCCGGGTCTTGAGTAGACCTTACGAGCAACTGGGTGCGTTCGCAACTAATGCAATGTTCTCTCTATGCCATAGTAGAAGAATTACGAAGAATGCTAAAAGTGTCTGTTCTCTTGGCGGGAAAAGCGATGCGGCACTTCGCGCTTACCACACACAGCGGTAACGCCGAAGCACATCGTAGTGTCGCGTAGCGAGCTTCGCAGATTTCGCGCGCCAGTTTCTCTACAAGCTGAATGTGTTCTCCCCGCCGTGCGACTGTTGCTGTCCGTGTGCTCCCTGCTGTGCGGAGAGCCATTAGAGGGGCTCACACTCCGACATTTGGCAGAGCCGTTTTCTCTGGGGCTCTTTGTAAGCAGGCATTGTGCGTCTCCTCCCCGGCCTTGTGTGAATGTTTAGTTAGAGTAAAACGCAGTAAACTGCGAGGGGGCGAGGTCGCCCAAGGCCGCGTCCGGGCCACCAGAGTGGGCGCGCGGACCCCCTGTGGTTTGCAGGAGAGTCGCGCGAAGTGATTGCCTCGGGCGGCACACTGCCCAGCGGACCAGATATGCCGGAGACGAGCCGCGAGGGCTGAAGGCGCGGACGGCGGGTCGCGTGGTGCACCGACTGCGAGGTTTGCGTTCCCTGTGTTTCGGGTGTCGTTTTGTGTGTTTGTATCTGTGTGCCGCGTGGAAATGCGCTCGCTTTCGTGGAATTTACGCGGTGCTCTCGAGTAAACAGCCTCGTGGGCACCGGCTTGCTATTGGCTGCTTCTGTTTTAAAGAAATCCTTGTCATTGGCTCCGACAACAGCAATTCCGATTGGCCACTAAAAGTGTCCCCAGAATCCTGGGCAAACGCATTTAAGAGCGGGTTTTTTGGCGCGAAGAGGGACTCGGGAGAGGAACGGCTCCCGGCTGCTGCTCGGGACCTCCGCTCCAAAGATGCTGCACGCCCCGGGGTATGACTGACTGTTTTACTATGTGACCTCTTATATTTTTGTCTCAGTTTCCAAGTTTAACCAGTGATTCGCATCTACCTTTAATAAATTAAGTTGACCAATGCATCTAATCGACGCCTGCTGGTCCCCTTCTTCGATGCGGCGGAGCCACCGTTCCGTCCCGACGTACGCTTCGTTACAAGTGGTGGAGGTTGCGAGGTAACGAAGACCCCGCTCTACTCGAAATGCGACCCAATCTGAGAAGTGAGCAACGCCGGACACTCGCAGACATCTCGACGATGACGAGCCACCAACCGAGACCATCTATCGCCCCGCCTGTCTTCAAGGGAACCCCGGAGGAGTCCGTGGCGGAATGGCTGACCTGCTACGAGCACGTCGCTTCGCTCAACTCATGGGACAACGACACAAAGGTGAAATTCCTCTATATTTCTTTGGACGGAGATGCGAAAAAATGGTACACTACGGAACTACTGACTGGTGCGCCAAGTTCATGGATCGAATGGGCGGCGAAGCTCAAAACTTGCTTCAGCAGCCGCCACGCTTTGGAAATCGCCTACTTGCGCCTGCAAAATCGAGTGCAGCTGCCGTCAGAGTCTCCGGAGCAGTATTTTTATGACATTCTGCAGCTGTGTGCGAGGGTGGACGCCAAGATGCCAGAAGTGGATCGACTGCGTCATTTGCTGCGGGGCCTCCAACCGGCGACCATGGAGAAAATGATAATCGCCAACCCGAGCACATGCGCAGATTTTTTGCAGACACTGCAGCGCCTCAGCCAAGCTGCGCTGATGGGACTCACTGCTCGAGGACTGCCGACCCAAGCCAACGCCGCCTACCTGACAACCGAGCATAACGCTTGGGGAATGGCCACCCCTGCAGCACACACCGAAGCTACCTTCCAGCCAAGTCCTGCATCACCTATCTTCGGACAGCCTCACGTGCTGCCCACCTGCACAGCAACGTCCCACGAGCAACAACAAGGGCACGCAGGTGAGAGGAGATTTGAGTCAATTGCCGCCTCCTTGGAGTCGTTATCCGCGCGGTTAACGAGGATCGAAAAAGAACTCTTTCGTGGCCGTGCCCCGTGGCCCCCGAGAATGTCACATGCTGAAGACGGAAGAACACGGTGCAGCTCCTGCAATCGAAGTGGCCACATAGCTCGTAACTGTCGCCAGCGATGGAGAGACGAAGACCGCGAGCGAATAAATGTGCGCGCCGATCAAGCCCCCAGTTCGGGAAACGGGAACGGCCGGGCCTAGGTGGTCAGCCCAGCCGGTCAGTATGTATGAGGAATGAGAAACAGCGTCTCAGAGTCCCAGTCGAGGTTAACAACTCGAAGACCACCCACTTGATTGACACCGGCTCCGACAACATTAGACCAGATCCGGAGAAAAAAGCCGCGATCGAAAAGCTCCCAGCCCCGAAAAACAAGAAAGGAGTTCAGAGTTTCCTGCGAATCTGCAATTATTATAGACGCTTCATCAAAGACTTTGCTCTAATTTGCCGGCCTTTGACTAACTTGACCAGAAAGAATGTTCCGTTTAAGTGGGATGCGGCCTGCGAGGCGGCAATTCAAGCGCTCAAAGAAAAGCTGACTACATCGCCAGTTTTACGTCAATTCGAGCCCGGCAAGCCAGTCGAAATCCATACCGATGCCTGCGACTACTGTATTGGTGCCGTGCTGGTACAGAGGGAAGACGGTCGAGAGCATGTCGTCGCGTACGCCAGCCGTCACCTTAACAAGGCAGAGACCAACTACAGCACAACAGAAAAGAAATGCCTGGCTGTCGTGTATGCCTGCAAGCAGTTCCGCCCGTACATTTTGGGAAGCCAATTCACCGTAGTCACCGATCAAGCCAGCCTCGCATGGCTGATGAATGTCAAGAATCCGAACGAACGCCTCATGAGATGGTCCCTGCTATTACAGGAGTTCGACATGACGCTGAAACACCGCCCTGGTGTGAAGAATGCCAATGCCGACACTCTTTCTCGCCTGCCACATGAACCGGCACCGGTTAGTGAAGAAAACTTTGCACCGCTGCTAGTGCTGGGTCGCGTGGATATAGGTAGGAAGCAGAGGGAAGACCCTTGGATGAAGGAGATGATCCAACACCTCGAGAACCCGGATTCACCTGTTGTCAGAGCACTGAGAAGAACGGCACGGTGTTTTCGATTAATCGACGGTGTGTTGCACAGGAGGGCGAATGGATTCGAGGAAGACTGCGACGCAATGGTCATTCCAAAAAGCTTACGAGCTGAAATAATAAGAAGCTGCCACGATGATCTCACAGCGGGCCACCTAGGAGTCAAGCGCACCTGGGAGAAAATACGTAAGCGCTACTTCTGGCCTAAGATGTTCGCACAGGTGACGAACTACGTGCTCTCTTGCCCTGACTGCCAGACTCAGAAAGCCCCACCTGACAAGCCGATCGAGTTCCTCCAGCCTATACCTCCGACAGAGCGGCTTCACCAGGCGTGCGAAGTAGTCGCTCAGCGCGGGAAGCAGCGGCAGCAGAAGAACAAAAAGGCATACAACTCGAGGCGACGTAATGTTTTCTATCCGGGAGACCTCGTGTACGTGTGGACACCTTCTCGGTCGAAGGGGAAGACCTACAAACTGCTCCACAGGTACCACGGGCCGTTCCGTCTACTTCGGCAAGTGGCAGAGAACAACTGGGAAGTCGTCAATCGCACCGGTCGCAAGCGAGATGTCGTCAACGTCAGCCGTCTGAAGCGCTGCCACACTCGTCTGGATTCAGAAGAGGACGCCGACGACGAGTCACCAGACAGCGATTGCGGTGGTGATGGTGGTCGTGAGTCCGCGCACAGTGCTAGTGTGTATGCAAAATCAATACCTGCTGTGTCCCCTACCGTGCAACCCAGCGATCACGAAAAGTCGGATGGCAGTGCGACTGAGACGTACTCTTACAGCAGGTCGTCACCTGATTATGGCCGTGCGGGGGCTCACACCGAGCCCAAAGTGGTCAAGACGCATGGGTATGAAAGTGACACCGAGGAGTACTACAGTGCAGATGAAGGAACAAACTGAAGTAACTGTTGGACTGCCCCTTCCCACAGACAACTTGTGTTTTGTGCCAATCTGTACATACGGACATTTTGAGAGTGCAATGTAAAGTTTTCGATTGCATTGTTAAATCTGTATGTTTCTGCGTCCTGCCTGTATCATGCTTATCTAAGTAATTTACGCGTTCGTTTTTCCATGCCTTGTATAGTACAGCAGATGTATTTATTGTATTCAGTTTAGTCTTGTTGTGCGTTACTGTCTAGTGGATTTTCTTATTTTATTGCCTTGTATCAAGTGTGCACGCCTTTCCTTTGTATTCGATTCTTGTAAACGAGTGGGACACTCTTTTTCGTAGGAGGGAGGTGTCGCGTAGCGAGCTTCGCAGATTTCGCGCGCCAGTTTCTCTACAAGCTGAATGTGTTCTCCCCGCCGTGCGACTGTTGCTGTCCGTGTGCTCCCTGCTGTGCGGAGAGCCATTAGAGGGGCTCACACTCCGACATTTGGCAGAGCCGTTTTCTCTGGGGCTCTTTGTAAGCAGGCATTGTGCGTCTCCTCCCCGGCCTTGTGTGAATGTTTAGTTAGAGTAAAACGCAGTAAACTGCGAGGGGGCGAGGTCGCCCAAGGCCGCGTCCGGGCCACCAGAGTGGGCGCGCGGACCCCCTGTGGTTTGCAGGAGAGTCGCGCGAAGTGATTGCCTCGGGCGGCACACTGCCCAGCGGACCAGATATGCCGGAGACGAGCCGCGAGGGCTGAAGGCGCGGACGGCGGGTCGCGTGGTGCACCGACTGCGAGGTTTGCGTTCCCTGTGTTTCGGGTGTCGTTTTGTGTGTTTGTATCTGTGTGCCGAGTGGAAATGCGCTCGCTTTCGTGGAATTTACGCGGTGCTCTCGAGTAAACAGCCTCGTGGGCACCGGCTTGCTATTGGCTGCTTCTGTTTTAAAGAAATCCTTGTCATTGGCTCCGACAACAGCAATTCCGATTGGCCACTAAAAGTGTCCCCAGAATCCTGGGCAAACGCATTTAAGAGCGGGTTTTTTGGCGCGAAGAGGGACTCGGGAGAGGAACGGCTCCCGGCTGCTGCTCGGGACCTCCGCTCCAAAGATGCTGCACGCCCCGGGGTATGACTGACTGTTTTACTATGTGACCTCTTATATTTTTGTCTCAGTTTCCAAGTTTAACCAGTGATTCGCATCTACCTTTAATAAATTAAGTTGACCAATGCATCTAATCGACGCCTGCTGGTCCCCTTCTTCGATGCGGCGGAGCCACCGTTCCGTCCCGACGTACGCTTCGTTACAGTAGAATGTCTCTAATAAATTGTGTAATTCACTGAGGTGTCTTACTAAGCCTACGAATAGGCCTTCTTCACAGGTGGCAAGCGAGAAAAGAAGTACACCTTCAAAGTGTTTGTTAACATTCTGAAAAAAAAAAAAGAAACGGAAATGAATTCACTTACCGGTTTCTTGTAGTTCATGGTCGCAGAACTGTTCTTCCCCACAAAAAACGTTTTTGATGACATATTCTCCATGTATTCCGGGACAATAATCATCTGCCTGTCTAAGAGGACTTGAGTGATGTTCACGGCAGAGCACACTGCTTCGCTCTGGGGTCTGGGGATGCGATAAGCTATACTTTCCTTTCCAGAGAGGATTATAGTGCTTGGAGTGGAGGATGTGGCGTCCCAAGAGGCGTAGTCTAGCCTTTGCAGTTTGCGGTTCACATCTACAAAACCCTGAAAGGCAGTAATAAAAAATAACAACCGCTTAATACTTTATGATAGCGACTTTGAGCCGTAAGGGTTACATTCTTAATTTATTGCGCCGACTGATTGATTCCGGCCGGTACAATAAGCCTCTTCCATATTAAAATATTACTTCGCTTGAACGAGTTCAAAATTACTCTGCCCGTTTGATTCTTTCTTACTACAACCGAGAAGCAAGAATAACGGAAACGAAAGCTAATCTGAGTCTTCAGTCATTGGCTTCGCGACGACAAAAGGTTTGCGGGCTTACCTTATTTCACAAGTTATATTATCCCTCCAGCCTAGACAATAATTTCTTTCATACACCCTATTACATATCGCGTCGAGTTTACCATCCGCACAAAGATGCCATCCACTTATGCAACGCAGTTTCTTTCTTACGCTCATTTGTACCCCGTACTTCTAAAGAATGGAACGATCTTCCTAATGAAATTACATCTATTACTGACATAAATAACCATCGCAAAGCTTTGGCTACCATTGTACATATAAATTCTGACAGTTTTGTTTAGCACTAATCTGTTTATTGTGTTAGCTAACAATGTAGACACAGGATTAATCTTTTATGTCCCTGATTTTTTTTCTACCATTGTTTGTTGCATATTTTCCTGCCCACTACCCTCTACAATACCTGTAAGGTCTTGTGCGTGAAAATAAAAAAAACAGTAAATAAATAAACAAAAAAAAAATAAATATGAAAGATGATTGCAGGTTTCGTGAGCGGTTACAGCGTTTAGTCTACCGAGCACGCAGTCACAGGCTCAATTCTAGGCCGCTGCTGTGGCATTCCGCTAAGCGCGAAAGACAGTCAGCCGTATGCTGTGATTTCAGGGCACGTGAAATAAATCTGGATAGTGAAAATTCGTCCGAAAGGCTCCAATATGTGCCACCTAAGACCTTATGATTGATTTGGTAGGAAATATTTAATTATTATTACTCACAAAGAGTGGCGTAAATGGTCCACAACACGGAATGCAGCCGAGGATGAAACAGCCAAAAGCGTTTTTCATTTACGTTGCTCTTAGTTCGCTGTTGTGAAATAAAAGTCGAGATATTCGCCTTTACTGGGAGACAGCTCTGACGGTTAACTTATTAGAATCTGTTAACGTCCGTAGGCAAGTTTTGAATGTTTGAAGATTTTTTCCACAATGCGCACACCTTTTCAACGCGGCAAACTTAATTGCATGAGAGTAAGTCAAACTCTTTTGGCTCTGTTGCAGCTTACAGCAAACGTCACAGACTCCGTGGCTTTTGTGCCTTCCGGATACCTTCCTTGGCTTTCTGTCCAGACCATCAAATCTCTCCTTACGATGAGTTTAAATCAGATTACGATCTAGGTTATTGCACGAGAAGTCTTTTCAGAGAAATAAATAAACGTATTAACAGACAACCAGTGTTGGGAGTGTAAACATCGATGAACGATTAAAAAAAATGATCTCTAGTGCAACCCGTCTGAACCTAGTAAGAGTTGCGAAAGCTCTGTTAAAGTAAGCACACGCCACACGCTTTTATATTGCCAACGGCGTGTCACTTGATTTCCGGCAGTTACGAGAGTGCCGTCGGCTTCGCATACGCAGCTATGGCGAGGCCCAGCGAGTCACGTGATTCGATAGTTGCGAAGCGAGCGAGCAGCTGTGGCGAGGCGTGGCGAGTCACGTGTCATGACGTCAGAGCCAGGCCTCCGCTCCTCCTGATTTGAAGGTCAGATTTCATAGCCACATGACCTTCGCTTTGTACTGGACTAGAACTTTCGCCCTAAAAGCCGTACGTAGGCGCATGCTCTAGCTCTACAGTGATACAGCAATACTGCGTTAAGAAAGACGCTCGCAAATTCTTTCAACACTAATGCAACAACACACAAATCTGGTGTCAGCAAGTCCTGAAACAAGCCATGACTAGCGGAGCCTTCTTAATGGGACGCTTCAAAATGTTAGAGCTCTTTGCTTATGTATTGACTTTTAGTTGCAATAGAGGCTTACGATTGAATTAATTAGGCGTTTAGTCTCTCCTTTAGGGCCTTCTGTGCGACAAATATTCCAGCAACGATATCCTATAGGTGCGTAAAAATTGGGCGCTTTCCTGTTGTACCGCAAACCGCAATGAGCGGCTGCAAATCTTAAGCATTCTTCGTTCGAGGGGCGGTTTCAAGCAAAGCGACGCCTCTCGATAGCCTCTTCTACCCCTGATAAATGCTGAACAGAGATTCTCGGTGTGCATGAAAAAAATTGGAGGGGCCATTCAAGCTCCGCCTGGAGAATATGACGCGATAGCGTAATAGTTTAATTCCCGTATATGGAGAAGGTCAGTCTCTGTTTTACATTCTAGATCCCTAGGAGTCGTCATACCCCTCCTGGCGCAGTTGGCATACTTTGGTTCGGTATATCCGAGGTTAACAGACTGAAGTTCGTTATATCAGAGGTGGCATACTAGGGTTTGTGATATCCGAGGTAGCATACTAAGTTTGCATAGGCAGCGTGGTGGGTAGGTTGCTACATGCCCCTTGCCCTGCCTATGCGAACTTACTGCGACAGGTGGACCACCTGCCACTTGCTACATGACAGACGGCGGTCCCCATTCACGCTTACACACAGACCCTTCTTCTAATGCTAACGCATCAATAACCCGTGCTTGCCTTGAGAAGATAATGACGCTTCGAACTGGAGCTGTGAACTCGTGCACTGTAGCGAAACACTCGCATATTGTAGTACACTGGGTGTGGAAGACCGCTCTTGCGGTTGCCTTCGCATCGAACCCCGTCTGGAATCTGAAAACGTGTGGTTAGATCGCAAATTAAAACACTTCACGATGCTAGCTTTCTACGATGAGCTTGTTTTTTTTTAATAACCGGAAAATCGGCTGTAAACCATAAGTGATAGATAACAGCACTGGCTCTCTACTGCGTTCAGTACGTTCCATATAAGCGCAAAATTTAGGCTATTGTACGCTTGAGAAAATTTGAAGCGTTAAACAAGCGCATCCTTAATCAAGCGTCTGCCGTGTTAGTGAAGCACGAGCAAGCTGATTGAAGCTAATGTTACGAGCCGTGCATGGTTATTTAGATGCTATGCTGCTTACATTTTCAAACTTCCAGCACTTCTTAAGAGCCCCCTATGGTGGAGTTAAATAGGAACATTGTCGCTGCAGATTAAATTAAAAATTACTACATGTTCAGAACACTTCAAGAAAAGCACGATATGCGAAGCTGCTCAAAAAGCAATATGACGATGGTTTGGTTTGGTTTATGGGGTTTAACGTCCCAAAGCGACTAAGGCTATGAGAGACGCCGTAGTGAAGGGCCCCGGAAATTTCGACCACCTGGGGTTCTTTAACGTGCACTGACATCGCACAGTACACGGGCCTCCAGAATTTCTCCTCCAAAGAAATTCTAGCCGCCGCGGCCGGGATCGAACCCGCGTCTTTTGGGTCAGCAGCCGAGCACCATAGCCACTGAGCCACCGCGGCGGCCAATATGACGAGATTTATCTCTTATCAATACTGATTTACCTCTAGCAGTTTATTCTGAAATCGCTTGCTGATGAAATCAAAGCTGAAGATGTTCATTATGATGCTTTCACTGACGAGCGGTTCTTTCTCAAATATGAAATGTGCTTGCAAGGGTACTTGGAGCGTTGCGTCCTCTGGGATGTTCATAGCTGCTGTTATGTCTGAAAAGGAATAAAAAAATTGTATTGAATGAAGGAATGAATTATACGGCGCTGAAAAGATTAACACAGGCAGCCCAAGGCGACCTGTGGTTTTGTTCAGTTTCAGAAGCCTAACGAATACAAAGCATCATCCTTCACGTTGTTCCTTTCAGTGCATGGTATGGGCTACGATAAATTCTTCCTGGGCAAATGCGTAGCTCAAAAGGCAGAACTTTTTCACCCGAATACTAAAAAAGATTAAGCAAGGGTTTGATAGCCGACCACTTTCAGCAACAGCAGACATTTTCCCACTGTTGTGCGTAATTTTATTCGATTAATTTGAGTGAAATCTCATAAGTAATTAAGTAATTATCTCTTTCCCTCCGGAGACGGTACGTATATATGTTTTTTTCGTACTTATGCGTCTGCGTTCAGTGTATATGCACCGACCTATCGTGTCGCTGTTTTTATAATCTTTTATTGCCCAAGCCTTACGTAATTTTAGTTTTCATCGAGAGTAAATTGTGTTCAGTTGTCCAAACGAATGCTGCTGTTGCCTCGTAGGCGACGGAGATAATCGATCTGATACTGCAGGTTTTCTCCTCGCCTCCCTTACCGCTCATGAAAATAATGGAATAAAAAAAATAACACACATTGTTGCTCGATTGTAGCTAATGTACAACTCGAGAGACTTCGTCTTTGAGGACGGACTTTGGGATGAGATATGGATTAAATTTTGTTTAAAAGTCAGTGACTAGTCTTGTCCTCTCTTGCATTGCGCCTTATATCTAAGTTTTGTAACTACATTAGATTTGTGCTTGCCAAACTCAGCCGGGGAAGCAGCGCGTTTATCATTCACCCTTATTTACTTTACCGCTTAAAACTGCCGATAGTTTTCTCGGAAGTTTATCATGGTCGTCTGACAAACGTTACAGCGAATTTGTGCTTCATACTTCTGTTGTAATGTGCATGATACGCCGTTCTGAAATGAACTATAGCTCAATAAAAAAATAGAAAAATAGTCTGGCTTTGGCATGAACTGGTCAACGCGGAACTTTTCAATGCACTCCACTTTACCTGTAACGTTTGGTGGCGGTCTCTGTCGCTTGTATGTTGTCGAGCTAGAGGGCCCTGCATGGAAGATGCGCGGCAAGGAAAAAAAGAAGAACGAAGAAAAGCTCTTCATTTTACGCCTTGACGATAAAAGAAAAACACTCATCGCAACGCTACAAAACGGCCAGAAGTTTAAGTGCACAGTTTTGTGCGGAGTCCAAACGCTTAACATTGAACCTGCATTATTGATACGAACGCAGTTTCTTCGCCTTCACAGGAAAAATGAATTTTAAAAAGGAAAACATTTCAATATCTGAGCCAGACCAGTTTGTCCGCTAGGATGAATAAGACGCGATGCAAAACTAGTGAACAAATCGGTGCACTTTCAATTTTGATCGAACTCAAGCAAAATCGTTTTTTTTTTTGTAGTTTCGTTAAAGCGAAAGCATGCAATGCAAGCTCCCATCGTCTGCTCCCGATGTGCAAGCCGCTGCGAAGAGATTTAAGGTTATGCTGAATTTTATTCTTATAACACCATTTACCTCCACATATTTCATTTTTTTGTTTATATCTTATGTTCTTGTGTCTGAAGCTCATTTATTCGCATAAAATACATAACATTGCCCCTACCTTTTGGCAGTATTTATGCAATGCCGCATATAATCTTTGTAGCAAGAGAACCCCGGTTTTAGGAAACCCATTACAAAACAAACGAAAGAGCGGTGCGTTTTAACGCAAGAAAGAACCCTTGCTAAATGCTTCAGCTTCAGGTATTCTGTCATCATCTGCTAAAGAGCGTTCTTAGACGTGACAGTTTTGGTGGCCTGATGCCACATCGTGTCCAGCATTCTCAGGCAAAAACTTTGAATATTGAAAATATGTTAGATACTCTTATGGAAATATTGAAAGTAATGGTCCATTCTTGTGATGTGTAACAAAAACTTTCTTTTAACGTGTTTCCATCGATCGTATCGAACTGAAGACTGCCATAGAATACCGATGGGCCACGCTTTTGAACAGAAAGAAAACGTTAACAGCAAAAAAAAAAGAAAAGAAAATGCAAGGCTGCCGTAGTGTGGTGTGAGGATACATTGATACAAAATTATACAAAAAATTGAGTTCATAGACTGTTCCCCGCTCAAAAATACTTTGGTGCAAAATTGTTAGGCATAGCTTCACGGCACGGCATAAAGTAGACAGCTTTCGAAGCTCCATCATATTTTTTTTCTCCTCGAACGTTCACACCGAAGGCTGCCGAGGCGCGTACCCAAAAACGCCAGCTAGTTCTTGGTTGCGAAAAAAAAAGCCAAGCAAAAGGCTTTGCTGAGGTACTTGTTGTTTTCGTTTTTTTTTTAAAGACTTGTTATTGAAAACACACAGATTACGAGTGACAGAACACGGGGCACTGGCTTCAGGAAGAGCGTTCAGGCGTTAGTGGCATCGATAAAAAGATGAAAGAAGATTCGGCATGTGTTTTTGGCTCTTGGTTCGGCTCTTCTTAAAATTCCGAGGCATGGAGCACGGGTACTTATCCTTGCAGACTGCCTTTCAGCTTTAGGCTCTCTCCAAACTTCTGGCACCTCTCTATTGAAGCGTTCCCTTGGGTGTTTTGTTCCGCGCACAGTAAGGGAGGTCCGCTTTGTCTGGGTACCTGGTCATTCGGGTATCTATTTCAACGAGGTGGCTGAATATTTTGGCCAGGTCAACTCTCACTGCCCCTGTAATACATCCCGTACCTCACCTCACTCTGTTGGAGACCTCCCGTTTCCAGCGGTTCCAACATATATCAGCCAGCTTGGGTGATGCGTTGCTGAATACCGTGGATTTTGAACATTTAAACTTCCCATGAAATGTCTGGTTGTGTAAGTCAAGGCTGTGTGAAGTGTCCATGACGCTTTTGCAATGCAGAATCCCCCACCTCAACTTGTACTTATGCAGATGCGGGTTCGCTATGACAAACATTTGTAACTCAAGCGGAGAAGTTGAAGCAATAGACCATTTTCTCCTCTCTTGCCGGCGGCTCGCATTTCTGAGAAAACCGTATTTGAAGGTCCCTCTTTCGAGGTTAGGACTCCCTTTGTCTCTACCAGTTCTTCTCTCGTCTGGTGCGAGCGCCACAGGATTCTCGTCAAGCACTATTTGCGGCTACCTTCATGATTACATTATTGCAACTGGTCGCCTACCATGTTAACACCATATAAAATTCCACCGCATGTCTAAAAAGGGTATTTTATTTTATTCCTGGTTATCTCATTTGTTTAATTTATTTAATAATTTCCACAATTAATATATTTTCTAATTTCAGTCACTCTACTATTCTACTGTAGGAGGGAGTTGTGGCTCAGCGGAACCTAGGTCGCTTTGCAACGTTCAGCAAAGGTTCAGGCCAAGCGTTCGGGCTGCGAGCGCGCTTCCCACCTAAAGATCGTCGTAGTCTTTCACCCCCACAGTTCACCACAGTGAGCGAGCGTGGCTGCTACACTACAGTACTTAGATTTTAGCCCCCAAACCGCAGGAAAAACCATTAGTGTAAATAAAGTTTTCCCTTCCTTCCCCTCGCATATATACCTCTTTGGCATTCACCACCGTACCATGGCCAATCCCCCGCGTGGGTATGTGCCATGTTTACAGCGGAGAAGAAGAAAATAAAATTATTGCTTAGATTTTTCTTTCTTCGACATTTCCTCTAGTGGTATGATGTATGCATATTATTATAACAACTAAAGTACTGGCAAGAGCTTGCATGCATATAAAATGAATCGCCATGAAAATAAATCTTTGTAGCAATGTTTAAGCTGAAGCCAAAACATATCGTAAATGTTTATGCTGCAAGACTTGCGCAGCACTGTACATTGTCACATAATTTTGATAGTATTAATTGAACGTTCTTTTACTGCGTTTCGATAACAGAAAAATATAAAACTAGAAGAAACGATCTTAGCCGCGAATGCTCATAGCACAACCGACGGACAACCCTGAGCTGAAGCGTCAGTTGTCAAAGAGGTTTAATGTGGCCCGAACACCACCCTTGATTTGCATCTTATGGTTACAACAACCTGGAATACGATGAAGGGGGCTAGGGAATTGCACTGAAACATGCGGCATGCGGAATAACGTAATCCAGGCTCACCCGTTGAGCATGAGCTACAAAATGTCCCTCTGTTACTCTCTCAACCCGCTATGCAGTGAGTGGGGGTCGCTTACAACCACCGAATCGATAATGCGTTTAAGTGAAAGGAAACACGGTTCACGATCTCCAGAAGGCTAAGCATCTACGACTACTTCCAGATGTATAAAGTGCTGCCGTTCGGGGCTTACACTCCTACATCAATGTTGGTCAAACAAGCAGTAGATCCCGCCGCTACTGGCTTTTCAGGGACACCACGCTGGTACAACAAGCTATTGATGAAAAATAAATGCGTTTAGAACACGTACGCGAACTTTCGGACGGGGTTCGTCATTCAGGAACTTACGTCTGCAAAAGGAATCGACCTCACAAGTGAATCCTGACTTTAAAGAGGCGTATAGGTGGGAATGTGGGCGACATCTCTCGCAAGGTCTCTTTTACACCGCTACATCTTTTGTTTAGCCGCTCTCTCAAAAGAGGCGCAGGAGGCAGCCGCTGCTCACTGCCTTTTTGCAGCCTTTCATTTCCTCAAAGAAGGAAACTCCGAATTAAACAAGTGCGTAGTGAAGCGGAGCACTTATTTCGACGAAGGCACTGCATTGTGCCCATTCGAAGCTTTCGCTTTCTTTTTTTTTAGACTGCGCGAGAACGCTTCCTTCTTTTATCGGAGAAAACAAGGAACCCTGCATTATTGAACAATGAACTGAAACAAATAGACTCAGCAGAGTGGTACGATAAGCATAAGCTATTTATTCTTCATGAAGGGCCTCTACCCGGAATTTGAAGTGTGGGCTGCAGCAAAACGATCTTCGCAAAAAAGGTCAAGCCGGTGGAGCCAGTGCGAACAAATAATATGAACCGCAACGCTTGCTGCTAGCAAAAGGCAGAGGCTGGAGGATGCAAGCACACACTTGGGAACGTCAGGCACTTTGAAAAGTGTATTAATCTAGATCTAGTGGCGATGGTGCAGTTGGAGTTTTCTGTTCCAAAATTGAAGACAAGATGGTTCAGCCCATTCCCTGGAGATCTAATAAGCACAGAAACGTCCAGGAGAACACAACACATGTAGGTAATTGAATAGTATGAAACTTCCAAACGACACATCGACGGTGCGAGCAGACGGCGCCACCAGCGGCCACCGTGATCGTTTGTGTGCTGAACGGTCTCCAGCGAAATAACCTCTACGTCCAGCTTCTTTACCTCGGATCGCAACCAACCTTTCTACAAGAGTGTTACTCCATTCCCGGTACGCTAGGTAATCGAAATTCTAAGCATTCTGAGAGGTTTTCCGGCCCACCGGGATCTGGCTGGTCACCTACGACGGGCGCGCCGAACTAAGCTTACATCCGCACCACCATGGCAACGCCCCCGTGCTCGTCAACATGCGCGCCGCCGGCACAACGGGGAGCTCGACTAGCCAGTCGACAGTTCAAGCCTTGAACCCCCAGCACTGTGCCACCGTGGCGAACCGGCAAGCCACCGCAGCCACGCTCGCTAAAAAATTTGCAAGTCACCTCAAACTCGACAATACTTTGTTCCCTGTGCTTTGTCTGTTCATCATGGATTCAGCCTGCGTAACCAAGACTGAACGAGACAATAACTGCATGAAAGTGCACGCCACGCAAAACATCCTGGCCATCGATACGTACCGCCCTGCCGCTGCGGACAAGCTGCTCAGCAGACAAGAGAATGAAAGGAGGTGGTCGTTATGACGTACAGCCGGCCAAATCTTTAGCTGGCGTGCGTGACGGCCGCGTTTTCCGTGCTCTTGGAGCTCATGACGGCGCAAACTTGCTGAGATATCAAATCTAAGCACAGGCTCACTAAACCCGTGCTTAATATTGAGCTTTCCCCAAGCTTGCTTCGGCGCAAAGCGCAGGAGCGCAGAAAAAACGGCCATCGCGCACGCCAGCTAAGATTTGGACGGCTGTACATGACGGAAGCCAACAGTCATTGAAACGAAAGAGCATAGGGGATTTTTTCTTCAATTTGTAGTTTACTTCAATGGGAGATTAATAGAAGGAGAAGAAAAAACAAACACACGCCGCCAGTGGTATCCGAGCCCACGACATCCGAATTCCGCGTCCGGTGCTCTACCAACTGAGCTACAGCGACGGCTGTCCAAACTTCTGCTTTCGGGAATTTGATGTGTAGTGTAACCGAACCTTGAGAGTAGGGTGCCTCGATGGCCGGCGCCGCTTTCAGGGTGAAGACACCGCTCTTGACGGAGGCATGTTGGGCACCACTCTCCCGTTCGGTTGCATTGAGCTCAATGCGGCGGCAGGCCGTTTCGAAGAGAACTGCCACTACCGCGTGGAATACCGCTAATCTGATGTTCTGCCAAGACAACGTGGTAGCTAGAGATGGTTTGAAAACTGAACCAGAATTAGTTACGCTAAAGTATTATTTTTCGCAGCTCGTCTGCCAAGAAACTCGGAGCCTTGTGAACAGCGGTTACATTCTCAAAACTGGAGTAGCATTTTCCGGTGCAATCCCTTGATCCGGATACTTTACATATCAGTTACTTTTACAACAATTAGGATTACTAATTTCGAGCTACACTTGAATATCCGTGCGACTCGCCTTTCAGACAGCTTCTCGTTACCTATGAAATCAAGTGCGAGAGGTCGCCTTTGACGGCTGCTAATTTCAACAACTATGAGGACGCAACGTGAAAGTTGTCCATTATAGCTCCGACCCCAACAAAAATTGTTCTGGAATGCAAATGTTTCGCGTATCCTACCTCGAATATTTTGGAGTTGTCTGTCGGCTTCCAGCCGTGTCGCCTGACCTGCGATTCCCACTTTTTTTCTGCGCGCCTTGCCCCGAGCAAAACTAAATAGCTGCTGTCCGTTTCTAGTGCTGGCAGAACACGTGGGCACAAAACAGCCTCTTGTAGCTCAATCCCGACTGCAGCATCACTCGCACGACACTTCCTCATTTTCCGCCAGCCGGGTCGGTGGTGTCCCGATCAGTACAAGGTCGTTGACTCTTTAATAGACTTCTCCTCGTTGTAAACGTGCCATCAGAGGGGCGTGGCCCAGTGGGCAAAATTGCGCCACGAGTTTGAATTCTTCGAGCGTTTCCCACCGCCTTTCTTCTACTGACTACAACCACCTTCTTACACGTCACGCTTCCTGCACCACGTTGTCGAAAGTCGCATGTTTTGTCTGCCAGACCTGAAGCACATGAGCCGATGACGTAGACCGGGAAAATTGCAGTCGTTCCGCAGCTGTACAAAAAGCAGAGGCGCGATTCGGCATGCGGTTGGCGCTGTAGCATTTGGCGCCTTCAGCTGAAATGATGGAGGAAATGGTAGGTGAGGGTTAAAACCTGCCATGCCACATCAAAATTTCCCGAGCACTTTCTTCACACGCTGACGAAAAAGACGTCTCTCAGTAAGGCAGCCGTATTATTGTGGTGCTCCCGCTGTAAGCGCATATGTGAAGCTCTCTTCAAGGCATTTTGTACAGCTTGTTTATTTCATTGCTATGCCACGAATACTCTGCCACACCCTTCTACTACTTCGCGTCAGCTCGCAATGAATATCCCGGTGCCTTACCTACCTTCAGCGCGTCAGTAAGCAAAATAAATTGTGGCTGCGTGACACCAATAAAAGGAGGCTTTTCCCCACTAGTGACTTATTGCTCTTCCTTTTCATATTGCTTAAAAAAAAAACACTACTCGGGGAAGGCCCATTTCGTTGCCGTCACGCAGCCACATTAATAAAAATCGTCCCACGAGTTCCTGGGCGGGCATATTCTCGAGCTTTCATTTCCCTATTTTCGCTTCTTTCGGTGACAGCAGCGGGGGATGAGAGCTGGTGTGTTGTCTTCATTCGTCCATGTTTTTCTGCACACCTTGCGTCGAACATGGTTTTCAAGCTAGCCCGGACCTGTGCCTTAATGAAAGATCTATTTCCTTGCCTGACGACTATGGAGTGAGGCGGCAAGCCAGCGTCTCTTGGCAACTGGAGCTGACGGTTCCGCGGAAGCGAGGAAGGCGGCGTGTGTAGCTCCGACTCCCCTTTGGTAGTTTAACCTCGCCTAGGTAATGGTTATTAAGGGCTGATTTTGTGAGTTTTCTTTGTGAATCATTCTCTTGTAATGATTTTTTTCTTCAGTCTTGAAAACAAGAATATAAGCGTTTCAATTGGTTTTATTTTTAATGGGGTTTAACGTCCCAAGTGACTGAAGTATGAGGAACGCCGTAGTGGAGATGTCCTGATAATTTCGACTACCTGGGGTTCTTTCAAGTGCGCTGACATCGCACAGCACACAGGTCTCTAACGTTTCTCTCCAATCAAAATCCGGGATCGAACCCGCGTCTTTCGGGTCAGCAGGAGAGCATCAGAACCAGCCACCACGGAGGCTAAATAAACGTCTTAATTAAATTTTTCCTTGAATAAGGACACTTAGCAGCTACGAATTAGCAAGGCGTCATTGCATCGCTTCATTAATCTGGCCTCCCTACCAACCTCGACCCGCTACGGTGTTCTTCAGCTCTCCTGCAGCAGTAGCAGCTTAGGGCAGGAAACTGGGCCAACAAGTCAATCGCGATCCAAGTCTAATAACAAGCGGCATCCGTCGACTCCACTTGATGCAGCCACCATCACCCCCACCTCCACAGCTACCTACCAAGCTTCGAAGATGCAACTGCAGACTTCACCAAGTCACCAGGTGAGTGATTAATCCCCAACTTCCATAGCGCATCCCTCCCGTTCCTTGCTACACCCGTCCTTCACCCTTCCACACCCCTCCCACCCTCACGTCTTCATCCTTCTCGACCGAGATCGCTATTGATCTCATCCAACAATCTGACTTCTTGCACCCGTTCTACTGGCCCTACAACGACTGACGGCTCGCGTCGAACAACAGAGTGGCATCTCCTCTCCCTCAAGTCCTTTGTCAACTCCACTCCCGACACCGACTCCAATGCTCACCCTCGAGAGCGCGCCACCGTTTCTCCGGTGCCTAATCTCGATACAGTGGAGGAAGACTGCCATGATGTTGTGATATCATGCATAACAAAGATCCGCTCCGCAACCCCCTAATTATTTGCCAGTGGAATTTCAGCGGTTTTCGCCGCAAGGAAAACGCCCTCCTACAACAAATGCGAATTACAGGCGTCAATCCAGACATTGTCGCACTTCAAGAAATGAGCGGTACCTTTTCTCTTCCGGGTTACGACTACTTCACTGAAAAAAGAATCGTCAGGAAGAGAAAAGGGCATCAAACACCCCCGCCTCCACTGAATTTAGTTGTTAGTTACCTACAGCGCACCATCCCCACCATTGAGGAAGAAATTCACACCTCAACTCCGGGACGAAGGAGCATGTCCTCACACACTCCACCTGTCGCGGCCATTGCTTCTCGGTTTTAAGCTGCTACTGGACTCTCTCCGACTCTAAAACCAGCATCCCGCCTTTGCACACGGCTCTCCCTGCCTCTAATATCCCCACTACTTCCGTCCTTCCTGGCCACTTCAACTGCCCACATCTTGCATGTGGATACGACGAAAACTAGACCGCTTCACCAGCGTCCATCACTTCGCCCTCGTGAATGACTCGTCCATGCTTACGCGTCAAGGCTATGGGACACAGTCTGACAAAAACCCCGATCTTTCATGGACTCACAGCGGTCTCCGCGCTTCATGGAATAATACGGGCAGTTCGATGGGGAGCGATCACTGTATTCCTCAAGTAACCCTTACTTCTGTGAAGGCACCTGTGCCCCTGCATTACTAACGGCTGCACACGCTCGGAAAAAGGAAAACGCAAACACGGAGCATGCCGGCTCGAACGGGGAGAGGAGGGAAGCACGAGAGGAGAACGGGAAGGGCTGCGAATCAACGGCTCCTGTGGAACCGGGTGACCAGGCTTGGGAAGCTGTCTTCGCCCGATTTAGCGCAACCGGGGGTCTGCTGTCTCCCTCTCGCCTCCTGCTGCCTCGGACAGCGAGAGTCGTGTCGGACACTGCCAGTCGCTGCCCGCCCAGGGATCCTGCCGACGCTGCAGACTCTTCGTGCCTGTCGACCTAAGCTCAGGGCCTGCTGCCGCAGGGCAAAGATGCCTTGCCCGGGTGACCGGACCTGGGCGGCCGTCTCCTCCCTGGCGTGACCAGGCTTGAGAAGTAACGTAGCCACTGCTGCGGGAGATCCGCGCCCGGTATCCTGACGTCGCAAGGTCAGGCCTTGGACGGTACATGACCGCGCCGCGTCTCCAGGAACGGGCAGCTGCGATGTCCTCCGGGACTGCTCATCGGTCATCGGCCGTACTAAGTTCGCGCCACAGATACACCGTGGTCTCCTCGCTGAACTGGACGTTACACATTCGTGAAATACTTTCACTCATTTCTAGTGTGTGTTGTTATCCTTCATCCTGTAGTGTACCTGGATAGTTTTCATTGGAAATGTTTTTCTTCTGCTCGCGCTCATGCTTGGTCTGGTATAGTTTGCTTGATCCTCCGCGGTCCCACTTCGAAGGACGTTGGTACCTGCTTGTGGTACTTTTCATCCTTACAATTTTCGAGCGATGATCCCGGCCACCGAGACCACATTTGCCTCCCACTATGCTTGTTGACTGGCCAAAGGTTCCGCCGGTTCTCGACTCCTTGTCCATTTCAATTGAGGACACCGAAAACTGGTGTACTACCATTACGAAGGCTGTTTCTCAACACGCCGAAAATATCCGCCGCTCTCCCGATTGTCCATACATTGACACTCACTTCTACGGGCTATGGAATCAACGTCGCCGGGCCATAAAAGCTTGACGCAAATGTAGGCCTAGCCACGCGTTGAAAATAAAAGTTGCTGACCTAACGCAAGCAGTTCAAGATTACGCTGACCGACTATAGCCTACAACAACTGGCTTCAGCTCTGCGATGAAATGGTCGATAAACTTCACGCGCACACCAAAAGTCTGGCACATTATGGGCACCCTACCTGGGCAGGGTAAGCCTTGCAGTGCTCTTCAAAATCTCCAGCTGGCGCTCCCAGTCTCTCAAGAAGAGCTAGACGAGCAAATCGGAAATCAATTTTCCCACCCTCTAATTATCCGCTCAGCTTTCCGTCATTCCCTTACACGGATGGCAAAGAAAACAACCGAGGAATGAATTCCGGCTTCACGTTCGCTGAAATTCAGGCTGCTCTACGCTATCTCAAGCAGAACACAGCACCCGGCCCCTAAAAAATTACCTACGGTATGCTCCGTAACATTCCGGGCACAAAACTTGATGAGCTCATTCAGATCACTAACACTCTTTGGCGCTCTGGGGAAATCCCTGCTGCCTGGAAAGAGGCACAAGAAGTTATGATCCAAAAACCTGCAAAATCCGCTTTGCTCATCAGTGCGACATGTGGCTCGTCCAGCTCCTACAACAATTGAACCCAATTCCCCACATGCTTTACCGCGTATATCACTCGTTGCAATAATGAACTCCGAGAACAAGAACTCCGCCTAGTCATTGAAGCACTCGTTTGTTCTGGAGAAATGTACGCCTACTCCTATTAACGACTCCCCGCTTCTCAAGCAAGCAAACTGAAAGCTTCTCTGCGTCGCTTCAGTCGATTGGCGATGGGAGTTGCCATCTACGCCGCAAACGCTCTTGTCACAGACACCGCGTTTTTCAAATCCCTGGACGAACACGCGGCAGCACACTGCCGAGACGAGATTCACCGTCTTTCTACCTCTTAACAAGGCAGAAACCTCATCAGCCTTTGTGGACATTCGGTAGCCCACCTGCCTCCGCTCCAACCATCTGTTCCCCCATGGAAAGCCTCCCGAGTCTTACCGCAAAACCCATCCCAAGCCACATGTCACCAACGAGAAATTCCAGGCGGCGTGAAGCACTGGCCAGTCATTTAACTGCCCTGGGACACGACACTTATTGTACCGTCGTCCATATCCTGCAGCATCAAGTTTTTAAGGCGGAAGCCTTTAATGCCTCATACAGTCGTTAGCAGACGCGTCGGCAGCCGTGTCGACAGACGCGTCGGCAGGAGTGTCGACAGACGCGTCGGCAGCCGTGTCGACAGACGCGTCGGCAGAAGTGTCGACAGACGCGTCGGCAGCCGTGTCGACAGACGCGTCGGCAGAAGTGTCGACAGACGCGTCGGCAGGAGTGTCGACAGATGCGTCGGCAGCCGTGTCGACAGACGCGTCGGCAGATTCGTCCGCCTTTCGGTGTCACTGCAGGTTCCAGCATGAATAAAGGCGCATCTAGTGAATGCATGGGCTTCATAAATAAAATAAAAGGAGCAAAGTGAAGAAAAATAAAAAAAAAATAAAAATAAGAAAATAAATAAAAATAAAAACAAAATAAAAATGATGTGAAAATAAAAATAAGAAACAATAAAATTAACAAAAGGAGCAAAAATAAATAAGAAACGAAATATGAAAAATAAAAAGTAAATAAAAACACTTTAAATAAAGCACTTTAGAGAGCCAAAGTGCCCCCTGAATTTTTTACTGCATTCGTCAGCAGTCGAAGCACCTCCCCACATCTACACACAAAAGTACCCTCCTCAACTGAGACAGAGGCACTGGTCATAGCAGAGGTGATCACCCTTCACAATCACTTCTCGTCCACCACACCATACGCCCAGACTCGCAGGCTGCTCTACAGGCATTGGAGGCTCAAAAACTTCCGCCGCATAACCAGGATACTTTGTTACACTACCTGACCGCCACCCTACGCTCCCTGTTCGTCTTGAAAGGATTCGTGGTCATCAAGGTATACTGGAGAATGAGCTTGCTCACGCTGTGGGGCAAGAAAAAATTCCACCGGACCCTCCGACTGCCTGGCCAGCCCATTATAATCCCAACACAGACAGCGCTACACACTGGCAGGAACTTCGGGAACGCCTTCACGAACAGCGGCGCCTACGACGAACCCTTCCCTCCCCCTTCCATTTCTTAGGCCGCGCCGACGCCACTCTCATCCGACAGGCACAGATGAGCTCCCTTCCCTGTGAACTATATACTCACTGTATCCTTTACAAACCTGGCAACCCCACCTGTCCCGTGTGTGGTGAGCATCGCTCAAACATTCACACGTATTGGTTAAGCTCCTGCGCCCCTGCGCCTCTTAACTCCTCTACGATACCTCGCTGACACCTCGTGCCTCCTTCCCATCACCTCACGTATATAGGCTCCATGAACCGCTCCACCAGCCCCTCTGCAGCCCGTCCTCTGGCCGCTTCACGTTGTCCGCGTCCGGACCATCCAAACGACACGTGATCCCACTGCGCCTCGACCGCTGGCCAACTAAGGCTCGGACTTGAGCTAAAGAAATATAATTTTCCTTCCCCTTCCTGGAAGTGCAAAACGGGATAAAAGACAGTGCGTGCCTGCACGTTTTTGCTTATGCTATTTAGACCTAAGTATGGAGATTGTCTGGGAGAAGATGCGAGGGAATCGGCAGCCATTACTTGATAGCCTAGTTTCGTGTATCACCGCAGATCAACACTGGATCAAACGCGCTACTACCGTGGGCCGAACATACCTCCTCAAGCGTTCCCGTGGGCTTGCGATTTGACCCGGAAAGCTTAAAACGAGCTGCCACGTGGGGTTATTTCCTTTACGAATACGAAGGATCAGCTTTCTACCGACAGAGAAACGGCGTATCCTGTGCTAACGCCAGTTGTTTTCAACTTGCCATCGAAGAGTCAAAATAACTGCCCTTTAACATTCCTCACCGGTTCTGGCTTTCCTAAAGAAAGAATGCATCGAGAGAAGCACGCTTAAGGTTGGGTTCATTTTCGACGCGATGTCGAAAAGCTATTTCTGGGGTCATGGCGAAAACACGAGACATGCAACAAATACCTACAAAATCAAGTCTTCTAGTTTAAATGAAATAAGACCAACAACTGTCGTCGATTGATTACCGATCAGCAGTTTTAAAGTTTGCTCTTTCAGCAATTTTCTTTAATGTTTTGAAAAGTTTAGGCTTACAACAGTATATTTGTTTATCGATTACTGCTTTCTACTTTTTTCCGGGAGGAGTAGTAATGACGGCGAACAACTTACCCGCTTCTCAAGCCACTTCCTTTATGTTTTTACGAAGTGTTTGTAAATCCCGACTTTGCGCGTAACGCAAATAAGCAGGCTATAATTAACGCAATTTTCGTACTACAGCCGGTATACACTATATGCAGTGATTAATTCTCGTCGAAAAACAGCATTCTTACAAGACTTTCCGAACCTGATACACATTCCGAAGGGAGCAGGTGAACCGACCGCGAATCTGTACCATTCCTGAAGCTACACTGTGTTTCTCACGCTTTCTTTGTCGACTGTACAGTCGCATAGAGAAGGCCGCACTTGAAGATAACATTCAAAGTCGTGGCCTTCCATATCCACAAGTGTGGATGCGGAACTCGACTAACAATAGAGCTTTCGGCTTTGTTCATGCAGCATGCGTTCCAAAGACTATTGTTTCCGACTGTACATAAAAATTGTATAATCTCAGATCCTGCCATAATCAACATTATGAAGGCAATTGGCATTAAAAAGTCATATCCAGGAACTCTGCACAAAAGCATTTTTCCAAAAAAGAAGAGTTAATGAAGGCAATTTTTCATATACAGGGTGTTTCAGGGAAGTCTTCAAGTAATTCTCAGAAATAGGATCTTTGAGTGAAAAATATGGCTTTCGAGGCATGGTATTCCCAGGGTTGGCGGACACCAGATTATCCTCTGAGCTAGTAAGCTGGTTGACTGATTTCTAATATTAAACTTTTAACTCTTATAGTCAGGCGCCTGGTTGCATCGAGACATTTGTAACCGGTTGTTAGTAATCGCCAGACAAGATTTCGTAATTTCGACTGCTTACGTGCACTAGAGGGGTTGCTTTGCCTGCATGTTCTTCGAATACGCATGTATTTTGGCACGATGTAGCCAGATTTTGTCGAGCCACCGCAGCGAGGGTGTTCACGTTTTCGAAATTCTAAAAACTGATATGGCTATGACTAACGGCCCGCTACAAATCTACAAATCGGCCCGCTACAAAAGTCAATTCTTGGAACTTAGTTAACCAGCTTAGTAGTTAATTTGATTCACCGGTATTTTGGTGCGCCAAACCTGGCAATCCCATGCCATACAAATGCCATTTTTTTACCTCAAAATTACTACTGTTAAAAATTATTTAAAATCTCCCCTTAAACACCTGGTATTGCAGGATTTCTCTACAACAACGAATACTTCCGCAAATCTCCCATCGGCAGGCTTGCATATTTTTGCTCGTAGAGTTTTTGATATCGTCAGAAACTTGCCCGATTGGTTTTCTATGGCAGTCTTAAATGCTCGATGCGAGCGATGGTAAAACTTTAAAAGGAGTATTTTGCTGCACATAAAAACAACGGACCATTGCCTTCAATATTTCAATAACGTTAGCTTATTCTATTGCAATATTCAGAATTTTTTTCCAAGAATGCTGAGCATTAGCCCAGTTCTTCCTCTATCGACAAAAATTTAGTCTTCGCCGTCTGTCTTTTGTTCCGTGGGACGCAGACGTCTCTAACAATTACTTCAAAGTCTTCGTGCCTGCAAAACGAAATACACAGCGGCTGATAGCATGTGCTGATTTTGACAGTAGAGAGGCTGTGCACATGCCTTACGAAGTCAGGAGCCAATCATCAGGCACGTGCTTTGCTTCCAACGTGGCTTGTGCCGTCAAGACGTGTGGTATACTTCGAATGGAGCCAACTAGTGTGAGTAACCGCGCCCAAGACCAGTAAAGTGAACTCAGCCAAGAAACGTAAACACAGACTGCATATATGAGCGTAAAGACTTTGTGATAGCGAGAACTGCGCTGTATATTCCTTTATATTCCCTAACAATATGTACTCTGTACAACATAAAACTTAAACGTGCATAGTCGCCTGACTATGCATGGGGAATTACGATTGCTGATTATTTCTTTCCAGAACAAGCTCTGCTATGAGCGGCGAGATAAACTGAACATTTAAAAACACTCGAAATATTTAGTTTCAAAAGTACACGAGAGGTGGGACCATATTGTTGAGCATCATTTTCATGATTAGAAGGGCCACCTTAAAATGCCTGCACAGCCAGGGCTACCACCCAAGCCATCTACCCGACCTAAACGTTTACACAAACGGGCCTCAATATCGTCATCATTATCATCAGCCTGACTACGCCCACTGCAAGGCAAAGGCCTCTCCCATGTCTCTGTAATTAACCCTGTCTTTTGCCAGCGGCGCCCAACATGTCCCCACAAACTTCTTAATCTCAACCGCCCACCTAACATAACTTTCTGCCGCCCCCTGCCACGTTTGCTTTCTCTTGGAATCCACTCCGTTACCCTTAAAAACAGCGGTTATCTTTCCTTCGCATTACATGCACTGGCCAAGCCTATTTCTTCCTCCAGATTTCGACTAGTATGTCATTAGCCCGTGTTTGTTGCCTCACCCACTCTGCCCGCTTTGGTCTGTGAATGTCATTTTCTTTCCGTAGCTCGCTGCGATAACTAATGGGTTAATGCGCATATATGCAAAATTGGTCTTCCTCTACTTAACACTTATAGATCCCCGGGAGTCCTCATCCCTGGGATTAGTGCACCATTCTACGAGGTGAACAACAACAACAACGACAACTTAAGCTGAACCCTTTGCAACCTGCTAAAACGAGCCTGTACTTCTTTCTTCATTTCGTACCGAAGGGTGTCTGTACAAAAAAAAAAGTTGGCAGAGACACTTTAAGATTGCTTACGTGTGAGAAGGCGTGAGCCCGGCCGTTCACATTGTGAACGCAGTGGCCGTGTGGCGCGGCGTGACGTGAGCCGATGCCGCGCAGCTAGCAATTGTGCCTCTGCATGGCTCTACGTAGCCGCCGCCTCGACGCCGCCGTACCCCTTCTGATCTGCGCGCTAACTTCATGAAGGTAGTTGCCGTCGTACCGCGGAGGCGATAACTGATGGGTTAATGCCCATATATGCCTCTACTTAACATTGATATATCCCTGGAAGTCCTCATCTCTGGGATTAGTGCAGCGGTTAAATGATGCTCCACTGCCTTAGGATGGCAGGTCCTGCCACCGGTGGGACTTGTGTGATCCAGGTTGTCCCTAGCAACCTCACACGACCACTCATTAATTTAACCGCGTCCTGCAGTTTGCATGAGGACGCCATCTTTTATGGTAGCATACAGGCTTAGCGCACGCACACAGACGAGCTTTCACTCGATGGGGCAAGTAGGACTTGAGCCTTACAATGTCGAAACAAGGTGCCGCCAGAAAAAAAAGAAACAGCATTCAGTAATTTGATTTCCGTCCTGGCAGCTGCTTCTGCTTTTAAAAACGTTGCACTCGCTGCGAACGTAGCTGGTACGTCGATAGACAACGCGCATGACAGACAGGCACGTAGTCAGAAATCTTTTTGTGAAGTGTCCAAGGCCATTTTCTGTATCGAGGGGCGGAGGTTGCGATACATGTCCAAAAAGAGCACTGCTAAGAGAATTGGGGGGGGGGTGCGTGCAGGCTCCCTTCTGCCCCCAAGCACACACGCACACCCTGGATACATCCCTGTGACGATAACTTCTTTCTGAAGCACCTTCCTTTACAGTACGCCGCGCCGACGTCTCCGCGTTTTCTAAATCCTCGTGGAGCTACTTCATAGCAAATATTCAAAAGTCACACAGCGGCAACCGCAATTCGCAATCCGCCAAACAATTCTATCGTACGGTATCGTACTGGCTCTTCCACGTCTGATCAGGCGCGTTCTCAGGAAGCTGTCAACGACCATTTAGCGCTGCAAATGCAGCCACCGGGCGACGTGAAGCATTTGCTTACTTGTCCACGTCATGGTTCCCGCAACCTTGTAGTCTGTAGTATGAAGGCCGTGGATGCGACTGAACTGGCCTCGAACGATGTCTTCGATTCGCGTCTGTACTTTTGTAGAAGACTTGAGCACAAGCAGGTCTCGAAGGAAAAAGTACATTCTCTCGTCGGGTGCCGAAACTGTGGTGATGAACTCATTTCGAGTAAAATTTGCTTCTGGAACATCAGAGCACGTCGTGATCCCCCCTGGAAAGTGATCAACGTGCGCATGAAAACAGGAGCTTCGGGGTGGATTAATTTTATCGTTTTTTTTTATTTTATTTATGGATACTGCGATCTTGTACACAAGATCATAGCAGGTGGGAAACAATGTATTAAGATACAAAAATACAGACACATACGAACAAAACATAATTGCACACAGACAAATCAGAATTGCACATAGAATTGCACGGAGAACAAAACAGAATTGCACATAGAAAAATCAGGAAGAAAAATACCGCGGCAAGGTCATAAAGAAACAATTATTTCAAATACTCTTCAACCAAGTGCAACGATCTCTGCCTGACAACATCATCCGTAAGGTTATTCCAATCAGTGATGGTCCTTGGAAAAAAAGAATATTTAAAACAATTAACTCGGGAATTTAATGGCGTTATGGAAAGAGAATGGCGATTTCTAGTTTGGTACCCCGAGGAATAAGCAAGGATATTAGAGGTGTCAACTTTGAGATTATTATGAATTAATTGAAAGCAAAAATTTTAAGCGACATATATGCGATTTTTATTTTTATTTATCGTGATGGTGATTCATCACTTATGGTGATTCATCACCGCTTGTCAACTCAAGGAATGGCAAACACGTTGCAGGGCTTAAATTCATCCGCAAACCTGTGCCCTTTTTTGGAAGCAAAATTCTTCCTGCATGGTCAGGTCAGATGAGCTGTCGTTATAATTTGTGCTTGTTTCTAAAGCACTGCCAGTTATGTAAACCCGGCCTTGGCAGTAAGCAAATTTTGTTTTGTTCTAAGGATGTCATTTGTTCTAAATCCACGTTTTTCTTGAACCAGTGTAAACAGTATTGTTAGAGTATTGAACCATAGCTACACTTCCTAGTGCACTGCATTTGAAAAAATGATGTTCTCTGCTACACGTCTCACGAGGACTTCGTGTTCACAGCATGAGCACGGCAGACTGCGTTCCTTATAGTTTACGTAAGTATTGGGCAGGCCCCCATCGGAAATAAAGGCACTGACCGGTCTAAAAACACAGCATAAAATTTGTTGCTGTCACAATTGATTTGTAACGTTTTTTACATGAATTTGTAGTCGCAACAAAAATTTCTGTGGTAACAACAGATTTTGTGTAGTCACTGCCGAAACGCACTATAGGAGTGCAGTCTACAAAACAGCACTACAATGAAACTGCACTATTAGTCTATTAAAGAAAAATGCCGTTACCCCAAAGCCACAAAACATTTTCTAGCTTTTCTGACACGATTCTGTCGTTTTTCGTCTGGGAGGGGCAAAGATTGAAGTAGTCAGCCGAGCATTGAAAGGAGATACAATTCTCAGAGATTTTGTGTAGTGAAGGTGATTGCGGAAAAGGCGTGGGCATACAAAGTGATTTCAACATGAAAATTAAATTGGCCGGCGACTGCGCTTCCCGGCAACGCGCTTTTTGAGGGCAGCTGCCGCGGAATTTGTACCGTAGGCAACGCAGGGTTTCGGCTTGGGCAGCGTACAGCGGTCCGCCGCCGTTAAGCCTCTCCTCGGGCGAACTGAGGATGGCGCGCGCACCGTGGCGCCATCTCTTAGCGGGTCGCCGTCACGGAGCCCGTCTTTTTACTGCCGCCGTACTCTCATCCTCCGCTTTCCTCCTCGCATCCTCTTAGCTATTGCCGTACCTCCGCTAGGCTACGCCTATGCTCTCTTTCATCACCCGCAACTATGCTGCTTGTTCACTTATCCGGCTACGCCGAGGCCGACGTCGAGGGATGCTGCTGATCGGGCGCTGAAGAGCTGCGCTTTAAAACAAAATGGAAAATAGTGTAACCTAAAGCAACAGGCTATTTACCGGTAATGAACCAAAAGAGGCACTGAAATTCAGATGACCTACGAAGTCGAAAAAGGTTTGGTTTATTCGATTTATTGAATTTAACGTCCCAAAGTAACTCAGACTATGAGGGACGCCGTTGTGAAGGGCTCCGGAAATTTCGACTACCTGGGGTTCTTTTAACCTGCGCTTAATATTTTATTAGCTTTATTATTATTTTATTAGCTTAATAAATGCGCTAAGGCTGTGATCCCGTACAAATGTTATACTCACTGCGTATAAACTACTTTTAACGCACACAAGAGAGGGGTATGTGATCCAATAACACTTTTTTCCAGGCGCTCAAAAAGACGTCAAAAGAGATGAATGAGTAGTATGGTAAGCGGAGGTAGAATACAGGGTGATGATTCGAAGACTAACAGCTCTCCAGAAAAATTCGGCTGCCCATCTTCACACAGCACGAAAAGAAAAATTTATCGCGCCGTGTTTGCGTGGAAATTAGCTTGTGTTGTGGAAACCCTGCACAGTTCTCCGGTCCACGAGCTACGGGGACGATGCCGGTGTACGTTCGTCTATATCCTCCTCTTGTAGGCTTTATTTCGCGCGTGTGCAGCACATCGAACCCTCCACGGTCGGAGGTTTCTGTTCCACACTGCATTTTTTATACGCTATTTCCAGTACGTGGTAAAAAAAAAAAAAAGCCAGCATAGCGGCAATGTTTCCGCTTGCTTTGCTTATCCAATAATTCTATCCGATTTATTTTTTGCCCATAAACCTGAATTCCAATGAAACCGCAGTCCAAGCAGTGCGACGTCTTGAGCATAAAGCATTTTTTGTGCAGTACATTAGGGTTTTGGGTTTTCCGCGATGCGAGTGACGCTTTTGTTGTTTCAGGTATATGGAATGTATGACCCATGATAGCAGTTTTAAATCAGATCAAGCCCTGTTGCTGTTATGCTTCACACCTCACCCTCCACCCGTCTAGGCGTCGCAGCGGGTGTGCGTTTCCGCTGCTGGTCCCTGGGTTGCGGGTTCGATCCCACCCGCTGTGGCCGTATTTGGACTGAGACGAAATGCAACAGCACCCGTGTTCTGTCCAATGTCAGAAGACGTTAAAGAACTTCAGATGGTCAAATTTAATTCTGAGCCCTCCATTAAGCCGTCTGCCGTAGCCCTTGTGTCGCTCTGAACGTCGAGCCCTGCAAATTTTTCGTCGCCCTCTTCTTTTTAGCTCTGCTATTAATTCCATGGGTTTGGTACAGAGACATAAAGTATGCGACGACAGCTTAAAAGAAAAATTCGGAGATCTCTGCGAGAAATTCTTAGGTGTGCACAGTGCATCGGCTCAAATTTATTCAGTTACGTAAGGAAGAGTTTTAAAGAAGTCATTTATTGCGTACGGCATAGCTCCTAATCTTAGAGCGGCGATAAGAAGCGCACTGGGTAGGCAAAGGAATAAAATCTAGGAGCATTCAGGTTAACTCGATGATGCGATTTTCTTTCGATCGTCAATATTTTAATTTCATGTTCTGCTCCAACTCTTATTTCATTTTCTCTTGCGCCACAGTTTACTCCAATTCCGAATCTATTCTAACTCGGTTCCCTCTAAGATCTGATTCTATTCTTATTCTATTTCTAAGTTTTATTGGATCAGTATTAGTCATTTTCATTCTAAGAGCGTGAGCCCTTATTCATCACGTTTCTCGATTTCTTGGGGTCTGCTACCACCCTTCGGCGCGAAATTTTATAAGTCCCAGGAGTTCAAGATGGCGGCCCATCGATATAGCGGTAAATCGATATAGCAACCCAATTGGTGATTTATGGTGACGTCACTGATTTTTTGACGTCATTTTTTTACTGATTGTTTACTGATTGTCGCTGATTTTTTTAACTAGTCTCGTGACTATGTTTAATCGATGTTAACTCAGTAATTAATGAGGAATCATAAAACGAATTATATATTTGGAATCCTCGATATGAGTAGAAAAGCTTAGACCCCAAAATTAACTAATGAATTTAATATTTAGTTATGATTATGCTTATAATTAATTGCTTAGAATTAACTAACCGATAACGTCCTGATCTAACAGAGATTCTTAACGGGCTCGATGAGTAGGACATGTTAAAAACCAATGTTGTCTAATTCGGTTAATATTTACATATAGTTAGGCTTATCATGGCGGCCATGTCGTCAGCACTCGGCAGCTCACAATTTCGTACCTCATTGCGACCGGGCACCTACCGCATTGAGGAAAGAAAAAATAGCACTTCAAAGATTCGAAAAGCTTTTCGGCCCAAATTTGTCAAAATTATCCGACCTCGGTAGGAGCCCGCTCGCCGTAAGGTATGGAAAAGTAGCCTAATCATGTGGCAGTACATCACATGGACGACAGATGGCGTACCAACAGCTAACGCTCGTAACTCCAACGTCTTCCAGACGGTGGTGGCATTTTTTTTTTTTTGCTCAGTCAGTCTTAGTCCGGCCTCTTCTTCCCCTCCCCTAAAGTAGTCGGCACATTTCACTCCCTCCACCTGCTAAGCTTCCCAGGTGGAGGCTCCACAGAGACGCTGCCGCCGCTGCCGACTTCGGTCAGTCTTTCTCTTTCATGGTCCCCCTAACGCTCCCGCATTACAAAACGCGAGATGCGTTCGGACTTTATTTGCAGCATCCCGGCGCGAGGCAAGGCGAGGGGTCTGCGTCTGGTCTCAGGTCATCTTAGTTTACGGTGTTGGGTGCGTGCTTAGTCTTTATTGCGGCAAACTTCTCCAGATTGGTCAGTTTGATGGAACCCTTACGACAAATTGGAGTTTACATGTATCATTTATTATCGCCATCTGTTCACAAAAAGGATGCCTCAAATGAAAACGCTAGAAAAGTTCAAACAAATTAAACACGGGTATTACCCCCATGAACCGTTTTCAGAAATAAGCTGCGATGACGTGGATATATTTTCCGGCACAAAAATCTCTAAGGCCACACTACACAGCCCTTCTACTTCTAACCAGTGGCCAGGGGGTTTGTAACTGGGCCGACATCATCACTGTCAAACGTCTGAATAGAACAGGGGGAGAAAATGCTTCATTTTGAACTGAAAATTCCAGCTAAATAATACACTTTTTGCTGCCGGACGCTGTTTACTGGCTAAATCGGTCATTGATGGCGAAATCTGCATTTAATTTTTGGCCTTTTCTATCTTATGAAAGGGCTGTTTGCCCTGAAATTATCGCTTCCTTATTTAAAATGCGGTGATCTATCGATAGAGGCTGACTTCAGTTTCTCCTAAGGTGTTCTACCTTGGTCGCTTCATGGACTCAAAATTTGAGACTATGAAGCTATATCGTAGTCGAAAAAAATGTCAAAACCACGTCAGAAATATGACAGAATGATTTGTTTTCCTGTCGTAACTGGAGATATTTCTGTACTTCTGCAGTATTTTCTGTAGTACTGTAGTTTCTTCTGTAGTGCTTTTTTGCAATCTGTGGTGGCTTTCGATCGTAACTACACAAAACTCTGTTGTTACTGCAAAAACGTATGCTGTCACTACAAGCTCACGCGCAAAGATATTACAGAAAATATATTGTGACGGCTGAAAATTTTCTGTTGTGTTTTTGGAGTGGGGTTGCCTTGCTTCTTTTCTGCGCCGCTGCCACAACAGGGGAATGTCCGAAGGAATCTGGAATACCCTAATATTTTTTCAGCTCAGGGAGGATATAATTTTCCGGACAGGCTGGACGAGAGGTGCGCTTGTGTATTCGTTCATGCAGAAGCGTGTAATGGACTACTTTCATGTGTGCTATTTGAAAGAATTATCAGCGATCTTCGGTACCGCCCACCTGTCATACAAACCTATTCATTTCGAAACAGAAGCATCCTCTGTTCTTTTAAAACAGCTATAATTCGTTAACTCTGTCAGGTAATGCAATTAAATTTGGAATGCCACAAAAATTAACAAAAAAAAACAATCGTATCTCAACTTCCTTAAAGAATTTTAATCGGAAATTTTTCAAGAAATGAACGCTGTTCTAGCTGCACTTCTGCGCTCTTCGGTTGTATGAACGTCTGGTCACGGTATTGGCTTCACTGAGAAAGAAAAATACTCTGAAGGAAAGGAGGAGAATAAAAATAAATGAATAATATCTAATTTATTTGTTTTTAAAGTGGATGCAGCAAGGAATAAAATGAAAAATTTTTCTTTTTTTTCTCCTCGTTAAATAGGCAGCTGAAAGCATTCCTTCCCCTAATGCGCGAATGTTGACAGCCTTAGAGCACTTGATTCGACAAGTGAGGGCTAAGTGAGCAGCCTAAGTCTGCTTCCAAATAGGAATGAAGCTGCACAAACGAATTCATATCACCAAACAAAATCAAATGCAATAATTGCGTGATGTTTGCAGCGAAAACATTCGGTCAAACTATTTCTCACCCTTTTTAAAGAACCAGAGGAAAAGAACAGCTATTACAGGCTTGACTTACCGTGATTGCGCACGAGGTAGTTGCGTTTAGTTGCAAAGTCCTGGATGTACGTTATGACGTCTCCTCTCTTGGTTACCCTGAAGGCCGACTTTTTCTGGAAGCTGTCGTACACTTCTTCAAAGAGTGTGACTTCGGAGTCTCTGCGTATCCCATTTAAAACGAAGTCTTTCCTCGTAAATTCTCCTAATGCGGCAAAAGAGCCGCTATAGAACGGTGCACCTGGTGAAATAAGTACAGTGTTCGTTAATGCGCATACACTAATATATTTCATAGAATAGTGCTTTTGCTCACATATCAAAGGAGTTCCATGCCGATACAAAATATACAGAAAAAAATTCGCACTCGAAGCAGTAGGTTTGATACAACAGAAAAAAACAAAGCAGAATGCGCCCCTTTGTAAGCGACCGCAAGATTTTTGAGTAAAAACAACATACATTAAGGAAAACGATAAACTTGAGTCGGTGCACAGCGTTCAGGTATTTGCAACATATCATTCTACGACTTTACTATGGCTAAGGAAACATTTTTGTGTATCGCAACTATAAGGTTCAAAATTTGTTTTCTATGACACGTAAAAATTAACCATGCATGCAATGAATTTTTGACGCAATAAGCCAAAATCTCATAGGTAAACAATGATTTTTTTACCTTGAACGTCTATATGCGTAGCACACAGGACTATGAGAAAGAGGTGACACAGTTTCGCCATTAGGAGCAACTATCAACGCCGGAACAGTAAAGTGAGAAGCCCGTCAAAGATGGTCACTATGCTGCTAACAACATCCAGTCTTCGGTGCTCGAATACTAAGCGTTACTGGTACGGCCAGCGTAGGCATCGACGCCCATCAACTCTTCCATTGCCATAATGCTCACTATTGTGCGATATCACGATAACAACGCTTATCTCTGCACCGACGACGCAGCAATCGTTTTGAGGAGGTAGCTCACTACTGTGGGCGCAACAGAGATTAATTAGAACGATAAAACAATACATTACGCGTACACACGTGCCACCATGATATTGAACTAGGTAAGCTTCATATATCTCACGTGTGTGCTTTCCGCAATATTTTTTCAAAATTTTCGTTTTGTCGAGGGTTGGCACGCAAGAGCATTTTCTACAGTGAATGAGCAGTTGAGTGACTTCGAGTGTTCCATCAGACGCTCGTTGATGCACCTTCCTGTTTGTCCAATGTAGGACGCATCACGCGATAGCGGTATCTCATATAAAGCCGAGGCCACACAGGGTTTTAGATATGGTGCCTTGTGCGTAATCTTGCACGCGCTTTTCCGCTGATCTTCTTGACTGACTCTTTTACAGAGTCCTCCTAATTTGTTGGGCGCCGGAAAAGCTACGCGTATTCCGTGTTTCCCGGCTTTTTTCTTGAGCCCGTGTCTTTCCTCGTGGCTTTCCTTCACCGATCCGAAGCTCTCGCAGTAATTTTTCTGCCAAGCTAGCGAGGAGCGACATGGGGAACAACGCGTCTGTCAACAGTCCGACTTGAGCCTGAAAGCTGGTCGGGACGGTGTGAAAGCGCGATCTTGGAAGTGCGTTCCTTAGAGCTGATGTGGCAATGCTGCGCTTCACTCGTTTTTTTTTCTTTATTTGTTCCTCAGACAGTGTCTAAGAGGAGGCCAAGGCTAACGGCTAAGAGCCTGACGAGGCCTTGGCCCCTTGTACAAATTTTTGCATCAACGAACAGAACTCAGGCATAATACTTCGGCCAGTAGCAGGGAAAGAATGTGAACAATTCTTTAAAAGGCAAAATTTTACCGTCCTGTACATCAGTCTCACACGATCCAAAGTTGTAAGAAAACGCGGATTATGTAAATATATCCAGGTTTGCATACAAAGGGCACAGGCAATAAGAAACATCAAGTGCAAAACCGGCACTACAAACATCAAAACCAATACACAAGAAAACAAAGCCGAAAGTGCGCTGACGAAAACGGCAGGAGGCTCTTCATAGAGCGTGGCACGTATCTCCAGCAGGTGTGATCTGGTGTGATTATGAGGCCTCCTATGCGGATTAAAAGGCCTCATGCCCTCATGCTAGCCACGTCCCTTTTTTTACCCAACCGCACGCCCAATATCCATCCTTGACCTGCATCTTGTTGTTTTCGTTTTCTCACGTCACTCTTCCCACAGGCATCGTTCCTTGTTAAAACTTCTATAGCTTTTAAGAATTTATGGCTTTTATCCTGCACTCATCACCACCCCTGACGTTGACTCAGCTGACAGCCTGCTTCCAGGCTACTTAATGTGTGTGCACCCTTCGAATAAACTTCAGTTGTAAGTCAGCGCCTGTGTTGTACGTTCATCTTTCCTGTGTCTGCGCTATTCCATTTTAAGAATTGTTTAACCAACTAGCCCTCAACAGCACCCTCGTAGAATATCCGTGTTGAGTTACGTGTATTCGGTAATGGCGGCCAATAGGCGGAGCTAGTTACTCAATATCCAGGGTAGTTGGGCATAGGCGCATTGGCAGCAGTAGCAGTGAAGACTGGCTAGTGGATTCGCGTTTTTTTTTTTCTCCTTTATGAAGTTTCCCATAGTAGACTTGCATTTCAGCGCTCACATCGACGATTGGCCTGGAAATTGTTCATAAATGTGAAAGAGGAAAAGTACGGCACTCCGTGTGCTCGCCGTCGTCGGTTCAGTTGTTTCGCATTTTGCACAAGATCAAGCCCACACAGTACCCAAGTTACTGTTATTGGTGTGGAGCAAGCCCCACACTCCACCATACATCTTGGGAATGCCAGTACAAACCGGACAAAACGTTGATAGTACCACACCCGACACACGAGCAGTGGGAAACGGCCCTGACCAGCGGCAACCTAGACCAGCAAGCCTGAATCATCCAGCTAGTACGCAAGTCAGCTGCCACAAGGGGAGCCCTGAACTAGGGGTCCCGAACACCCGTCTCCTGCGAATTAATCTATCCTAATTAAAAGTTTTCCCTCTATCTCTCTCGTACAAGTAATCGACATTCCAGAGTCAGTAGCGCGTACGCACCTGAGATGAGATTATGACAACTTGCATCACGCTAATCCGCCCGAAAGTTGAGTACGCTTCTACCATATGAAATCCTCAACAAGCATACGTCATAAACAACACTGAATCCCTGCAAAACCGTGCTATTCACTTCATCTTTGAAGATCATTCAACCTTCACCAGTGTCACAGCATTAAAACAACGTGCCGAGTTGGAACCACCATCATGTCGACGCCATTTCGCTCGCCTAACCTTACTTCACAAACTGCATCACCATCCCACCCTCCACGACGACTTCTTTTTGCCACGCCCTGCAGTCTTTCCTCGCCGTGACCACGATGACAAAATACAACGCATAACGTGCCGTTCATCGCTTTACGAGAAATCATTCATTCCTCGCACCATAATAGACTGGAATAACCTGCCATCACACATAGGTACTGAGGTTAACTTACAATTCTTTCAGCATTTGTTAAAGCAAACCATGGACTAACAGAGCAGAACGTTGGGCCAGTTGGTGTAGCGACATATTCAAGAAAACTTTGCGCAGAATAACACAAGACGGAGGGAAAAACACGTACACACTAAAGAGCGTACGTGTGTGTATACGTGTTTCTCCCTCCGTCTTGTGTCATTCTGCGCAAAGTTTTCTTGAACTAACAGAGTTTGTACTTTTGTTTTTTTTTTCTACATTATAGTTTACTTCGTATTTTATTCTGTGTTGTTTGTCGTATTATTTGTCTGCTTTCATAGCTTCATTTCATACTTAGTTATTACATGTATTATTCGTTTTATTTCAAGTGCCTGTGCCGTATTTCACTGCTTGCATCCCCCCCCCCCCCCCTTCCTATGTAATACCCTCGCACGAGGGCCCTTAGGGGTATTGTAAATAAATAAACTCGTATTATGAGCGCAACTCTTTTTTTGAGCGCGGGCACACTGATATTACAGACCTGGTGTCCCAGCTAAATCTAAACAACCTTTCAAAAAGCACGAAATGTCCAAGCCGCGTGAAACCAAATGACTTTTCTTTAGGGTAACGTGACCTAGTCTGCAGTATTTTTGCTTCTTCAAAGCTAATTAATTAGTTAAGGCTAATTAGGTGACGTTTTAATCGTTGGCTCGAGACCAAAGTGTCAATGGAGAAGTTGTAGATCGCTTTGAAAAACATCTGACTGAAACGTTTGACCAAGGTACCGCTTACGTCAAGCAGGTTTTCTTTTTAACCAGCCTTAAACCATAACTCCCACAATAAGAAAATGCTGCCACGTGACAACGCTACTAGTTCAACATCCCAAGACGCGTCTTAGAGAACAAAATTCGTTTTTTCCGAAGTGCTCTCTCCGGTGAGCCTTTGCGTGCACATGAAGGCAGAGGTGTGAGCCAGCAGCTGGTCACGTGATAGCTTTAACGCCAATAAATAAAACTACGTAAATTGTTCTTAGGTTTGCTAGAGGGTTTTCAAGACGATGTACAACTTTCCCTTTGAAACTTTGTTTCTCAAGTCAATAATTTACAAGCTAGCTTATTAGGCTTAACTAATTAATTAATTTTGAAAAACGAAAAAGATAATGCAGACTAAGCCATGCGACTCTGCAAACAACTCAGTTAGTTTCACGGGGCTAGGATACTTCGTATCTTTTAAAAGCTTGGTTACATTTAGCTGGGACACCTGGTATATATTGAAGCGGAGAGAAAAAAAAACAGGGGGAGCACTCAGCCGGCGGCCATTTCAATATGTATTCACTCCTCTCGCGTACTCTCTCGCAATTCTTCGCCTTTACTGAGGCACACTCTCGTTCTTTTTTGGCAGCTAAAACTTTCCGCCGGGGAGAGGGAAGGGAATAGGAGAAGCACCGGACTCCCTCCGGTAGGTGCACATTTCGAGGCTGTCCCTTCGTGGGACCACAGTCTTGGAGAAAGGCATCGAGCACTTCCAGGGGCGTGATTGCTCCCGTAAGCAAGCGAGTGAACTGGTCGTTGACGACTAACGTTTGAAAGCATTTGAACGCGTAGGCAGCCGCTGAAGACAGCCCGACATTGGCAAAGTTGAGTCTACGGACCAAGGCCGCATACACGATATCGCTCTGGAGGGCCGAGGCTGCGGCGTTCGACCAATAGGCTGCACCGGACTGACGGGCGCTAACGGGACGACTGTGCGCGACAGCGGTACTGTTACAGAATGAGCTGGCTGATTGAAGCGGCAGCACACATAAACATACACAAACACGAAGAAGACTGGCAGAACGTAATGGCTAAAGCGCTACGCACAATCAGGCCCCGTCGCGCGGGACAGTTCAGTGCTACGGACACAGCGTGCATCGGCGATTAGTCTTAACCAGCGGAGACATGTAGCTCTTTGCGAGGAATGGTGGATTCACCGCACACTACTACACGATCTTCTGGCTGGCTGTCGTGGGAACACCGCATAGAGCCGTGATCGGACCACACTGTGGCGACGGCGACACATAGCCGCTGCGTTAGACTTTAAAGAACACGCAAGGTGTCTAGTTTTTAGTCGTTAATATCTCCATGCTGGTATGTGTCACGGTGGCACCAGAGCCGGAAATCCGAGTCTTAAAGCTGTTCCGTAGTAATCATGGGCGCCAGGGACATATTGTTTGATGTGAGCAACATGCTCCTGAAAGATACGGTGCACACCATGGAGCCGATGCTCGGGCAAATCCTCGAGACAGTATAGGTCACGGGACCCAGCCGGGAGCGACCCGGTAGGGGCCCCGGAATCCAGGCAAAAGCTTCGCGGCACGGCCAGTAGATAGGACTTTGCAGTAAAAAAGCAGCGAGCAAGCAGAGAAGTGGCGGAACCGCGCCAGAGGCCGCCTACGCATGCGCATGAGCTTGACTGAGGTTGCGCTGGGCGTCCAGGCGGGCAAGTTTATGGAGACGCAGTAAGACGGGAAAAGACGAGTGGCATGTCGAGAGGAATGCAGGGAATTCTACAACAGACGACGGAAAAGGGCGTCACAAGCGTTGTTTCATGCGTGGCAGCGTTGGCGACGAAAGCTGCAGCAGGGAAAAAACGGTCCGAGATGGTGCGGGACGGGGCAGCGCAGGCCTCCACTATATCCGTCAGGATGCGGTTGACACACTCCACGAAGCGATTGCACTACGGGTGGTTAAAGTGTGTAATGGAGTGGTGAATGCCCAGACAGCGGAGGGCTCGTTGAAATACATGCGACAGGAAGCAGCTGCCACGACTGCGATGGGATATTCCAGCACAACATACCAGAGAACGAGATTTCGTTCCACAATTAAGACGGTGCGACTGGATGACGTTTCGGGCACGGGAACTGCTTCGACTCGCTTGGAAAAGTGGTCGGTCATGACCAGCACGCAGTGTTGCCGGCGCGTGTCTTGGGGAAACGGCCCAAACGGTCGAGCTAAACCAGTTCGGAACGCGAACCTGGGGAGGAACAGCTTACAGGGGAGGCCCGGGTGTGCTCGCAGATGGATTCTGGTATTGGCACGTCTGGCACGATTGCACGTGTTCCCAGACGTCGCAGAACATATTAGGCCACCAAATGCGCTCCGACACGCGAGCGTAGGTCTTGGCGCGGCCGCGGTGACCCGCAGTGGGAGCATCGTGTAAACCGCGCCGAATCTGGGGCCGTAACGCTGCCGGAACCACCGCTAGCCACATAGAAGGTCGGCCACGTAGCCGCTTCACATGGTACCAGAGGGCGTCCTCCAACCGGTAGTCTCGGCGCAGCTTGCGGTTGGGCGCCCTAGCACCTGTGCTGAGAGAACGGATTATGGAAGCCAGGTGGGGATCATCAGCTTGCGCAGTCCTCAGTACACGAGAGCCGTCACGGGCAAAGGGTGGGGAGAAAAGAAATCGGCATCGGCACGATGGTAAAATCGTACACCTGAAGTTGTAGAGACCAGCGCCCGACCTTTGCTTCAAACTTTGACCCACTTTTCGCGTGTCACTCTCGATGTCTTCATGTTTCATGCTCGTTTTTATCCCCACGAGTAAAGCTAAACAGTCGACCTTGTCATGCATTTCTTCCACGGGTGTCTTCGTTCCACGTACTACTTCCAATGGTGCGCTAGTGCAGTAGCAGTCTAAACACAAATATGCCTATATGGTAGTAAAAAAGGATTAAACTGCCCTCTAGAGCACTGCCTTTTATAAAAGTTAGAGTACAGCTACCTTCCGTTTTACTCATTTCTGTTTACAGTGTACATTCCTTTGCTTCTACGGCTGCATATTTGATCACAGCTGGTAACGCAAAAATAAAAAAATCGCTTTATGGCAGGACACTTTACGACCTTTTCTGCCTGCACCAGGACTCTGCTTGTAATGAGTTCTTGCTAGAGTTAGGGATGAGGAGTTGTGCGTGCATGGTTTCTCCCTGGAAGCGCATCACGCAAAGAAAAGCCGGGCACACCAGGAATCCTGGAAGTAAGCTCAATAAACTGCTTTCCGCCTTCTCCAGCTGGTATTGCCGTGCGGAGGCAGTGAACGCGGTGACAGGGCTGCAGAATAAAATATCTGGTTGTTAACGAGAGCTCAGATTAAGACGTCCTCTGGGATCTGCTACGAGTCCCACGATCCACACGATGGGAAAGTTTGTGCAGTTCACCGGTTTTCGAAGAAAGTTAGGGACGCTGAAAGACTGTGCGTGCCGCAGCTAGTTGTAGGATGGCTCTGAGACGTTCGTGGTGCTCTTACCATAAACTCTCTCCCCGGTCATTACTTAATCCATTCATGACTCATGTTTACTGCGCTCTAAATAATTAAACACTGGAGGCAGGTGCAGAAAGGAGATTCCCTAGTTTGCCCGTATCCCGTTCAGGGAAGCAGGGTCTGTACTGCAGGTGAGCAGACTTTTCAGTTTTAACGAACATTTGCTGTCCAGGGAACTCCTCGCTGGTGACCCAGAAAGAAGATACGTTTAGTGACAGTGAGGGTACCTTAATTCAATTTTCGTCGCGGGTAAAGGCAATTTTGGGGTTTCTTGGGGACAACTGACGTTTGTTCGATAGTAAAGGATGGGGTTGTTCCGGTGAAAATTACAATACTCTATTTTTTTTTTTGGCGCCACTAGATTCAAAATTGTGACGTTTATGACGAAACGGACTCCGTGGTCCTTGATTAAAATTGGATGACAGTGTGTTTTAGCATGACAGATCGGGGATAAAAGCATTGATCTCGGTACAGTGACACCATTGCGTTGATTGGTTTTTCTCTAGGAGGCGTTGATGGGCTTTGTGACGTCAGTGTTTTTACAGGTTTTGGTGTGTCCACTGGCAGGTTTCCTTCTCCTGTTGCAGAGTGGTAAGACCAATATGACACAGCTTTTTAAATTTACGGCGCTGAAAATTTTCGGGGCAAGGAAGGCTATTCATGCTAGAAGAGCGTCTCACTGTGTGCTGTCGTAAATGGCGCTTTTCGGTAAGCCTGAAGGACAACCTGCACACCGATGACATGATTCACGTCTGTGGCCTCCTGAAAGAAATGACAACATCAATCGAAAAAGGTCAGATGGCTCGTACCGGTAGTCTTCAATGTCCAGGACAAACTGTGGCTTGTGATAGCCATCTTTTTTTTTCGTGAGGCAGTGCACTTGAGACCTACTCGGGTACGTGTACGAAACTGCTGTGTCTTGAAGGAGCACTGTAAGCACTGTAAGGGACACGAATAGCTGTCAGAGCTTTCTGCAGCGCAGCTTGAAGCACAATATAATGAACTGAAATCTCACTAACTCTGTGAAACTGTAACCTTTTGTTTCGTCCAAAAACTCAACAGCAGCAGATAGCGCTTCACGTGTGTCACAGCACGATGGTGACCATTGCCAGTATCGTGTTTGCCTGGTCTTCGTTACACTTGATACTATCAAAGTCATAATTCATGCTTTACTTCCGGTAGGAGGCATTCAATCCACTGTGTCAGTGTTTAATGCAATCATGTAATCCAGAATCGCGGCTGGCCGCACACAGTGACCTCAAAGCGTGTTTGGCGTAGCACTATATATAGTTCACTTTATACCATGCCGTGCGCATGCGCGCTGAGATTATTCGTAATTTGGACAAAACTGGCTTTTGCCAGCCGCGGCTTACAAACACGCATGCCATTTACAGCAGCGAAAACATTGTTTTTCAGGTCAAAACCCTCCAGCACTGACCAAAGACGAATAAGGTGCGTGGGCGTTGCATTTGGTAATTTAGATCACGTTTCAAAGCTTTCAATGAGAAGAAGTGTACTCTTTACCTTAAGATGCATGCAGGATGCTCGCTGTACCGCGGCAGGTTGGTTAGCTTAGCACATGAATTGCAGTTGGGCATCCTGTAGGCATCTGGAACTACATTCACACTGCGGCTTCAAAGCAAAAGCTATAATTGTTGTCTCACACAACCATGACTCTCCGCCGCAAACAACACAGTGGAGAAATTTCACCCGGACATTTAGAGGTAACACTCGCAGAAAACGGCGTATTACCGAGTTGCGCGCATCCAAGCAGGAGGCGACAATTTTGTCGCTTAATATAGGGCTATTTGAAGCTACAATGGCGAAGAAGTGAACGAGGCCACACAAGCGCAAACTTAGAACCGAAGCGTTTTTTAGACACGGGGAAATATGCAAAGACACACGCACACGCACGCACGCACGCACACGCACGCGCACGCACGCGCACACGAACACCCACCTACCCACCCACCCTCCCCCACACACACACACACGCACACGCACACACACGCACACACACGCACACGCACACACACGCACACGCACGCACACGCGCACGCACACGCGCACGCACACGCGCGCGCACACACACACACACACACACACACACACACACACACGCACACACACACACACACACACACACACACACACACACACACACACACACACACACACACACAAACACGTTTTATGAGCACGTGCGAGAAAATTACGGCTGTTACTACAAGCTTTGTGTTGTTCCTAAGACTGGGTGTCAGATTTGTAGTGCTTGTATAATTTCTATTATATAAGTGGAACACGAGAGCACCTTTATTCAGCGTTCGTGCCATTCCATTCCCGCACCCCAAAACAGCCCGAACTGTGTTTGCAACATTTTTTCTTGATTATGCTTGTCTCTCTTTGTTACCTCCTGTTACATCACTTTTTGCGTGCAGCTTAATTCGTTTTTTGCTGGATGCGGAGTCAAAGAAGGCACTGACTGACAAACACACGAAGAAGATTCGGTTGGAAATAGAACCGATAAAAGTAGCAGGCTTGACTTAACCTTTATCTCCCTCTTTCATTTGCGCTTCCCGCAGTCAACCCGAGAGGATAAGGAACCACTGGGCCGTCTTCGAACAGAGAGTGCCCCCCCCCCCCCCCGCCGTGCATTAAGGCAATGAGGCCGCAGGGATTCGCAAATCCATTCTCACGTAAAAACACTTTGTAACTGTCCCGCGCCTACGTGCTCGCCAACAACGATCAACCACGAGGAACGACGTCTATGGTGGTGCCACGCAAAAAACGAATCGCACAGACGTCCCCACACTTGCATATAGCGCTCGAACGACGCAGCAGGGGGTATACTGGTCCCATCTACCGGTGGCCTAGGGCTCGAAACTGTAGTTTATCCTACACGCACATTCACATTGACTATCAGAAAGTCATATCGACTCCTCCTGCAGGCAACGACGAATGTCGGAACTGCACTCCAGAGTGTGACCAGTATACGGATTGCCGAACGCATGAAAAAGTCTTGTGACCTCCAGAGAAGTTTCTGCCAAAAATTAGAGACGCATGGGCGCTTGTTTGCACGCACGAATGGAGGCTTCCGAAAGAACGCGTCACCGAATAACGCGCCCGAACGCAGTGATTGCATAGTAGTGTGGGCCCCACAGTACCGGCTGACAGTAACTGCGGTAGCTCGCGCAAGGGTAAAAGCCGTGATCATTTAGAACTAAATGTGCAATTTGTATTCGCCATCGATGGTTGCACCTTCTAAGCCTGTATCCAAAGTTTGAAAATTGTCATCATTATGTCGTTTGCAGCTTAGTCGGTGTTAAAGAAAATGGCATGCATACGACTTTTCGGAAGCAAATCGTGAAACTAAGTGCACGCCTGTAGGCGGGTGCCGTATGTTAGGCTTAACCTTCATCAATGAGGCTACTGTGCACTACTCGATAATCGGTAATGGAAGCTCAACACTCAGTCGTGGAATCAAGCCATTGAGCTCTTTAGGTGTTTGTTCTTCACTTTAACTATCATAGGCGGTCACGGCACCGACTGCAACAGGGTCGTTAGACGACGTAGTAGTGCACTCTCAAGGTTCTAATTTGTGTAAATGTGCACCAATCACTCGACTCTCGCTGTGTGATCGAAGTACCTTTGTTAAGATTTGCTAAGGACGTCTGCAGGACCGGCCGTGCGCCAGAAACCACAAAGCAGTCAGGGCTCATTTTTTACTTCTGAAGCAGCGAACGTACGACCGTGCCTCTCCGCGTACTCAATCAGAGCGTCGCACGGCAAAATGTGTCGAGTACTTTCTGTGACCGGCAAGATGAACCTTTTTATGGACCTGTATATTTACAATGGGGCATCGGCATGCTTATGCGATTAAATATATGAATGACAATGCTCCCTTAATCTACTCCAGTGTGGTTCCGCGACTGCGTTCAGTTTGAACTTTTAGCTTCACATTTGGTCAGAAAGATATATCCCAAGTAGCGTACAGAATATGAGGTGTTGCTATAAAGAGAGACGGTGGCCTCTTTCTGTATACAGACTTCATCGCGGCCGCCGCGGTGGCTCAGTGGCTATGGTGCTCGGCTGCTGGCCCAAAAGACGCGGGTTCGATCCCGGCCGCGGCGGCTGAATTTCTTTGGAGGAGAAATTCGAGGCCCGTGTACTGTGCGATGTCAGTGCACGTTAAAGAACCCCAGGTGGTCGAAATTTCCGGAGCCCTCCACTACGGCGTCTCTCATAGCCTTAGTCGCTTTGGGACGTTAAACCCCATAAACCAACCAACCAACCAACCAGACTTCATCGCAGGGTCTCCAAGGTACCGTCAGGTGCAGAGAATGGAGATTTGCGTCCTGTTTACTGGCCTGGCCGTCTGTTTGGGTAGAGGAAACGAGATAAAAAGCCAAACGTTACGCTGAAAGGTTAGTTAGGTGAGCCTTTTGGGCAACATAGATTATATGTGAGCAGATTTGCATAGTATCGATCACTCATGAAATGCAACGAGAAGTCTTTTTAAGCCTTGCAATTAATAAGTGAAAGTTTTATTAAAACAAAGAAATTTCGCAATGTGTGCTTCAGGCCTCTCTGGCGTACGTATTTATAGCATCTTATAAAAATAGGCAGCTCAAGAGGTTCGCTTCTGATACGTGTATAATGGGGCTCTCTGGCCCCTATGGACCCTGAGTTCCAACAGGATGAGGCCGAGAGTGCTGTTTAAGCTTTGAGAGATTGTGAACGGTAACGGTGCCAAATGAACCACACTGCACATCCCAGAAGGAAACCCGGTGGCTGTTCGACAAAGGCTGCACCCTACTACCAAGTGTAGTTGAAATATGATAATGCTGCTATTTGGAAAAGTACGGTACATTCGGCGCGGCTAGATGAAAAAAAAAACTGACTTTTTCGTCTGCTAAGCATTCAGACAAAAACAGTGTATTCGATAAGTATCTTTGTGGCGCTAGAGAGTACAAAAAATTATGACGCACCGCTAAACACCACTTTTTTAATAACACTAGTCCTCTATGCTGCGTAATGACCCAAAAAAGTTACGGAAAATTTTCAAACCTTCCATTTCAACCATTATATCTTCGTTATGTGCTGACAGCTGAAGTGTACCTGAACACAAAGTGGCTGACGTTGTCATCATCGTACTTCTGGCCACGTGGGCCCGAGCAGGCAGCAACGAGCAGCAAAGACGGCGGCAGACACGTGTAGTGCTTGTGATGCTCCCATCCTAGCCTAAGTGGATTAGGGCAGCGGACTTCCTTGAGCGGAGGTGACCACGGCAGCAGCGGTGAATGCCGAAGATGCGAAGGGGGCTTACGGAGGCACTGACAGCGACAAACCGCAGCGGAAGCGGCGGCGACGCGGCGGCGACGTGGCGGCGCCAGTCAGGCCGAGTGTATACCCTCGGGTCGCCGGAGGACGGAGTGGTGCTACGCACAGTCAAGCTGGCTGTTACTTGAAGACGGCTGTGTCCTCGACAGAGGTCTCGTGTTCTGGACATCCGGCGGGGAAGCACGTTCGTTCACCTGCTGGTAGACTGCGGGAGATTCATTTCCAGCCGTGTTGGATTAGTCAGCATCTACCCATTCCCATCGACCGAGCTGCGAGAGAGCGGAACAGCCCGCACCGCCCCTGCCGTGGGTGGTAACACCAGCGTCCACTTCGGTCCATCCGACTGGACAGTGCTCTTCGAACTTTATTCCCCAGTCAGGGATCTGGGGAATTCGAACCCTATTTAACTCCGCTGTGAGTGTGGCCGAGAAAAAAAGCCTGTTAACTCCCGTCGACTCCGGTTGACGAAGAAGTTCCCTTCCACGGTGAGTCACTCTCAGTCGCTCTTTTGTAAATAATGTAAATAATCGTATAAAGTTCCTCCTAACCCAGTCTCCCATCCTCCTTGTCCCATCACCGGTCCGGCCATGCTGCCCGGGTCGCAAAAACGTGCTAAATAATGCATTTTGCGCTGTCTTCACTATTGAAACCCTTCTAAGCCTCCCAGTGGTCATCTTCAAATGTAACCTGCGGCTACGCCCTGTACCACCCCCACCTCCCCGCTCCTGAAACTCACACCAGCGGGCCTTTTCTGCGCCCTCCGGATGCATTGTCCCTCGAGGTCCTCGCCATTGCGCATGCCCTCCAGTCATTTGCCCTCCTTCCCTCTCTTCGAGAATACACAGTCTATTCAGACTCGCAAGCCGCTATACACCACATACAGAAACGCACCCTAACCCCTTCTCTTCAACAGGAGGTCGAACGAGCGGTCTCTGCATTGCAGCCTTCTATCGTTTTCCTCCGCTGGGTCCCTGTGCATTCAGGGATTGACGGCAATGAGCTGGCCCATCAGCTCGCCCGCGGCACACTTTTCCGGGCACCGTTGATCCCCTGGCCCAAGCCCTTGGACGACGGTGGGAGACTCACCCTTCGCCGCACCATAAAAGAGGTCTACCTCGAGCTGCGCTTCGACAAACGCCTTTACCCTCCCCCTCATCCATCACTCACAGTGCCGGAGGCTCGCCTTCTTCGGCACGTTCAAATGAATGCAGTCATCACCCCGTCTCGCCTCTTTCTCTATCGCTATCGATCGGACCCTTCCTGTCCCATCTGCCCCTGTATCTATGCGGACCTTGCCCATTGCCTCTTCTATTGCCCGGCTGTTCAGCAATCGGGTTCCTACCCCCCACCTTCTTTATCCATCACCACCTGGCTCGACTGGCTTGGCGCTGAAGGGGAGGAAGAACAGCGACTTCTGGTCGCCCAGGCGGTCGACATGCTCGGCCTGTAAATTTTGGCCGAATAAAGGTCTTCTACTACTACTACTACTACTACTATAACCTTCGACCCGAACGGTATGCGGCACAGCGCGAAACAGACGAAAACACAAAAGTGACACCACAAACGAGAGCTATGGTGTCTGTGGTTCTGTTCCTTTCGTGCTTTCGTCGGTTTCGCACTATACCACCAGCAATGAACTTTTACCAAGTCGTCCAGCTATTCATCATTCTTCAGTTTATCTCTGATGACATTGATCCGCTCGAGCCCCAGTAAATACCAACCGATATCAATCACGAGTGTTTTTTTCAAAATTAACTAAAGAATTCGTCCTCGGCGGGAGCTGATGACATTAATGCTGAAGTGCTCAAAAATACTAAGCATGTCGGTAGCTTTGTTTTGTCGCTCATATTTCAACGGTCGCCAAGTTCTGGTACCAATCTCGCTGACTGGAGGGTTGAGAAGGTCGTTCCTCTCTTCAAAAATGTTATCCGCTCGAGCTCCAGTAACTACAAACCGATGTCAATCAAGTGTTTTTTTCAAAAGTTATGGAGCATATTATTTATTCTCAGGTTGCAACTTCCCTATCTTACGTCAGCTCCCCCCCCCCCTTCCCTCCCTCAACCAGCATAGCGACTCTTGTGAATGCCAACTTAGTCTTTCATCATGATGTTCACACCAACCTTGACCTTAATATGATACCCACTGACGCGTATTTTTTTTTTTTAATTTTGAGGAAGCCTTTGACAAAGACACGCATCGTCACCTGCTACTCAAACTGCGAAGACTTAACTTAGACCCTTGTGTGCACACTTGGATTAGGAGTTTCCTAAGCAGTCGTCTGCACATTGTTACCAACTCCGATCAATCCACTGTATTTCCTGTCCGCGGTGTGATCATCCCCGAGATAGTGTACAAGGTCTCCTACCTTTCTCATTCATATTGATGCCCTAGCAAACAACATAACGTTATATAAAAATCTGTTTGCTGACGATTGTGTTATATACCATTCCATAAATGACCTTTCTGATGTCACCGCTTTACACAGCGATCTCATCAAAGTGCAAGACTGGCGCGAAATCTGGCTCATGATACTAATGTCAATAAAAGCAATTTAGTCTCTTTCCATCGCCGACGTAATTACTCTTCTCCTAACTACCTCCTTTAAGGTTGTCCTACAACTCAAACCTACTCTATCACATTCCTATGTATTTATACCTCCAGCGATCCTTGTCCAGTCATAATACTCATACAGCTAACTCTGCCAGTCTTGTCCTTGGCTACTTACGACGTAACATTGCCATAGCACAACCTTCTATCAAGCGAGTTGCTTATGTTTCGCTTGTGAGACCAGAACAAGAGTACGCACATTATATATTCGATCCTCACCAAACGAACCAGTCCAATCTACTGGGATCTCTTCAGTATCGGGCTTCGTGGTTCATTCTTTCGACTTACTCTTATCTCACAGTGTAACCCAACATAAAACTTCATACTGAAGCATCCCACCTCAAACTAGCGCGCTTTTATTTTTATCATAAGTTTTTTCACAGCTTGTCAACCGAAAACGTGTTCTTACGATTAGACCATCGTTTAACCCGTCATAGCCATCGCAAACCCTTCTACCTCCAGCGCGCCCACACCACAACAATCCAAAAATCATTTTTTTTCTCTGTACTACCCTAGACTGGACCGACTTTTCCAGCCAGATCACTTCCTTAACAGGTTCTCAACAATTCTACACTGCCACCGAAGATCATTTCTTGTCATAACAGCCGTACACCCCGCCCATCCCTGATGTAACACCCCTTGAATGGGGCTTTTGAGGAACTAATAAATAAAAATAATATAAAACAACCAGAGTTTACATCGTTTGAACCAAACGGCACCAGCCTCCTTCTGTGCATGGCCAATTGGAGTCTCGTTCTTAGTAAACCTGATCACTAATCCTGGCGCATTAGAGTTCTGCAAAACTCTTATGAAGCCTCTCAAGGCTCCCGTCTGTACTGGGGCGCTTGAGCTTAGCGATTATTTACAAGACAGCTGTCGCAAACTTTCTGGAAGACGACCCATGCCTTAAAGGCGGCATTTCGAAAGGATTATTGCTGAAATCCCGACCCTTTTAGCGAAAACACACATGAACAGCATGGTCTTGAAGCGGCAATTCCTGCTGACACGCTGACGAAACTTACTGCTGGGATCCTTACTGACGAACACACTGTACCCGGTGTTAAATGCGTTCTCTGGGCTGTATTGTCGGAAATTGAATTCCTTGAGGCTCACTTTCAAAACATTGTTTGCTCGAATGGAATTCAGCGAGCAATGTCTTTCACTCTGTCTTCTACAATTGCAGTAAGAAATGAGTTCGCACCTTTTCCAAACGTTTTAAAGGAGTGTTCGCTCTTGACAACTTGAGGACACCTGTGCTGTCTGGAACAACACCAGAAAACACACACTGTCACGAAAGTGGAAGCTCTTGGATTAACTTTTTATATTCAAATGACCAACTCTATGAAGCAACAATACCTAGAAGGTGGGCATTTCTCGGACACTCTTCTCAGTGCGATCTAAGCTCACTACGGGGGATGTGCAAGATTGCTATTCTTTCCTAAACGGTCAATAAAGAAATTCGTGGAGGAATCTGGCTTTCTCCCATTCGTGTACGTGTTCCGCAGTGAAGTTCGCGCACAGAGAACATGTGGTAGTTCTTTTTATGAAAGGGGTGTCACAACGTCACCAGCTGCACTGCATCAAAATGCCAAAATTCTACTGTCTTTTTTCGTTCTACTTTTTTGTTCTACGTTTTTTTGTTCACTCAAGTACACTACTGCAGGCATTGTGTTCGCATAATTAATTTCCGCAGGACTTGTTATCTGCCGCCATTTGTTGCTTCTACTCCAACTTTCTTATATATTTCTTCACATATACTGTAAGTGGCTATTGCTTGCTCTCAAGTGTTCCGGCAGTTGTAAGCAGTGAAGCCTGCAAGTGTTTTTTTATTTAGCATAATGGAATGGTCACAAAGGACACTTGGAATGAACACATGAAGATTTGTTCTGACAACTGTGAAGTAAATGGCTCGAAATCCGGCTAGTCTCGCCGTGTTCCGAGCGAATCAGCCAATCCACGTACATTCTGCAGTGGTGCCTTTTAAAATGCGTTCTACAAGCAGCGGTGTTCAATTAAACTAACTTTTACTCGACCGAAACAAAAACACTGAATGCGATAAGGAACAATAAAAGTAAATATGCACGTTGCTGATCGCAGTTTCATGGCTACCCCTCTGGATGCAGTGCAGTTGCTTAATTGTTGTGACATCCATGGTTTAGGAATTCTTACCCCGAAGTAAATTATCCAAACATGGAAGACATTAAAAACAAGAACGGCACTGTTGGGGTGGGTGCGAAACGTGCTGACGTATTTATTCTTGCCGTTTATGGTCGCGATCTAACCAAAGCGGAAACAAATTAAGAGGTCTAATGTCAACCAAGCTCAACGATGTTCTTTGACTCCAACGTCGACACCCTGAGAGTGGGATAATTCCCTTGGAGCATTTGGCTTACGTCGGCCCTTCCGTCAGCGGCTGGCGACTCTCTCCCGTCGTCGCGCACCTCCCATGGGCATCTGGGCTGGTGCGTGGGCCGGGAGGAACGAATCGGACCAACGGTGGCGAGGCGGCGGCGACAGTGGCGACGCCTGGCGGGACTCATAAAAGGCGCCCATCCACGCACCGCCGCAGCCAGAGTGGCGCAGATAACTCACCGGCGAGCCAACGGCTGCGGCACCAACAGTCGCGCAGGTGCTGCTGACACTGCCGCCATTTCGGATACGACCGGCAGAGGAAACGGCGGGAGAATATAGGACGACCCTCGCTGTAATTCCCTAAGTTCAGGGAAGAATCCCCACTTAAACGGGCGAGTGCATTGAACGCGTGTGAAAACTTCTCCCCAAAGTCCCGAGAAAGTCCAGGACAGGAAGTGTGGAACAGCGGAGCGCCAGGCAGTCGCGGAGGACGGTTGGTAGTGCAGTCGGCTTCTGCTTCTCGAGCGGACTGACCGAACCTCGGACGGCGCCTCCTCCTCCTCCTCGTTTTCCCTAACTTAGTGCGGAGGGAGGTCGTGCTCTCCCGCGGTCAGCTGCCGGCGTCTTCGGGCCGGGCGTCACGAAGAGGGCGTGCGCGCGCGCGCTCCTCTCCCGCGAGTTTTGGGGAGCGACCGCCGCATCCCGCGCGGGCGCACCGGACGCCGCCGAGGGAGGAGCCCCGCAGACGGTCGCGCGAGGGTCCCCAGGGAGAGCAGCAGCAGCACGCGCGCAGCAGACGCCGAGACCGCGCCGCACGGAGCGCACGAAGAACCATGCTGGCGGCGCGAGCCATGTCCCTGGTGCGTGTTGGGCTCCTGCTCTGCTGCGCCGCCGCCGTCCGGCAGACCGGCGTTGCCGCGACGCCCCTCGGGGGGAAGGTGAGTCCCTCGTGTTCTCCTTTATCCCTCCCACAACCGTCGTTTCCCGGACAATTTTTAGACAGCAGTCTTTTGGGAAAGAGTTGAGAAAGTTCGCTACGAAGTTTTCGAGTAGGGTCCTGGTAGTTTTGAAGACTTGTTGACAAAGTGGTGCCTGTTAACTGCCGCTAGAAGGGTGCCATCTGTTTTTTGCGATAACAAATGCTCCCGTGATTTGAGTTTTTTGTCAGTCCGTCTTCTTGATTATCATACTTTCTTGGAAACCGTCAGATATTGCACTTAAACTTTTTGTTTCGATAACTCACTGAGCCATATCTTCGGTTACTTTGCCTAAATGCAAAAAAAGGTTACTTTGTTTCCACGCGGACCGATGTTTTGTCGTAGGAACATCGAAAATCAAGGGCCTCACAGCTCAACAAAGTGCAGTTTTCTCTATGTTTTGCACTTCTTTTGCTACAAGGTTTTATCTTCGCAGGTTGTACGATTATTATGTCTGATTATGCGCTACGCAAGCTTCATAAATAACAATTGTAATATGGTGGGGATATTGTGTTTCTCGATTAAGGCCGAACGGCAGTTCTTGAAATGAACCAATTTCGCTTTCGCAGTTCGTTCTTTTCGAATAATGTCATTTTTGAATTCGTTACATCGAAATTCTTTATTTTTGAACGGAATCGCATATGAAATTCGGAGAAGAAATTCGAACCTTTGCTACATGAATGAAAACATACGATGCATTTTTTTGAAGAACGCAGTTTCTGGCACCGTAAGCTGGTGTGCCGAATCCGATATGAGTTCGGAACTTTTGAAGCTCTATTTTTTTTAACAATTCAAAGCTGCTACGAAAATTGACAAACGCCAAGTATAAGCTCTTGGCCATGTTCAGTCCTGATTTTTCTTTTTGTTTTTAAAGTGCCAGATTCATTGCAAGTTACAAAAGTTTAAGAAAAATACCTGAGGGCTTCAGCGTTGCAACAGGTAATCCCACAAAAAAGCCCGAGCTAATATTTTTTTTATTCAGAATACCCTAAAGCCCTTATTTAACACTGTTAAAAAAAATGGTAGTACTAAATTTTGTTTCTCATTGCATAGTGTAGTCACAGAACTCTTTTGTTTTTCCGAAAATAGTTTACTTTTGGTCCTGAAAAAGATAGACGAAGAGGAGCCCTACGGGCCCAGGAAACGTGCAGAGGCGTGTCGCACGCAGCTTCGCTTGAGAAGTAGCAACGGGTGCCGTAGAGGATCATTTGCGCGTCTTGCACGCGTGGAACGCGCGTAAATGTTTAGTGTTAAACCTCGCAGTCACGATATAACCAGAACGGCCAAGAAGTACAGTCTTTGTCAAAAGTTTAGAGCCCAGGGCGTTTGCTTCTAAGCCTTGCAGTGGGACTCCTGAAGCATTCGTGGCAGCCCTACCGACTGGAGGAGGCAGGACCAGAAATCATCTCACCTTCAGCAAATTCGTAGCGCTGGAGATGCGTTACGAACCAGGCAGTGTGCTTCAGAAGCAAACCCCCTGGGCTCCAAACTTTTGACAAAGGCTGTACCTGCTTGCATTATCGTACCTAATGTTGTTTGCATAGTTTCTCTTTATTTTTCCTGCAATTTTATTATTGCTTGATCTAAAAAAAATGACACGCACGTTAACGTTCTCGAAGGTTAACGGCTCACAGGCAAAGAAAAGAGTTTCGTATGGGGTGATATGACATTTTGATTTAGTTGTATCATGCATTGAAACCTCACACATAAAACCTGTGAAAATTATGGTGTCTTCCTCGACTAAATTCACTTTTTACCCAGCACCAGATAGCTTTTTTTTTCTAAAGTGGAGTCGAATAGTTCGGAACCTTCTATTCATTATTTTTCTTTGCTGTCGTTGTCTTATAAATACAATGTTTTGTGGTTCCTAAATCAGCTCTCATCCTTCTCTAGGCTAACTCACCGGAAAACCTAGTCGTCATAAAGCCGAGTGGACTTTTTTATCCGTTTCTTCTTTCTATCATCGCCTGCACTACAGTTATGAATCTCGCCGCCTCTCCCGCGTTTTAGGCAAAGCATTCAGCGGCGCGTGAAATCGCTGCCGTGTACATCTGTCCTGACTAAAGCAGCTTCCGGCGCTTCGGAGGCGTTCGAACTACGTCAATTTACCCGACAGACGCAAACGGCGCTCGGGACACATCTGCACGTGTCAGCCGTCTCGTTACGCACGTCGGTCGCGATGTTTTGCAAAACAGCCATGGCGCACGTTCCAGCGCAGCTCGCTTCGTTACGCTTACGCTTACAAACGTCTGTTTGCGCGGATAGGAAGACTAGTCCGCGCTCCCGATGGAGTTGCCTGATTTTAATTGTCCTTCGGTCGTCTCATTTATTCCCGCGTGACTATGAACTGATTATCTGCCTTGAATAACGGGTTAACTAATGGCACAATACTTAATGTAGCAGCATTGCCATCTCATAATGAATCACCGGAAGAGGTCGAAAAAAATCTTCCTTTTTCTTTGTGCTTGATGAAACAGGGCGCAAGGCGAGATTGAATGCAATAAACCTACTCCGCTGCGTTTGCTGCTTTGGTGACAGTTTTGTTACTTGGCTACGTTATCAATTAAATGTGCGCACAGAAGAGTAGACGGGGCCTTTCGGTGGTTTGTAAGTGCTAATTGTATCAACAACCACGCTCAACAAGCCTGACGACGTAACCCCGGCGTTAAAACACACCGATGAGCCGTTTAAACACCGGGTTTGATTTAGCTACCGCATACTGTAAAACAAAAGTGGACACAGAAAAATAATTCCATAAAAGAACGACGGCTCTATTCAACAGCGGAAAGGCGAGAAATGTATTTCTAATAATGCTTACTTTTAAGAATAATGCGCAAAAACCTAGTGCTCTCGCTCGAGAGCAAAGCTTGCCTCTTTCTCGAGCACGCATAAACAAGACTTCGCAGCCGCGAAAGCAACCCGATTGGCATCTTTTTGTTCGCGGCATCCGCAGGCGAAATGGCTGAAGGAAGGATTTTACTATGTAAAGGGTAAAGTAACGCAAGCGCGCACTTCAAGCGGAGCAGCGGCGCACCTCGGGACTTTTCGTACCGGCGTGAAGTGCAATAGCAACTTTACAATCCATTTCAGGTATCGCCTTTTCATTATACAACGAAGGATAGGGAAAAGAAAGACCTTTTCAGAACCAACTTCAATGGGATGTAATAATCGCCAAAAATATTTGTTCTGTTCTCTTTCAACACAAGCTGCCAAGCTGCATAAACTACCGTGATGAAATTACCTGAAGCTCTTGACATAATTTGTTAAATTGAAATACCGTATTTTCGATACCCCCGCGGAGAGTGCATTAAAAATTATTCGCAGTTCAGCAGGTTTCTTCGACAGTTTTTGTACGTTTTTTTCTTTTAAAAGCCGTGAAAGACACGGCAATGGGGTTCGTGCGGATGGACAGTGCAGCATGGTGTTTATGTCCGTGGTATTAGGTAGTAAAGAAACCAAGTTAAATTTTATTAACTAGCTAACTTTCCAATTTTTAGTTTTATGACACACTACTGTGCGGCGGCGAATCATACGCCAAGTGAGTTTGTAACATTTCTAAATAAACGTTGCGCCACCGCGGTGGCTCAGTGCTTACGGTGCTCGGCTGCTCACCCGAAAAACGCGGGTTCGATCCCGGCCCCGGTGGTCGAATTTCGACGGAGACGAAATTCTAGAGGCCCGTGTACTGTGCTATGTCAGTGCACGTTAAAGAACCCCAGGTGGTCGAAACTTCCGGAGCCCTTCACTACGGCGTCCCGCATAGCCTGAGTCGCATTGGGATGTTAAACCCCGATAAACCAAACTTAAACTGTATTTAGCATACAGTCATAAGTAAACGTGTGTTCTAGGTTCACCTTTATTTGCCAAGAAGTATCTCGGTTTCTGACCTATGGGTTGCATGCTCGCTTCGCTGTCTGAAGGTTCTTGGTTCAATTCTCCGCGCCTCCGGGGAAGGTTCCATTTTTCTTTGCTGTCGACGTCACTATCTTACTGTATAACTCTGACGTCATGTGAGAGCATTGTGACGCCACTGACAACACCGTCGGTTTTCGTGGTCGATGAGCCATACAATGCTTCTGCTTTAAAAACTGAGCAGCGGTCCTTTGGCGTCAGGCCGACCCGCATCTTTGAGCTGCCGGAATAAAATGTCAATCTTCAAGGAAAGACGCAACGATCCAAGCGCACAGTCGCGACGCCAAGCGATACGCTGTTGTGTTTCGCACTGTTCAGCGATGGAGTGAAGCTGGCGGAAATGGATCGGTGCGACTGGCGACAGTCGTGACTGCTTTCTACGCTTTAATAGCACCAGAAACGCACCATATACTGGACGTCTGCATGACTATACTGTGACAAATGACCGAACCAGCCGCAGTGACCCAGCCGTCGGGGTGCACAGCTCCTGAGCCGAAGCACTCGGAATCGAGGCCGTCCGCGGTGACCGCGTTTCGGTGGAGGCGAGGTGCAAAAGGCGCCCGTGTGCTTCGCGACGTCAGTTAACGTTAAAGATCACCATGTGATCGAAATATTCCGTGTCCCTCTACAATTACGCAGCTTTTTCTCTTTCTTCTTTCACTTCCACCTTTCCACCTTCCCTCACGGCTCAGTTGAGATGTCCACCGTGAAATAAGACAGCTGCTACGATTCTATATAAAAAAGTAAAGATCTATTTTAATTGGCCGAGTCGGGATCATCAAACGAGGAACGTTAAGAGTCAGGTGAGCGTCTTCCGTACTCTAGTGTGGACGTGTTGTTTTTCGTGATCGAGAGAATTGGGAAGGAAAGCTGTGGATGGTCGTTGACCTGGGTGGCAGTCCCTATTCCGGGACGACATTGGCTGCCGCCGCTGCCCGTGCTCTCTGGACCAGGGCCCGCTGGGCCTCCAGATCCGAGCTGGACAGGGCCGCCTCCCAGCCCTCCCAGCCCTCCCTAGTTGACTGATTTATAACTGCTACATTTGTATTTAACTGGCAGGCCCACACCATGTGGTATAGGTCAGCATACTGCGCGCAGAATTTGCGCCTGTCTGTGAATGTCGGATCCACGTGTTTTAGTACGGCGGGATTTAAGAAAGACCCGGTTTGGAGCCGTCTGAGGTTGCAGTCCTCGGTTCTGTCGAGACCCTTGGCGGGTCCCGGGAGTACCCTCCTGCAGAGGCGTAAATGGTTTGTGATATCCGCGTAAGAGATTAGCGGAATCGGTATGAGTGCCGTGGCAGAACCGGGGAATTGAGTGGAACCCGGGGGAAGGAACGCTCGGGCAGCCGCTTGAGCGGCCTCGTTTCCCTCAACCCCCTGGTGACCGGGCGCCCATACTATCTGTTTTTTACTCATAGCCGAATTTGAATTGCTCTCAAATGCCAATAGTATTCCTCGGGCGAGCGGCGCTACAAACTTTTAAAGGCCGGTTTTCTTTTTTTTTTTTTTTGCGCCGCATGTTACGCAGTTTGAAAAACAGGCGCGGTTTCTTCACTGACATATCCCTGGACTATCGGAGAAGCGCCCACATTAAACAGACACCTCCCGCACACAAGAAGAAGGAGCAATTTCCGCACAACGTCATAGATTACAGAGCAAAAAGTGAGCAAGGTGGGCTAATAAATTTAGAGGGCATGGAGCCTATAGCGTGACTAGAAAATTGCCCGCATGTTGGGCGTATGAATTACACCCAAAACATTTTTTGCGCGTATGGGAACGGCGCACAGTGTTCAATGAGCGTTTCAGAAGAGCTGCGAAAAATTTAGTTTAATGCAATTTGACAGCCGAGAGGCGTTTATTTAAAGATGCACATCTAGCAATAAAAATGCGGAGGCTCTGATAATAAGATATTTCATTTCATTGTTTCTGACGAGTTGATGCATCCTGATTCTAGAAAAAATAACAGCTCCAACACATCGCTTATGCCTTGTGTTTAACAGCACATGTGTCTAGTGTTTCGTCTTTCCTTCTATGGTTACATGTGTTAGCACTGTTAGGTTTTCTCTGAATATGGTAATGAGTGCAGGGAAGTTATTGGTAACTTCAGCGCTGAGCTTCGAAGTGCCTTAGTCATCAGTTAGGCGCTTTAACTAGGCTCAGATATAGCTACTCACGTGCTCACTTTGTTCGGGGCGCGTCCCTAAAGGCGTTCGCCTGCAGCTTTCCTCGGAAATGCGTTGTTGTACCACTAACCTTGCGCTGACGGGTAAAATGCTTAACTCCCCGCGTTTATGTGGCCGGGACGAAGAAGACTGAAACACAGCTTGCATGGCGCAATAAGTGGAACGTGTTTATCCTTAAAGGTCAACTGAAGCGGTTTTAGAATTCGATGAGTTTAAGGCTGCCGAATGTGCAAAGTGTGCAGGTAAATCCCACGAAAGCGTTTTGCTTTAGCATTTCAAATGTTGCGAAATCGCTGAATAAAGTCGTCGTCGGCGTTCAGGCTTCTGTGAAGTGCACAGAGATGGGCAGAGGCCCCGATCATGACGTCACATATGACGGCACTACGTTTCCAGCGAAGAAACGGTTATTCCATGGAAGAAAACCGACGCCATCGAAGGTACAGCTCACGATGCATTGTTGGGCGCTATATGTGGACGCACAGCGGCATACAGGTGTAAGCAGCGGACATTGAAATTTCGGCAACAATGACGTCACTGCCGAGTTTCCCCGCATTTCTCCAACGTAGTGAGGAGAAGCCCAAACATCTTCGTGGTTTTAATCGACGATTATGACTTCAATTAAAATTCCAGTGCAATATTGCTTTTCATGCTTTATCTAGAAGCTTGATAGATCCGAATTCTTGAATAACCTCGAATTCTCAAAAAATCGTTTCAGCTCCCCTTTAAGGTGGTCCAATATTCAGATATGAATAACAAGGAGAAGAATAAACGCTCCTCTTTGTACACCAGCTCGCTTTGTGAGTTGAGGCGAAGTTTCATTTTTGCTTATCGGCACAAAAAAAAAAAATAACCGAAGTTTTTTCGAAGAGGCCTTTCAGATTTCGCGCAAAACGAGCATAACAGTGTGGTTTAAAAGTTGTTATAAATGGTGGCGATGCTTAAACAGAATTATAGTGGATCACAGGCGCATCGTGCTCAGAACTCCTAGTATCGGAAACCATTTGATGTAAACTTTTAGGCTTTGCTGTTTTTATGAAAGTCGCAATTATTTGGTAGGGGTTTTGCTTCAAACTATATATGATGCATAAAGGTTACCGGATTTGAATAATATGAGTTTTGTACTGAATGTTTCTTGTAATATTTTTATAGTTACGTTTTTGGTAGACAGACCTACGTAAAGTATATATCTGCGTAACACAGAACTTGGAACTTCAAGGGGAAAAAAAATTCTCCGAGAAGATTCTGCCCTTGAGCCAAGTCACTTGGTGGGAGTTAATGTAGCAAACGAAGCATGAATAGGAGTAAAGTGGTGGACTGAGGGCGTTAGCTCGTTCCAACGAAATTGCTAGGAGTGCCCAAAGACACACATTCCAGTTAAAAGGATTTCTTAGGAATTCGAAATCTGAATAGAATTACAGAAAAATTGGGGTTGCAAGAAATAAAATTACAGTGAGGAAAACATAACGAAAAATAGAGTGCGCTTTCGCATATACAAAGATCTCAAGCAGGTTGGCTTCTCCTCACATAGAATGAGTATGAGGCGAAGCCAGGTTAAGTGTTGCGTGTGAAACCTTATTCCGGCCTTGCAAGACTTCGGGCGCTTTTGCTTGAGTTCATGTCGCTTCATAAATCTGTCTCACTGTCAATAAATGATCCTTAGAGAAAAATGCCTTAGAAAGCTGCTGCTTTACATGAGAAATTTTGGGAAACCTTTTTTGTTATACATCTTTATTCGTTTTCAAGAAGTAAAGGCCCAAGAAGGCCCATGTCTGCACAAGCGCTGAATTACGCTGCTTGCAACGAACAAGAAACAAATAAGGCGTTTTATGTCTGAGAAAAGCACATATACGCGTATAAACGAAGCTTGTGTCGCAGGGTGTAAGCTTTTTCAGATTACGTCTTATATAGTGGGTCGACTTTTCGTTTTTTCTTTTTGAATTCCGCTGAATTTTTTCCTGTCCATTTATGAATACCATTTTCGTTTCTTGTTTGTGGGGAAGGGGGAAAATTACTTTGTGCGAAAAAATTACCACTTCGGGGAAGGGGAGGGGAGGGGGGGGGGGGTATATGTGGCACTCCTGTGCAGTAAAAAATCCTGTTTGCTAGCAAGAGCTCTTGATGTGCCAGTAATTAGCGCGCCATATGCATGGTTGAACAACGCATGTAACGTGGAACGCAATCACCGCATGATAAAGTAAGGAAGTGATCGAGCCATAAGAAAAAACGTAAATAGAAATTCACTGCGAAAAACTAGGATACCTGAAAACTAAACCAATGAGAAAAACCTTAGGCAAATGGAAGAAAGCATTTCTACCCAGCCGCCTTCATAACGGAACAACTTTATCTGGTTGAAGGGGCAGGAGGGAGGGGGAGGGGGGGGGGCAAAAACTGAAAGTGTATTTCTTGTTTGTTACATACTGCTTACCTTCTCACTCAAGGGACGAACTGTGAAAGATGCAAACAGTTCACAAGAACAAGTAAACTTTTGGATTCAATAGGAAGAAAAAGCGACCGCAGTAAAAATCTACGAGGAAGAGCGCCTCGGATACGCATGATGACGGCAGCACTGAAACTGCCGCTGGACAGTCGCGGAAGCTAGAACGTGACACTTTCGAAGACGCTTAAGCATGGTTTCTCACTTCCGACGCTCCGTTACAGCTACAGTCGTTGTCAGTGTCCTTATGTCATCATCATCATCATCATCATCAACAGGACAACGCCCACTGCAGGGCAAAGGTCTCTCACATACCTCTCTAATTAGCCCTATCCTGTATGAGCTGCGGCCACTCTATCCGTATACACATGAGAAAACTTCTTTGTCAAAGTAAAGACCCTAACGAGGAGTTGATAGTTTAATTAGAAAGCGTTAGTTTAGTACACGAAGCTTGACGAAGAAGTGGAGCCTCAGAGTCTGCACCTCGCTTCCGTCTAAAGCAGCGCAGCAATGCTTGAAAGAGTAAAAATGCACAATTCAATTCCATTATCCTCTTGTAACTGTGTTTGCAACTCGAACGCAATAGCCAACAAGCTGTGGAGCCACCATCGATACTGATCTTTTCCAATAACCACCAAAGACACTGTTCTTTTCGATTGAATCCGAATTTCGAAAAATAAATTCGCTTTACTTTTATCGTTCTTTTTTTCGGATTAAAGTGAAAATTCCAACCCTTAATCATATTCTGTGCTGGGCATGAAGGTTGGTTGGTTTATGGGGTTTAACATCCCAAAGCGACTCACGCTATGAGAGACACCGTAGTGAAAGGCTCCGGAAATTTCGACCACCTGAGGTTCTTTAACGCGCGCTGACATCGCACAGCATACGGGCCTCTAGAATTTCGCCCCCATCGACATTCGACCGGTGCTCACTTTCTTAGTTTGGTTGATTACATAAGATTGTTTCTTGCACAAGTACTTCTTCCAGGAGGTGCCGAGAAAAACACTTGTTCAGAACCCCAGAGCCGCGTGTTAGAGCTGCGAAAGCAGCTGCAGAAGCCTCGGCGACCAGCAAGGCAATACAATACGGAGCAATCTTGAGTGCGGCCTATTTCGAATCAGATGTTGTCGCTAGGTGCCGCTTCTGCAGCGGGTAGTGTTTCCCTCTCTAGAGGCTCTCATCCTGGAGCTTGCGAAGCTGGCTAATGGGGAATGCAACAAACGGATACACTCCTAGTCACCAAATCCTCACGGAAAGAAATAAATAGAACAATGCAAGGAGCCTTTCCGACATAAACATTCAGTACTTGAGGTATTTGCGCGTAATGGAAGAATACGCCATTATTGGAGTGATTTAGGCTTTGCGAAGTTTGTGTCTAGAAGGAAAGCTGAAGGTGTTAAATAACTGGAATTGTTTATAGTGTAACTTACAATTCTAATTATGCTTATTTCTGTTCGAGATGGTATGAGTGATTGTTTGCAATGTCATAAGCTTAAGAGAAAAGTGGCGTAACTTTTTTTTTTACCTTTCTAAAAGGACCTAAGACGATGATGCATGTTGCTAACACGGCGTAATGTGTAATCCTGCTTGAAGACAGATGCGCTGAAGTGAGAATCGGAGAGAAAGAATGCGCCTGCCATAAAAATGCGGGTCTCCTTTCTTTGAACTGAAGGCGCCATGTAAGTTTATTCCGCATGACGTTATAAAATGTATCTTGATCGCTCTTACAGCGGTCTAAAAGCAGAAGCGAGCAAAATGCCTGGCCTACCTGCGTTTCGTTAACGGGATAAGTGTTCGTTATGTGAGGAAATAAGTTTGCATGCTGAGAAAAATTGTACTAATAAACTCAACGCAATGCACTTATGAAATATCTTATTTGGAGATACACTATGAATAAAAATATTTATTTGCACCTCACAAGCTCCGACGAGCAGTGGGTGAGGGGTGCATATAAAAAGAAAGGAATATACAGAAATAACAAACCAGAATAACGGTAGAAAGGACGCGGTACAAAGCAAGTACCCGAAAAAATACAAAGGTGATTCGAAACAAAGTTAAAATAATATTGAATGGGAAAATAGAAACTACAAACACAGAGCGAAGCATGAGTATGCGAAAAAGAAGTAACCAGGTGCAGCGGAAACATTGGTATATCAGAAACAGCACCTAAAACCGTAGTGCAACATTTGGAACAATACCTAGGCGATAAATGCACACACAGGTGCTTTTTAAACTCTCCATAGATTATGTTGCCACGAAGATCAACAAAGATATAATTGTTCCCTGTAATGCAGACTAATCAAATGAAATAATGATAATGATACAGTTTTGCCTAGTTTTATGAACTTCGTTTACTTTGTTTTTGTCCTTTAGACGACAAAGCAGTTGTACATTTCTGTCTTCTAGAGAAACAATGTTTTTTCACTAACATTTACCAATCAGCATATGTTCATGGCGTGTTCCAGCGATTGAAGAATAAAACAACATTCCAGAGGCTCGGCAATTGTTTAACGCATACTATTCCTAGTGCTGCACCGCTTTGAGGGCTTCATTTCACATCCCAACATTTCGAATTCATCACTTAAACTGTCATTTTTCAGAAAGGCCGGCAAAAGTCTCCCGTTCAGTTGCAATAAATTAGGTGTTTAGTTTTTCCAGTGGGTAATAAGCTGATGAAATCAATTTACCCCACGCGTTAAGCTGGAGAAGGGACATCAAAGTAAGATCGCTTTTCTATGTCTCAAAATATTTTACACATAGAAGGCCCATCTAACGAAGTTGGCGCAGTGTTTCGCCGACTTTTGCTAAAATTGGGCATTTTCTTCAAGACAGACACTTATATAAAAGAAGCCCTTACAGGTTTTTTTTTTCTTTCCATATGCTTCTGAAATCCCGTCGCTAATGAGGTCCCAAAGATTTTCTTCGGCAAAATAAAAAAGAAAATATACTTGCGTGCGGCACTTTACGTCATGATGGCATACTGGGCTTAAACTTACAGCTTAGCATAGCTTAAACTACGCGCAGCACACGTAGACGAGGAGAATGAGAAGCTTAATCTCATTATACTTTTTGTGTTCACCTTTCTGCTAACACTCCGCGTCAGGAATATTCGTTGTGTCACGGACGTAAGACGTCTTCAGTGACGCGCAGCAACTGGTCGATGCTCTGATGTCACAGCACGATGCGATCGCCCGGAGCTAGAAACAAGGAAAATAGTGCACCTGGTCATTTACCCGTTCTTTATTGTTGTCCGGAGACATGAATAGACCGGAGATTTAAACTCTTGTTAGCAAGTGCAGAAAAGGGTTGCTGTTCAGATGGGACGTAATTCTTGGCGTAAGCCACCTTCACCTGTCCCTACAGCCTGCCTTGTCAGCTACGCATGACGTCGGCATGACGCAAAAAGCGCGACATTTTGCTTAGCAGATCAGGTTTCGGGGATCAGAAAAACATAAGTAATTATTTTTTTTTGAGAATTCTTCCAACGCGAAGTCGTCCGCATTACTTTAGACGGCTCTTTTCAGTTATTCCTCGGACATCCGATGCATCCCGAAGCCTTGGGAGATGTTTTTTTTTTACTTGGCTGCTGCGAAGGTTCAGTCATTCTAGCCCCTAGTAGTGGATAATATTGCGCATGAGGAGGAAGAGGACCAGGGCGAGGAGGAAACGACTCCACTAGAAGTCAATGCAAGGGCGCCGTGAAATGAGAGGTTTGCGTGGTGTGTGCCTGTTGATGGTCTCAAGTATTACGTGATGAAAGGGAAAGGCCTGAAAACTATTGGGAGGTAGCGTTACATATAATAGAATATGTTCTCTATTTTGCTTGGTGTCCGGACAGATGACTGCCGCGGCAAAGTACTATTCAATAATTGTTATTCTAAGCACTACGGTGCTCTTTTAATGGCGTTTAAATTTTGTTGATAAACTTTTCTGCCACATGTCATTCATGGAGGTCTAAAGGACGTTTTTTAACCCAACGGTCGGACCGAGTAAAGCGCCCTTAAATTGTTTACACTAGTTTTTATGCTCCCATTAGCGGGCACACTTGGATGCGAAAATTTTGGCAGCAGATTAGAAGGACGCGACGTGGTGAGTGAGGTTGCCGAAACTTTTGTTTGGCTCTCGAAAGCGGGTCGTTGCAATTCGTATCCCCGTTTGTGTGCGAGACAATGCGGTTCAAATGCGTAATATTTATCGCGTTCTAGCACCTTTTTTCTCTAGCTCATAGTGCTGATGTGCACACAGTAATTCAGCCTGGATTAGATACAATTTGAAACAGGCACGAGAACGTCTAATGTCGCGCGCTTTTTTTTTTATGCGCAATAAACATTGCAAAAAAATATACGAGAAAAACATGCCACATCTCGCAGTTTTAAATGTAATCTGTAAGGTTTAGTCACGCATATCGGTTGTTTATTATTGTCATGATCTTTATCACCATATTTTTTGCTCGTTCTTATCCTTTCTTTTTCTTCCTACTTGGACATGATTCGCCCGTTGCGCTACCTGCAGAAACTCTTGCGAACGCATAATCGACCCAACACACAATGCACAGCACGCGGGTCTCAGATTCTAGAGGTCGATTTTTCATTCCCATTGAGACCAGTAGCTCATGCTTTGATTTCCTTTTTCGGAGATATCTACGAGACCTCGCGTATAGTACCGGTACTCTGAACATTATACCAGATGGTGCCTGGTGCAGTCACACACAGCTTAATGTGGTTGAGCACATGCGCAGGGACGCTGAGCGGTATACAATGCAGCGCACCAACATTGTAACTCCCAGAAAACTACACCTGTTTATTTTCTTATTAGCATGGACTAACAGCTCGGCTTTGTAAGAACTTCGAAAGGCAGTACAGTAAGGATTTTGCCCTGTCCCGCAATAATGGAAGGTGTGTGAATACGACTCTACGAGAAACTGGAAATTTTGCTGGAATATCTGCAATTTTGTGCAATATGTGGTACTTCATGTGCGATTTAGCTTTCCGCATAATGAATTCCCCCCATGTGCGAAGTTCTCGGACAAAAAACTTTGAATCTTAAAACTTTTAAGGTTGTGTTAGCGAAATATTAAACTTAATAGTCTATTCTTCCAATGTGGAGCAAAATCTTTCTTTTAGCGTTTTTTCATCGCTTGCATAGAGCAGTTAAGGTTCACGTAGAAAACTAATTCGGAACGCTTACGATGATGGCAAAAATGTTAATAGAAAAAGAAATGCAAGCCTGACGACAGGAGTTCTGCGGGTTGATTGATTGTCAGTGAAATCTTGCAATATATAAAAATTAGTTCATAAACTTGTTTTTGTTGAAAAATGCTTTTGTCTACAAATGTTGGCTATGTACGAGAATATGTAATGAACACCCTTTGGACAGAAGGCTATAATAAATGATGTTGATGCGACTCCATTTGTGGCGCTCATTTTCCTCAGAATGTTTGTTGCGTTCGCAGCCAGGAGCGCGATGCAGCCCTGTTTTACGAGTTCAGCCACTTCTGTGTTCCATGCCGGATTAGTCAGCCCATGAAGCCTTCCTTATATTATTAGAGTAGCAAAACGACTAGCCCAGACGAAAAGGGCTGTTCATACGTCATTCGCAAGATCGTCTGGTCTTATCCTGCACATAATTTTCGTTTTGTTGGGAAAACTTGATGCCCATAACCCGGAGTATTTTCAGGACTCAACGCAGCCGTCTATTTGGAGCCTATGGTATTAACTCCCTTGCTTTGACCAATGACGGCCCGAAAACCCGCTCTCATATTCGTGGAGAAACACAGGTGACTATGGCTTCAGAGTGCAGCTATTATCTGATTGATTCCAATGCATATAGGCGCTAAGTAATAAACACACAATCTGATGAGCGTGACGCCATCGCAGTCATAAATACGTCAGCGAAAGTTTCGTGACTGGTCTTTTGGCCAAGAAATAACATGCGCAATTCGATAACGTGAGCCCGTTATTTGCCCCAGGTTCTTGTATCTGTCGTCCTCCGCTGCCATCTTAGGGCTAATTGCACGTTGGGAAACACTAATGGCGCCACCTAATACGCGTACATCGTCTTTGTCGTTAAGTCGCACAGCGCAGATGAATGTCGAGCCGAAATAATCAAAATAAAAAGTTCCCTTCTATTTGGGGTAAATTCGATCAAATGGATCTGATAGGTTCCTTGCTAGGCGGAAGCTGCCGCGGTGGATCAGTGGTTATGGGCTCGGCTACTGACCCGAAAGATGCGGGTTCGATCCCGGCCGCGGCGGTCGAGTTTCAATGAAGGGGAAAGTCTAGAGGCCCGTGTGCTGTGCGATGTCAGTGCACGTTAAAGAACCCCAGGTGGTCGAAATTTCCGGAGCCCTCCACTACGGCGTCCTTCATAGCCTGAGTCGCTTTGGGACGTTGAGCCCCATAAAACCAAACCAAACCTTGCTAGGTGGATCGCTGTGGGCAGACCTATGACGTACAATGCGCTGTCTAACCACGATAGGTTTTTTGCGTGCGAACCGCTTCGACAATTTGACTTCTATTTATCCGCTGCCAACCATGGACGGGCGCTCATCTTGCCAACTGACGCTCTGCCGCGATTGATAAGCTGCACATTCAAAACGAGCTTGCTGTAAACTCTCTAACTTTTCGACGGCCACAGACAGGGATTCATAGAGATTTTTAAAGCTGTGAAAATTCTGTAAGATTTCTCCAAACGTGCGCCACGTGAAAGTACCCCGAGCTTTACGATTTCATTCAAGCATGCAGATCAATACAAGTGCTAAAGACATTGCGCAACCTGGAAAACGCAGTTAGATGCGCGCAGCGCTGTAGTGGCGGCGGAGGAAGCCACGGGCACAGGACCGCAAACTAGCAACCAGCGCAGACCGTTTACAACAATCGAGAAAGAAGCGAGGATAGAGTTTGCCGACTGAGACAGGTATCGTGTCTGAGGAATGAATGGTCTAGGTGTAAAAGGAAAGAAAACATGGGGGCGGGAGGAGACATAATTCTGCCATTTCCGTTCATACGCCTTTTCACTGTGAAAAGGCGAACGATTGATCACAGGTGGCGAGGCGATGTATTCAAACTCAGAAAACGCATTTCACATAAAGCCCCACGGTAACACGCTTGCGAAGAAAGGCCGCTTTATTCGGACTACTACATCGTGTAAGAACTAAGTGCTATTGGGGAAAGTGAGGAATCTCTTCTCAACAATGGGATCATGCACAAAGGTTCTCTAGCTCTATAATCTACCGGATCGCGAAGTGCTATTTTTGGTGGGGAGTTAAAGAGGGTCTATTCCACCGCTCCTAGAACAGCATGACACGAATGACGAACCTATATAAGACATGCTTAGGCCCTGAAACGTCTGGGTCAAGACGTCTGGATTAACCGAATTGAAGTTAGTGCTTTTTCTTTTTCTTCTCTATTTTCCTTTGTTTTGGCAATGTTCGGTGTCTGCCAGGCACTGCCACTCAAGCTGTTTGGGGCTTTAGTAGGCCTGATTTATGTTGTGTGATAACTGACATGAATAGAAGTACGATCTATCTATCTATCTATCTATCTATCTATCTATCTATCTTGCTTCCTGCACACACTGTGCTCAAAATATTATTGCGTTCAAACGCAAACTATAATGACGTAGTGAAATACCAAGAAAAGGCGAGTACTGACTAGCTGCACCACAAGCTTAGTTGAATGTTAGCGCTACTCCCGTCGCTTATCTGACCTTTATCCTCTCGTGTTTCTGCGCTACGTACTGTGTAACGATTCTCTAATGCTTTCGTCTAGCGCTATGAGCGCGGCAACCGTAAGAAGCAAATTGCTGCAATGGCTCCGCAGACACAGCCGATCTGCTGCTGGATGTGTTGTCATGTTTTCAAATGCTGTAAGGAAAATCGGAACTGCTTGTGCCCTCACACGCGTATCCAACAACTCTGCACAAAAGTATTTGTGAACAGTAACCAGCTTGTGGGCACAATGTTTTTCCTATATTGTAAGACTTCACTACAACAATCAATATATCCGCAGATCTACCGTTGACGGACTTGAATTTTTTTTGCTTTTAGCATTTTTGCTGTCGTCAAAAGTCTTCCGCGCTGGCTTTCTAGGGCAGTCTTGAGTGCTCGGTACGCGCTATGGAAACAATTTAAAAGAACGACTTTGCTATAAATCGTAATAATGGCCTATTACTTTCAATATTTCTATGACAGTACCTTAAAGTTTTTCAGTATTAAAAATTTTTGTCCAAGAATGTTGAAGATGTACTCCTATACGGGAGTAAAAAAGGAGCAAGCTATCCTTAAGCGCGCTGCCTTTTATGAAAGGGAGTGTGGTATAGGTTTCGTCTAGTTTTGGGGCTTTCACTTATCAAAGCGACTCAGGCTATGAGAGACGCCGTAGTGAAGGGCGCCGGAAATTTCGACCATCCGGGGTTTTTTAACGCGCACTGACGTCGCACAGTACGCGGCCTCTTAAAGTTTCGGCTGGATCGAACTATGAGGGACGCCGTAGTGAAGGGCTCCGGAAATTTCGACCATCCGGGGTTTTTTAACGTGCACTGATGTCGCACTGTACGCGGGCCTCTTAAAGTTTCGGCTGGATCGTACTATGAGGGACGCCGTAGTGAAGGGCTCCGGAAATTTCGACCATCCGGGGTTTTTTAACGTGCACTGACGTCGCACTGTACGCGGGCCTCTTAAAGTTTCGGCTGGATCGAACTATGAGGGACGCCGTAGTGAAGGGCTCCGGAAATTTAGACCACCCGGGGTTTTTTAACGTGCACTGACGTCGCACAGTACGCGGGCCTCTTAAAGTTTCGGCTGGATCGAACTATGAGGGACGCCGTAGTGAAGGGCTCCGGAAATTTCTACCATCCGGGGTTTTTTAACGTGCACCGACGTCGCACAGTACGCGGGCCTCTTAAAGTTTCGGCTGGATCGAACTATGAGGGACGCCGTAGTGAAGGAGTTATTTTTTATGATGATAGAATCGATGGTGTTGATCTTGTAGCCTTCTAATGGTTCGGTGATCCGGCGACACGTTGCGGAACAGACAGGACACTTCTTCGGGACTATGTGGTTTATTCACGAGCGCTCAATGGCGACTTCTCTCCGAGCCCTCTCTCAGACCTCGCCCGGACTCCCCTCCGATGTCGGCCGGTCTCTCCGGACTCTCCCGAGCTCCGCTCTTCAAGTCACCCCCTCCAGATCTCCCATCTCCGCCGGTCTCCCCGGCCGGTCTCCAAATCCCCCTTTTGGCGCCAAAACTCGCCCTTAAATGCACTTTCCCAGCATTCTGGGGACCATTTTTGTAACCAATAGGAAATGCGCTTGTCAGAGCCAATCAGGAGAATTTTGTTCAAACTAAAGGAGCCAATAGCACGCCAGTGCTCACGGGGTTGTTGTTTACGCGAGCACCGCGCGAATTCCACGAAGACGTTACGCATTTCCGCTTGGTTACAGCACCGACCCATACAAACACACAAAAACACCAGCGGCGGCACAGGGAAGTCAAACACTCTGCCCGAACCGCGCGCACTGCCCTGGTCGCGCTCCCCCCTTCGCCGCTCGCCTTTGGGGCATCCCGTCTGTCACGCGGTCTGCTGTCGAAAGCAATAAATTTGCACGCGACCCCCTCTCGAAGCCCCAGGGGTCCGCGCATCGGCCGCGTCTTGCGGCCCGAACGCAACCTTGCAAGGCCGGGCCTCCTCACTGTCGGTTAACCGTCGTTGCCGCCCTCTGCCGCGTTTGTCTCAAAACAAACCCATTTCGGCGGCGCCGGGATGGCGGCCTCTCGAGGAGACCCGAAAAACAGCCAACACACACACAAAACCAAGGGGGCCAGGCTACCGGCTTCGGGGTGCGTGCGCAATGGGTCCCTGAGCCGCAGCCCAGCAACTCAACTGAAGGGCTCTGGAAATTTCAACCATCCGGGGTTTTTTAACGTGCACTGACGTCGCACAGTACGCGGGCCTCTTAAAGTTTCGGCTGGATCGAACTATGAGGGAGGCCGTAGTGAAGGGCTCTGGAAATTTCAACCATCCGGGGTTTTTTAACGTGCACTGACGTCGCACAGTACGCGGGCCTCTTAAAGTTTCGGCTGGATCGAACTATGAGGGACGCCGTAGTGAAGGGCTCTGGAAATTTCAACCATCCGGGGTTTTTTAACGTGCACTGACGTCGCACAGTACGCGGGCCTCTTAAAGTTTCGGCTGGATCGAACTATGAGGGACGCCGTAGTGAAGGGCTCCGGAAATTTAGACTACGCGGGGTTTTTTAACGTGCACTGACGTCGCACAGTACACGGGCCTATCAAAATTTCGGCTGGATCGAGCTATGAGGGACGCCGTAGAGATGGGCTCCGGAAATTTAGACCACCTGGGGTTCTCTAACATGCACTGAAGTCGCACAGTACACGGGCCTCTCAAAATTTCGGCTGGATCGAGCTATGAGGGACGTCGTAGTGAAGGGTTCCGGAAATTTCGATCACCCGGGGTTTTTTTTAACGTGCACTGACGTCGCACAGTACACGGGCCTCTAAAATTTTGCCTTGATCGAAATTCGAACCCCGCGGCCGGGATTGAACCAGCGTCTTTTAGGGAAGCAGCCGAGCGCTATAACCACTGAGCCGCCGCGGCGGCTGGAGGGGGCTATTGGAGAGCTTAGCACCCTTTTTACACCTTTCAGTTTAGAATGTAGCTGGAATCATAAACGGTGGGTTACAGCAGTGTTAGAGCATGCCGGAAAGCCTTCAGGACGGAAGTGAAATATTAAAAAATTCAAATAGAGGGCAACGGACAACTCAGATTAGCGTAAGCGGAGTGCCGCCAAACCTCACTGGGCTTATTCTTATCCTGCGTGCTGTTTTTTTGTAGTATTGTGTAACTCAGAAAGTTGCCTGCCAGAAAAAAAGTTGTTCTCGTCTTGCTAACTGGATTTCCCATTTTTTTTACCAGTTTACGAATGAAAAGACGGTTGCAAGTTAGTTTCTGGTGCAAGACAGCTTAGTCATTTCTGCAAAAAGGGACCACATCTTTCTAAAATGTCGACCAGGCAACACGTAATTGCCTCGCGGTGCACCGTCTCTACTCTCCACCGGGGACGGCTCCAGTAGACCGCATGCCTCGTACTTGGTAATAAATTTAAACATGAAATCACCAGCAATTACAGTAGGAATCAATACTAACAACGCTCAGACACTGCGTTCTCCTCTGTTTACTCTACCTGACGCAGTGGGTAACTGCCTCTCTAATGGTTTCGCTGCTGGACTGAAGTTGTAGAGTGTTTTCCCAGCCTCAGAGATCCTGTTTTATTAGTTTTTAAGCACTGATTCGATGGGTGCCGATCCCGAGCAAAATCGTCGGTTGCCTGTTTGCATTGTCGGTTCGCCTCGCGTGAGCGCTCCGTCCCGCGGCACCATCCACTCTTCGTCGGCTTCTGCTTGGCACTAATCCGGTGGTATGTGCCATTTTATTTTAAGCAAACCAACCATCTAATCCGGTGGTCCTGACCCGAGCAAAATCGTCCGTTAGGTGCCCGCAGCTGGCTTAGCGCGAGCGCTGCAGCCACTGAACTGCCCGCTTATCGTCGTCTTCTACATAGCAGAAAAAAAAAACAAAAACAAAATTAGCTATCGAATATCGAGCGTTAACATTGTTCGAATCCTAGTCGCGAGCTAGACAGCGTCTTAACTAGTAAGCTTATGCTACACGGAACGCGAAATCGTATGCCATCACCCCGAACACGCTGCGACAAACGTTTGAGCCGTCGTGTTCATATGAAGATTCGTATTCGTAAAGACGTGGAATTGGGGCTACATACGTCGTCGGTTCCAATCCCTGCCGCTAACTAGATTCTAACTCAACTAGCAGGTTTATGCTGGATGAAAATCTGAATCGTCAGGCATCATTCGGAACATTCTGTGGGAAACGGTTGGCCCACAATTGTACACGAATGCCGGTACCAATAGGCCCAACTTTGACACCTGCCAGACAGGGATATTATATACCGGATCGGCATAGTTCAGTTTACAGTTGTGGTTCTCGGGCATCACGCTGCCGCCTGCTATTACTTGTTCCATTTCTTAACCACCTCGGATACCATGGCAACCACTTTGTTACGATTTGTGCTACAACGCATAACGCTTAGAAGCGGAACGCAAGAAGTAGAGCTCAGCGCTCTAATAAAATTTCGTTGCTATAGAGGCCGCCACCTTGGATTCTATCCGTGAAATCATCACAACTTGGACGCTCGGAACGCACCCAGTATAACGCTTTAAAATCCGTGCTTACACACTGATTCGAATTTAGTGAAAATTTCCTGCACTTTTTTGAAACAAAGTTCAGATACACTCGCGTATTCAGATTTTGGTTCAGATTAAAGAATCCGAGAACAGATGCAATGCCCAGTGCTATCACAGTCGCCATCTTGCTGCTTACGCCGAGTATTCCAACCCTTATATACCCTTCTGAGACACACAACATGGTTCACTCGCAGTGTTTGCTTCGCCTGAAATATATTGGCGTTGATGAAGTTAGGACGCTGGTTTCAGTATTAGCAGGTTGAAGATTCAGTTTCCAGCTCGTCACGAGATGCCTGCTTCTCTTTATTAGATATTACCTAATCACATGCGACCAACCGCGACAGGCGTGTTTCCAAACCATCAACGGTAGAACGCACCAACTCAGCTGCACCCTCTAGCGAAATGTAGAATATTTTTGAGAACGATGAGTGCACAATTAACACCGCAGATTTTAGTTGGAACATAGAACATGCTCCACTCTAATAAATACTACCAAAAAGAATTGTTGTGCCCCAGTGGATTACAGCACTGCTTTACAAGGCGCAAGGAAGCAGTTCGATTTCTATTTTGATTGGCCACCCTAAATCACCTTTTTTTTCGTATTTACACCGCGCAAACCATTGGTCATTTTCCCGGGGAGGGGGGGGGGGGGGGGGTGCATTTTAGGTAGCACTTTGAGACTCAAGCAAAAATGGCGGTTTAAGCCACTCATTAGAAACTAATCTTACTCGTATTTTTCTTTATTTTAACAAGCAGTTATCGCACACCGCTAATAATTTACTATTTCCCAACGCGGTGTGTGTTGCCTTGTGTGTAGGTAGCATTATGAGAAGCTTTGGAGCAGAAATCGCCGTTCACAATTGTTTCCGACCAGCCAGGAGACAAGACCAGGAGATGCTCAGCTGTGTCGTTGACGAAATGAAAATGCGTCTTTGGGAGATCCTGCAAGAGCTTGCCTTTCTACTTAGGTCATTTCGCTAGTGCGTATATCGCTTTTCAACAGCGACGTTACCTCTGTTAATCACACGCGGATAATTCAGGGAGCACTGGAGTCAACTCTGGCACGAAAGCTATGCACTGGTGTGTTGGTTTCTGTTAGTCGTTGACATAAAACACGCAATCAGCTAAGTTTTGACGTCGACGGAATTTAGTTAAGTTGAAAAGCGGGTTTCGGCCCTCGCCAGAAAGGAAAATGAAGCGACCTAATGGGGCGCGGGAGCACGAGACTCCAGCTATACTCGCTAATAGACTGTGACTTCCTTGAAGCCACGAATTTATGCGTGCGCCTAGAATAATATCCGCTGTAAATACGGCTTTTCTCAGCATGCAATAGCTATATCCTGGCGGCTGCACCAGTAAAAGAAAGCCTACCTTTATCGTCATTTTTGCTTTTTTAAGGTATATCTCCATTGAGAGCCACTAATTTATTTTGTTTTTCCTTGTGCTAAAGTCATCTTCCTGTTTGTATATATTAACCTTTTATAAGGCGTACAGAGAATGGTGCCATTAAAGTGCGTTTTTTTTTTCATAGTAGAGTGTAAGGCGCGTTAAAAAAAAGCAAAAGTAACGAAGAGGCAGTTTCGTGAGAATGAGCGCTCCATTTTAATTACAGTGCCTGTCCCGGAAGTATGCGCTTAATTATTTTCATTTGTTAAGCTTTGATTTTTACCTTTTTCGATGTGATGACAACGCGTCAGGTTAGTAAACTACTTTGACTGAATCTTTTATCACAGTTTTCTCTTGTGGCAACATTAAAGTTAACGCAGACGTGGTGAGTCCTAATCTCCACTCAATAATAAAGCGAGATAAACTCCAAAACAAAAATAATGTTCCCAACTCCACGTTCACTTGAGTTACCGTTATTAATGTCGCCATCCTAGCAATCTATTATTCTAAACCCTCTAAATTTCCCGAATTCAACTCAATTTACGGGCAACTTTTTCTGACTAACATTCGTTTTTCTTTAGTCGAGCATTGCTTACGTTACAGTACTAATTGCTAATAACCAAGCGCTAACAGCCCACACATGCTGCACTAATGCATAAGCACGCGAGTAAAAGCCTAATTACTTTTTTTTTGTCACATTAGTGAATCACATGCCGATGAAAAAAGAAAACATGCAAATCAAGAGGGTGAAAAAAGAAACACCATGAAGGCTCCAAATGGGCTGTTTAAAATTTTGGTTCGTTTTAGTATGGGCAATCAGTGAGGGAGCTAACACTGCTTCAAAGCACCCATTTAGATCTTTGTGGAGCCCCTTTCCGTAGTCGGAGCTGCAGTTAGCGTATGCTGTGTACAGAGCCGAGCTAAATAACAGGTTGTGCTCGACGGTAATGAACTCGCAAATTGCAGTCGTAACCAGTTCGAACTCGCTGAAAGAGTGGAATAACAGGTGACGTTCAGGAGGCTCTGATGCTCCAGTGGATGTCTGTTTATTGCTCCATTACTTGAATACACTATAAAGGCTGATTAAAAAGGAGCTTCGAAGCCTCACGGGGGGAGTTTTCACGTCCTATTGCTGGCGGGATAAATGCTGCAAAATGGGCCTGCTCTTGTGACGAGATGGATAAAGGTAGCTTGCAGCGTCGCTTTGCACCGAAGTCGTAATTACCGCGCGCGTGGATATTCACGTCGCCTCGACGGCAGTAAATACTGTTCATGCAATTTATTTGTGCGAATTTTTTGCAATATGAGCCTCTCTACTTGCGTGGTAATATAAATGAATATGCCCTTTGACTGATTTGCAATCATGATAGGAAAGAGACCGGTCGGGATAAGAGTATTTCAGAGAAAAAGATTACAAAAATATACGGTCAAGCTTTGTGACGTGTGTCCGGGTGCGCTCGTGAAACGCTTGCACGAGGTTGCACTAAGCATACTTTTGAACGTGGCCAATCCGGCAGGAAGAAAATAGAAACGCAAATTCCAGGAATGTCCTTTCGGAACCAGCTGACCAGAACGCCTCATGAATGCTGAGTGGCTCACTGCAGCCTAATGTGTTCGTGGTATGCATAGCTTACAGCACGTTTCTTTTTACTTGCTTCGGAGATGCCTAGGCTTGCAAGTTAATTTGTCACGTACCGCGCATGTCTTTGCAGTTAAAAAAAACAGCAAACAAGACTTTGTATATCCATAGTACCCGCTAACCGCAAAGGTTAGTGACGGCTGGGCCGTTGGCTGCACAGCCATCCATCCATTCTAAAGTGTAATTCGAGACTTCGGTATAAAGAAAATACGCTTGAAAAATGCTCCAGCTAACGCCTTGACGAAGTATTATATAGGGGATTATGCTGAATGTGCTTAGTCCACCTTCTTGGAATTATAATGCTTGATGACGTTCTGTCTAATTACCACAGCGCGCATGTTTCTTTTTGCCCCGAAAAGAAAATAGCTCGAAACAAAACAAAAAACAAAATTGCAGTAAAATAAACCTAGAGCAACCACGACGAATAATGTTGGTCAGAGTTAGTACGAAACGAGTTTCTTCCTTGCATTATTTCCTCCAACGGGGTCTCAGCGCCCACTTCACGTTCCTTTAAAAAGGTCACGGAAAGAAATAAGCCGGTGCCGGGGCCTTCGTCACTTTTTCTCGAGTTCAGTTGCCGTTCTGCGACTCATAAGCTTAGGGAACAGTGTGGGTCTCTGAGGAATGACTAAAGCTTAAACGCTTTTAAGTACGATGTATGCGTTTTCTGAACAAAATGTACAAAAAGAAGGAAAGCGAACCGTAAGATCTCACGATGAATACTGCAGCGCTTAGAAACCAGGACGAAGAGTAGGGAGAGACAACATAAGCGCCAACCCCCGACTGACTTCATTTGTAGCACGTGCCGCTTTTTTATAATGTGGGAGCATTAAAAACACCCCAAAGACATTTGCGTGGAAACTCAAATCCCGTTAATTTTTCATACATACTATCCACCGAACCAGGAAAAACAAATTTTCTTTTTTGGCGACAAAGAAGGCACGCTGACGCAGTCATAGTTTAGTTTTTCTGCGCCACCAGCGTCGATAATCTCAAGTGTAAAATAAACGCACAGGTGACCATAGGATGCGATGCGACAAGTGCTCCTTAGCAGTCTTGGCTACTCATTTCGCTTTTACATTTATAGCCTTCTCATTGGGTATTTGAATCTGATTTCACCGCCACAATTTTTCCTCCGCTCCTGCGTGGGCTTCTGGTGGGCGGGGCCTCTGGAGGGTGACTGATGGAGGTGAGCTGTGGGTGGAGCATCGTAGGTGGGCGATGTATTTTTACCGGTGGTGCACCATCCCACACACACACACACACACACACACACACACACACACACACACACACACACACACACACACACACACACACACACACACACACACACACACACACACACACATACGCGCGCGCGCGCACACACACGCACGCACAAACACGCGCACACACACACGCGCACACACACACACACACGCGCGCACACACACGCGCACGCGCGCGCGCACACACACGTGCGCACACACACACACACACGCACACACACACACACACACACACGCGCGCGCACACACGCGCGCGCACACACACGCGCGCACACACACACGCGCACACACACACGCGCACACACACACGCGCACGCGCACACGCGCACACACACACGCGCACACACACACGCGCACACACACACGCGCACACGCACACGCGCACACGCACACGCGCACACGCACGCGCGCACGCACGCGCGCACGCACGCGCGCACGCACGCGCGCACGAACGCGCGCACGCACGCGTGCACGCACGCGCGCACACACACGCGCACACACACGCACACGCACGCACGCACGCACGCGTGCACGCACGCGCGCACACACACGCGCACACACACGCACACGCACGCACGCACGCGCACACGCACGCGCGCACACGCACGCGCACACGCGCACGCGCGCACGCACGCGCGCACACACACGCGCACGCACGCATGCACGCACGCACACACACACACACACACACCCACACACACCCACACCCACACCCACACACACACCCACACACACACACACACACACACACACACACACACACACACACACACACACACACACACACACACACACACACGCAGGATATTGGCTAGTGCGACTCTTCTTTCTCCTTTACCATTCTTCACCACTTCATCGCCGGGATCTTTGACTTGATGTTAGATGTTCTTAACCTAAACTAATACGCTGTGTTCTGACCTCCGCTCTGTAATGACTGTAAGCTTGGATAAACAGGCCGCTGCTATTATTTGCTAATTAACGTGATTCTTACGTTCTTATTAAAATCTGCTATATGTCGATTCACGCCTGATAGGAAACGGAAGTTGGCCCTTTAAATTGGCCTCTCAAGTAAAAGGAGACTAACAGTAATATTTAAAACGTTATATTGTAAATAATAGTTATACAGCCTCCTAGTCGACACGTCTTAGCTGTATTCTAACGCACTACACCGCTGACAATGTGATGTGGAAATATGCGGTCTTCTATATGAAGACGGCTTTTTTTTACAAAAATATCAGAGCGTACTAGATGAAGCTGTCTTTCACTAACCGCCTATCACCTTCTAATTACGACTATGCATCACTGCGAAAGGTACATGAATATAAATACCTTGGCGTCGTTTTTTCTCACAACATGACATGGTCAAACACATCTATTACATCACAGCAAAAGCTCTTAAAAATGTAGGTTACTTGCTGCGCACAGTACGGGATGCTCCTAAAGAAGCCAAATTGCTCATGGACAAAACTCTAATTCGCCCTATTCTTGAATACGCTTCTAATGTTTGGAATCCACACAAGCAATGTGAAATCGATCAAATAGAATCTGTACAACGTAAAGCTGTCAGATTTATTTTCCGCCGCTACGACGTTCATTTTTCACCCTCATCTGCGATGTCCTCCCTAAACTTAAGCCCGCTCGCATCCCGCCGGAAAACTGAGTCCTTAAAACTTCTTCACTCAATAGTCCATTCTTCTAATTGCCTTTCAGAGGCTAAGCACATCTCGTTTTCAAAACCATCTGCAACCGGGCGCCATCACGATCTTAATATCCACCCTTTGTTTGCCCGCACTAACGTTTTCAAATACAGCTTTTTTCCACGCACTGTGGAGGGTTGGAATTCTTTGCATGGTAACATTCGTGCATTATCAACCTAATCTGATTTTATGTCGACAACTGAGTAGTAGCATTGTATGTTGTTGTTTTCAGCGTTTATATTTGTAATGCTTGTATTGTACCCTTGTATGCGTGGAATTGTTCCACATTTTATGTACCCACTCCTGTTATAGCCCCTAGAATGGGGCTGCAGTATTTTCAAATAAATAAATAAATAAAATAAACGGACGGTATATACCCTGGCGCTTTTTGCTGCTGCGGACGTGTGCATAGCAGACGTTCTGAAGAAGCTGAAGTGCAGCAGCTCACACGTTAGTCCTGTCTAGGGTCAGTGCCACCAAACTTCAATTAATTACATCGTTGTACCTGGGGCGAGCTTTGCCACAGAGACAAGTGCGCCACGTGGCAATGATAATGGGCTCTACAATGCTCCGCTACGGGCGAGGTCGTGTTGTGAAACGTCTCTCGTTTCCTTAAAAGAGCAATACAGTTGCAGTATTTCGAACCTTCTCCGACTGCTTAAGTTTCGTAGGCTTACTTCGTCATCACTAACCTTGATCTGGTATTTTTCACACTGTTTCTATACGCTTTCTTTTAGCACCTCAAGCATGATATTCATTGCAAAAAAAAAAACGTGTTTATTTCTTTAGTTTCTTATTAAAATACGGTGTAGAGTTGCTGAAAATTATGTTAAACATGCCCTAATACTGATGGTTGGTTTTATTCAACGGTGCCTTTCGTTCCTTTTTATAAAAATTAATACTGTTATTTTTAAGGGCACCTTTATACCTAGGTACCGTTTTAGAATGACAAAGCAAAACAAATTACCGTAAAATAAATTGCATTTCAAATCAGACTCTGAGGCTTTATTCAAACCGAATAGGACACGGAAGGAGCTTGTATGCCCGTCGTCTGCCTAATTGGTGGACTCTATGCTGTAGAACGTATTTGTGAAAGGTGAAAAAAGTGTAGAAATGTCTAAAACAATTCTATCTCAAGTTCTTCACGCGCGCCGAAAGTGACAGCGTGTCAGAATCGGCGGCTGATTAACAAACTTAGGCGTTAAGTTTTCAGTTCCAGGCATGCCTGCTTGTACCACATGTCGCAGGTATTTCAGGTAATCCCTAAGAATGTCACATTCCCATTTTAGAACTTCGCCAACACGGCGTCTCTCCTGGTTTGTTTCCTGTCGAAGGCAGTCGCTCAGCATTGTTTTGAGGGCTGCTATGAACGTGGAGCCCACGGAGAACAAGTACGCTGATAAACGCCAGCACATTCTTGAATTGGAAAACATTACATCTCTATCTTTGGAAACGAACTGACGTCCTTTGCTTGGTGAATAAGAGGCCTGGTTTCGATGCAGAACCTGAGAATGTTTTCCAAAGGAAGAGGAGTCGGCTCATTGTTGTCTTAAAACTCGTACTTCGGGAGAAAGTGAGATACAACACGGCACGACAGTCTTGGAGGGCTGGGCACGATGCTTAAAAAAAAATCTTCGATAATGGTACCCAGCAATTTCCCAAATACCATTTCGTTCACCCATACAGGATACAAAACCGGAAATAATTTCCGATGCAGATACTCAATACTTTACCGTCGATACTTTGACACAATATTAATAAAGCCCGTAATATATTTAGCTAAAGAAAGAAATTTCTCCGCGGTTTTTGGAAACTTAAATGTATTTATTATAGCGTACTGTTTTTGAAATGGTTTAAACAAATTTTACCGCGCTGTTTTCTTTTAACTCCAAGCGCCACTATTGGCGCAGCTGGTTTCGTTAGAACGTTGGCTTCGGACAAAAGCTGTGGTCACGTTGAACTCATGCAGTGCCGAAACATTACAACAATGTCCCATTTTTGTTGTGGTCACACATTCAACAATGTTTTTGATGTGTTTATTTTCTATTTTTATATAATGTTACAAATAAACGCTCGGAAAACATTTCCGTAACGTTAATTAATCTTTTAAACGAAGCGGATGAAACATCCTCGAAAACGGTAAGGCAACGGCGTACGAGCATCGCTAAATTGTCCAAGCAACGGTATGTTCGAAAAAATTCGAGGATTAAAATTTTCTGCTTTGCGGGACAATAAAGTTTCCATTCTAGTATGTAGTATATTAACAATTAACTCTTATTCATTTTAACAACAAACGCTTATTCATTTCGCCTGTTCGCAATACAAGACATGCTGCTAACGGTAATTTTAACCTTCCTGTTCATAAGAATAGATACGGTGAGAGAAGAACTGAATTCATTGGAGCTAAGGTCTACATTGCATTGTCGATAGAAAATGACACTTGTTGCCGCCGCGGTGGCTCCGTGATTACGGCGCTCGGCTGCTGACCCGAAAGACGCGGGTTCGATCCCGGCGGTGGCGGTTGAATTTCTTTGGAGGAGAAATTCTAGAGGCCCGTGTACTGTGCGCTGTCAGTGCACGTTAAAGAACCCCAGGTGGTCGAAATTTCCGCAGCCCTGCCGTACGGCGTCTCCCATAGCCTTAGTCGCTTTGGGACGTTAAACCCCACAAACAAACAAACAAACAAACAAACAAACAAACAAACAAACAAATTTGAGACACTTGCGAGAAATTTTAAGCTTTCTTCGAAGTTGCTTTTTTTGCAGAACTAAGTAAGAACGGGATTTTGCTATCTGCATTTTCTTTGAATTCAGTATGCGTATTTTGTTCAAATGTTTCGAACTTTCCTCATGCGGTTACCCAAATTCTGTTTTATATTCGTCCGGACACCGGATGATTTCGATGTCTTATTTCTCTGTTTGTATTGTGTTTAAATCTCAGTTTACACATTTCATGTCGCGGTTGTCCAAATGTCTTGTTTTGTATTGGACCGGATACCAGCCATGTCAGGCTATCGGTCCAAATACTGTGCACAAGTTTCCCTTTAATGAGAAAACAAAGCTTCCGTTGAATTTGAATTTGTAAACGTACACGCTTTGCAAGGACCATGCAACAGCAGGAGCGATATACTTGCGCTCCACAGCACAGCACAACATGCAACTCCACACATTCACCTCCGAATGGATGCCATAGAATTAAGTTGACATAGGCACCACAGAGTTGTGTCCCATGAGTTACAGTGGCGCATGCGTAATAAACACGGTTTTGTAACAAAACGATGTGACTGTGCAGGCAATCTATGCCAGTCACAAGCTTAAGGATTTAGTTGCAAAGTACTGCTAGTTCAAAAACATCTTTACAGCAAGAGTAGTGCTAAAAGTTCAGAGGCCATATGCTAGGAACTTTAATGTTGTATAATCAATCAATCAATCAATCAATCAATCAATCAATCAATCAATCAATCAATCAATCAATCAATCAATCAATCAATCAATCAATCAAAGTGTTAATTCATGCGTTGAAACTATATAAATACGTGAAAATACAGAAGGAGGTCCCATACCTAATGGTTGCACCAGGGTCTCCTTATAGCATTATGAAATGGCATTATGACTTATTTATTTGTAATGCTAAGTGTGCCGCGCGGCATAAAGCGTGGTGTTAGTGACTAACGGTATAATACGTTATAAAAACGCATAGAGCCCGGTTGCGTGTAAAAAGTCACATAAGCTTCGGGCGTAAATGTTTTTCGTTAGCCACACGTGCAAACTACTCGTATAGTCATTGTTTGAAGACAGGCCTGCCTCTTGAAGAACTAGAGCGCGCACCAGCGAAGTTCCTGGGCATGTCCACAGTAGGTGGTGGACATTGGTGTCGGAAGCGGGTGCTTCGCAGTAAGGGAATTTTTGCGGCGCAGGAATCTTGTCACTTTGCCATTGGTTGCGAACTGCAGGCCTAAGGGCCACCCCGACACGCAGCCGCCTCAGAGAGACCTCCTACACCCGTGATAGATTGGAGGGAAGGGAGTAGGTACACGGGGGAGTAAGAGCACGTGTACGCTGCCTGAGGGAGGCTGAATATTTTAGATGTGTCACAAGTGGATCTGGTGGCAAAGAGGCAGGTGGAGTTTGCGGAACGTCAGTCACACGAGATATCATGTCAGGTGCGATGGTGTGGACATCCGTGCGAGCTTGAACCCACTGGATGAGTATAGGCACCGCGTAAGATTTAAAAGCAGCATGTATGGCCTGGGAAGCCCGAAGGGTACCGCGGACTTTCTTTAGATGCTTCACAGCTTCTTGTGAATGGGTACATAGGTGCACGTGGTTATAAGGAAGGTCGTCAGGTAATGCTGCTATGGCATTTAATATCGCTTGCAGCTCCAAAGGAAGAGATGATGAAGTATCAGTAGATTAGGTTTGTCGGCCGTAGAGTTGAGGGTGTGTCGGGCTTATAAAATCAGTTGATCCTCCTGTTGGGGTTATGGCGACATTTGAGTAAAGAGTACAGCTGTCATGTTGCTTGGGAAAAGCTTGTGTTAAAGGCGGTGAGGAGAACTCTGACTTCTTTTGAGGAGCAGGCTTGTTTGATGTAATGTGACAGTAGTCCCATGGAAGTGGTTGACGCTCGAACATCGGACGAAGATAAACTTTCCGTGCTCTATTGGTTTGTCGCTGGGTAATTAAATATTCCAGTGTGTTGAGCTGCGCATACTCCTGCAGCAGACAAATAGGAGTTGCTCGGGTCGGCCAGTAATGACTCGCATGGCTTCGTGGTTGAGTGCTTCAAGTGTGGACCACTGTCGTTTCGTAAGTTGTTGGAACTGAGCCTGGTATAGGAGTCGAGGTTGAAAGACAGTACGGACAAGTCGACGAGCTATATCTGAACGGGCACCTCCAGAGCGATTGGCTATCCTGCGGATGAGTCCAAGTGTGTTTAAAGCACTCTTGCGCATAGCTGACAACCAAACCGTGCCCTTGCCTGAAGCATGAACGTGCAGGCCTAAAACATTGGTATGTTCCACTTAAGGAAGTGGGGCATTGTCAATAGTTAGCACGAACGGAGTGGCTTTGGAAGTACGGCGACCAGCTTTGTTGCCCACATGGACATAGCAGGATTTGGAGGGATTTAGGGAGAGGCCAGTGTCGCAAGAAAGTTGTGAAGAATATTGAGGGCATTTTGCAGGGAGTCTTGCTGCGCCTGAGCTGAGCGATTTGTGGACCAGAGAGTGATACCGTCTGCATATGCTTGAAGCTGAACATTAGGAAGGGTGGAGAGACTGTGTATCAGAGGAATGAATGCGATGTTAAATAAAATTGGGGTTAAAACTGAGCCCTGCGGTACACCGCGATTAGAAATGAAGCGGCCTGTGGGCTTACCATTCACGCAGATAGCAAATGTCCGTTGCGAGAGAAAGGCATGAATTGCTCGACATAGCTGCAAGTGCATGCAAAGTGATGACATAGTGTTGAGAATGGCTGCGTAGAGAATGTTGTCGTGGACCTTCGTGATATCTGTTGCTAGGACCATGCCAACGAGACGGCTGTGAGGTGAGCGACGTAGCACGTCGTTGGCAAAGCGGTCCAGACCATCCTCAGCTCCGTATCCTGGTCGGAAACCAATTTGAGCAGACGAATATATCTGGTGATGGTCGAGCCGCCAGGAGATTCGAGTGGCAAGTAGTTTTTCATACAGTTTACAAATAGTTGGTGTAAACAAAAATCGTTCGTAAGGCTTCAAGAGTTGCGTATGATTTTCCGGGCTTTGGTATCGGAACTACCACTGAATGTTTCCAATCGGATGGCATTTCACTGGATGTCCAGATTTCGTTAAAAATTCTTAGAAGAGAAGTCAATTATTCACCGTCCAGATTCCGGAATAGGGCATAAGGTACACTGTCATGACCAGGTGCAGTGTTAGGGCGAATGTCCTCAATGGCAGCTATAAGCTCAGCCATGGTGAACGGGCATGTGATCTTGTCCTCTGCCTCATGTTTGGGACTGATTGGAACAGGTGCAGGTGAGCAATCATAATTGGGAAAGAACTGAAGGGCAGCTTGCGAGGCGAATTCATCTGGAGAAAGACGAAGGGCAAGTCGAATACTCTCAGCGTAGTCTTTGACGGATGGCTTGCGTTCCATGGAATGAAATACAAGCCACGATTGGCGGTTGCCGGCAGGAGTATTGAGTTGAGAACACCACTCTGTCCAGCGCTTGTGCAGAAGGCGTTTATAATACCGACGGTCTTTAGCGGTGACTCTATGAAGTTCCGTTCGTGCATTCGGATCTGACGGATGCTGAGTGGCGTATACGTCCAGCTGCTTGCGCCTTGCCCAGAGATTAAGCAGGTGAAAGTCAGGATTTGGTTGGTCTTCTTTGACAGTGGAACAAATTGTGTTGTCAGCTAAGACAAGCATGAATGTAGAAAGGGCTGAGGCAGGAGTTATTTAGAGCAGGCGACCATCTGTGCGAAGACTGTCCCAAGAAGTGATATGGATCTTGCGGCGAATTTTACGTAATGTACTTGAGACTGAGTCAGTTAGAATGCGGGAGTGATCACTGCCCCAGGTGTCTGCTTCGCAAGACCAGTGAGGATTACCGGGGCCCAGCCACCACGTAAGGTCCGGAGTTGATGGAGGAGAATGCGGGCGGGTATAACTAGAGAAGTTGTTGAGAAGTGTAAACGACTGGTCGAAAAACGTGTCGTAAATCTGATCTCCACGTTTAGAATTATGAGTGTATCCCCAGGCTGTATGTGGCCCATTAAAATCTCCTCCAACTAGTATGGGTACACCTTGGTATGAGGTGCGCAGATGTGTAAGCCATCAAAAGTTGAGAATAGAGGTTTGGGGCCGACCATAGAAAGAGACCAATAATACTGGAGTACGCTGCGACTTTGTGAGAACGGCAATTACTTCTTGACGGGTATTGCACCAACGAGATAGGTCGACGGGAGAATGTGCTGTCGAACAATGAACATATATAGCTGCTTTACCTGGAGCAAGACCACTGCGGCGGTCAGGTGCTGACGGATAGTGATATGCACAATAACCAGACAAAGGAAGGATGGCATTATGTTCCTGTAGAAGGAAAGCCCAGGCAGAGAGTTTGCCTTCTTGAATACGCAGCTTCAATTCAGGGAGCTTATTAGTGAGAACCCGACAGTTACATTATATAACATGGGAAGTAGCGTTAGTGGCCATTCGCTTGCAAAAGAGATGCAATCATCTGAGGCAGTTGCTGCAACAGGCTAATCAGGGATGACGTTGAAGTTGTAGTTAGAGATTGCTCGGATTGTTCATATTTTGAGCTTGAACGATTAGGCACATTAGATAAAGGAGGCTCTTGGCAAACAGGCGCGACTGGCGGTAAATGCGGACGTTGCAGTAAGAGAGAGCGACGTCGGGAAAGCTGGTCAGGTTGTTGGCGAACGTTGGCGATCGCATCATCGATGGCAGATATCTGATCAGGCATAGATTTGATTATCGGAGGAAATTCATCTTCTTTCCGCTTTGTACGAGAACCTGGCTTTAAAACTGAGGCATAGGAAGGGCGGACACCAGACGGTGAGGGCAACGATGCTGGCGGTTTTTCAGTATCATCTTCATCTCTGTCTGTCGATAAGCCAGAAAAACGGTTGGAGATCTTGACTCCAGCCTGAGTAGGCGCAGCCGGACGACCTTTCTTTCGAGGGCATTTAGATTAAGTGATGTTGTGGTCGTTTGTCTTACAAAATGGACACGTGAATGAGGGAAGAACATCTGTTGGTGGTTTGGGCAGAGTGTCTTGCGATGCAGGGCACAACTTTTTGATGTGACCTTGTCGCAGGCACCGATAGCAGAAGACTGGTGCAAGACGGAAAGGTTTCGGATGAACGATTCGTTCATTGTAGAAAAATCAGGTGCGAAGTTCTAACGTCCCCAAAAGCAGGAGAAGAAATGTGCCTCGGTTGCCTAATCGGCGGGCATTAAGCACTGAGTGGGTGTCGGAGTACAGATCCGTCATCACTTCCTTCGGAGGTGCATTAGGTTCCAGGTCATAAATGACACATCTTTGCAAGCCAGATCCAGATGCTAGGTAGGCCTGCACAGGTACGTACTGTGACTCGCTGATATATAATTTGTCAATATGACAGATCTTTTCAGCACCGGCAAGTGACGCTGCTTGGACAGTGATGGAATTGGAGGGGCGATGGTTAATAAAACCGCGGTACCCTGATATGCGCAGTGCGCGGTCAATGAGCTGTTGCACCGATCTTGAAGGAAATGACGTTATGTCGTATTGCACGGTAGGCTTAATGTGCACTCGGGAGGAGCGATTAAGTTCGGGGGTGAATATTGCGATGGTGTCATCTTTGAAGGGGTAGGATCGGCTGGGGTGGCCTTTACCTTTTTCGCAGCCGGTTCAAAGCTGGCATCAGAGACAGTCCGCATAGGAGTGGTGTAGGGGTAGGCGCAGGAGTATGCAAAGCGGTAGGGTTTAACGATAATTCGACCCCTGCAAGTGAAGACGGCGACTTGAGTAGCGATGAAATACCGGGTGTAGCATAGAGTTTCTTACTATTACCTAGAGGGAAAGCTGGCAAGCCGTCTATGGGAGTTTGCATGGAGACCCCACGTGACCACCTCAGCCACCATGGGCGCTCAAAGCATCATGGGGCGGTGAGCTACTTGTTGCGGAACTGTAACTTTTGGCCAAAAATTAATAAAAAAAATAAAGCTGTTTGATAGCTACAAACGTCCTAACATTCAATATCTTGTCTAATGATTGCAACAAACGAGCAGAAAAGCATTTAGGTGCAAAGTTTGCCCAAAATTAGAGACAACTCGCTCTCCTATTGGCCTAGTAATGAACACTATAAAAACTAATATTTCGTACTTAACAAGAGCACTTTTAAAAATAAATATGTTTTCAAAAAAGATGTTGTTGCTTAAATACTATAAGAGGTTTTTTAATGGCATTTCGGAAAAGTGAAACCTTTTATTGGCGTCGTGTGTCGTCGCGTTTTCACTACTATGGGTTTTGCCCACTGCGTTCGCGCGAAAGTCGTCTGCGCACACACGAACTACGTTTTCGGAATGAAACGCCTTAGTACTGCCACTCTGTGTTCCCGAAAAACTACGACTGTGCCGCAACAAGTAGCTCACCGCCCCATGATGCTTTGAGCGTCCATGTTGGCTGAAGTGCAGCGCCGCCAGCTTTCCCTCTAGGTAGTAGTAAGAAACTCTATGGGGTGTAGGAGGAGCTGAGGTGCTGAGGATGCATTCTTGAGGTGGAAGGGTAGGCGGAACAGCAGACGCATTAGTAGCAGGATGTGATCTTTAAATGTCATAATTACTGTTCATGTCCGTTGGCCAGGCTGAGGTAGGCCTGCGCGCCCCACAAAACGAACGTCGGCATTGTGAAGGCAGTGTCGGAGGGTCCGTCCCGAGATCTTGTGGCGTTCTTGGGATCTTCAGGCAGCGTGAAGAGGTGTCACTATCGCCGGGAAGGTAAACACAGCCCATAAAAGCACAGAAGTAGCCAATCGGTACAGATAGGGCGACAGCCTAATTTGGTCTTCTGACATTATGACTTAAACGTTATAAAAATGTTGAGAAGACTATATTAAAGCAATGTTCATTCGGAACGTTAAGCGAATGTTTACTAGCGGATATATTATTATTATTAATTTTTAACATTATAATGAGATTTAACACTCAGCATTAAAATAATTGTGAAGACGAAGACGACCGTTCTGCTTAGCGGCGGCGCTGCCATCGCTGCGCGTGCTGTGTTCTCGCCTTCGCCGACCACGGACTGTTGCCGCCCTGCTCCCGAGGTCCCAGTGCCTTTAACAAACCCCCATCCTACATTTGGTGGAGTCGCCGGGTAACGATATCGGCTCTGGAGCTCCGTAGCCGCACTCTTCCGACACCTGCGATGCCTGTAGACATCCAACACCAAGCCGTGCAAGCAGGCCCACCGACTGTCATCTGTGCCGGCTCCCTTCGCCAAAGGGACCCGGCTATCTTCAGCGGCACAGATGACCATGACGTGGAAGACTGGCTCGCATCCTACGAGCGGGTGAGCCTTTATAACAAGTGGGATGACGAGACAAAGCTCAACAATGTAATTTTTTATCTTACCGGCGTCGCAAACTTATGGTACCGCAATCATGAAGGGGACGTTGCGACTTGGTCAGCCTTCAAGACGAAGTTCTCAGAAGTGTTTGGTCGCCCAGCTGTCAGACAACTTCGCGCCGAACAACGCTTGCGTGAACGGTCGCAGCAGGTCGGCGAAAGCTTCACTAGCTACATAGAAGATGTAATCGCCCTCTGCAACCGAGTGAACGTCAGCATGCCGGAAGCTGACAAGATCAAGCAGATCTTGAAAGGCATTGATGATGACGCTTTTCAAATGCTGCTCGCTCGGGACTTGCGCACCGTTTCGGAAGTCATCACGCTGTGCCAGAGCTTCGAGGAGCTGCGTAAGCAGAGGGTCCTGACTCGTCAGCACTCAGCTCAGCCAGAGTCACTTTCTGGACTGACACCCGCAGCTGACAGCTCCTATCTGCTGCAGCAAATGAAGGACTTTGTACGTGAGGAGGTGGCCCGTCAGCTTTCGCTTTTGCCTCGCCCTCAAGGGTCGCCATCATATTTGGCCCCGGCTCTCCAACATGCAATTCGAGAGCAGGTTGCTGAGGTGCTTCCGTCAGCGCATTTATCACCACCTGTCGCAGCTCCGCTGGCGTACGCTGACGCCGCCCCAAGACCAGTCGCCACCCCTCTCAATTATGGCAACGTCGCCCCAAAACCTGTCGCCCGTCCAATGACTTACGCTGAAGTCGTCGCACAACCTCGGCCGCCTACGTACCCTATAATGTCAGTGCCCGTACAAGCGCCGGGCCCTTTTCTGCGACCATCTCCACGAGACCGAGATCCTTGGCGCACGACGGATAACCGGCCTATTTGCTACACTTGCGGATTGCCTGGCCACGTAGCCCGCCATTGCCGTCGCCGTCTCCCAGTTTCGGCCTCGCCGGTCGGGTACTGGCCTCCAGGGCGTCAGTACTCCGCGTCTGCTGAGCCCCGTGCGTCCCCTCGTCCTTTCTCCCCCGACCGTTCAGCGATTACCGACCGCCGTTCCCCTTCGCCGCGACGACGCTCCATTTCTCCGATGCGTCGCCGCCCAAGTAATTCTCAGGAGGAAAACTAGATGTCGCAGTTCCTGAGGCAAGAACTGCGTCCTCGTCGAACTACCAAAGACCTCAGCTGGCCCCTGCGAACCTTATTGACGTTTCGGTCGAGGGAATTTCTGTCATGGCCCTTGTAGACACTGGCGCCGCAATTTCAGTAATAGACGCAAACCTTTGTCGCCGCTTGAAGAAAGTTAAGACGCCAATTGCCGGTCTCTCGCTGCGCACGGCCAGCGCTCAGCACATCAAGCCGACGGCAGCTTGCACCGCTCGAGTTTTAATTCAGGATGTCCTCTACACGATCGAGTTCGTCGTACTGCCGTGTTGTTCTCACTCTGTTATTTTGGGCTGGGATTTCCTTTCTCGTCATGCCGCTGTCATCGATTGCGCTCGCGCTGAAGTCGGGTTCTGTGCTCTGCCCCAATCCCTGCCGGACGCTGCTCCTTCACCGCCATGTATTAAAGCCCTCGTCACCGAAGACATCGACCTGCCTCCATGCTCTTCCGTCCTTGTGCGCCTCTCTTGTGCCCCTTCTCGTGATGACACTGTTCTTTTCACGCCAGCCCATACTTTCCTCCGGCGCAAGTGCCTTCCTCTGCCTTACGCCGTATTGACTATTTCTGCTGGCCTTTCCGTACTGTGGGTCTGTAACCCGTTTCCCTACCCTAGTGCTCTGCGCCGTGGCGAATGTGTCGGCAGTGTCCAACCTGTCGCGGCTATTTTAACCCATGAGGAGACTGCCGGTTCATCGCACATCAGTCTCGCTGCGCTCAGCCCACCATCTTCTACACCCACTCCTTCATCTACCGAACTATTTCTCCGCTCCATCGACGCAGCTCTTCCACCGCATCAGCGCACGCAGCTTCTCGACTTGCTCAACCAGTTCCGCGCCTCCTTCGACTGTCATCACAGCTCACTGGGCCAAACGTCGACTGTCACACATCGCATAGACACAGGTGCCCACGCTCCTCTACGGCAGCGCCCCTATCGTGTGTCGGCACCCGAGCGCCAAGTTATTGAAGATCAAGTCGACCAAATGCTCAAGAGCGGCGTGATTAAACCCTCAAGCAGTCCATGGGCTTCGCCAGTTGTGCTTGTCAAAAAGAAAGACGGCTCCATCCGTTTCTGTGTAGACTACCGCCGCCTTAACAAGATTACGCGCAAGGACGTATATCCCCTGCCACGCATCGATGACGCGCTAGACTGCTTGCAAGGTGCCGAGATATTTTCTTCTTTAGATTTACGTTCCGGGTACTGGCAGGTACCCATGGAAGAGGCCGATCGCCCCAAGACAGCTTTTGTAACACCTGACGGCCTATATGAATTTACTGTGATGCCTTTCGGTCTTTGTAATGCTCCCGCCACGTTTGAGCGGATGATGGATACCATTCTGCGTGGTCTGAAGTGGAAAACCTGCCTCTGTTACCTCGACGACATCGTCGTGTTTTCGCCTGACTTTGACACTCACCTTTACCGCCTGAAGCATGTTTTGACCTGCCTCTCTGACGCCGGCCTCCAGCTCAACTTAAAGAAGTGCCATTTTGCCGCTCGCCAACTCACCATTTTAGGCCACGTTGTTTCCAAGGAGGGTGTCCGTCCGGACCCGGCTAAACTTCGTGCTGTTGCTGCGTTCCCTCGACCTACTTCTATCAAAGAACTGCGCAGCTTCCTAGGGTTGTGCTCCTACTTCCGTAGGTTTATACGCAACTTTGCCTCAATCGCTGCACCTTTGACACAACTTCTGTCCGGCAGTTCCGATCTTTCGCAATGGTCCCAAGTGTGTGACGACGCCTTCGATTCCTTGCGCCGTATGCTCACTGCCCCACCGATACTTCGCCATTTCGACCCGACCGCACCCACCGAGGTCCATACTGACGCCAGTGGGGTAGGCCTCGGCGCCGTACTCGCGCAACGTAAACCTGGCTTCGCCGAATACGTCGTTGCCTATGCCAGCCGCACAATCACAAAGGCTGAATCTAATTACTCGGTCACTGAAAAAGAGTAATTTAACAATACTGCAGATTGGGCGAGTTGGTTAACATACATCTTGAAAAATTTAGCGCGACACACAAGGACAGAAAGAGTAGACGACACGAGCGCTGACTAACAACTGGAAGTTTATTCGAACACACGTAGAATTATAAAGGAAGAAAGTGCGATAAAATCGTTGGTCAAAAACCAAAAGAAGAAAACTAAACACAACAGTCACCGCCAGCTCCTGCTATCAAGACGCAAAGCACTTGTCCAGATAAGCTACCTCTTTTTCCCGTATATTAACGGACGGTTTGGCCACGCACGTGTTATGAGCCTTGGCGATACTATATGCCTCGTAAATTTCCCTACACAACACGTTGTCATTCTTGTACACAATCGTAGTGTTGTCAAGGTTCGGGGAGCACTTGCTGGTCCCGAGATCCTTGCACTCACGGCAGTGCAAAACAAGGTTCGAAGACACCGGTTTCCTGCAGTCCAGTGAATTCTTGTGCTCCTGCAGCCGCACATTGATGCACCTGCCCGTTTGGCCGTAATCAGCGCTCGTGTCGTCTACTCTTTCTGTCCTTGTGTGTCGCGCTAAATTTTTCAAGATGAAAAAGAGTGTCTGGCGATAGTTTGGGCCCTTACCAAGTTCCGCCCTTACCTCTACGGCCGCCCGTTTGAAGTCGTGACCGACCACCACGCGCTGTGCTGGCTGTCCTCTCTGAAAGACCCATCCGGTCGCCTCGCGAGGTGGGCCCTTCGCCTCCAGGAATACGACATCCGCGTCGTGTATCGTACTGGCCGCAAACATCAAGACGCCGATGCTCTATCGCGCTGCCCACTCCCAGCCAATACTTCGAGCCTTTCAACCTTCGACGCCTCCTCACAGATTCTTCACATCAGCGCCATGCCTTCAGCGCAGCGTGCCGACCCATGGATCTCTTCTCTTCTTGACTTCCTCACAAACCCTACGGCTGCTTCTCCGTCGCGTGCTCTTCGTCGCCATGCTTCCCATTTCTCAATTCGTGATAACCTCCTTTATCGCCGCAACTACAGCTCAGATGGCCGCAAATGGTTGCTAGTTATTCCCCGTCACCTTCGCTCGGAAGTTTGCGCCCATTTTCACGCTGGCCCGGAGTGTGGTCATGTCGGAGTGTTCAAGACCTACGCTCGCATCCGGCTACGATATTATTGGCGTGGCATGTACACCTTCATCCTCAAATACGTACGCTCGTGCCTTACCTGTCAACGTCGCAAGCCGCCACCTCAACGTTCTGCTGGAGAATTGCAGCCGCTACCCTGCCCGACACGCCCATTTGACCGCGTCGGCATTGATTTATACGGCCCCCTTCCGTACACTTCGGCCGGCAACCGTTGGGCTATCGTCGCAGTTGACCATTTAACAAGGTATGCCGAAACCGCCGCCCTTCCAGCTGCCACAGCCTCCGAAGTTGCCTCGTTTATTTTAAACCGATTCATCCTTCGTCATGGCGCCCCTCGCGAATTGCTGAGCGACAGAGGCCGCGCCTTCTTATCCGATGTTGTGAAGGCACTGCTCACCAAGTGCAATGTAATTCATCGCACCACCTCCGCATATCATCCGCAAACCAACGGTCTCACCGAGCGCTTTAACCGTACCCTCGGTGACATGTTATCTATGTACGTCTCTTCAAACCAGTCTAACTGGGATCTTGTGCTTCCGTATGTAACCTATGCGTACAATACCGCAACGCAGTCCACTACTGGCTTCTCTCCTTTCTTTCTCCTTTACGGCCGTCACCCTTCTGCTACCATCGACACCATTCTGCCGTACCAACCCGACGCTTCCGAGTATACGCCTCTATCTGAAGCCGCCCAGCACGCCGAAGACTGTCGCCGCATCGCCCGTGCTCTCACAACTGACAACCAGTGCAGAGAGAAATCCCGCCACGACCTCAATCAAACAACGCCACACTTCCCCAATGGCTCCCTTGTGTGGCTCTGGATTCCGACAAATACTCCGGGCCTGTCGTCAAAATTTCTCGCCAAATACCATGGCCCATACCGTGTCCTGGCGCGTACATCTCCAGTTAATTACACATTCGAACCTCTCGTGCCGTCTTCTGATCGCCGCTGCCGTGGACGCGAGACTGTTCATGTCCAGCGCCTCAAGCCATTCTATGACCCAGCCATCCTGCCCGCGCCCTAAGTCGCCAGGTTGGCTCCTCTTTTCCCCGGGGGCAATTGTGAAGACGAAGACGACCGTTCTGCTTAGCGGCGGCGCTGCCATCGCTGCGCGTGCTGTGTTCTCGCCTTCGCCGACCACGGACTGTTGCCGCCCTGCTCCCGAGGTCCCAGTGCCTTTAACAAACCCCCATCCTACATAATGTTTAAATTGAACGTCAAATTAGCGCTTCGATAAAACATATAACGTTATTTGTTGATTTTTAACATTAACATAGTGTTTCAAACATTACTTAACCTGGGAGACTATTCGATTTATAAGCAGCCTAGGAAAGTATTTTTTTTTTCACTACCATGCGAACTGGCCTGTGAACATTTGATTATACATACGAAGAAACCTGAACCTTTTCTCATGTTTTTCGTTTCTTACTGCGCACTTTACCGAGTTGCCACTGCCTTTCCCTTGACTAAAGCGTGCAAGTCCCGCGCGTTTGGGAAAGCCGAACAACCATTTTTCGAGCGCTTTCTTTAACTGTTTGGAGTTGAAGCTCCTGCGTTAATCGCTAAAAGGAAAACAAAACTAAATCAGCGGGAATAAGGAAAAACATCGTGCTAATCTCTTTTTTCAAGTTTCTTTAAAGTCTTAAGTAAAAGCAGTCGCTTAAACCGTCGGTCTGAAAGAGCCCTGCGATGCGTCCGTGCTGTACGGAAGCACTTGAAAAAAAAAAAAAAAGCATCACTGCAGGAGCAGGCGAACACTTTGCCGTGTTGTATTTCATAAAGACGCCTTTTCATCAACGAACAAAGGTGATGCTTAGCCACGTCGACTCGAGAGACGTAGAGGGAGTAAAAAAACACTTCTTTCATTAGGACCTTTTGAAAATTATTGTGCTTTTTAGCGCTTGCTTCTCCAATCGAAGATAATGCGTTAGTTTACGAATTTATTGCTTCCGTTGCATGTTTTGCTAAAGGACCTTCAGGTTTTTCTTAGTTCGCATGATCAACTAAATGGGCCGTTCTAGGTTATGAGCTGTAGCACAGATCACGGCACTCAGGATAAATAAAACGGGCAGCTCTTCTCACAGCGTGATGGACGTGGAATCCACTCGCTACTTTGCTCGGCGCTATATTCTTGGCTGCTCACATACTGCCTCAAAATCCGCGCTTTCGAGATCACGCCACCAAGCGAGAACACTCGATTTCTTTCTGGATAGAACATTAAAAACCTACCGAGGGCTCTTAATTCTGCTAATGTGCTATGAATGCGAAAGCAATCTGCACTACTGCTGTTTCCATTGATGTGTTTGTGCGTTTGTGTAACTTAGTTCGCGTTGGTCACCAAACCCCACATCATTCGAAAGCTCCGTGGGGTTATGCTCATATATGCGCAGAATTGGTCCCTCTCTACCTAACATTCAACAATGGCGGCGAAACCACTACCAGTGCAGTGGCGAAGCCAAAAAAACATTCGCTGTGGCTTAGCTTGGTTAAGCCCGGTAATTGCGAAAGCAATATCCGTACCTACGCCATGGTTCAGCTGGTAGTGTAGCTGGCGGTGGTGCTTGTGGTTAGACTTGTGGTGACGCATCGGTTATAGAATCCAATCCAATCCAATCCAATCGGTCGCCGCTTTATACAGCTGTATAACGTCACAACACCTGTGGCGCGCCTGGCGGAGAGAGCGGGAGTTAGGCCGCCGTTCATGTGCACCGCCGTCGCACACGGACGGCGCGAGATGGTCGCCCAGCTCTTCGGCGTGACGTCACAACACCTGTGGCGCGCCTGGCGGAGAGAGCGGGAGTTATGCCGCTGTTCATGTGCACCGCCGTCGCACACGGACGGCGCAAGATGGTCGCCGAGCTCTTCGGCGTGACGTCACATAGAGGTCATGCGAAAGGTCATTTCATGTGCACCGCCGTCGCACCGCAAAGGCTTGAAAGTGAAAGTAGTATTGCTTTCGCAGTAAAAAATCCCAAAGTCTGGCTAGCACTCATAACAGTATCAAAATATGCGGCTTTCCTCTTTAGCGTCAAGTTTGCTAAAATTTACGGCGCAATAAAAACTGATTTTCGATATCGATACTCGTCTACTTCTGTTTTTGGCAAGCGATACCAAATAGCGGTACATAAAGTGCACCGAAAGATGTTATCTTCCATACAGCCGATGCGTGCCTCTTGGCATGCCAGCTGGGGCGGTGGTACTGATATGCACTAGTAGTATGAGCAAGGAGAAGAATAAGACTGCTGAAAAAGGAAGGCTCCACCTGCATGCTCCGGGAAGTCATCTAATCGCGATTATCTCTGATTTTTAATGCGAAAGCATTTCTTGCCTCATGAGTGGCATGGACAGGATGTGTCCCCACGGGCTGTGGACAGGAAGTGTGGACAGGGCGTGTCCTCATGAACTGTTGGTCAACCAGTAAGAGTGTAATTATGATTTGTAATGATTGTCCTCATGAACCTTCGGTCAACCAGTAAGAGTGTAATTATGGTTTGTAATGGTTGTCCTCATGAACTGTCGGTCAACCAGTAAGAGTGCAATTATGGTTTGTAATGGTTGTCCTCATGAACTGTCGGTCAACCAGTAAGAGTGTAATTATGGTTCCTAATGGTTGTCTTCATGAACTGTCGGTCAACCAGTAAGAGTGTAATTTTTGTTTGTAATGGTTGTCCTCATGAACTGTCGGTCAACCAGTAAGAGTGCAATTATGATTTGTAATGGTTGTCTTCATGAACTGTCGGTCAACCAGTAAGAGTGCAATTATGGTTCGTAATGGTTGTCCTCATGAACGGTCGGTCAACCAGTAAGAGTGTAATAATGGTTCGCAATGGTTGTCCTCATGAACTGTCGGCCATCCAGTAAGAGTGTAATTATGATGTTTAACGTTATAATGATGGAATGGAAAGTTTGAATGAGCGAATTACTAAATAAAACAAAAAATATTTACAAATAAAAATAACAAGGCAAATAAGGCGACGGAATTCGAAATGATTCCGCAGTTCTGCATGTAAGGAGACTTCAGTGCACCTTTTACTTCTTATTAACGAGACAGCGTTAGAGCGGACGCTTGGAAAAAAGCAGTGTGCGTTTTCAGCCTAATTCAGGATTGGTCGACAGGGTTGTGACGTCACACACTGAGCTTTTCAATGAAGATGATTAAAACTCGAGTTAAATTGTTAATATGAGGTCGTTATCATGACTTAAATGTCATTACGTTTATACAAATTTTACATCAATAGTTGGTGGTAAAAATAGGATTGGGTTCGTTAGTTTGAAATCGAACCCATTATCCTACGGTTGGAAGTCAGACACGCTATCCCAAGTCCACTGAGGCACTCGTTCGACTTGCTTATATAGTTACCTTGTGTTTAGATCTTGTGGTGTAGCGCGTGGTTTAATACGCCTACTGGTGTGTGGTAATGAGGAAAGAGGAAAAATGAAAGTAGCAAATAACCATTGACACTGCTGCGTCATACACTTAAGGCGGAGCTGAGTGTCCGGCTAATTTCCTACACAATGTATGCATTATGGGTAGTCCTCCCTCGTGTGAAACATGAACGCCGTAAGTCCCACGACAGTAAGCTAAGCTCCTAGTTTTGGACCAATCACAATAGGCACGAAGGCAAGCTTTTTTTTTCCCGGGCTAGGCCTGACTGGGCACTTTGACCAATAAAAACACTAAAAAAGGGTGAGGAAGGTGCAGCTAAATCACTTGGTTTTCCCTTCTCTCCTCCCTATCTCCGTCTGAGCTGCAATTCTTCCCGAATCAGAGAGCTGAATTTTGATAGAACTCGCCGCGGTGGCCTATTGGATATGGGGTTGAGTTGCTGACCCAAGGCCTGCAGGATTGAATCCGGACACCGCGGCCGCATTTTGATGAAGGTGGATGAAAACCTGCCTGTATGCTGTGCGATGCAAGTGCACGCTAAGGAACCCCAGGTGTTCGAGAATACTCCGGAGCCCTCCACGAGGGATCTCTCATAACCTCATGCGGAGCTCTCGGACGTTAAACGTGGCCCGCATACCATACCATACCATACCATACCATACCATACCATACCATACCATACCATACCATACCATACCATACCATACCATACCATACCATACCATACCATACCATACCATATCATATCATATCATATCATATCATATCATATCATATCATATCATATCATACCATACCATACCATACCATATCATATCATACCATACCATACCACACCATACCATAAAATTTAATGCGTGTGCCCCACGCGGAGTTAGGGGAGTTCGGCACATCAAATATTTCCTTACAATGATGCCGAAAGATGTGACTTTATGCTCTTGCACCACACGTGTTCCTTTTTTCTTCCTCTCATCCCCACTTTCTAAGCGCAGCTTAAAGTTATAAACACTGCCCTACATAACAAAAAAGAGACAGGTATAAGAATACTGCCGGCCTCGTCGTTTGTCAGGCTCGTCATCCCATGTACATTTTTCTTTGTGTGCTGAAAAGTATAACTGCCCTTGCTACAAGCGCTGCTGATGCGTGCGCCGTCGTCACGTTAGGTAGAAAGTAGAATGTTGGCACTGCGAAGCACGATGTAGAGAAATAGGTGTGCTCTCCGCAAGCTTGTCTTCTTACGCTAATGAGTTGAGCTCGCCAGCTGAAACCATGCTCCCAAGTACAAAGTCAGCGCCAGAGGATGGGGTTCCCGCAGATCGTACGGCTGTGCCTGAGGTTGATGTCAGGACAGCGCGAAATGAGCAAGGACGATGGAGGCACAAGAACAGAACAGGGTAAGCGCTTCTTCCTCTCTCATCCTTGTTCCTTTCGACACGTCCTGACATCGACTACAACTATGAACCAACTAGCGAAAACCAAAGCACTTCTTGTGTCTGAAATTAGTCATATAACTCTGCATGACAACAAAAAGGCGAGAGGGAAACCTTTGCGCAAGTAACTTCTAATGCGCCCATAGAAATGCACATTAAAAAAGTCACGTGCCCAGAAAAGAACCGATGCCGATGAAACCTGCGGCCGTGCTCAAATATCAAGAGTTAATGTGAAACTGGCTGCAGAAACGATATCCGCCGTAATAAATAGCTAAAGAAAATAACTTGGAAAGGACACGAACGCGTCTCTTATAAACCTGAATGCGAATATTTGTTCGATACGCAGCAGAACCAGTGCTTATCTCACAGCACTTACGGAGGTATCACGGTGTAGGCAGGCTGGCGTACCTTCGAACATTAACACGCTACACTTTTTAACGACACATATATAGGTAAGGCACAAAAGGCAGGAAGCCGAAAGAGGCGGGAGTCTTTTCTTTAGCTGTCGTCCAAAGAGATTATTACCGATAAAGGAGGATTAAGGGCAGGCTGCTGGAAATTCATGCGACTCGTCTCTGTGGGCGAAAACCCAAGCCTGTTGCTTTTCAACGTGAAGAAACTCTCTGGCATATTCCTAAGGCGGTAACAGCTAACACTATAGTTCTGAGATCTTGGACTTGGTGAAGGGTACAATATCAAAGCGACTGAATGCTACCCGAAAAAAAAAACAACTTTTTACACCCTATAGAGGTGAGCGACAAGCGAGGAACGCGTCTTGGTTACTTAACTACGAATCCACTGCGTCGTTAAATATTTCTATCGGATGGAGAATTCCCGATAGCTGCACTTAATAAAATGCACTGCCTACAGGAAATCATTTACTGCGACGGCATTTATTAAGCATTACTTGAACAGCCTACCTTCAACATTGAATACCCTAGCAACACTGTAACAATTTGAATTGTATTTTTTTTTCGGGGCTCCTATTCTTTGCTGCTTGGAATGAAGCTGAGTAAATGGAAAGAAAATATTTCAAATGTTTGTCAGGTGCTTGAATCACAATTAGAGAGAAGCTTAAGAAATTTAATTTGTATTCCTTTTTCAATAGCAAAGGAAAAACGACCTCTAAGAACTATTGCGCCTTTTGTCTCAAGCGCGCTTTTCTACGCGACGGGTTTTAAAGATCTCTGCCATCGTCATTAGTACCAATGTGAGATGCAAGTCGAGGAAGCAAAACTGGTTGTCTCGGCGTGGTCCGGAGCTATTGTTTCAAAAAGATTTCCTGAAAGTTTCGAGGTATCAGTCGCCTAAGACAATTTTATTGCCATATAAAAAAGAAAAAGAAAGTATTTTAGCAGCTCTTCTCTCTGCCGAGAGGTAGAAATTTGGAACATTGGTTCGCGTTTTTTGTTGTCTTTATTTTCGCTGGATTGAAAACGAGGTGGACCAAACTCCCAATCCCTTTCGTCAACGGCCTCCCTTCTTCCTTCTACACCCACTCGTCTCCCCTTTCCCACTGCATCGTACGGGATTAATCGCGAAGTGCCCCGCAAGACGCTAGCTCCGCTAACAGGATTACACGACCGTTGCGCGCGCAATCGTTTATTTACCGGGAAACGCGTCCCCCGGCGGTATACTTTTTTTACGCTCCGCCATCCGCGCCCGGGCCCGGAGAAGTGGCCCCATGAGGATTAGGGGGCTATGAGCGCTGGCTGATCCGGAGCTCGGCCGCGGTGCTGATGCTGTCGTTGCTGCTTTTCGCGAAGGCGGAGACGGCGGCACCGACGTTTGTGAGAGTGAGTACCACATGACGGACGCTGATCGGGCGCGGTGTCGAGCACTCGGCCTAGTGGTGAGACTGAGAGAGACGCCCACGATCGGAGGCTAACGAGCCTCTCCTCGGGTTTTTCGCGTCGCGTGGCTCGAGGCAACCTGCGCGGCTCCGTGATCGGGGAAAGCAACGAATCGTGATGGCGGACGAAGGATAAACGACCGGAATCGTGCGACAACACGGCGGAGAGGGCGAGTGCAGCCCACTGCTGCTGACCGTTACCTGTCTCGGTGGTGCAGCTCGTACTTGCAGGCGTCAATCCGGACTGCTCCCCCCCCCCTTCCAATGCTTTCCCATTAGACATCCTTACATATATATCTCTTCCTCCTCCCCTCTCCAAAAAGTACAGCCCCCCCCCCCCCCCCGCACCTCCACACACTCCTACGCACACTCCCTTTCCACTGCGGTTGACTTTCTCGTTCACATTCACTTCGAGCTTACGCTCACAGTGCCTTAAATCCCTCACCCTATTAGAGCCTTAAATCTGGAAAAAAAGTAAACAAAATATTAAGCAACTTCTAGAGGAGGGGAGCCCGGACCAGCATATGCAGAGGGCCGTAAAAAATTATTCTTTTTATGAAGAGCCGCATTATAAAAGGGGGCGTGGAAAGTTTTAAAATATTCTTCGAACAAAGCCGGTGGAAACAATGAATCCCTTTCATGGAGCGATCGCTCACTGTGACTGTGCATTGAGATGCCCCATTCGTGAAGCGAGCCCCTTGGAGTCGGCTGTCTTTAGAGGCAGATGCCAGAGAGCGGCAGTTTGGCTGGCGCTCTTCTAGCATAGCGCTCTCGCCCAGGGCAAACTGAGGACAACGAAATGCCACCGTATTCACACTTTCCTGACCCACAGCCATGTCAACTACCTGACCCAGTCCGAGGTAACATTTGCATTAAGCAGGTGATGAAGATGTTAGGACTTCGTTTCGACATATAGCGATGCCACTAAGTGAGGATGGTCCAATATGCGGCTATAGTTGTAAATCATCATGGGGGGTACAGCGAAAAGAAGACGAAGGACGAAGCAAGAAGACTACACAGACGAGCGCTGTCTGTTGTTGTTGTTGCCTTGGTGGCATGGCACATACCCACGACGGGGGATTGGTCAGGGTTCAGTGAAGAGGGCCCAAAGAAGGTAAATTGGTGCCAAGCTAATGATTTAACTTTTGGTACGTATTCCGAGGAATTAAAGATGGAATTATAGATAAAAAGAAATTATGGGCAGAAATGAATGTGTAGTCTTCTTGCTTCGTCCTTCGTCTTATTCGCGCTGTACCCTCCAATGATGAATTATTACAAACTCGCCCAGCTGTCCGTCCTTCTTCAATATAGTTGTAAAACATACCTTGTGACAACCCCTCACAGCTTGAGCCCTGGGTCACCCCGACCAACTACGAGTAATTATCAAGGGACTTTAACTACGAGAGGGAGTAAGCGAAATTGTGGCTCATGCTGAGAACAGTGAAGATCGCCGGCCGTACCGCTTGCTTTTAACGCGGCAGTGCCAAAGGCCCCATGGTCCAGAAAATCCGGTCTGAGCGTAGGCGGCCTCCGTGTCGACATTGTTGGCGTTGTCGACGTCGGCTTTGTGAGCGATGAATCACGGGCATGGCCCTAGCAGGTGGTCCCCAGAGAGCAACCTAGGTGGCAGGTGGGCCACCTGGGTCAGATGGCCTTATGACGTCATGCCAACCTGCCCACTGGATAGTGGGCAAACTGCCCGCTGTGGCAGGTGGCAGTTAGATTAGTGATTGGTCGCTAGGGAAGGACAACCCGGGTCGTGCAAGCCCCACCGGTGGCAGCGCCTGCCATAGCAGGGCAATGGTGTATCCTTAACCACTGTACTACTGCGCCTGTAGTAGTATGAGCACTTCCGGGGATATACAAGTGCAGAGAATGACTTTCTGCATATGTGGGAATAACCGGCTACGCTATCGCGTCATACCTTTAAGGTGGAACTTAAGCGTCCCCTCCAATTTTATTAATTTTCCTTTGGATCGGTTAACACTCAGGTATACCGCGAGCTTGAGAAATATCTGTCACATTTCTTGGACTCGACAAAAAGACATCCCAAATTTTTCAGCGCATTATCAGCCTTCGTTCTTGTGCATCCTAACCCATCAGTAGTAAGAGAATATGTCTATTTAGGGCAGGTAGTGACCGCTGATCCGGATCATGAGAGGGAAATAACTAGAAGAAAAAGTATGGGGTGGAGGGCATATGGAAGGTTCTCTCAGATCATGAATGGCAGTTTACCAATATCCCCCAAGAGAGAAAGTCTACAACCACTGTATCTTACCGGTACTCACCTATGGGGCAGAAACGTGGAGGCTAACAAAGAGGGTTCAGCTTAAGTTAAGGACAACGCAGTGAGCTATGAAAAGAAGAATGATAGGTGTACCGTTAAGAGATCGGAAGAGGGCGGAGTGGGTGAGGGAACAAACGCGGGTTAATGACATCCTAGTCGAAATCAAGAGGAAGAAGTGGGCTTGGGCAGGGCATGTAATGCGAAGGCAAGATAAACGCTGGTCCTTAAGGGTAACGGAGTGGATTCCAGAAGACAAGCGTAGCAGGAGGCGGCAGAGTTAGATAGGTGGATGAGATTAAGAAAACTGCGGGGATAAGGGAGGCGCGGCTCTCACAGGACAAAGATAATCGGAGAGATATGGGAGAGGCCTTTTTGCTTTGCTGCATGCAGGGGGCGTAGTCAACCTTATGATGATGATGATATATCAACTGCTACTTTTAGTAAGTTCCTCAGCCCCGGGTTAAGGACGCATTCAAGCTACCTGAGAGGCGCGCCACATTCATACCTAGCAACGCAAAAAACTGAACGTGCACTACAGATTTCATTCAAGCTAACACTGTGTTTAATCACCGCCATCAAACAAGTCCTAGAGTTGTTCGATGCCCTTTGCAGTGCAAAAAAAAAAGATAGCAGATTTGTGTGCTAGTTGTCCATCGATTACCGTGCATGAAGACGGAGTTGTCTTTCCTAGAGCATCGGAAAACGGCAAACGGCTGGAGCAGAAAGCGGGTTTATATTAGTTTTTTATTACTTGTCAGATGGCCATACCTACCAACGCCGAACTAAGAATGACTCAGCTCACATTAAAAACGACAAAGCCTGACGTGTAAAGTTTTAGCAAAAGAGGTGATCAGAATGAGAACAGAACGAGAATTGGAATGGAATCGAAAGTTGAATAGAAATGGAATAGAATCATAATTGGAATCCATTGGCGAGTGAGGGAAAAATGCGTTCTTATTTCGTCCACATCAACCGAGCATGATCGTCCCGAAATTTGGTTTAGTATGTTTTAAATTTTTTCCTTGGACACGCAAGCGCACGCCCTTAAAGTTTTCGTAGATTTTGGCAGATTTTCTCGATTAAGCTTCAAATGCAAGTTCGGCGAGTAGCATGCATCCTTTTATTTTTGTGTACTTTGGCTTTTCTTGCGGGTCGAACGTGTACCATCAAGCGCCGCATGCTACTTGAGCAATCACTGCATTCTAGGGCTACGCCACCCACTAAACCGTTTTTATCCTCGCCCGCTAACAGTTATTAAGATACTCGAACAGTGGCCACAGCGACCGTCGGTGTTAGAAGTCCTGCAGGCAGTGCTGCTTCTATTGAGGGATGTTGTCTTGAGCGAACTACTATGAATTTTTCATATATTAATTGCTTACTTAGTTAATTGCAATCATAGAGCTTTTTTCTCCCTCCACTTTATATTCGACCATTCCTTTTTCTTAGCGGAGCGTAGCAATACGGTACCTCATCCCCGTTAACCCCCTTGATTTTCATTCCACCTTCTTCTCTTTCTGCCTTTGGGTTGGTGACGTTCTTATGCCCGCGCTCTGTTTCCGAAATGCCATACGGTACGCCAAAAAACCAGACAGCTGCCATTGCGGGTGTAAGCGCGCAGACAAATTGTCGCGCGGGCACATAACCCTTTTGATGGTGCTTATAACGAGTTCTGTTTGCGAATATGATTGGCATGAGGGAAAACGTTGACTTCAAACTTATTAGACCATGTTCTTTAGAGCGGCATTGCCGCAAAGCATTCACTTCACAAGTGACGATAACGTTCAGGTCGGAAATGCAAGCATGAGCCTTGTAGTGGGCAAATAAATATTGCGTAAACACACTCATTAAGGTTTTTATTAATGTTCTCTTGGACTTGATGAACAAGTTGTCAGGAATACACGATGCAAAAAAGTAAATTAACAGAAAGCATTTGTTGCCACCGGTAGCAAGTAACAAGCAAGAAATGGCCTGAGTCGGGCAACTAAATATAATTTAGCGCTACGCAAATGTACCTAGCAGCTTTACACCAGATGTTGGTTACACTGTCCTCAACAGTTTTATCAGTGGCCCAAAACAAAGGGAACGAAAGGGTTTTGAAAAAGTAAGCTGCAAGACTTTTGTCGACCTACAGAATCTTTTTATTCTGCCGCATTCCCCACAATTCTGTTCCATTGACTGACTGCCGGTTTGCTAACGATAGCTGAAGGTTCTCAAATTCTCAAAGGCGACCGGGTTCAGTGAGATACACTTCAACGCCCAGTGTGGACACCGCGTCGTTACGTAGGGGCGCATATTTTACCTGGTTCTCAGTAACTGTTGAGGGCTGCCTGTCAGCGCGGAGCCGTCAACAATTACTTGAGCGCTCGCATCTTCGACACGGTCGCAACATCATCTTGAAAAAGCTGGCAGTTATTCAGTTCGAAGAATTTTATCTTAAATAAATCCCAAGCTCACACGCATGCCGCAGCCCGAATCTACATGAGATTCCCTCTGCACGTGGGATATTCTTCCGAATACCGAATGATATGCGAAGTCGAGCTCAAAGCCGAACGCATGGTGAGAATGCATATTTCTTCGCGTGCATTCTGTGTTGAGAAACCATCGCACCTCTTCTTTTGCATATCTCGAAGCTAAGAGATGAGCAAAATTATTTTGAAACCTTTCATGAGCGTTGTTATTAAGCAAAGCCCTACTGCCCCAAATTCAGCATCAGCGAATAGCATTTGAATACGCCTTAGTAACACAGTTCAGCTTCGCAAATGCTTTCAGTGCGCTTCCGTACTGCTGTCATGCGCTTTTTCTTTCACCTCCGCCGCTGCTGATTGAAGCTGTCGCTAGGTGCACATGCTATCGGTGAGTGCGAGAGCGTTCAAGGTCAGATTAGCTGAATTCGTTTTTATCGTATCTACATGCTATCAGAGATAAAAAAAAGAATAGTCCCTGAACACGAACGAGAATAGTCCTGTCTGTGGTCGATGGTGTGCACAGAATTAAAGAGGAAGATGGTGAAGAGATCACCCATCTCGGAGCATTGAGTATTGTCAACCAATTCTGCTCCGGCATGTTTATGGAAATAAATGTCGCGTTATAACTTATCTAGGCGTAATACCGACATGATTGGCCATTCCTACTATACTACGCGACCGCTGTGCTGGAGCTATGGTGAGAAGCATTGTGCAGTTTGTTTCAGTAGCATTCTTTTCTTACTTATGGAAATGCTCTGCACATACAACAGCCAGGACGAAACAAGAGACACACACACAGGCGCAACTGTGTGTGCCTCTTGTGCTTTGTCCTGTCTTGTATGCGCAGAACATTTCCATAAGTATGTATAACCAACTCGCCTAAAACGCAACGCATCGTTTCTTGTCGGTGACGCTGCCAGAAAGCACCGGCCGCCTGTGTCACGACCCAGACTGCTATCTTTTCATCGGTGGTGGCACAATCTTGTAGCTGGGTATGGCTGCAAATAACGCTAAGAGGCTGAAAAAGGCGGGACGTGAGGACCCGTCAAACGACAATGGCTTCGATTTATTTACTCCCGTGAATCTGAGGAGCTGTAATTTCAGCTAAAAGGCGAGATAGCCTGGTCTAGGATACAATGATGAAATTTACGTCTTTCGAATTTTTATATCGCCTTTTTATTTTCGACACATAGAGGCAGTTCTCAAAGGTCCTTGAGATTCAGATGGCCATTCCCGAACCTCCATTGCCTCTACAGCCGTGGAGTTCAATGGTTATTGAAATTCACCGTGCGGGCACCGGCTGAGATTCATTTTATTGGATGGCCATTGACACAATGGCCAACGAAACTGCCCCTGTTCTGAGGGCATCAATTGCACGCGCTTCTAGAGGGTATGCTTTAAAATGAAGGCAATTGTTTCTTTTTTTAAATATTGCTCATAGTGACGAAAGGAATATAATTGGATAGTTCACAGGCGTTAATTTTGTTGCCACTCGGATGGAAATGTACGCACTAGTGGCTACTTCAATCGGTTGAAAACCTCTGAAGCATTTGAACGGCCTCCCTTTGTCCGAGTTTCTGCAGTGGCGTGCAGTTCCATCATTACAACGGTGTGCGTGGAACTGAGCCATGGCTTGAAGTTTAAACAAATACGGGCGTGCAGGAAGGCTATCTCTGCTTGGTGCACCTTTCGTTTCTTTGAGGATGTTCGTTTTATATTACCGGGAAAATCAATTTTACAAATTCCTGCCTTCTATGAAAAAAAAAAGATTCAGGCATTGCCAATGATTGAAAATTGCTGATCGTCAGTCTGAGCAGCGAGTTTTTCTTGATGCTGCCAGGCTTAGCAGATGCATTCAAAGGATAAAATGAGACAGGAGGTCGCAAACTGCTACACCATTAAGGAAGGCGCTTTAGTCTTCGTGCTCAGCTTCCTGTCTTCCTTACGACGGGCTAAGGAAAGATTAAGCGCCATGCTGGGAACGTTGGTTTGTGGTGTTATAATAGGGGGGATAAATATGTTCTCCCCGCTGTACCGCTGCTGACATCGTTCAAAACCGCCGACCCGACCCCGTAATCATGAGCGCTACCGAACGCATGTCGAACACGGCGAGCCGTGCTCTAAGCGGGGACAAAGGAACGAGACTGTGGCTGACAAATACAGGGGACTAATTGCTGAAACAACGATAGTGCCAGATAGCAACAAAATACGCAAAAGAATCGAGGTCGTCCAACTCATCAGCACGGTAACGATCTAATTAATGCTCGCCCACGCTAGGGCTGAGAAGAAGACAATTTGAGGGGAAAATGTCCCCACTAGGCCTCGCTTCGCTGGCGGAGAGCGGGGCGCCGCTCCGGAACGTCAGGGCAAGACGAATGCCCTTGCCATGGAGGGAAGAGAGCTGTGTCCCGCGCCTGCGCAGCAATCACGCCGTTCGTGGCGCTCCTGTCGCTGCGACGCCAGCGCCCTCCCTTGTTAGTTAAGGTGACTAGAAATGACACCGCGGAGAAGCAAACCGAAGTAGGTGGTTGTGGCAAGTCCAAACAGGTTTCACTTTACCTAACTAAATCACTAGTGAACACATTTGCCAATTGACAGACATGCAGACGCGATAGAGAGAAGTCAGGAAGAAGCGATTCGTGACAAAAACAAAAGAAAGTAAACAATCATCGATAGAGAGCCCGGAAAGCCAGCCCAGTAATACCCTGCTCCCCTGAAAAAAAATAATGTATGCCGATGACATTAATATCGTTTTCACTGGTGCCGCGAAAAAGGATTTAGAAAAATCACCTCTTAAACCTTTCCAGCTGGTTTTAAAGCAATCGGTTCAATTTAAACACAAGTAAAAGCAAATATATAATTTTTAAGCTAGCAAATAAAGAATATTCCTACTCCATTCAGCTGTAATTTAAAAGCTCATTATTGAAAGAAGAAACCGAGCAAAAGTTTTTGGGCGTGTGGTTTACAGAGGACCGGACATGGAATACTCATGTTGACAAATTAAAAAGTGAGATATCCGCAGTTACCGGCTGCATATATAAAATACAAAATGTGTTACCGACCTGGTTAAAACAAACTCCATACTAGTCACTTTTCTATTCAAAACTTATTTACAGCATTCTGGTATTGTAGACTACAACCGCTTTAAACTATAAAAAGTTAACAATTATGCAAAGGAAAATATTGAGAATGTATGAAAACTACACCGGCGATAAACAAGCGCTTCGAACGAAGCCGCTCTTCATGAAATATAACATGCTTAAGACAGATCAAGTTTATTATTGCAAAGTACTCAAGTGGGTTCACAAAAATAGGGTACACACCGGGCCTGTCGACAGCTGCAATTATGTGAGGCAAATGTTGATTTTTCAAGTAATTATTATATTTAACAGTGATCACTTCGACATGCAGTGAAGGCCTTCCAGAGCTTCAAGAAATAATGCTGCATGCTATTAGTGAAGAGTGATATTACATTTTTATAACTTATTTTTTTTTCTCCATAATACATAATTCATTCTGCAGTCATGCAAGCGATTGACTACTGTATTTAGTACCGTTTCAGTATCTACATTATACGTTAATATAAACTTTTGCTGTTTGTTCGAAAATGCACTTATTTAACGTTCTGTCAACGCACATACGCTGTTTTTGCTGGGGCTAGTGAATTCTGTTCTTTGTGCATTTCGTGGCTTTGCTAGAGTCGATTATAATTGCTATTCATCACTAGGAAACATCAACAATATTCTGGAGATGTGATGTCAAATTATCTTCAAATTTCGTTGTTGCTAAATTATGTGCCTTGTGTGAATATTATGCTGCCTTAAACTGTAGGGGCGCAGAGGCTCTGTCAGACATCTTGTCTTTACCTCTGCCCCCGGCACGGAGATTGAGGATCCACTCCCAACCCTCTTTCCCTTTGTTTTGTGTGTTCAGACAAAATGTAAGATCAAGCCCTAACAGATAGGCCTCCGCACGCACCGCTGCTGTATCACGGGTAAACCCATAAACAGCAAGAACAGTATAGGTGATGAATGCGACTCAATGTCGGTTTTTATGCTCGATTTATTTTTATTCTGCTATAAATCTGTGCACTTCGTCGTGCTTGCTGATCCACGGTATTAATCACCATTTTTCACTGAGCAGTTAAGGAGTGCTGCATGCTTCCAAAATGATTTTCCACCTATGCTTTATAACTTTTCATGACATTTTTACGCCCTTTTTCATATCTTCTATATGAACTATTCAAAATTATTTTAGCTTCATGAAATTCAGTGGTAACAACGGACCTGCAATTTAGGCGTATTCTGCACGAATAACACTAACTTGTTTTGGTAACAAACGAGCTAATAGCAACAAAACTTTGTAAGTGATGCAGAGCCGGAGGTGTATAGCTGTCACATCTTCGGCAACGTATGCTTATGGTTTGTCCGTGATGTGCACACAGCTATGTGTTTTCGTCGTCTTTCAAGCATTCAAAGTGCGCGGCCAATTATCCCGACAGTTTGTTTTAATGACTGTAAATTAGAGAGCTTGCAGCTCCTCATGTTTGAAGAGCAACATTCTTTGTTCACGCTGTACTCTCCGTCATCGTAACTATGCGAACTACGAAAGCTCCGGACTGAGATATCTCATGAGATTTTGGCGTTCGACCAGAAGCTCTTGCCGAGCACTTGTTAAGAGAGCTTGCTAACTCTCTTGATGCTTGTAGTAGGAAGCACCGAGCAGCGCACTGCAAAGGTTACCCTAATTCTGTGGTTATTCGCACTAAAGTGATTTTCGACAGAAAACAAGACGGAGTTTAAAGGTTTTCGTGACTGCTGTCTTTCTTCGTTGAGGGGTCAGCGCATGAGTGAGTGTACCCTCCGTTGGCCTTGCTTGACAATGAATAGGGGCCCCTACGAGTCGATAAGACGTGTTCTATCTTCTGTCTACGACTGCTCCTTGCCGCCTGGACAAACGTGATTTGCTTTCGGTTTCTTTTCATAAACTTCATGTACGTTTCATGTACGTTGGTATCTTGCGACGAATGTGCGCGCGCAATCATCTATACCTCTGGACAAAGGCTTTCATAAAAGAAGTTACAAGTTGCGTCATGTAACCATTTTTTTTCCTCTGTATTGTCGTGTTACAGTGCCGATGCATTTTTTTTTTTGTCGAGGAAACTGCCGCATACTATGCTGAACCGAACAAGAAGCTGGCAATGGCCTCATGAGCGCTCTGTGCCCACGTTTGGCCAATAAGAGATTTTTGAACACAACAATGACTATATTCGGCAGGCTTCCCTCTATCCTTGTACTGAAGTAACGTAAATGGAGTTTTGAGAATGACAGTACAAAAAAAAAAAAACGATAGATAACGTGCGCAAGGGGGGTTTGGCACGGCCGCGCTTCCTTTTTGCGGACTTCTAAGTTGGACAGATAGGGGGTGTTATATTAATGACAGTAATAGCCTAGAATGCGTTAAACTGAGCACGTCAATCTACTAAACGTAATGATAACTCAGGATAGCAAAAAAGTTCAGCAAGACTTCTCTTGTCTGCTGGTGGGTATGGACATTAGCTAAATAATCGGCTGTTTAAATTTGCTACACAAGGAGGTTACAGTAAGCCTCGCGATTCAGAGGGGATGCCAATAAAATCCATCTATCAGTTCATCGGTGAGTCTAGTAGGATAAATATTTTGCTTGATGTCACCTTCAGGTCAGACAAACGTTACGCAGAAAAAATTGCAAACCACTCCTTTCAGTCCAAAGGCAGCAGTGCGCTTGTGAACTATTCATCAATAGTTATCATAGAGAAGTGTTCTGTGACTTTTTTGTTTTGTTTTTGGAGCACAGCTCTTAGCCGCCCGTTCATGGCTTGCGCGTTATCGTCGTTGTCGTAACCGGCAGAGCTCAGTAAAGCGAAGAGCACGGTGAGGCTGATTGGTTATCAGGAAATGAGAGTCGTGATAACTGTCTCACTTCTGGGTGGATACCTCAATCGTGCCATGGTGAAAGTGAGAGAGGTGGGAGGGAAACAAGAAGGAGATAAAGAGGTGCCGTAGTAGAAGGCTTTGGAATAATATCGACGAAGGTTGAGAGAGAAGGAAGGGCGAGAATGAAAAGGCAGATGGGGGGTAGTGGTGGAAGAGACAAAGGCGGAAGTGGAAGGGGGAAAGTGGAAATTAAGGATATTGCGTGGGCAGGTGAGAGGGGTCTCGCCCAGTGTCGAGCGGCTCTTGCGCAATTACTTCCTAAAAGCGTTTACGGACAGTCACCATGACTCGAACGTGCGCCGCAACCACCTGCGCAAACGTGACTGCAGTGAATTCAATAGCAACCAAATACCCTAGCGACCTTCGTTTCAACCGGTACTCATTTTAGGGTTTGTGAAAAGCCAAGGAATGCCTTGATCAAGTGAGGCGATTCTTTGAGCAAAGATTATGCACCCCTAATTGTACCAGATGTTAGTGGCTTATTGTGTTCGCATCAGCGAAAATCTGCGTCACAGCTAATAGCGCAACTTGAGCCAGTCACGAATCGGCAGTCGAACCGCAAACCATTCATACATAGGTTTCCTCGAAGCTAAGTACCCGTGCTGCATTGAAGGTCATAATAAGACAACAAACGGACCAAGAGCGAAACCAAAACCCTCGATGTGAATGGTTTATGTGTGCGCATGCATCAGCATATAAAAATTACAGACCGTCAACGAAACTGATGCCGCAGAGAATGCGTTAGCATTAGTGTTCGCCACGGGGAAGGAGCCACTTTCTTTGGCGGTTGAAATGTCAGACCTTGTGAAGGGATGGCGTGATCCTCAAGTGTGAAGCACCATAACCACCTCTCCAGTCTCCTCCATCTGCCACTCAAGCTTCAATCATTTCGTCCTCTTTATTCTTACACTGTTCCTCGGTAGAGGGAAATCTTCGCTTCATTTTGTCACCGGCCGCCTTACTAATGAGTGATTTGTCTACTGTCTTCTTTAATGATTTTAAATTGACCCTCGTTGGTCATCTTCATCTTGGTGTAAAAATTTTCACAACACATCCCAGGTTGAGTTTGATAACTTGATCCTGTTGCAGCTGCTCATGGCATTAGCTTTCCGAATTCTGCTGTCAATTGCTCCACCGTAGCGACATTTAATGCTGGATATGGTCCACAAATGAGGCACACACCTGATATCTGACTGAACTACATGGCTCTAAACACAATCGCCTATAACAGTCGATAATTAACTCGTGTTGTCACCATCTGGAGTCCAAATTTGAGTTTTGGAGGAACTTTAAAAGAAGGCCTGAAGCTTTATTTCTGCAGGACTATTTTCCGCGGGGGTAGATAATATCCTGAAAGAAACTTTGAAGGGCTCCTGTATTCATGGCAAAATCCATTCCTTTCGGCGTTGTACACTGGACAGCACCTAATATAATGGTGTGTATTACTGCACACACTACATGTCCAACACAGCGGAGACGATGCCAGACCCGTCTTATACATGGTATAATTGAAACAGCGCAAGACCCAAGACCTAAGAAGAGAGCAGAGCAAGAAAGGAAACAGATAACACCTTTCCTCTGCTCTCTTCTTAGGCATTGGACCTTGCGCTGTTACAGTTATACCATGCATAACCAACTCTTCGTGCTTTCAGATCTTATACATCCACGGAGACGTACGAGCAGGGCCCATGTGAATGCGATGTTGCAATGTGGCCTTATATCTTTTTAGATCCCGGCCGCGGCGGCTGGAATTTTCTTTGGAGGAGAAATTCTAGAGGCCCGTGTACTGTGGGATGTCAGTGCACGTTAAAGAACACCAGGTGGTCGAAATTTCCGCAGCCCTTCACTACGGCGTCTCTCATAGCCTTAGTCGCTTTGGGACGTTAAACCCCATAAACCTAACCAAACCTTATATCTTTTTAGTCCCTTGGTCACACATGACTTGTTGGGTGAACTCCAAAGAGTTCGGAAATGGTGGCGCACCGTTTCTCTGAAAACTCTCTCGGGTCTTGAGGGAGCTTTCTTGAGTTTACTTGGCACTTAATAGTCTTAGTTCCCTTGGTCTTGATGTTCGAAGAGAAACGGTTCAAACCACCATGGTAATTTGCGAGCCTCGACTGTACTGTCTCTATTCCTAACATGCGCAATAAGCGCAGTTCTCCTGTGGCGGCAACGCGTTATCTCGTACTCGAACATTTACAAAGAAAGTATGCCCGCGATCTTCGAATTTTCACTGGTGGTTCTGTGGAGGAGCTAGAGCAGATGCTTTCCCCATTCTTTCTTTTTTTTTTAATACTCCCTGGTCTTTACGTTTCGCTGAAGTAAGGCCCTCCACAACGACCGAAAGAGTTGCCATTGGGGCGGCTTTACGCAAGCTAGGGTCTTGTACGGTTCAACCTGTTGTTTGTTATCCTTTCGGATTCAAAATCTGCCCTTCAAAGGATAGAGTGTGGGTTCCTTTCAGATGCCTTGTCTCTCAACTCTCTACGCATGGTGCATAATCTGCACAGCAGAGGCATCTCCATACGATTTCAATGGGTGGCCTCACATATACGTGTCATAGATAACGAGGTGGTAGACAGCCTCGCTCATGCAGCGCTGTCAGGTAATCCATCAAGGCATCACATCTACCTTGTCAAGATTTCTGGCACCATATCTACAAAAACCATCGTGGTGGCTCAGTGGTTAGAGCGCTTGGCTACTGAGCCAGGGTTCTACTAGTAGCAGTAATAGTATGTTTATTTGGCCATATTATGTACAATATGCCCTCAAGGTGAGGCTAAAGGAGGTAGACCAAGCATGCCTCCTGACAAGGCCCGCACCCCGGTTTGAATCCGGCTGCGGCGGCCGCGTGCTGTGCGATGTCAATGCTCGTTAAAGATCCCCAGATGGTCGAAATTATTCCGGAGCCCTCCACTGCGGCACCCCTTTCTCTCTTTCTTCTTTCACTCCCACATTCCTCCCTTTCCTTACAGTGCGTTTCGGTTGGCCACTGGGATGTGAGACAATTACTGTTCCATTTCCTTCCCTCAAAAACCAAAAACAAACCAATCACATCTACTCTTGCCTGGACTGTTGGAAAGCATGGGTCGACAGACTTGGGTTGCGGCTTATGGGGCTCGGGTAGCGTGTCCGAGTTGTCGTTTTGATCCAGCATAGCAAGCACACAAAGAGGACCGTCTTCAGGTGCGTCTTGTTTAGCTTCTTTCCGTTCTTGTACTTCAGCGCCTAAGATAGTAGAGCAGAAAGACTCCATTTAAGCGCAGTGGATATGCGAAGAACAGAATTAGGATAAGAGTGCACGTTGTTGGGCAAGTCGGTCGTATATCGTTCAGTACGGTACTGCACAACACAAACATGGACTTGAAGTGTATATGGAAAGGCTCCTGGCCCTGTGCTCTTCCCATTCGTGTTGAGCAGTCCCTTTCTTAAAAGTAGTGAGCTGGTCCCATAGAAATAAAACAGAAAACTTGGTGAACTGCGACCACAGATATGCCATTTCATTCCGAGCTTAACCACTTTAGTGGGAGGGAGAAAAGGAGAGGCTGCTCTCTGGCCCGGACGTGAACGTACCCTAAAAAGGTGGGGCGACCACTACTCCACAGCCATACCTGTAAACACGTGAAGCAAATCGCCGGCAGAGGTCACGCTAATACGACAGCCATTTCTGAGGCGCTGTTGCTGGAAGTAGTTGAAACGACACCGACAAGTGTGTGCGTGTGCGTGTGTGTGCGTGCGCGTGCGCGTGCGTGTGTGCGTGCGCGTGCGTGTGTGCGTGCGCGTGCGTGTGTGCGCGTGCGCGTGCGTGCGCGTGCGTGCGCGGAGCATCCTTCCTTTTCTACACACTGGAAAGTGCGAATGTCCCGTGGTTCAGGACCTGCAGAAAAAAATGGCTCTTAAGAATCGATGCTGCGATGCTTGCGCCGGCTTGCCATTTCATGCTTGTGCATACCTTACCACTTTCGTCGCTAACGTTGACGAGCTTGTGGTCGCTCGAGCTCCACATAGCGATCCTGCTCGGTACACGATAAGATGCGCCGCTCATTTTGAAGGGCAAGGAGCGAAACAATCGTGACGTTTTTTTTTTTTGGCCATTCGATGACTACAGCGCAACGAACGGGACAAGAAGCAGGACACAGGCAGAGACACAAAGCAGCGCTGTGTTGTGTCTCTGCCTGTGTCCTTCTTGTCCCGTTCGTTTCGCTGTAGTCATGGAATATCGGAACCAACTCGCCCAGCAACTTACCTTGTCAAATTTTTTTGGCCGCCAAGGCCGTTGCAGGAATCCCGAGCCTCTTTGAAAAAACGACATGTAGGAAGGTATACGAAGGCTTTCAAAGTAAACTGCTTACTGTCGAAATTTGTGGACCTCAATGAAATTTTACTGCGGCAATAATGAACAGCGACGTTTGCAGTCGCAGGTATTAGCATGGCTTTAGTTGTCAGCCGGCGCTCCATCGGTCTGGTGGCCCTATTGGGTCTGTTGACTTTATTTCCAGAGCTTTCTTAGCTCTATTTCCCTGCTCTATTTAAGTGCGACTCGGTGTTTTTAAGCTTAAGTGCTTATATTATCGCGAATAGTGCAAAATCTGGTAGAACCACCTATGCGCGATCGCTGTCCATTGCTATCTCGGAATCTCACGGGGCCTAGGACGAGGTAAAGGTTCTGAAGAAAAACGCTTTAACTGTCTCATTCTAGAGACACAACACCAGCGCACTGCAAAGAAAGGAGAGAAGGGAATGAAATATCGAAAGCAAGATAAATAGAGTGTAGTGATGTAGGTGCCACATGGCCGAGTGTTTTTGCGGGTGACTGTAATCGACACGTGCTGCGAAAACAGGTACAACAGCGCAGAAAACTTGCATCTACTATCGGGTACAAAAGTGGTATACTCCACGCGGCGGGAGCCGGAGCAACGGAAAACTGCGTTGCAACGCCATCTACAGGTGGCGTCTGGGATCGAGACAGCCAATGCGTGACCTTCATTATCATCAGGCATGTCGTTTGGCTCGTTTCCATGTTTCGTGCTTTAGCAAGCCAAAATGCCTCAGTTTTCTGTTGCTCCGGCTCCTGCAGCGTTCAGTGTATCACTTTTGTTCCTGTTGTGTCCCCTTGTTGCTTTTGTGTGTGTGCGCCCCCGCGTCCTCCTCCTAACGACCACTCAATCCTCCTCCTAACGACCACTCGCATCCCCTCCTAACGACCGCTTGCCCCTCGTCGCACGCTGTCGCCGGATGCCCCCCCCACGGTGCGCCCCCGCACCCTCCTCCTGTTCTGGGAAGCCACTCCCTGCCGTGGACGCTTCTCCACTCCCTCCTTTCTTCGGGCGGCCAGTTCGGCTCCTGCCTCGGTCGACGCTGGTCGCACCCTCATCGGCTTTAAATAAACGAAGTCTAAAAGTACCGTGTGCGTCTTTCGCTGCATTCAACACAGCGACCGGACACGACAGTGGCGACGAGAAAGTGGATTCGACCCGCGCTACGCAACGCTATTGACAAGCCATGGCTACGCGAGGGTTTCCCAATCAGATACCAGAATTCAACGGCTCATCGTGGTCATCGTGGGTTGGACGCCTTCAGTTCTACTTTGAAGCTAACAACATCACAGACCCAGCCTTGAAGAGGGCCAACCTGCTGACGCTGTGCGGGGAGCAGACCTACGATACTGTCTGCGCCCTTATTCAGCCAAGCACACCAGCGGCAGTGTCTTACGACGACATCGTAAAAGCGCTGCAAAAGCACTACGACCCAAGGCCATCCGAGGTCTACAGCCGGGCTCGCTTCCAACGACGAGATCAACTGGGAGGAGAAACTGTGAGCGCCTACGTAGCCGCGCTCAAGAAGCTCGCTGCCGACTGCAATTTTGGAACGCTGTCGACAACAGCTACCGGGCAGGAGGGAGACGCAGCTTCTTCTGCTAACACCACCATGCTTCCCTTGGACGTGATGTTACGCGACAGATTTGTGTGCGGACTGAGTGACGAGTCACTGCAGCAGCGCCTGTTCGCTGAGAAGGACCTCACATTCAGCAAAGCTTACGACATCGCCGTTCGAGCGGAGAGCGCCGGTCACCAGCAGAGAGGGATTCGCCGGAACACCGAGCCGGTACACCAGACAAGCAACCAGGTGCGCAAGCCTTCTGTTGTTGTTAAATCGGTCAAAAAGGCACAACGCTGCTGGCGGTGTGACGACCAACACAACCCCCAGGGATGTCGATTCCAGTCAGCCACGTGTAATTTTTGCCACAAGCGAGGGCATATCGAAAGAGCATGCATTACGAAACGGAGACTTGCCAAGATAAAGTCACCTTACCAGCCTAATCACAGCGTCAGCGCCTCAGAGAATACGCCGCTATCTGATCTCCATGGAACAACATCAGCAACACCATCTGTGTTGTACGACCTGAACACCATGAATCTCGGCACGCGACCGAAGATTTTTACAGAAGTAAGCGTACATCACCAGCTGATTAAGTTCGAGGTGGACTCCGGCGCAGCCTGTACTCTGATCAGTGAGGACACGTTCCGAACTTCATGGCCATCTGACGCACCAGCCCTGCAACAAGACGACACGCACCTGCGAACGTGGTCAGGACAGAATCTGCCACTATTGGGCTCTGCCAACGTGCAGGTTAACTACAACGGCCAGACCCATACGCTACCTCTGCTTGTTGTGAAGGGCACAGGATCAAGCCTTCTAGGGAGAAACTGGTTTTCTCCACTAGGCGTGATGATATGCGGCATACACCAGACGCCGAGCCAGAACATGGTTGGTAAACATCAAAACGCCGATGCGCTAAGCCGTCTGCCACTAGACGCAACTGTTGACGAACCATTTCCACCAGGAGACGTTCTGATGTTCGAAGCACTGCCAGAACCTCCGCTTACAGCAGGCACAGTTGCAGCATCTACGCAGAAGTGCGCAGCTCTCCGGCTAGTTTACACAGCTGTTCAACAAGGCAACGTGCATAAACTCAAAGGGGACAACTTCGACGCTTACCGCAGGCGAGCTACAGAGTTGAGCACCCATCGCGGCTGCATCATATTTGGGTCCCGAGTTGTGATGCCGAGAGAACTACGCGCACAAGCTATGTCTCTCATCCACGCCGGACATCGGGGCATCGTTGCAATGAAAAAGTGTGCCAGAAGCTACATGTGGTGGCCTGGCATTGACAACGACATCGAAACAGTGGTGCGAGAATGCAAGCCTTGCCAGAGCAGCCGGAGCGCCCCGCCGAAAGCTCCTGTCCCAGAATGGGAAAAGCCAGACACACCATGGCACACACTGCACATTGATTTTGCAGGACCAATTGAGGGCTGCACTTTCCTTGTGGTCGTAGATGCCTACACAAAGTGGCTTGAGATAAGGCAAATGGGACAGACGACTTCGGCAGCAGTCATTGACAACCTCCGATCACTATTTGCAACGTTCGGCCTGCCGCGCAAGGTAGTGTCGGACAACGGAACACCGTTTGTGTCTGCGGAGATCCTCAAGTTTTATCGCGACAACGGGATCTCATCAGTTACATCGGCCCCCTACCACCCAGCGACAAACGGACAAGCCGAGCGCTACGTAGCCGAGCTAAAACGCGCCCTTGAAAGAGATCAGACAGGCTCGCTGCAGCGCCGCCTTGCGCGCTTTCTCTTCAAGCAGCACACGACGGTTCAGAGCACAACAGGCGAGACCCCCTCGAAAATGATGTTCGAGCGTGAAATGCGAACCCAGCTCACAGCCATCCTCCCCGAGCCAAAGGCAGAGACGTTCCGGGAAGAAAAAGCAATTCCGCGCTGCGGCACGCTTAATGAGGGGCAGCGCGTCCTCGCCCGACAGTTTCTGAAAAAGCCACGCTGGGAGGAAGCTACAATTGTCAGACGCATAGGCCTGCGCTCTTGGCTCGTCAACATACATGGCACAGTAGCACGCCGACATCTCAACCAGCTGCGTAGATTTACGACGCCGTCTGAGAGCTGTCCGCCAGCAGAGAGGACACGACAGTCATCTTCCCACATAGCCTGGCACCTCTTCCCGGAAGAAGAGACTTCGCCCAGGACAGACCTAGGAGACACAGCGAACAACAGCCAGCCTACAAGTGTTTCTCCCCCGAGCGCACAAAGCCAGCGCGCCTCCACGCGTGAGCGCCGACCCCCTGCACGATACCAGGCAACTTTCTAAGGGGGAAGGAAGTGTTGTGTCCCCTTGTTGCTTTTGTGTGTGTGCGCCCCCGCGTCCTCCTCCTAACGACCACTCAATCCTCCTCCTAACGACCACTCGCATCCCCTCCTAACGACCGCTTGCCCCTCGTCGCACGCTGTCGCCGGATGCCCCCCCCCCCCACGGTGCGCCCCCGCACCCTCCTCCTGTTCTGGGAAGCCACTCCCTGCCGTGGACGCTTCTCCACTCCCTCCTTTCTTCGGGCGGCCAGTTCGGCTCCTGCCTCGGTCGACGCTGGTCGCACCCTCATCGGCTTTAAATAAACGAAGTCTAAAAGTACCGTGTGCGTCTTTCGCTGCATTCAACACAGCGACCGGACACGACAGTTCCCGATAATACTTCTGACGCCTGCGCGTTGATACACCGCGCGCAACTCCACGTTCCATTGTCTGGTTCAATCAACGCCATTGCAGCCCCTCACCGCTGCCCGGTTTTATGTTGCTCATATAAAGTCATTGCCTCTTTTTCTTCAGGGGTTGTTCATAAAGCTAACTGTTAAGCCTTTCATCTTTCTCTGTCTCTCTTGATGCGCAACTTTAACTTTCTTAAGAACGGTGCACAGGGGAGCGTTGAAACCGACACGTATTTTTTGCCGCTTTGTACCTTAAGCATTAGGGCCTATGGATAACCTTCACGATCAAAGCTCCATAGACAGATGGTGGTGGCTAATATTAGTACCACTACAAGTTAATATTTTAAAATGTGCCCGCTCATATTTGACATGCTGCCTTTTCTTTCTTCTTTCAGCAACACCTCGTCCAAAATCCAAACCCATATTTCCGGTTAGAGCATGGGACGGGTGCTGGTAAGTAGTGAATTTCTTTTATGTGTCTCAAAAGCTTACGTACTGATTATCAGAGAATTATGCAGTTTAAAAGCCTTTAAAAGTCTATATGGAAATGGAACCATAGTCGTCACAACCTTCATTTCACCCGAAGGGGATGAAAGGCATTAGACCTGATAAAAAAAACTGTTAAGAGCAGGAGAACAATCCAGATCAGTAAATTATGTGCACTTAAAGAAAAAAAAATTGCAGGAAAAAAAATTAGCGAGAAAAGAACGTTAAGAAGGTGAGTGACCTAGGCTTCAACGATCAGCGTCTATGCGGCATGCCTTTCTCCTCATGCCACGCATCCGCACAAAAAATGACAGAGCATGTTACAAAATCCGATTCAGTGCGAAATCATGGGCTTTTAATCTTGTTTGTTACCTGTTTGAACTTGGCTTAATACTTTGTTTACACGAGACATGCATGATTGTTTGGCAATTCTTGGGGAGTGGTTGGGCCAAATTTGGTGGCCGCCATCGCGTTTGGCACACTGAAATGAGCTTGAAAGCGAATTTTGGCTCAAATCAGCCGAGGTCAAAATTTGGGAGTGGGTGTGGGCCAAATTTTGGAGCTCGTGCCTGGAATCGTGTTGGGCAAAATTAACTATAAGGACACCTATTTCGTTTCCGTTTCTGTTTTGTTTTCTGCTTTCGTTTTTCTGCGCTCCGAGATACAATTTTCCTCGGGTCTGACCCTCAGTATTAGTGCTTTTGCACTAAAATTGGAAATTTTCTGCAGCGAAAATTGAAAAACGAACGAAATGTTAGCAGGGAGAGCGTTGCGAGGATTTAAAGCATCAGGATCAACTACAACGTGCTGGGCGGGGAGTAATCGCTGCGTAAACCCTTAAACTGAGTGACCGCATTGTACAAAGAGCGATAGCGCGCAGAGCCCCTGGCGTCTACGACGACTGATGCTGCTCCTTATATTCGTGTTGTGAAGCACAACTCTGTCTTACACCGCCGAATGGATCCAGCGTACACTGGCGCCTGTATACGCGCCCATAGAATCTTGTTCACTCTTTCCATTTATGACGTCTGTGTGACGTAGCTACCTGTGTGCACGCTCATTGATACCTATAGGGTTGGTGGATGCACTGTTTGGAGCACTTCTCCCGCTCAGCCGCAGTCTCCGCAATGCAGGCGCCCTAACTTTTTCGCCTGTGTGCCTTCGTCTGTATCCTCATTCTGTCGCCGGACTCCATCCGCCTTTGCGCCATCAACACTGGTGGTAGCGCAAAAACTATGTGTAGGGGTAACTGACACTTTACAGTCAGAAGGATTGGAGATGAACGCCCCATTTGAGATACGACGGACAGAACCGGACAAGACACCACACAATGGAATATACTACCTTGCCAACTTTTCAAATATGGTAACATGGGTCATCGCCATGTCCGAATATAGCAATCATTCCGGAGGGAAAATGATCCTAAGACGCCACATGCGGTCAGCAGCTTCCAGAAAACGTCACTGACCGCGGTTTTGCCACGGGGAACGTTCGCGAACCGTTGCAACACTGATACTTCCCATTTACTTACAGCAACTTGCAACCACTACAAACACGCCACGATGGCTCAGTGGATAGAGCTTTCAACTGATCCGGAGTACCCGGGTTCGAACCTGACCGCGGCGGCAGCTTTGCGATGGAGGCGAAACGCAAAAGCCACCGTGTGCTGTGCGATGTCAGGGCGCGTTAAAAATCCCCAGGTGGCCGAAATTACGCAGCACTACAACAGCTTTTTCTTTCTTCTTTTTCACCTACCTTCCTCTCTTTCCCCATGGTGCGTTAGAGGTGTCCACCGAAAATTGAGACCATTACTGTCTCATTTCTCTTCCTAAAAAACGAAACCAGTAGCGGTAGTCACGTGTAGAGGTCGCATGACTTTGAGCAGACGTACACATCGGCATCGGGGAACATTGCCGTCCTTAAAGAAACTTCTTCAGTAAGTCTGGACATACACTGTCGTCAGTAAAGAGTTTCTGTTGAAAATCTATACAATTATGGCCTCATACTTTTAGTACACTGTTATGTATAGGCAGTCTATATATCACGAACAGACAAAAAGAACTATATATGCGAAGGCAATAGGCACGATAAGAAGTCTATAGAAAGTCTATAGGCCTTTTGTAAGGGCGAGGCAGCTTTCGCTGTAATATCACAGTAATGCAAGGATTGTTTAATGGTATGTTAGCAGAACAAGTCATTATGTGCCGCGAATCGTTGCGGCACGTCAAGTTAAATCTAACATAGCAATAAAGTTTAGCGTACCATCAATCCTCCTTTGTTGGCACAAGCTGACCGTATAAATAAATAAATAAATAAATAAATAAATAAATAAATAAATAAATAAATAAATAAATAAATAAATAAATAAATAAATAAATACAATAGAACTAGGAGGTGGTAATTGCCAGATTGATGTGCAGTGCGTGCGGCAAGCGCATGCCGATGACGCGTCACCCACAGCCTATTATGCAACGTCGTTTAAGACTCTCCAAAAGACACACAAGGTGGTTGTCAGGGAATTGCGGAAGTTTGCAAACTATGCAACCGGCAGTGTAGCGCCCGGAGTAGCTAGTGTCAACCATGCTACACGGCTGTGAGTGTCACGAAAAATGGTCCTAGCTCATGCAGGTCTGAAATATAGGGGTTTTAAACTTATCATCCTCACCTAGGGTGGAACGTCACTTGGTCACATACAGATGAGATGCTTCTCTTGGCTGCATTGATTTGCTGCTAGTGCACCAGAACACAGCAACTATACAAACACAGTAAAGTTACTTGCATGCAGGGGCCTAGAAACAGAGTTGCTTTCGTCCTGCACCGATTTGCGCCATGCCATTCTTCAAATGATGTTATGTATAGTTGAAGCTTTCCACCAAAAAGACGCTGCTTGGCTATTTCAGTGGCCATTTGGAGGGCGTGCTCAGGACTCAATAAGCGTGATAGCAGCTGCGACTTCTGCGCGCTTGGTTTATCCGCCAGTGAGTTCCAGATATACGAAGTACACACACCTCCATTTACTGCAAGGGCTGCTGTTATGTCACGCTCGAGAAGAGCGGAAGTCGGTACAGAAAACTGGGTGAAACGAACCAAACAGCTCTTCTGAAGAACGCCCCGCTCGCGACTTAGCACCGAGGTATGTTATGTGGCGTTAGAACTGCGGCGTAATCGCCACACGCTACGCTTGAGGTGCCGTTGGCGCACCTCAACCGCAACGTGCGCGCCATTGATATTTCCGCCATGAGTGCGGATGGTCTCGTATTAGAACACTAGGTGGCATTCGCAGCGCCCTGGGTTGTTAAGGAGGTGTGTTGTTTTGTTGGCACAGCTAGGCTCTCTGGTTGCTCGCACGAGCTGGGCTGCCGGTCGGAAGGCCGTTAAGTGTTCGGACGTGGTGGCTCGGAAGGAAGGAAATGCTGTGTCGCGATACACAGCCCGGAAACTCCGGTGTCGCTCGGTTGGTCACGGCCGCAGTTGAGAGAACGTGGTCGTAGGCCCTACTCCGGGGAGACCGAAGTTCATACCGCGGCATGTGTGAGGCGCCTCCGTAACGGAGGTGGACCCAGAGGAATAGCGCAATCACTTTTAGCCTGTTCTTCTTATAGACACTACAAAGAGTTTGCTGCTTGCCTCGCAGTCGAAAGAAAAAATGACAGAACCGGGTCAAAAATGGGACAAAATGTTTTGCCATTTTTTCGTAAGGACAAATTTTTGCGTTATTTGTCGTATTTTTCTGCAGTATATCTTGAAGCACTTATTTTGTAGTCTGTAGGGCTTTTCTGTACTAACTACAATAGACTGTTTTGTTACTACAAAATTTCCGCTATTATTACTACAAGTTCTTGGAAAAATACACTACATAAATTTTGTGTTCTTGTTTTTTTGACTGAACTGGCTCTTATTGCTTGGATTTTTAGAACGGCTTTCAGGGTAGTTCAATGTTTTTTCCTCTTGTTTATGATACCTGAAAAAGTAACTAGTTTACACGTCTTTGGACTCATAGTCAGGCACGCCTTGCTATACTGCCCGGACGTGGCGACTTAGTTGCTTAGCATTGCAGGGAAAAAATGGCCGCAGCGTAACAATTCATTGTGTCACTCCATTTATTTGCGGTCCTTCTCTTTTCGTCATTTTTCTTGCCTTCACTGAATGGACTGTAAACTGTGTCATATCTTTGCTGACATATTCGCTTCGGTCAGACCTCAGTGATATGCTGGGAGCGAAGAAACGGAAAACGAGATAGGCCAGCCTCAAAAAACAGCAAGGCTCAAATCCGGACGACTGCCTCCGGTTAGGGTAGGAGAATAAAAGGTCGAAAAGATATAACTGGAAGAGCATGTGAACGCAAATAGGCATGCGAATTCTACAAACGCAAATAATCACGGCGCTTGATACACGTTCTTTTTTTTTTACCTGAATAGTGTTTCACACAGAGGTGGGCAGAGAGAAATTCATGAACGATTTAAAAGAGTCCTTATTATGGATGACTGCTACGTGATCATGCGCCGTTACTTTTATCTAAAGGCACCAGTTTAGAAAAGTTGACAGAATTAGGTGACGACAAGTGCCATGACGAAGCAGCAACAAGGCTCCTGCTACGCCCTGTTAAAAAAGCCCCGAAGTAGACTTTCTCGCCATCTACTGACAACATGAAGCACTCAGAAACGTCCATAGAGCACCTTTCTGTTTCTTAATGGCAAGTTTCTGAGCCAGTATCAGTCATCTCTGTCTCTTTATCATCATTATTATCCCGGCCAGGTCACAGCAAGACAAGGACCTCTTCCATTTGCTCTTTATTAGTCGTCAGGCACCAACCACATCCGCGGCATCCTATTCGATACCCTAAACTCCTCTCTTCACCTTACTCTCTCCCACCACTGGCTACTTTCTCGAGGGAGATACCCGAGGAACAGATCATCGCACATATGTTCTGACAAGAATGCAGCTTGCGAGCTTAGCGAGAACGTTCGTGCAAGGCTGTTTTTCTGTCCAACGAGACATTGAAGCGAATCTAAATCACAAGGACACCAAAATAAGGGGTCGAAAGGTCTATTTTTTTCTTTAATTCGAGAATTCTTTATTGTTTTCTAAATTAAGATGGCAGGTGACAGCCGATGTGGCCCATGCTCTTAGGCAGAAATTGATGGAAACAAATTAGCCTAACAATACTTGGACAAGGAGGCTTGCGTTCGTTTGAGCCCAGAGAAAGACAAGCCCTCAGGCTAGTGGATGGAGGTTTCCAAACCGCTCGTTGTTTAAGTCAGTTCTTGAAGAAAGTAATTTTAGGCGATAGTTTTATACTCCCCATCAGCAGAACAACCCGGTGGCGACCTGCGTCCGTCAGGATATTTCCTGAGTGGCCAAGAAATCAATGACTTCGCAAGATCACATCACATCACCAAAACGGATGTGACGTGATGTTATCCCTAGACAAGCACCCAGATTTGGAACCGCCCTCATACGGCCCACCCTGAGCAGTAGCTAAGTCCACAACGCATGGAGCACTGATTCCTCCTAAACCTACGAACCCTATCTGGCTTTCTTCTGAGCTTGACATAGCAGTCCTTGTACGTTGAACAGGGGCTGGTAGATCGTAGAGCGTTCCGTGCCGTCGCTAACGGGGAGTGCTACTACCGCTACGCGGGGAAGTTCAGGAATGCGCCGGACGCGCCGCGGCGGCCACCACAGTGAGTTCGCCGAGTTACCGTCGATGGATCAGCATGATCGATCAACTTGTACGACATTAGGAGCACCAACACTCGATCCATCACCAGCAGCACAACCTTGGGGACGGTGAAATTGCGGCGAAAGGGGACGCAGTGCACACCAGAGGAGTTAACCTACCTGCATTCCGGCCCGCAACAATACCCGGGCACCGAATTCTCATAGCGAAGGCCTGAACGAATCTTCTGGACACATTTCCGATGAGCCAACGTGCCAGTTTTATGCGCAGTGGCCACCATCATTCATAACTGAGTCTTGCGATCCCAGAAACAAGTGGGAAACAAGACACATGAAAAGTCGACGACTGAAACTCTTTCCCAAAACGATGTCCAGTTTCGTGTCGCTGACATAAGTGCGCCTGATAACGTCAGAAAAGAGGAACGAACTGAATTCCGTTGAGGCGAAGGGTAGCAACATCTGGTTATCGTTATGTACGACCATGAAGTTGAAGCGCTCGATGAAGAGTAACGACTCAACATCGGCGCGTGACGTAGTTTAGGAGCGGCACTGCCTTGTCATTGAGAAGGGCCGGCTCGTGTAAACGGACGAGATGACCACTCGGGAGTTCGAACGACCCAGATCCCAAAGAAACTAAACTGAGCTAAAAGAAACGAGTTTTGAAAGAAGGAGAAGGCTCTCGCTGTTTAACCCCCACACCTATTCCTTCCGCACAGCAATAGCATGCGTGAAAGGGATATGTGTAGCTGCAGGCTACACAATCGAAAGCTTAGGCCGTGAATATTGCCTACTGCCGCACGCATGCAGTCTGACCTTAGCTTCAAAAGTTCACCTAATGTTCATTTTTGGCGTCCTGTCACCATTAGCTTTGTGAGATGATGAGACCAGTAACTATAAGATTTTATTTTTCAATTTTGTTTTGTTTTTAAAAACACAAAAACCAGCCCCTTGGCAGCCGGCAGAAATGCATTCTCTCCTGTCTTCTGGGAAGAGGTTTTCTCTTGTAGAAGTTGGTGTATCGAGCAGCTTGAAAAGAGGAAAAGACTAGGATTAATGGACGAGCAGGGGTTTGTTGTCGGCAGCCTTTAATACTATACGTCGCAACTTTTAAGCACCATAGAACATTCACGAGCTTTGGTTGAAATACTGACGTTTCACAATATGAAAGCCGGCCGAGCAACAGTCATCCGCAATAAATTAGGCCGTATGAAATTACGTTATATTCTAAAAAATCCCGGTTTACTTGGTAGCTGGTGACCGCAAAATGCATCCAGTTTCAAAGTAGGTGGTTACAAGTGTCCTTTTAATCTTTGACTGTTCTGAACCGAGACGGGAAGCGTATAAGAAAATAAGTTTTACGTTTTTATCTAATGAAGAGCACACCTTATAGCATTGACCATCGTACTTCCAAGGCATTTTTGAGATCTTGGGACTCACTGGAAAATTTTGTGAATTTTTTCCAGGTTGGCCTAGCGAGCTCCTCGTAGGCGAGTTCTTTCACTCAGTCTCTAACACCGCGAACCGCTTGCATGGCGTCAAAATGCGTGATATTATTTTTATTCTTTATATATTTGCTAAGGGGAAAAATCTTTTCCGCGTAAACAGCCTGCCAGCTTAAATCGCTACGCTTTGTCTTTGCTTCATCAATTTCTGCACGCACCGTTTCACCAAACATCGCTCCATGCTACCATTTTTAACATCTTTGTTTAATCAGGAAGCTTTTTTTAGCGTGAGCGCTCCCATTCGTTTTTCAATGAGTAGACTGCACTCAGTTGTCCGAACATTCATGCACAATTTAAAAAATTTATTGTGAAACTCTGTACGGGGATTAAAACGGCTCGTTTACGTCAAGAAAGGATTTCTTTTTATCGTTCATACGAATTTAATCAGACATACGACTCGTGTTTTAATTAAAACTAAAGAGTGTTTAATTTATAACCCTGAAACGTGGTACCTGAGGGATTTCATCCTCTCAAAAATCATATATATAGAAATTTTAAAAATTTGAGGACAACGGCTTTTACCACATTGCTGAAGCATGCAACCATTGCATCCTATCCAGGCCATTTATGAAACATATTTGCAATGTACCAATTGCGAAGTAAAGCTGGGAAGTAAAGTTCACATACCTTCAGTTATGTGAAAGAGAGCATGAGGCTTGGTCAGTAACTATTCTTGCGGAGCTAATGACTTGCCAACTTCCACTGTCTTGAAATTAGTTCTCCGCACTGTAAGTTGAGGAAATTGCGGCTACAGCAATTTGTTTTTCTAGTTAAAGTTCCGATTTGCACGTGCAATGGAGAATACCCAGGGCCAGAACTTATTTGTTCCAACTTGTCGACCAGTATTTTACCACTCACCGGACAAGGATCGTAGGACTCCTGCTGTACGCGACGCTTTCCGCACTTGATTTCACCCTACTGCTTTCTGCGCATGCTCGGTGTTGAGCGAGTGCGCCAGCAGGGCGTCAGAGCAGGAGGCTGAGAGATTCGAGTCGTCTGCTTCCACGGCGGCGCGTAACTGAATATGCAAGTAGGCGATCAGTTTTGCCCGATAGCAAAAATGGCCTCGCAAACACAACAGCATTGAAGAAGGTCTACGTACTGTCCTCCTCCGCTGCTCGGCTCCTCGGCGCACGCATTTGTTTCGTTTTCATAAGCATTTCGCTTTCATCTGCATTTTTTTGCGAAGGGCAAGTAGTCCATCACTCCCCCTCAGGAGCGCGCGCTGAATAGCAGGAATTTTGGAAAAATAATAAAGTAAGTGCCCTTTATGGACCTTGTAGGAGCTCTTAGAGCAATGAGAATATACGTGGCACATAGATTGAAACCGAATGTTTATTTCTCCACACACATTAAAGTGGAAATGGGGGACATTGAGCAAAAAGCTGCGTAGTGCAGCTTGAACTAGCACCCAGTGCCCCATGAATACAATGACAGCAGTGTGTTTCGCGAACATCAGGCTTAAGGTGAGCTTAATAACCCCGTCAAAACAAAGAAAGAAAAGGGACAACAACAGTGTAACCCTGACCGCGTACACAACAACAGAGATGCACATAAATATTAGGAACAATATACAATGCAATACACCAAACCTATTTACAGTGATGCGACAATAGACTCGAAAATGCACATGACAGACAATAACTGTTTCTGTGAGATGTCTTGTATACAAACATTATTTGCTACCAATATGTTAAGGCAATTTTCTAGGTTATAGGATGAGGACTGTTTACGGTATAAAATACGGCAAAAGGGTAGAAGCCAGAGTAAAAGACATCAGCTATTGTACACTGGTGTGTATTGATGTAGATTAAAGGCTGCAAAGAACAGCTGAATATTTGTTCCAACTGCATTTTTGTAGGCACATAACAATATGAACAGGTGCAGTATATCAACACACAAAATACCATATTGGTCAAAAGTAAGGAAACGCATGGGAATGCCAGGGTACAATTGCAATCAATCTGACAGCACGTTTCTGTGGAACCAAGACCTTGTGTTTGTTATGTTTTGTTGTGGTACCCCAGACACTTATGCAGTAGGTAATAATAGGAAGTAAGTATACATTATATATCAGAATCTTTATCTTTGTTGGAAGTGTGTATCTATGTCGACAAAGATTAGCTCTTAGCGGCCGCATTTCGATGGAGGAGAAACACAAGATGTACGCATGTGTTTTTGGCAATGTCAGCGCGCGTTGAAGATACACTCCCACCTTCCTCCCTTCCTTGACGACGCGGTTGAGGTGCCCACCGAAAACCGAGTTAATTTACTGCGTCTTTCATTCCCTGAAACAAAAAGACCTCGAATGATTGGTTATCGGAAAATGAGCTGTTTCACTTCTCCGAGGGCAACTCAACCACACCGTGAGGGAGGAGAGCAAGGTAGGGGTGAAAAAAATTGGCTGTGGCTTATCTCAGATGTACCTTCACATACAAGCGAAAGCTTTATTACGCCGTGGTTATGCTTGATTAACTGCTGTTTAGACAGAGACATAGACTAAGATTATCAACATCTATTGCTCCTTTCTTGGCTTATTTGCTACAAACACAGATCGATGGTATGAGAAGTAGTTTGCCACCGGACTGGACACACAGTAGTTAGACGCTACGCTTTCCCGCTGAAACACCAGATCAATTGTACTTCGCCACTGTGTTGTCTGAACGTTCGGATCAGACACTAAGTCCTCATCAAACCTGACCTTCATTCGCAACCGCAGCTGATGATGCTGATGCTGATGATGGCCTCAGGCTTAATGGCACATACCGACGGCGGGGGATTGGCGAGGGTGCCGCTGCAGCCTCCACGGCTCTTCGTCGTCGTCTTTTGGCGTCTTTCAATCGCCGCTGAGCCAGGCGACGCTCCCGTTCTTCGTCGGTCTCTGGTGCCAGCTTGGCACGTTTCCGTTCGTTTCTATTCGCTTAATATATCGCATGGTTGTCACTGTCAGCTGGATGATCAGACTCGGCCCGCCGCCTGCGAGGAGACGTCGCCTCCAACCTACTCGCTTCGTCCATAGCGAGAAACTGGCAGACGCGCACGCGAGAGCGGCGCCTTCGCCTTTTCGAGCGAACGGAGTAGTCACGTGACCACAGCTGTCAAGATGGTGGTCGGCGCAGCGGCGGGCGCGCGGCTGCAGCTGCGCGAACCACGTGGTTAGTCACGTGACAGACACACGCCCACCGCTCTTCCGCTTGAAGGGGAAATGTGGCCTCCCGGTACCGTTGACTGCTGCTAGGTCTAGTGAAGCTTTCGCTTTAAAAGAACGACAGAAAGAGATGTCGTATGTGGAGGGCTCCCGGATAATTACGACCACCTGGGAATCTTTATCATGCATTGACATCGCTCGGCACATAAGCGCCTTTGGCGTTTCGCCTCCGTCGAAACGCGGCCACCGCGGCCGGATTCTAACCAGGTTACTCCGGCTTAGTAGCTGTGCGCCCTAATCACTCGGCCACCGCAGCGACCGCAGCGGGTAACAACGTTCCTTTAAGACCAGGTTTCATGTCCAGCGAAAAGTGAGACAGTTACTCGCAAAAGGCGCCCGTGTGCTGTGCGATGTCAGTGCACGTTAAAGATCCCCAGGTGGTCGAAATTATTCGGGAGGCCTCCACTAAGGCACCTCTTTCTCTCTTCTTTCACTCCCACCTTCCTCCCTTACCTTTCGGCGTGGTTCACGTGTCTACCGAGATATGTGAGACAGATACTGCGCCATTTTCTTACTCCACCCTTTCCTTTCCTCCAAACCAATTTTTAATGCAGCGCCCTAGAGTTAAAATTAATCTGAAGGCCTCCACTACGGCGTTCCTCTTACACCATGCGTCGCTTCTGGACGTTACAATCGGCCATTTAAAACACTACAAGTTTCATAAGTGCTGATATTGGAACTAGATTAACCCGACCGGCATGAGAATCTGGACAGACGGTCTGTTCTTACTTGTGTTGGGACATGATTAAAGCCGCTGTGCATTCGGTTAGACGCAAAGCGCTCATCGATTTTGTTGGGATGGTTTTTCATCTATTGTTTTTTATTGCGAAAGCAGTATGGTTGACGTCACAGCAAAACACCACCAATGTCCGATGTCGCGAAATTCTGTGATTGGCCGAGAGTAGGCCACATAACTTTGAGACTTCATCAGACCCTGCCCACTGTGGCAGGCGGCAATTATATGAATGATTGTCCGAGAGAGGTCATGTGATCATCAAAACCTGCCAACTGTGTTGCGAGCAACCTGATTCTAGACAGCAACCTATATAAATAGAGAATCTAAATCAGAAATGATAAAAAATTGCGATATATGCAAATGTCGGAACCATCACAGCAAAGCTGAAACCTGCTACTACAGCTTGCAGTTTTAATACGGCGGTCTATGGGCCGAAAATTGGAAAGAAGCTGACGCGAACGTACAGAGAAGTTGCAACAGAAGCTGCGACAAAAGTGAAATCTAATGCGATTGCATTCCACGAAGAGGGTGACTTAAGCTCACTACAGTTTTGTTTTGGATCTTGTTCCTCCACGGGAATTTGGGTTTCAGTCAGAGGTAAAGTTTTTCCTTAATGTACAGTGTGTTACACCGAAGACTTTACACTATAATTAAAATTAGGCTGTTTGAGTTAGATGACAGCTTTGATCGGCATAGCATTGTCATCGGTGCAGAACATCAGAATATAGATACAAGACAACTAGCAGGCTGGTTAACTAACACTGAATAGTCAAATTTTTAGCTATTATTATTAGGCTCCTTAATTATAGAGAGGCGTGTAGCCCGCCGTAAGTAATATCTATATTTGTTTTTATTTTTAAATTTCTAAAACGGGGTTACCCTCGGCGCTGTGACCCGAGAAATTTTGTCTATTTCGAAGAGTTATGTTCCCTGGAGAGGTTACTTTACCTGCAAGCTTCTCAAAAGCGCATGTGTGTTGGCACGATGTAGCCTTCTTCTGTCGATGAAGCCGGTCCAGCAGGTAGGGCGACGTAATATAAACTTGCTTAACGCGATGCAAAAACAGGTGAAGAGCGAGAACGAAGAGGACGTCGCCGGAGGAACGGCAGCCGAGAGGCGAGTGAAATTGGCTTCAGAGGCCGCCGAACAGAGGGAACGGCGACTCGAATCGCAACGAACACCAGACGTGGCTTATCGCACGAGGAAAGCCGAGGAACGAGGGGAAGAAACTTTCGGCGGAACTCGAAGTTTAAAGCTTGTCAAAAACTAAACAAGGGTAAGCAAAACAAAGCAAGCGCAAACGCAACTAAGTCGCATTTAGCTTGACCAGGTAATTCAGGGGCCAACTTTTTCCCCCTTGTTGCGCCAAGAAGAAGACGGATGCCGGGGTGCGGATTCCCTCCATCACTTCGCTGCTCCTAATTCAGAACGGGAGGAAGTACAGGGGAAAAATATTTACCAGTTTAAAGAATACCTTGGTGCTCGGGCACCGAATATATTTTGTGGGGCATAAAAATGCGTAATGCAGCAAAAATTCAACTAGGCGACTCCAAGCAATACAGAAGAGAAAGACCATTGTTTTGACTACAAGGAAGAATAAGAAAGGTTGGGTTAAATACTTACTCAAAAGTATCAATGTTTTGCCTTACCGAACTAGTGATTAACTTTGAAGCAGCCATGAACGATGTATACTAAAGTGGCAGTAAAAAATAGCGATGCTTTGAAATTTTACTGCATGTCAAATTCACACGACTTTTAAAGCACGGGTGACCTTAGAATCGCATTTATTGTTTACCTGCAACTGCGACACTTCTTATAATTTTCCTTGTGAAATGTGATAAGAGAAATCTGAAGAGTTCTGGTGCAAAACTAAATCTTGAATATCATTTGCAGACTAGCTAACTCAGTCCGTCTGTTTATTCCTTCACTGGTGCCCGCAATTATCTTGCATCTTCATGGAAACAATCAACATATGACATATGTATTGATGCCAATAGTGAGGGCTCAATCTTAATGTGGTGTTTGCAAACTAAACTCATATTCCCTCAATCTGGCCTGATAGGCTGTGCAAATGAAAGAATGAGAAACTCTCCCAGAGGAGAAACAAAAATTTGAAGGTGTAAGTGCGCCACTTATTACACTGCTGTAACAGTAGCCGAAAAAGAGTGTGGCCGTAAAGGACTAGGTTTCCCGAGAACTTCGGGAATAAACTGATGAAGAGTAGGCTAACGCAAACCAGTGCTAACCGGCTGTTAGCAAAGGTTCCCTCTTCCTTTGAGTAGGTAACGCGGAAAAAAATGGGGACAGAAGTGAGTGGCAGCACAATTAAGCCCCTGATTGTAGGCTCAGAGAAGACAGTAAACACACTGCTGCCTTTAAGCTTGCTCATGAACATCGGTGTTTGTTGGCAAGGTAAATCCTACTCTAATGCCAGTAAACACACTATATATGTTCTAGTACTCAGTGTTTCTGTTTTAAGAAATTGTGATCCCAACTAGCCGACAAAAGAAGAAAAAATCGTAATGAATCAGGAAAGAACGAACAGAGCATTCCATCAAATACTGTGCAAAAGTTGCATTCAGGGCTTGCCAAACTGAACTTTTTAAGCCCCTGCTTTTGCTGTAACAAACGGACACAGCACTACGGTAGGAAGGGCTTACGCCTGAAAAATGTGAAATCCACGGATCCTTTGTGAACCCGAATATTGCTGGCATGCAAGACAGGATTCAAATGCCGCCAAAAACTAGGTGCAACTCAAGCGCGGTAGAGCGGACGGTAGGTAAAATATACACGAACCGGGTAGTGAATCAGAAAGAGGAGGTTTGTTACCACCTCCTACGTGCTTGTCGAAAAGGTGCTGTCACTGCAAGTCAATACTAGCGAAGAAACATCAGACCGCTTCTGCCCCAAAAGTGCAAGAACGCGAATACGTCAGCATAAAGAGAGTTTGCACTTGCTTCATGCTTTCGTAAATAAAAACGGAAGAACTTTTTGTTTGCTAACACTGCTCTGATACAGGGTAAATATTGTGGCAATATTGATCTAACCTCGAAAGCACATTACATTTTCTCGTGACATAAGAATACAGCCGTGACCAGTGCTACTTATGCCGGCATTTCGCATAATCTCGCGGGAAATAGTTTTAACGCTAAACGATTGCAAACCAATAACAATCAAGCATTAACAATAACATTAACATTAACAATAACAATAGCAATAGCATTAATCAATAACAATCAAGCATTAACGTTGAAAGTTGGCACCATTGCTGCAGTAGCGGCGGACTTTTGGAACTTCTTCACATATTCGGTTTTTGAGGTCAGCTCTGCTGGTCAATTATAGCCTACTATTAGAAGACATTACAGGAACACAGTAGCAAGAACATCATCGGAATGAGAATAAAAATGACACGGACTGCACCATTATACCTACGGCTGAACTCTGTCCGTACATAGTGCTATCGTCTTACGATGGTAGTCAGCGTCGCATTATTCGATAATGTCACTGGCTAGCATGAAAAAAGGGCCAGACGTGCTTTGAGTATCAAGCACGTGTAAAAATCCCGATTAACACTCACTGCTGTATACTTCTACTGCATCTTCTAGAGCTTTTTTTCCCTTTTCCTGACAATCATGACTTCGCTGTAAACAGCTTACTTGCGCCTCAAGTCTTCATTAAAACCCTAAACTCCATCTTAAGCAGAAGGTTTGTGAGAAGATTCACAACAATAAGGAGCGCGTTTCACTGAGACCCAGCTTCATTAGAGTGAGCTTCCTATACAAATTCCACAATTTAACAATGTAGAAGACAACTGCACGTCTTGGGCTTTCAGGTTTCATTTTTCGTGCTCGTAATTGCAACGAAAAGAATTATTCCAAACGAAAAAGAAAATCAATATTTCATTTCCTGTGTTGTATCTAAAACAGGTTCCGCGATGACAGCACAAAGATGGAAGTTGAAGACACCCTGCGTCGCCTTCTTCGCATACGCTTTCGATTAGCATCGATAGTTTTTATTTCGGAAGAACGCTGGCAAGTTACAACCTTTACAGGGTCTAGGGCCGCAAACATCAGTACATATTCTTACAATTCATGTGGAGCATGAAAAATCTGTAGCATATCATGTTTATCTTAACTGAATTGCTGAAGCTGGTAGTTGTGATATGCGCCATAAAATATTGTACACTGCGGCTTAGCACAGTGCCGAACGACCCAAATAGTGCGTGTTCAAATTTATTCGAAACTAATAGAATACGGACTAAGCAAAAACATTCGACAGAGGTATGTATGGTTGGTATAGGCACCGAGTTTTCAATCTGTGGGAAGGGGGGGGGGGGGGGAACAGGGCGCCTGATAGCACCCTCTCTCTTTTTTCATGCTCCATAGTAACAGATGTACACTGGCAGAGAAGCCATATATGTGAACAGCAGTTTTATTTGTCTCTAGTGATGCAAATGAGATAAGGAACGCATTGTTCTTAATAAGATGTGGCTCTGCAGCCAACAAAATACAATGAGGAAGTTACATATCGGTTTTCTGTTTGTTGGAGAAGTTGTTACGCAAAAATGTAACAAGCGGTGATCTTATGAACTGAGAGTTCAGAGCCAACACAGAAATGAGTGAGGCCAGTTTGCAGATTATGTTTGCTTCTTCCCTGGGTGCAAGCCTTTGCCTAGCTTCAATGACGGAGAAAAGACAACAAAACTAATATTCTAAGGCACTCTTCATGCGAAAACCAAAAGGCGGAGTTACAGACGGCTTAGTCTGAACAGCACATTCATAGTTTATGTTTCGGGTCAAGACAGGATTTGAGTGTTCGGCGAGGGCTGAATGTCTTGAAAAGGCTGTGCACCAAAGAAAAACCTGCGTATATCTAGTTGGCATACATTTGATCCCGCAGAGAGACTTGGAAGAGGAGAAGTTCGAAAAGCTCCCGCTGCTCCGTCAGATCCATTGAAGGGGAACCGGATCTAAAGCTCTTAGTGTTCTGCTCCTTCTTCTTTGCTGGTATGATGGGAGACAAATCTAAGTACAACGAAAGTTCAGGACTCTGCCTAAGACTGTGCTGTTAATCCAACTTTTAGGCAGCTGTATTTCTTTAGTCGATTTGTCTAGAACCGTGCGAAAGAGCACATGCTGCCCCCCCCCCCCCCCCTTTCACCCCTGAATCGCTCAATCTCCAGGGAGCGGCGGGGGGGAACTCGATCCCCTACCTCTCCCCAGGGGCCCAGACCTGTCCGCTCGGTATGAAGGATTCGGGATCGTGACACTGTCCATTCTAGTCGAGACGCATGTTTTCGAGCTCGGTTTCCAAGGTCATGGCTCACACTGAGTTGTCGCTCCGCTCTTCTACTGAAAGCCTGCTGTAGATTATTCGCTTCCATCACCAGTAGCAAAGGTAATCTTTCTGTAGGTAAAACATGAAGGTCATAGGCTTAATAGACTGACATCATGTTGTGGACTTCCAAAAGGAAATTATTGTTGCTTACTTTGACAGCTAAAGATATAGCTACAGCCAGCGCGCTCTGATAGCTCTGTCTGGACCCCGGAATTAGTCAACCTGACTGTGAAACTTCTTTTATTTTTTCAGTGCGCATAAATTTTACAAGCCACGCCAGCACACCGTACGATGAATCTAGCAACATATGCGAGTTTCTGTTCATTTTCTTAGTAAATACTACTAGCTTCCAGTTACTAACTGCAGGTAGCAGTCGTTACTACCTTCCTGTTACTAACTGCAGTTACTAACAGTGTAGTAACATATGTGACAATCAGTTACTACGCCAAAAGTTAGTAAGTACTGCTACCTCTTTTCTAAGAGTGTAGAACTCTACTCAGGTGTAATGCCCTGCCGTAGCGCCGTTGCTAGCGTTTAGCTGTTACGCACGTATTTGTTTTGCGCGAATATTAACACAGATACTGAATATTCGGGTAAATTATTGGTTGCGTATGCGATTCGGTTCTATCACTTTTCTATTATTATTCGATTCCATTTCAAGCAATACTATCCGTATGCAAATCGGCTCCAAAGCTGGTCTACTAACGTGATAGCGCAAAAGGCCCCGTTAAGCGAAAAACCAGGCGTTGGCGTCGTTACAACTGGAAATCCTGTATAGCACTATTACATGTGTTTTTCAAAATTAGAAAATGGACGCAAGCGCAATCGGTTTTATGGGTACTCTCCACAATTTTTGCATGTTACAGACAAGCACATACCGCACCTCAGTCCTGCATTGTATTTTCTTGCGCAAGAAAAGCACTTGTTCATTACAGAGTGCAAAGAGATGCAAAGAGCCGCGCATGCAAACTAAATGCACAATAAACGTGAACTCGACCAAACATACCAAATTTTCTGAGAATTTTGAGGGACATTTTTAAACCCATTTCATCAATAAGTTGAAACATGTGCTACGATGTGGCAGCAAAGCCTTTTAGCTGGTTAGTGGCAAGAGAAAGGGAGATTATGACATGACGAAGGGTAGCGCTCGAAATGAAGTGAAATCGAATCACGCCGAAGTCTGTCGTCCAAAATTTAATCCTCGAACTTTCCGGTAAGGTCAATCCGTCGTAGAGTGAAATTTAGAGAGAAAGACAACGTACTGATTGTGCGACTTGGGAAGCAGCTACAGAGCAGCCCAGTACAAAGGGGGGGGGGGGGGGGGGAAGCAACGAGCATCGACCAAAGGGCATGGCGTTAAATGTTTTTTTTTTTTTTTTACGCCTGTGAACGTAAGTGGCTTAAAATCTTAAACTTCTCCGAGGAAGAAGGCGCCTTTCTTTGCACCAGACCTGCCAGTTTTCTTCCGTATGTCCTAAATGACCCCATTTACTCTGGCACCTGTGTCGAGAAGTGGATAGAAAAAAAATTCTTCCAGCACGGAAAGGGCGACATCAACGATGAACACTATCAGGCAGCTGTCGGCAGCCGGACTGTACCAGCGAGAGCAAACTAACTCTCAATTACGTTTTTGTATTTTCCTTTCCTATTCTCCACTTCCGACGACAAAACAAGTGGAACAAGGAAACCGTTCTTCTATAAATGTACTGGCTTTTTCAGAGGTTCTCAGACCTCGGGGTGAGCGCCTAAATCCTCCACTGCGGGTAGTACTGTAGAAGAACTTCTTGCTGGGCGAGTTGGTGCATAGCTTTCTTGGGATGGCGTTGCGCACACGAACAAACGTACACAGGAAGAGGCAGAAGACAGAAAGAGCGCAAACTATCAACTAGATTTATTGCTTTCGCAACAGAATATATATGCAGCATACACACGTGCAAAATAGAATAGGGAGAGGGAAAGAAAGGACAGGGGGGAAGGGAATATCAAGTCAGGCCTGCATAGGTCAGCGAAAGCTACGGATAAAATTCCTTTCCCTATCATATAAGGTGACCGAGGTATCGCTAATACAATCTCCGCCTTTTTCCCTGATGTGGAAAGCTTCTAAAAGTTCGCGGGCTATTTTGCTTTTGCTCTTGCCCAGAATCTTGATGTAATTGAGCATCGGCTCACAACCAGAGCATGAAATGCAATGGGCAGGCAAGTTCGCCCCGTCTCTTTTTCTTACAGATAGATCATGCTCCCCTGCGCGCTCATTTATGCAGCGTCCAGTTTGGCCGACATACACGCGTCCACACTTGAGCGGGATTTGATACACCACGCCCGTGGCACATTTGACATATTGTTCTGCATGTTTTATTGTACATGCGCTCCGTGGGGCTCCTTCCTCGGCGATCCTGGGGCATAACCCAGCAAGCTTTTTTGGAGCGGAAAAAACCAACGGAACACCATGCCTGTTTGCCACTTTTTTTAAATTGTGGGCGACTTTGTGCATGTAAGGAAGCACCGTCGGCTTCGCACTCCGCAAGCGCTCAAGGTCACAGCTATGCTTGCCTTTCTTTGTCTTCTGGAGAAGGTTCTCGGCTACCGCTGTGATGAGCGAGCAGGGGAATCCGGCTGAAAGCAGCCTGGTGATCTGATTATGGAAGCTGGAATGCATTTCATGCTCGCATGATTTGGTTAAGGCTGATTCTAGGCACGAGTTTTCAATTGCTCTTTTCACAATCTTTGAATGTGCAGAATCAAATGGAAGTAGTGCTTTCTGTGCTCGAGGAGCATATTTCCAACAGACATGATGCGAGCCAACCTGCATTTTTATGTCTAAAAACTGCAATGAACCGTTGGTTGGGAGTTCGTGCGTGAAAACCAAGCCTTTGCCATGTTGTCCAAAAAGAGTTAAAACACTGCTAACTGAATCAGTGTAGGTCAGCGTTTTTTGTTTCGAAAAAACAATTAAAAAATCGTCAACATATCTAAAACTCTTAAGAACACCGTGGTTAGTAAGCTCTACATTCAAGGAACGGTCAATAGCAGCTAAAAATATTTCGCAGAGGATCGGGGCGACACAGGATCCAATACAAATGCCTTGTCTTTGAATGTAAAAACTGTCTTTAAAAGAGACAAAGGTGGCTTGCAAATAAAATTCCAACAGGGACATGAAGCTATCTAGAGAAACCCCAGCTGAGTTTTGGAACCCTATTTCACCAGAACACTCAATGCATTCTTTGACAGCCGCGAACAATTCATTATGAGGCACTGAGTAAAATAAATCTTCCACATCAATGGAAAAGGCGTAGCCAATATTAGCAGTGGAATCCAAGAAACCTACTAATTCACCGGAGTTTTTTGTCGAAAAACTCCGAAGCGTGGCCTTGTGGTAGAGCATCCGCCTCGCATTCGGGAGGTGCTGGGTTCGATCCCCAGTGCCGCCGGGTACCCACCGGTTTCTTTAATGGGTACAAGATTTCCCCTGGCCTGGTGCTCGGCTTAATAAGGGTGAAATGCTTGGGAAAAGGGTCTTAGACCAAACAGTTGCCTTGACGGATGAGTGATAAGTTCCCCCGGCAAGCAACCATAAGTCCGCCTCGTGCGGCATAAGCCCAATTTGTGGCCCTTTTTTCGCTTCTCCCTAACGTACACCCCTAAAGGAAGCCGAGCGCCAGGCCGGGGGACGCTTGTACCCTTTTGACCGGTGGGTGCCCGGCGGTGGGTTGGTTTCGAACCACCCACCTCCCGCAGCCGAGACGGGCGCTGTATGTCGATGATTATAATTTCTTTAAAGCCAGGGGAACTTTCCTTTCCACCCCGTCAGGACTTTCAAGTTCCGAGCATGCTGATTGAGCTCCGCTATACGTCCTAGGCCAAAACTTGTTGAAGTGGGAACTTTTGAAAGAGGGCGATACTTTTCCTCACTCTGTTCCAATCAGTTCTGACAGTGACGGAGGAATGTCGCGCAGGCTGCGGGAAGCAAGGCTGTGTTACCGGAAGCTCAACGCGCTTGAAAACTGATGTTTTGCACACGGCACTCCGTCTTCTTTGATTGATCACGGCGCTCTGTAAGTGATCGTTAACGAATTGAGCTCTGGGTCTTTTTCTGTTCAGCGAAAAGTTTCCACACGCCATAATGCAGCGGTCTAACCGCGTACGCCACCCAGATAATGACTGTTGATTCTTGAAGTAGTGCATGCAAAATGAAAGTTACAAAACTTAACCAAGGTCTTGATCAAGCCAAACGACAGGTTAAGTGTACATCATCTAAGAATTTGATCTTTTTTAAGCGCACTCATTTGCGAAGACAGGCTTTGTTTTTCTTCATAAAAGCATCGATGTTTACATGCATTCTGCATGAAACAACGATGCTTGTCGTGAATTCTCATAGCGAAAAAGGAACAAGGCAGCGGTAGTTAGCGGCACAAAATCACGCTGAAATCGTTCATGTTCCACGCATACAGCACGCAATCCACTTAGTTTTCCCGGAAAGGACGGGCGGGGGTGGGGAGTTAGGTGCTTCTCGATTGGGAAACCTTGTACGGTCGTAATCAGCGCCTGACGCACGCAATTCAGATATTCACGCTGGTGCAGGATGAGGAAGTTTTCAATCTATGCGCCGTGAGCGTATTAAGTTTGCAATCTGCGGCCTTCCTTGTTTATGAGCTTGCAAGTTTATCAGAGGGAACTCGCCTTGCGGGAGCATTTTTGGATGTTTTGTATTATAACGTTTTGTCTCGAGCAGCAGAATTCGGTTTCTTGGGACTAAATTTCCTGGCTCAGTACTTTCTTGCAAAGTTTGTCTCCGCTTCAACTCTGTAAGTGTCCAGGGAAACGTGTTTCTGAAAAGCTATGGCTTTTAGGTATCTACTTTGATGCGTGTGCCTTATTTCCGCACCCTTAAGTGTTTTCTATTGCTACCACGCAGCACTTTGCGTGACACACCTCAAGCACTTAGCAGAGAAACTCATTGAAACGCCATTTTGGCGCGCTAAAAGCGGACTTCAAATGTAGCGCGGTCCGTGGCTGCGAGCAGCTTGGCTGCGCAAAGGCGACCTGCACGTGCGCGATGATGGCACGCGCTACGAAGTATAGGGAAGCGCACCTGAAGTTTGCTCCCACTGCACCAGCGCCACTTCTCCCCTGCCGGTCATTTTGGCGTTCCTGTCCGGGCACGTCGCGGGCGGAGCGCATTGAGCCAGCAGCCTGTCGACTGGTATGCACGTGCTGCTCGCGCCGCTGACACTCTCTCTTTCATTGTGAGCACGTGCCGTCCTGCTCGCGGGCGCACAAAAGTGTTGTTGCCGCTCGCTGTGAATTCCGCGGCGTTCTAAGAGTGGAGAAACTTGTTGTGTCTGGAGCTGTCACAATAGTTATCTGAACATCGACGGCCAAGGACTGCCCGTGGAATTCTACAGATTTCCTGGAGATGTCCTACATTCTTGGGGGAAAGAAATTTAATATTGGAAAATTGTAACGTACAGTAACGGAAATATTGAAGGTAATGGTCCACCCTTTCTATATGCAGCAAAATCTTAAATATTTTTCATCGCTCGTATCGAGCAGTTGACGATAGGAAAAACTTTAATACGAAAAAAAAAAATGCAAGCCTATCGATGGGCAATTGCTATAGTGAAATCATCCAGTATATGAAAAAAAAAATGCGTTTATACACTTTTTCCTATTAAAAAATGTTTTTGTCCGGAATTGTTGGGTATGAAGTGGATGAGAACGAGAAACGGCAGGCCTCGATAACTGCTGTGGGCAGGGTGAAGTAAGCTTTTTCCTGTTGCTAAACACGTTTGGCATGTTGCACGCGTAATATTATTTCTGAGCAGTTTTTGCTGTAATTCACTAAACATGCAGTGTTTAGTAAAGCTCGCCCTAACGAAACACATTTCTTTTGCCATTTTTTTATTTTGGAGACTGACAACAGCTAGCGGCATTATGCAGACGCGTGTGAGGCAAGGTCAGTGATCGCCTCAATGTTCCGACTTGTGATGCCTGGCTCAGTTTTCGAAGCTGCTTTACATGTAAAACATTTCTAAAAACAAAAATAATCAAAATGTTTGCTTGCACATGAATGAGTGTTTGCATATGAGCGATGGCTCTGCAAATAAATTGTTTTGTGGATGCGCGTGCGCTGTAATCGGCATTAAAATAAATATACCAACCGCTTATCTCCGTTGTAGCGATTGACCAAACTAGAGCATTTTTTCTCTTTGCCGTACATAGCAAGAAGCTGGTAGGCGCATTTCGTGAGTGTTTTCGTTTTTCTCCTCAGCCTCGCGTGTCGCTTTAAGGCCACTTTATTTTAAATAAAAATAAAAATTATTCCCATTATTATTCAGCGAAACACGTAACAAAATCCTTATTATTTGGCCAACAAACCTGCATGCACCTAACTGCTCAGCCACCCAACGAAATTAAGCATCTTGCGAAGATGGCCGCGCCAAAAAAAAAATGGTATTTACCTCAAATACCACGTCTTAAATGACCTCGTCATTTACTTGCGATACACATTTCGCCGTTACGGTACCGGATTTTTCGTCAACAATCTGCTTCACGTAGTGGGCCTGATCCACTAGCAGTTCGTTTTTCAAGTTTGCGCAGCGAAAAAAAAAAATTCACTGTCCAATATTTCTTTTAACCTACATCTCAGAGTGTACTGCCGCGACCGAAAGAAATGCGAACAGCGCAGTGCCTAGGCGCTCCGCTGTTGGAATTTATTTTCGTCACGCTTATACTTGGCTCGCAACACAAATACGCTAGAGACATCCGTGATACAATAATGTACCTCTCTAGCGTCTTTTTGTTTCTACCCAGATAAAAACGCATTGAAGATAAATTCCGAATGCGCAGCGCGTGGGCGCCGTGCTGTCCGCATTTTTTCCTAGCGCCCCTGTACATTTTGCTAATCCTCTGAAGCTCGTCAGCGTTCAAGCATGTCGTGTCCGGTCGCTGTGTTGAATGCAGCGAAAGACGCACACGGTACTTTAAGACTTCGTTTATTTAAAGCCGATGAGGGTGCGACCAGCGTCGACCGAGGCAGGAGCCGAACTGGCCGCCCGAAGAAAGGAGGGAGCGGAGAAGCGTCCACGGGAGGGAGTGGCTTCCCAAAACAGGAGGAGGATGCGGGGGCGCACCATGGGGGGGCATCTGGCGACAGCGTGCGACGAGGGGCAAGTGGTCGTTAGGAGGAGGATGCGAGTGGTCGTTAGGAGGAGGATGCGAGTGGTCGTTAGGAGGAGGATGCGGGGGCGCACACACACAAAAGCAATAAGGGGACACAACAAAGCACGAGGGAAAAAGCTCGCGTCTGCACAAAGATTTTCAGGCTGGCCAACACGTGCAAAGTACGTGCAGAACTGGCTTTTTTTCAGGAGAAAGCGCGCTGCTCGCCCAGCTTCTCAATGGGAGGGAGACCGGTTTGCCCGGACAAAAGTGCGGAGTCGGCCGGAGAGGGCGCTTTTCAGTGGCGTCCGCAGCGCCCCCCTGCGAAGCTGCGGTCCCCTATAAGCTTGAGCGTATGCGCTATACTAAACTGTGTAACGAAGGGACGGCAAGTGATTGAGAGCCACGGTTAGAAATTTTCCTTTTACTGATTACTTCGACGGCATTAGCAACAAATTTTCAACACCATGCCTTCAATCAGCCAATCAATCAGTCAATCAGTCAGTCAGTCAGTCAGTCGGTCGGTCGGTCGGTCGGTCGGTCGGTCGGTCGGTCGGTCGGTCGGTCGGTCGGTCGGGATCGGTCGGTCGGTCGGGATCGGTCGGTCGGTCGGTCGGGATCGGTCGTTCGGTCGGTCGGTCGGTCGGTCGGTCGGTCGGTCGGTCGGTCGGTCGGTCGGTCGGTCGGTCGGTCGGTCGGTCGGTCGGTCGGTCGGTCGGTCGGTCGGTCGGTCGGTCGGTCGGTCGGTCGGTCGGTCGGTGGGTCGGTCAGTCAATGAATCAATTTATTTTATTTATTTATTTATTCGATACTGTCAATCCCATCAGGGATCGTAACAGGGAGGGAAATTCAAAGTACAGAGGCACACAAAAAAATAGCAATGGTAATTAATCAAAGTACATAAAAAATATAACACGAAATTATACATTAGAAGATACGAATAACAAATAAACCAGAGTGAGGAGCATGTGACATGATTTTGGCGGACAGTAATACCACAAGTAAAAACACAAACGGAAGGAATAACTTGGTAATGACATATATGAACTCAATAAATACTAAGATATAAGTAGTTGATTTTCCACACGTGTGCTAAAGGAATTCAATGATGGATTACTAACAATGGATGTGTTCAAGGTGTTCCATTCGCGTATAGCACGAGGGAAGTATGAATATTTGAAAGTGTCAGTACGGAATGAAAACTCGTTTAGAGTGTGCATGTGTTTATTACGTGTTTGTCGCGTTTGTGATTGTGATATGTATCTTGAAGTGGCGACTTTTAATTGATTGTGTACGAGTTGGTACATGGTTTTAAGGCGCGCTAGTTTTGCTCTGTTTTGAAGGGTTAGTAGTCCTGCGTGTTTGATTAGTTCTGTTGGTGAGTCTGTCAACCTGTGTCTATTAAATATACATCTGACCGCCTTCCTCTGCACTGCTTCTATTTGTTTAGTGAGCTTGTTAGTGAGAGGAAACCAAACAATATTAGCATACTCTAGAATTGGTCTGACATATGTGTTATATGCAAGAAGCTTTGTTTCTGATGGTGCTAGTTTGAGGCGTCTATTAATGAAAAATAACTGTTTTAAGGCGGTTGATGTGACATTGTTAACATGAGAATCCCATCTGAGGTCAGAGGTTAGTGTTATGCCCAAATATTTATATTCGGACACCGAATCAAGAGGAATATTGTTTAATGTGTACTGAAAATTTGATTTGTGTATCTTTCTGGTTACGGATAAAGCAACTGATTTTTTTACATTAATAGTCATCTGCCATTCTTCACACCACTTGGTCACTGCTGTTAAAGCGTTATTTAAAGCTATATGGTCATTGACGCAGTTAATTTCCTGGTAAAGTACACAGTCATCAGCAAAAAGTTTAATATTGTGAGAAATACTAGTAGGTAAGTCGTTTATAAAAATTAAAAATAATACTGGGCCAGGAACACTACCTTGTGGCACGCCGGATGTAACATTAGTTGTTTCGGACTTAACATTGTTAATTTCGACGAATTGAGTACGGTCAGTCAAATAATCAACGATCCAATCTACTATAGGGCCAGCTCCAAGGGTTGCATTAAGTTTCATAATAAGTTTGGAATGTGAAACGCGGTCGAAAGCTTTCGAAAAGTCTAAGAAAATGAGATCGATTTGTTTCTGCTGATCAATAGCGAAGGATATGTCATGTGTAAGTTCGATTAGTTGTGTGACTGTAGAAACTCCTTTCCGAAAGCCGTGCTGAAAAGGTGTTAAAATTTGATTTTCCTCTAAGTAGGTTGTTATGTGCTTTAAGATAATGTGCTCTAGTAACTTGCATACAGTGCTTGTTAGTGAAATTGGTCTGAAATTTGAGGGATCTGATATGCTTCCTGTTTTGTGTATAGGTGTCACTTTAGCTAGTTTCCATTCTTTAGGAATGGTGTGCGATGACAATGACTTGTTAAAAAGTATTACTAAATATTTTGCTACCCATTCGGCATATCCACGCAAGAAAATATTAGAGATTCCATCAGGTCCTGATCCTTTCTTTGTGTCCAAGTTTAATAAGAGGTTTAACACTCCTGCTTCTGTTACAGTAAGGGGTTCTAAATTATTTCCTGAGCAAAAACTAATACGAGGCTTAATTCCGTTGTCTGTAGTGAAAATAGAAGTAAAGTAGTTATTCAGCGTGGTTGCAATATTTCTGTTTTCCTCTGGAGAAGCTTGGTTATCTTTTCGTGATTTAGGGTTCAGGTGACGCCAGAACTTTTGGGGAGCATATTTTAAGAAACGAGTCAGCGTATTAGTAAAGTAAAATGCTTTAGCTGTTTTTATTTTGGTTTTTAAATCAGTGATGGCCGAGTTTATTTTTTCAATTCTTTTTGGTGATGGATGGCGTTTCTGCACTTTTTTCAGCCGTCGAACTTTTCGCTTGGCATGAATTACGGTTCGAGTTATCCATGGATTACGTTTGCGTATTCTGTTAGTCTTGGTAGGCACATAATTAGTAACGCAATATGACACAACGTTTTTGAATCCCTGCCACAATGTTTCTATGTCAGTATTAATGTCATCTGAGAGTTGCTGAAACGGTGTTAGTTCATGTGATAAAGTATCAAGTATGGTAGTGTCGTCAGCTCGGTTGTAGTCTGGGTACGTTATTGTAGATGGAAAACAAGGGGCACTATGATGATGCGGGACAGAACACATTACAAGTTTGTGATCAGACAGGCCATCTAAAATTTCAACCTTTGTTTCTGGACAGGAGAAGTGACTACTCCGGAAAACTAAATCTAAAACATTGGAGCTGGTTCCTTGCACACGTGTGGGTTCTGTTACAATTTGCGAGAGGTTAAAAGAAAGCATTATATCAAAAACAGCATCAGCGCAAGGTGAGGTATGGTGCAGTGTATTCCAGTTAATATCAGGAAGATTGAAATCCCCTAAAAGTATTAGTCTCGCCCCCTTAACATGATGCTGTATATAAGTATACAATGAATGAAGTATGATAGGATCAGAACAAGGACTAAGATAGACACAACCCACAACAATTGAAGAATCAGAAAAGCAGAGTTTGCAAAAAATTGCTTCAACCCCCTCAACTTCAGGTAACGTAACGAAATGTATATCTTTTCTTATCACTAATGCCACGCCTCCGCCTCGCGTCAGCCTGTCCTTGCGTGCTATGGAGTAGTTGGGGGGAATTACTTCAAAGTCTTTGATTTCTCTTGTCAGCCAAGTTTCTGTTATAGCCATGAATTCTGGCTTTAAACCTAATAATAAAGATTCCAAGGGACCGAGCTTATTGATAATACTACGCGCATTAATGTTCACGAAAGTTATTTGGGACGTTGTGGACGGCGCGTGCGTAGAGCCCGTGTACTTGTGTCTTGGTTTTTTGCCTCGGTTAGTAAATGTGTAACCCGATGAGCTGCAATTGGTGACACTTCACATGTTTATTAACATAATACAGGCACTGTACATGTATGTTTTTACACAGGATTCAGGTTATTCAAAGGTTAATGGGTATAGCGCAGTTTAGAGCCCCATTCATACTAAAACATGCACAACTCACTCTAGAACCCAAACTAGATAAGGAAGATTGCTCTCCTGCGGTCAATCGTGTGCGCCAATGGCGCGGTAAAGAGCAAGTTTAAAGCGGGTTGCGTCGGCCTCCTGTACTGGTCTCCAGAACACGCAATACCGAAGCGAGCAGCTGCATCACGCATGCGCGAACCGACGGCTCGCAAGTGTGTGAGAACAGCCCACCCGTGGAGGGTATCCACTCCATCTCCCACTCCGCTGCAATAAGTGGTCAGATGGAGCTTTATAAAGCAACGGGCTACTACGTCTCTGATTTGCAGCTGCAGGCGCAGTATGTTTCGTGTTTTGTAATAATGACAATAGGTTTATGTACAATGTAAGACGGGGAAATGCAGGCTGAAGGAAATGAAGGATTCTGTATATTAAAAGGGGGGAGCTAAGCGAACAGCCACAGGGATGTCAAGACTATGCAAATGAAGAGATGCCACTTTACGCTGCCTCTCGCGAGCAAGGCAGATCCACTTACCGATATGTGTTTACACCCTGCGGGATTACAAATGTACTCAAGCGTCGACTCGCTGTAGTAGATAGGCGGGCCTTGTACAACCGTGAACACAATTTTACAGGACTCGGCTGTGTGTGAAAGAAATGTATTGGCGCATTCCCTCGCCACTAAGGTGGTGTTCGTTCCAGTGCACTGAGCCTGTCAGTCCGCTCAATTTCCCAGGCCTTTCATGAAACGAGTGTGCCTGACAGCACTGAAAATATGTACTCTTTATTTGTAAACCACCATCTTGCAAACTTTTGTCCTTGGTTGTACACGCATGATAGTATTTCGGATAAAACTAGTCTGTTTCCAAAACCGTAGTGTCAGCGATAAGTACTTTACATTGTCTTGAGTTTGCTGTTTAGGCTTACTTTGACAATTAATCTTTGAGGCGAGAAGAGAGCAGAGTCTGTCAGCGAGCATAGGGGAGTTATTTATATCACAGTTGATAGGACGCTAAGAAAGAGGCAGGGCGTGTAATGCGACGACAAGGTAACAAATGGTCTCTTCCGGCAATACAGTGGATTCCAAAAGAAGACAAACATAATGAAGGCGGCAGAAAATGAAGCGGGCGAGTGAGATTAGGAAATGTCCGGGGATAAACGCGGCGCAGCTGGCACATGACACTGTGAAAGGAAGGAATATGGGATAGGGCTTGGTTATGCAGGGGACGTATGATTAGGCTGACGATGATGTTGGTGCTCGCAATAATCTGTGCACACAGTCCTATAGGCCCGCCGAATTTCAGGAATCGCTTGATGTGTGACAAAAGGCTTTTAAGCTTTCTCCATCTTAGTTAACCACAGAAACTTTATTGATTGCGCAAGAAATTGCACGCTACAAAAATAAAACCCGTGAGCAAGTCTGGCGCCGTCGCAAAAGTGCTTTCTTAAAAATTCAGTTCACAAAAAGAAACATCTTGAGAAAAGAAAGCTACTCAATAAAAAGTTGTTCACAAAGTGCTCAAAAAATTTCTTCATTATATTAGAGTTAGTAACGCCACTTCCTATAACAAAACGACTGAACTCAGTCTGCTCTCAGTGGTGTAGTGATACACAAGGTGTTTCACGTAACTTGAACAAAGGATTTTAAAAAAGCGGAGCATTAGAGATGGGTGAGTCCAATGACACATAGTTTCCCGTCGTGCGGAACTCATAAAGATACTTTTTTAAATTCTGTTTCACTAGTTATAAAAGTAAGCATGATTGTGCAACATTTAAAATTTTCAGTTTAGTGTTTAGTGCATTTTGTTAAGTTCTAAAAGCAATTACAAAACAGCCGATGGATTTTTTTGTAGCAACGTGCCTACAACGCTGTTATTTTTTCCGGCGTTTACAGAGAGCCCAAGAAATATAAAAATACCACGTGATTTCTCTCCGGCACTGTCGCATTGTAGCGCTACCAAACCTGTTCTGAATGAACAAGGCGAGCGCGCTCACCGTCCTGTTTCATTGCGCGACTCCTCTATTTCTGTCTCCGAAAGTCAAGCAAAGCTTCACGCTTTTTATTATCTGATCACATGAACGGCCAGTCGCGTGGTTTAGCGCAACTGCGTGGCCAGCGTTGAATCGCATTGTTCAAAGCAGCTCCGAAGGCGAGTGAACGCCGCCGGTTCCGTGCGCCGCCGCAGCGCCGAGGCGCGGCGTCACATGGTATGATGTCACAGCCACGCCCTGCTCCTCCGTCGCTTGAAGGTCATTCTTCGGAGGGACATGACCTTGAGGTTTTGCATGTGACAGGTAGAGCTTCCGTTTTAAAATGCTTTTGTCTACAACTGCTGGGTATGATCGCGGTGGCATGTTCAGCGGCGTCAGGGCAGGCCCTGTTTCTGAAACATGGCTGAAAAAAAACTGCAGCATACCCTGCGTCCACTTCGAATGAATTTTTGCAAAACTTTTCGAAAACCTGAAAAGGAATTCGATTTCTTTCGAATAATTTTGAACGCTTCCTATTTGGTTCGTGCAGCGAATTTGATGGCTAATATTCGCACACCCTTTCAATCTCGAAGTGAAACCGTTCGAAAAGAAGACCAAGGGCATCGGCGGTTCAAACTTTAATCCATGCTATCCTTGAAGTGTACAGATAACATCAATAACGGTTATTTTTTATTTTAGCACTTCAAGGTGCTAAATGTGAAACGCATGCTTAATTGCAGCTATCGGGCGTCGGGCGTCCATTGACCGTCACCAAAGAAACTTAATCTAGTTTCGTTTAGTTTGGCTTGGCGTCCCAAAGGAACTCAGGCTATAGTGAAAGGTGAAGGGACGCTGTAGTGAAGGGTGGCGAATTCTAGAGGCCCGTCCGTGTACTGTGCGATGTTATCTCACCTCAAAGAACTTGACTGGGTCGAAACTTTATCAAGTGTCGGTGCGTTGGATTGACATGGAATCACTTCGTGTACAACTCGCGGAAGCCCATGCATATTAGCGACTTATCGTTAACTCCCGTAACGGTAATAAGTTATGGTAACCGAGCATGCGGCGTCGTCGCCAATTTAGACAGGTGTGTGGTAAAGAGGGAAACTGTGTTCTATAGGTCTCTATTGCAGCTAATATTAGCAGAAATTCTTCTCGCTCCTTCAATGCAATTTATCTTTTTAGAAGTCTCAGAAAAAAATTGTCACTGCGCTACTTGCATGCCATTGTGTAAGCTGGCTTGCTCCTTCATTCCTCTAATATTTAACCCACAAGCCAAAAATTTATATAGTAATTAAGGCTACGCATCGCAATAGGCTAACCTTTGGGAAGATTTCAATGTTCACTAAATTTTGTTTGCGCACAGTTCAAGGGAAGGGAGAGAGAGAAGAAAACAATTTATTGCAAGCAGCAAGAAGAGTCAAGGATGTTCTGCGCCATAGCCACCGAGCACGAGTTGCATGGTCGCAGGCTAGCCACGCCCACCACGTAGACATTGGGGTCAAAACACTCCTGGAGCATATTAGCCACTACTTACTGTGGATGAAAGATCAGATTGTGAATGAACGTACCACATATGATCCCGAACAGGAATACTTATTAGCGAATTATCTTGCGTCCGATGGTATATTTGTGCGACAAAATTTGTAAACCTGGAAGATAAATGGCGTGGAGTGAGTTTCATGTTATGTATGCAAAGAACTTCCTTAACGATCTATGGTAGTACCAGAACACGAGATGTAGTGTACTCATGCCGTGTGAAATATCTTTGACTTTGGCTGAGAGTACTGCTCAGTGATGATTGATTGATTGATTAAAAACATCTTTATTTCCTGAATATTCGTAGAACATGTGGGTGGGCCGCTCAGTCCGGTAGTTCACTGGTTATTGCTGCTGCGCTGGCCCTCCCCACCATCCAGTGCTGACGGTCAGGACCATCGCTGAGCAGAATAGCCTCCCACTGCTCCTCTGAGGGGTTTCGAATGGGGTCAACTAAGGGATTAAATTGCCATGCCCACACCATGTGGTAGAAGTTAGCTACCTCTCCACAGTGTGGGTTTTATTATGCGTGCTCAAAGCCCACGCACTGTGCTCAGTCTGAGAAAGTCAGCCAGCGCTAAAGTACTGCGCCTATAAGTTTGCTACTTTAGTAAAAGAAGCATGTTTTATGATGTGTACACACATTATGCGACTGTGGCGATGTCCGCATTTCATGCCTGAACAATTGTATAGCAATGTACGGCCAGGCGAGCTCAAGAATATATGATTGGCTTCACGGCGCCATCGGCACAGGAGGCGGTAGATGATTACACCATCCCGCGTACGGGAATTAGGCTAATTAGGCGCGTTCAAATAATGCTTGCAGAACGCCGCACTATACTAGTATGCTTGCAAAAGGACTCGCAAAGTATGTCAGCTTCTTTGAAGGCCACCTAGCTTTCCGATCTGGAGATGCAGTAGAGATACTTGGTCAATTTCCGAGGGACGACAAACTATACCTTAGCAGTCTTGAAGCTAGCTTGCATACTTCATGGCACGCCACATTCCTCGCTACCTTCCAAGGAGTTCGAAATTTAAGAGTGGAGGACAAACAAGCTAGCGGGGTAGCTCATTCTCAAGGCACCGAGAATAATCTGAAAGTTTCTTAACGAAGAAAGTCGACCACTAACAATATCCTTTATTTTATAGAAATGCTGAACTTCCACAGTTCCACAGTAACGATGCAAAAATAGCGGGGTTTTAATTGAAATTCGGAGCAATTTTTGTCTACAAGTCTATATTTTGATTCAAAATTTTCTTTAGCAAAAGCTAAAGCAACCGAGCACAGAAATGAGTTTTTCGAAACAAGCACTTTGGAATAAAGAGAGGAATGAACTAATTCGACAGGATGTTTTCTTTAAGTTGCATTCATTTGTGCCACTGACATAAACGAGAAAGATATGTGAAATATTCACTAAAACTCACTTTGAATATTCATATCCACCATGGAGTTTGTCCGTTATAGATTCTTGTAAGCATGTCCGACATTCGTGTATAAAAATTTTGAAAAGAGAAAAATTATAAGATGATGGTGTAGAAATATTAAAGGGAATAGTTGATTCTTCTGATATGTAGCAAAATATTTCTTTTATGGTGCTTACATCACTCGCATCGAGCAGTTAAAACTGCCTAAGAAATCCATTGGGGAACGCTTTTGACGATAAAGAAACGTTAATAGCGAAAAAATCCAAGCCTACCAACGAATGATCTGCAAATATAGTGATAGTTATAATAAAATCTTAGAAGGTGCTAAAAAACTGCTGTCATAATCTTTTCCCGTTCAAATATGCTTTTGTCTAGAATTTTTGGGTATGCACATTCTTTGCTGCCACTTCATGGTGGCTAATCTATGGAGAATAACATATCGGCCGACTACACTGGCGTGAAACGACTTTTTGATCGTGTTCAATTTTGCTCGTAATTATTCCTTTCCAATCCGATCGACAGTCCTAATTCATTGTTGAAGATAAAATGTAGTGTTCTGCATTTGAACAAAAGTCTCTTTTTGCATGCTCTCTGGCGTTGTGCACTTGTTATGAGGAATAGAGGAGGCGCATATTACTTCTAAGCACTTTGTATCTTCACAATCGTGCTCCGCGAATATTGGAAGTGTTCATCAAGCTTATATCACCTTTAATGTGCGCACAATCCCGTGTAAAAGTGGTCTATTTACTTCCTATACTCTTGCATTTCTCTAGATACTTCGTTTCCTATTTTTTGATATTTCGTTTTTGACGACAGAGAGTCTCTAGACTGGCTGTTGGCAGACGACTAGTCGAAGTGTATGGCCATAGACTGCCTATAGATCGTCTATGGCAATTGTATTGTCAATAGACAAAAACGTTTTTCTATAGAGTGTCCAAGGACTTTATCGGCAAAAGTCTACAGGTCGTAAATGGATGTCTAGGGAAACTGCTGAAAGGAAAAATTTCATGCGCTTACATTCTCTCAGCGACTAGTGCAGTACGCAGCAGGTAAGAGCGCATAAACGTTTACTTTTCTCTTTGTATTGCACTGATAAAAATGTTTGGTTGTATAGGGCTTGAACGTCCCAAAGTGACCCAGGCTATAAGGGACGCCGTAGTGAAGGGCTACGGGTAATTTCGATCACCTGGTGTTCTTTAACGTGCACTGTCATCGCACAGTACACGGGCCTCTAGAATTTTGTCTACATCGAAATTCGACGGCCGCGGCAGGGATCGAACCCGCGTCTTTCAGTTCAGCAGCCGAGTGCCGTAACCACTGAGCCACCGCGACGGCACTGATACAAATGACCACTCGTGGGCGCATGATCGCTCCCGTATTACATCAGACAGAAAAAGACCGGTACACGTTTAGTGAGAGGTCGATAATTTTGGCCCATTGTACCTTTTAGAACGCGTGCTCCAGCCTTGCGGCTCATTGTTTGTTATGCAGTCTTATATATGAGCATCAGGCGTCATTCCTCTCGCATCTCGAACCTTGTGAGCAGCGCCTAAGTGCCCAGTTCATCCAAGCGATCCATCGTTGTGTGAACGGAGCCTAACATTGCCTCCCCCCTCCCGAAACGGAAAGTTATAAGCTAATTTATTTCGGCGTAACATGCTCCATATACAGTGCACACATGTTCCTGTTGATACGGGAATCTGTTGAGTGGCGAAACGCACAGTATATAGTGCACTTAAATAGCGTGATGCCAACATCAGTTGTCTGATAAGCCGTTTAGTTTGAATCTAGTCTTCTGCCAGGCGAGACATTGGATCCTCGGCTCTAGACTTCGGAAATCGCAATGGTAAATCTTGTCCAACCGACCTGCCCAAATTGCCACCCTCATAAATCTGACTGGGGCAGAGTAACTAACATAGCTGAAGCCCTGCGGTTCTTTTCAGAAGCTGTGTAGTCGGTGAACCGTGCCGACATTGCGCAATAATAGTTTCCGTGAACGTACCGAAACATAAGGGTGCAATATGTAATGCATTTATACCTTCGTACGGCCGTCATCCTTCAAAGCTATCTATTCCTGCCAGCCCTTGCTATCATCAAATGTGCAAAGCCATCGCAGCGCTATAAAAGCTTGCACGGATGAGCGGTACTGTGCGTGACGCCGTGTCTTTTCCCTTCCCTTTCTTTTGCGTGCCACGCAGACTGCATATTCCACAAGTCCGTCGAAGGCGAGTACACGTTCATCTCCAATGGAAACGACGGCGTATGTGCCCTGTATGTTATCTCGGAGCCCGACTTCGTCGTCGAGTTCGAGATTCTGCGCTTCGACGTCAGCTGCACCAAGGGTGGCCTGCTCACTGTGAGTGTGCTCCCCACCTCTCTCTCGATCTCTCTCTCTCGCGACTCGCACGGCTTGGCGCACCTGCACTGCTCTGAGGTGTGACTTCGTGGAATGCGAATGTGGGCGACAATTAAAGCTGTACAGACAAGTAGACTAGCCATAGCGTCATTGACATGTTCCTTTTAATGCGTTAGCATCAAAGGGAAATTGCATAGGATTTAGAAATCGACGAGCCTAAAAGGGTCGAATGTGTGAAACTTGCAGGTAAAGCATGCGAAGTCCTTTTGGGCTAGCTTTTGAAATGGTGACGTGATCGCCGATCAAAATCGCGACGGCCTTCAAGCTTCTCCGCACTGCGGAACGCCAAGTGTGGGGCGTCTGATGACGTAATCGAAGGTATCGGTGCATTTCCAACATATAAATACCTGCTTTAAAAGAAAAGAACGAACGCCACGGACGGCAAAGCTCGCTGAGCGTTGTTTGGCAGCATCCAACAGTGCAGGGCAGGGTGTGGCTGACGGTAGCGGTAATTTGAAATAATACCTACCGTGACGTCACACTGAACTTCACCGCACTACTCCATTGCTTTGAGGAGAAGCGCAAAATTTAATTTACCGATTACGTCACTATTTTATACGCTAGTGCAATACTTGGCATGCTTTACCTACGGCCGATATAGTTTTGAATCCTTGAATATTGCAAAATTCTCAAAAAGTAATGCAGTTGCCCTTTAAGCGGGTCGGTGCAAGAGGAAATGGCAGAAGCCGTCTGTCAGTAGCCAGTAGCAGGCGACAACCTGACAATCATGCAAAGAACGAACTGAGTATACTACCTATGCGAACTTAGTATATTTCGGATATAACGAATCTCAGTATACCAGATCGGATAATACAGCCATCTGGTCTGTAACCTTCAATATAACGAACCCTATTATAACACCTTGGATATAAAGAACTTTCAGTCCATCGGTCTTGATTTTGCCCTAACAAAAGGCAGAGGACACGAAAAAACAAAGCTCTGATGAGCTTGACTCACTTCTGAGCCCAATGTAAGAAAAGGTAAAATTGGTGCGATTGAAATAATACAGGGAGCAAAACCGAGGAACTAACAGGAAGAGAAGAGAAATCACAGACATGAACCCAACGAATAGATAGTAATTGAGAAGAATAGCAGCGAATAACGGGTCACGCGAACTAAAAAAAATATTGCGGCATAGAGCAAACAAGATACCGCAGTGTATGCAGTACAGCGCAAGTTTGAAGGTGCAGGACAAATTCATGCGCGCAGTTTCCGCAAGGTCTATGCTGACCAGCAAAGTCATAGCACAGGAAGGATCACTTCGCATAAAAAGCCACTAAGAAAGCAACAAACAAAGAAACGGTAGTTAACCTTTAAGGAAAATCAGCAAATCCACTCTCGAAAAGGTCATGATTTCAAGGCCGCTTGTGGGCTACTCTATTCAGCAGTAACGGGAAGAAATAATGCAGCATCTGCGCGCCGTAGTTAGTTCGTAGGGTAGCTATAATGTACAATTTAGTTAGACGCAGTGAGTACGTTAATACGACGGTTACAAGTTCCACCAGATTAGGTGGCAAGCTGCCCTTGTTTGTTAACCTCGGATATACCGAACCTAGGTATGCCATCTTAGATATACCGAACTTTCTAGTGCGCAGCTCGGATGTAACGAACTTGGTATGTTGGAATACATTGGATATAGCAAACTTCCGGGCGTCAAACACAAATCTAACAAGCGTTTAGCTGTTAACGCAATCAAACGATCCACCGAGGATTGCCTATGAGTTTTACTGTCCTCAGGATTTAACTATTCTTCAATTCCTAGAGTGTAAACGTATTGAAAGAGTGAAAAAGGGCAGGAAAACATCAAAGATTATCAAACAGGTAGTCATTAAGCTTCGTGGGCCGCTCGAAAATTTGCTACGCGATTTTTTACGTCCAAAACTTGCGCCTTGCTGACGAGGCAAGTAGTACTTGAGCGCTATTGAGCAATTTAGACAAGCTGGTGCTCTTTTATCATATGATCGTTAGCCCAATTAGGTCCGCTGCAGAGCAAGCGGCTCTCTTATCGATCCCAAGTTAAATCCGGCCCTGCACCAGCTGTGCCCACCCCATTCCCGCTAAGTCCTAATCTCCTCTCCCTGTTTGAATCTCTGCCGCCCGCTGCTACGTATACATTCCATTCGAATCCGCTCCCGTTGCACCAGGCGAACGCAGATTACCAACTCTCCCTATGAAGCGCCCTTACGGTTCAACAACTTGCATAATGCCGCTGGCCAGTGCCGTGAGCTCAGCTCCGACGACACTGCACCCAGGTCTACTGAAGAACAAAAAGCAAGAATGTTTATTTCCCACAGCGTCGGCTGTAAAACGATATAGTATTGTGGACAGGCGCAGCGAACAGGATATGCCTGAACAGACAGTTTTAGCTGAGCGTTTTTACGGCCAGCGGGGTGGAGCGGGCGAGCGGACACACCAACGGAGAGGCGCTTGAGAACAGAGTTTTAGCCGGGCGGATCGCCCGTCTTCTCGAGCGTAGTAGAGTCGCTGGCTCTGCTGCTCCACCTATCGGTCGTAATTTGAATTAGAGTGAAAATATACCAATTAAGCCTGCTAATAATGCGCTGAAAGTGTTTAGTAAACGTAGATTCTGTGTTTTAGTTAATTATTTGGTAAGTGTTGCGTTTTAGATGTACAAAAGAGGCTGCCATCTTGAATACCCATACACGCCCGCGGCCTCTTACGCACGCTCGCGCGCTGCCTACCGCTCCGCTGGAGAGGGCTTCCCAGCGGGCGTAAGCTTCGCTCCGTATAACGCTGGCCGGCCTGGCGTCTGCGCTCGTCCGCTCCTCTCCGCTGGCCGTAAAAACGCTCAGCTAAAACTGTCTGTTAATGAAGTCCACGCTGCGACAGTGTATGTTAGCGCTGTTAGCTTGGCTCTATCGCGAGTACTAAGAAAAACAAGTATGCGTTCAAACCCTCGTCCCTGACGCTTGAGGTGCAGCCAAGGAGCTCCATATACCGGATGCAGCAGCCGTTTGCTTGGCGCTATTCCTTAACTTCCGTTCCGCGTGGGCTCACTCGTTCGAGAATCACGCACTCGTCCAGACTTCTAACCTGCTCCTCACGTCGTGGCGAACTTTAGGCATAGCTCTCAAACGCATTTCCGCGAGCAAACGTAAAAAAACAGTGCCGCTGCTTTCGCGACGTCGCGCCCCTATTCAAATGATTTCCAAAGGCACTCCCGAAGTAGCGCAGTCCGCGATAATAGGCTTCGCTCTCGCGCCTATTTGAATTTGAAGCGGAGCGCGAAAACTGGCCCCGGCTACAAATGCAAAGAACTTCTCAAATGGGATTCCGCCTCGGCACCTTTCATTACGTTTTGCTTTCGTTGAAGGCGAAGCACACTTTGCATAACAAACATTCGCAGTGAGGCGCCAAGGAGGCGCCCACTGCTGGTTCTGCCGAACACAGATGAAAAGCGATAAGGAACATTGCAGCTTGCCGTACAAAGATGAAAGGCGATAAGGAACATTGCAGCTTGCCGTACAAAGATGAAAGGCGATAAGGAACATTGCAGATTGCAAAGCGTACGGACAAAAAGTACCGGAAGAAGGACCTCTGTGCGACGCCAGCTGCTGCTTCGTCGCAGGCGTTGCTCTTTGTCGCCAGGAATGACTCCTGTCACAACACAGCGCTGGCGTCCCAGGGAGAAAAAATGATGACGGAGAACCACCCACGAGAACTCTGCATCTTTTGTTCATCGCGTCGAGTCTAGAAATCGGCCTTAGTGTGCGCGTCATACAAGCTAAACCTTCATTGTTGCATTTTAAGGAGTATCTCAGAGTGAGGCAGGCGTGATGGGGAGGAGGATGGAGAATATGATAGCGTACTCACCATCCAAACTATGAGGGACTGGGTAGTCACTCAATCCATTCTAATAAGTAGAAAGGAGAAAGGGTATGGCTCGAAGAGTCAGTGAGAACCTTTTAAGGTTGGTCTGTTCGACAGATTGCGGCATTATAGCGTTTAAAAAAAAGGCTCCCACCTAAAACACTATGCTCTTAGAAACAATAAAAGAGCAAAAAATAAAATCAGGTGCCGCAATAATCGGTGATTTCGTAGGTAAACCGCAAGCGTCACGACTGATTTTTTCGAGCTGAGCCCTGGACTGTGGGCCTATCCACAAGCGCTCCAGCTGTCATCCTCGTCAATAAATGTCCAATCAATTGATCGATCAGTCAATCAATCGATCGATAATCAATCAATCAGTCAGAAGCTGTGCTTCACCGCCATTCTTTTTTGAGTATGGCGGCAGCCGTATAGATGTATAGATATAGAGGCGTATAGATGTTCTCGCGCAGTGCAGAGTGGAGACGTCACGAATGTTATTCGAGTGGCGGGAAAATATTTGAACTTTTTTCTCACCAATAAATGCGTGCTTTGCTGCCGGACCAACGTTAACATATCGAGAACTGTTTACTATCTTTTTACTTGATCTTTTTAACTTGATCTTATCTTTTTACTAGATCTTTTTTACTGAGAATGATAATTCGATGGAGTTGCCCTCAGTGTTCTTAAAAAGTGGGCGTGTCGTCGTTTAATGGTGATTTTGAGAGGGAAGGCATACGGATACATTATAAACAGAGAGCATATGCAGGGACGGTATAATACGATGATATATGCATATCAATAGGTATAAGTAGAGAGTGAATGTGCCATACAAAACATCCGAGCAACTAGAAATTTTCGTTGCTCTTACTGTCTTTAAATGCGATTGAAATTTTTTTCCGATGTTCGCGACTGGCCCAAGCGATTCCACGTCCCCACCGTCGCTATATGGATACTTTACATGTGCATACTTTGGTTACCATGGAAAACTGTTGATGAAGCGAGTCATCCTTAATAACGAATCGCGAAGCAAAATTATTCAGAAAAAAAAACACGCTAAAATTTTGCTTCTATGCATAGGGGTGGCCAGTGAAGTTCGAATTAGGCATAATCTTGGTAACTACAAGCCCATTATCTTGATAGCAATTAGGCTTTGAAATGACTTGGTTCATCTTAAAGCGCCTAGTGGCCATTGATGCGCTTGATGACGTCTGATGGCTAAATGACGTAACTCGTTTGCTACTATCCGCATCCCACGAACCACTACTGAATATCTGCACGCAGTCGACTGACAGATGCTGAATGCGGATTTCTACGTGGCATAAGCTGCAGGATTTCATAGTCATTCATGCAATACGGAAATCAGTAAGCCGCATCCTAGTCCTAGTTGCTTTCGCGCCATTAAACTGCACTCCTTTACATTCCTGTGCAACGAGAGTAGAAAAGGGTCTTCACTCAATCATTTGCACTTTTGAACTGCATTCCTCTGGTGTGCTGAACTAAATGTGCAGGGTTGATGCAGTAGAAAACTCATTCACATTCACATCCATACTAATGCGGCAAATATACATGAGCCCCTATAGGCTCTGTACATTTTCTCTTCAGCATCGTCCAGACAGCCAACTTACATATTAAACAGGCGTAAATTGCATCTAAAAAGTTTGGTCCCCTGAAATATTTTTTTAATTCGAGTCTTTGTTATTCAAGACAGTCATATTAACAAGGTACGACTGTATTTATATCACATTGGCTGCGAGATCCAGATTTGGGGCTGTGTTTAGTACTATGTTTTTCTCCCGGCTACCCCTTCTGCAGCCTCTTCGAGTTGGTAACATTCTGGTAATGCTTCTGGTAACGCTTGCATTACGAGAATCAGTGGGCAGCCTTATTCGTTATAACTATGAAACCGCAGGTCAGAAGAAGCAGCAGCTGCCAGTGTTAAAAGCGTTAAACCTTACAAAAGTGTGGTCGCTAGATGAAGCAGGTGCGACGTGACGACTTTCGAAACAGCGCTCCTACTTTGCATATTTAGCACACCTGCATGTTCAAGTACCAGGGGGAACACAGGGGCAAGGAATATGAAAGCGAAAGGCTAATTCTAATTCACGAACATATTTTGTTTTAGCTTCTGCATAAAACAAGAAAAAGAATATTGTTCCGCGGAAAACCACTTACGAAAAGAAAATGAAATAAAAATTGTACTTCGCACACTACTTGTGGAATGACGGTTGGTTGTGCCAATAGTCGGTGCTAACTTTCATACTGCTTTGACGTTTACGAGAGCAATTCCCTGGAAAAGTTGATTCACTGCGAAAAACGAGCCACGTGTAAGTATTTCCGACAACCAAAAAAGTTCATTAATGGCCTCAGTTACAAAAACATCTTCCAACAGTGTATAGACTGTGCATCGGCGTTTGTTTATAAAGTGCATAGAATTTGTACAGACAAATCCTATAGACTACTCTGTAGACAATACAAATCTCATAGACAGTCTATAGACAATCTGTAGATTCATGGCCCTATGCTTCTAGTAGACATTTATCGATAGCCAGTCAGTATACTATGAAAAGAGAAAAGAGAACATCTATAGAGGGCAATAAAGCAAAAAAAAAGTCTATAGAAGTCTATAGACCATTTTTATGATCTATAGAAGACCAGTTGCTTGCTGGTCCGGGACGAATATGCTCAAAAGTGTTGCAAGAAATAGCTCTTGAGCGTTCGCTTGAGCGCTTCGTCTGTGCCACTGCATTTCTAAACATTCTTGATGCCTTCCAAATTTACAACAGCTTACGTTGCATAATCTGGACGAAAAAGGACATTTCACCACCGACGAAGTTCCATAATCCTATTCCCGCTCTTTACCTGAAGCTTAACAGCCTCTGTATTATTCCAAGTAGAGAGATATACTTCAAAATATGTGGAGACAAGACGTATATGAAATTGCCAACGAACTTAAAAAAAACACAGATGTCTGCCTGCACTTTAGAACGAGCTAAGAAAGTCTCAATAGGTCACATGGAGCGCTTTCACATTTTCTTCGGTTCGGCATGGGTAAAAACTGGTTCGTCGTGGGCAGGTTAGGCAGCTAATAGTCCATGATGATACTCGCTCACTCTAAAAGCGATAGGATGAGCGTGGACATCTATATAATGTTACAAGAAAGAAAAATGACATTTTTTTTCCATTTTTGTTGCGGAAGCAACACTACACTAGTCGCCGAGCCATTTCGCGGAGCCGAGGAAAGGCCATAATGCGCATGCGCGAGGAGCAGTGACGTCACACAGCGCACAGCTGGCGCGCCGCCGCCGTCGCTGCGCGGGTGACTCAGAGGTGCCGCCGCCGCGCTCGCCAGTTGCGCATGCGCAGTAGCGGCGCATAGCTAGCGTGCCGGGGCCGCCGCCGCTGCCGCGCTCTCCCTATCGCCTCTCTCTCCTCTCCGATGCGCAGTAGCGGCGCACAGCTAGCGTGCCAGGGCCGCCGGCACGTAAGCTGTGCGTAGTGACGTCACTTGCTCCTCGCGCATGCGCAGTATGGTCGTGCAAGAGCACACGAAACGGCGAGACTGTGGGCAATGCAGCTCACGCAACAATATGTGGCTACGCGCAGATGTTGCTTTCGCAATCCTCCAGGTTTAACCAGAGCTAAACCACAGGCAATTTTTTAATTGTATTTCTGACCGAATACGAACTGCGTGCCGGCTGCTGTGCTCACTGCTAGGAACGACAGCTGCATATCGCGACTGAGGCAGAATGCTGCTGAAGGAAAACGAATTCGGACAGCTTACTGACGCAAATAAGTTTAAGCGCTCAACTTCGCGCTCCCTATTAGAGCACCACGCCTCTCTCCATTGTGACATCCTTCACCCTCACGTCTCCTCTTCTACGCACATTTCTAACCACATACTCTTGCGGCGGAGCTGAAGTGTCTCTTCCAGTTTTCTGTCCTTTTCTAGTTTCAGCTTTCTTTTCAGTTGCCAGACGATGGTTGCGACGTCACAAGTTAACATGAGATGATTTGAGGCAAACGTCAACTGCAGTTTAGCCGTTGCCTTTTCGTTTTAATACATGTTTTAATGGTGAAATGGGGCCCAAACTGCAACGGCAGCAAGTGAAAAATATCTACTATATTGCAGTTTTTGTATGCCTCACGTGACTTTATGTTCACTAGTGACGTCGCAACTATCTTTACACTGCTGAAGCCGAAACTGCATGAAAAAATAAATTGCATTACAAGTTTTGTATAAAATGCAGGCGAATTGCATGTCGTGATTCATGTTTTCTAATATTTATTTTATTATTTTTATTTCCACAATACTGCACACCCTCATTTGGGTCCAGGCAGGGAGGGCAGAAAAATACATTCACTCAATACAAGAGCAGTTGCATCGTAAAACGCCGAGATGAAAAAATTGTCTTTCGCATCATTCGTAAGAAAAATACGACGCGAAACGTTTGGTGTCTCTACCCCTTTAAAGGGCCACTGACCAGGGTCCGGACATTTTTGAAAAACAAGCCCACTGCATAGATGAGGCATCGAAGATAACCTCTACAAAATACTAGAGCCATGCGCGCCCCGAAAAGCTGCAAAAATTCAAATCAAAGCCCGCTCGTTCTTTGCTTCAACAAAAACGTCCCCGCCCCACTGCTCTGAACCCCCTTGACGTAAGGGGGTTACTTTCGCTAAAGGCACTCCATTGGTGCATCGTTCTGACTGGCGGGAGAAGGTTGGGCGTAGCATTGGCGTCGCGTCGTCTGCACGACGCTTTCCGCAGCGCCTTGTTTTGCCACATGCCTACAAACCCGCATGAAGGAACAATAACAACAACAAAAAAAAAACTGCGGAGCGAGCGTACGGCGACAGCCTCGAACCCTAGCCATAAAAAGTAAAAAATAGTAAAACTGAGTGATTGGTTCGCCCCCCCCCCCCCCCCCCCCCCCCCCCCCCGCCGTGATCCCGTCACGAGACGCTCTGCGTGCGCCCTCCCTTCTCAGTTTTTTTTTCTTCTATGCAAGCCCCCCAAAACAAGGTTTTAATTACTAGTGCAGCAGAGCCTTTCCCTCGCTCACCCACTTGACCGCTCCGCACACACACCGCTTATCCTTCGTGCATCTTGCGTACGCCTTGACTCCTATGAATGATTCACCACTCCTATTCATTACTGATTTTTTTCTTCAATGATATGTATGCCCACCCCTCATGTAATGCCCCTAGTGGGCCTTTGAGGTACTAATAAATAAATAAATAAATGACATGGGCTTTGGAGCGGAGAAAAGACAAACACACAGAACACAAACACGCATGAAGAAAAGCAAACGGGCGGTTGCCGGGTCCGCGCTTCGCCGTGTATTTCGAACTCAACAGACTTCCGCCCCTCTACTCGTGAAACGGTGGGGAGGCCTAAAAAAATGAAAAGGTGGCTCGCTAACTGAGAATGACAAACAGATGTATGAAAGGATGCGCTCGCTAACAAGTCTAGCGGCGAAACACCGCGAGGAGACCCAAAGATCAAGACAGAGAGGGTGTTAGGAAACCCGCAGCGCCCCCTCCCCCTCTGCTCTAATAGACCCAGTAGCAAACACCAAGAAAAGAATTCTATTGAAGGCGGGGCCATGACGTAGGCATGTGACGCACTCCACAGACACCACGCCTCCGGCTTACATCGGAGAACGAAGGGGTGATTTTGCCTTGCCGAGCCTACTCGACGAGGAGAGGGAGAGAAAAATCTCGAGGAGGGAACGGAATGAGAGGAGGCTCGCTCCGAGAGGGGTAGAGAGTGTTTTCGACAAGAGGGTGGTCACAGGCCCTTTAATGGGCCACGTTCGAAGCGGCATTTGTTCTAAGCAGAGCCGGCAAACGTCATTGATTGATTCTGCCTGGCGCAGCCCCGAAGATGACGCAGCAAGTGTTTCCCGGAGGACCCCTGAATGCGAAGAAAGAACTATACCTGCTCTCGCGCCTAGAGAGATATTCAGTAACAGTTTTATGTATCAGGTGAAGCGTGTGCCAGAAAAATTCATTGAAGAAGTGAACGCGTTGTTCAGAAACCGCACGTGAACAACGGCAGTGGGACGAGTGAGATTTTTTAAATTTCTTTGTTCTCTAGAAGTAAGCAATGTAGAGAGAAAGCGATAAGGAATTGCTTCCTGTAGCTGTAAATATTCACGAAGATCTATCTGCATAGCTACAATGTTCTCCATGCCATTTGCATGCAAGATTAATACCGCCAGAGGAATAATTTATTCAGTGCACGTTGTGTTTTTTGATGCATGCTGAAGGCTGAAGTCGACTTCAAAGAAAGCACTATGTCTCTGACGCCGTTAAAGCATCGCACCTGTGTATTCCTTCTCTCTTAAATAATATACCCGTAGAGTGTATCCTAACGATAACGATTTTCTTGTTTCAGCCAGGCTTTCTTTTTCTTCTCCTAAATTGGCAGCATAAGTGGCTCGCCGCACAGCATGCTGAATTTGAAAGAATTTTCTTTCATTTTATTCTTTCCGGAATTTTGCGCTCGTCACGTGGGTCCAATCACCATAGGTGAGAGCACGCTTTTGCATTTTGAACTTGAGTATTCAGCTTAAAGCCTACGCTGTCTCACAGCAGCCATTCATATTTATGAAGCGGGATTATAGAATAAAAAAAAATATCGAAAGCCGTCGCTTCTTAAAGCGCACTTTTGCATAAGCAGCTTACTTTCCTTTAGAAGTCGGCAACTTAACGACCGTTTTGTTCGCACATAGGAAGGAAATATACTCGTACTCAAGTGGTGACTCCTGTGCGAAAACAAAAAGAACAAAAGGCATTTGCCACCATAATATTCGAAGACAAAGCACTATGCTACCCTATTAGCGGAGATCGTGGCCTTTAGTGAATAACAAGTTTCGTTCTTAACCTCGAACCTCTGTGCCATCCCCGCGCCCCTTGGCTCACTGCGGAGCTAAGGACCGAAGCTCTAGTAGCTCACCTGGCTCTTGGAAGAGAAACTACTGCCAACGGTGGTGGCTGCCATTCCATGTAAGAGTCTAATGTCCATCGCACTTATTCGTAGCTTACGGGTTTAGCTGACTAAGGCCGACGTCTTACTTGGTGTGGTAGGCCTCGGATTGCAAGCTTGAAATGCTTATTGACCCGAAGAACAGCGCGAAACTGGACGAGGACTGAAGGAAGACACACGCACGGTAGCTGTTCTTCAGGGAAATGTCATACCAATTCGCCTAAGCTTCAGATTTAATGGTTTGGTTTGGTTTATGGGGTTTAACGTCCCAAAGCGACTAAGGCTATGAGAGACGCCGTAGTGGAGGGCTCCGGAAATTTCGACCACCTGGGGTTCTTTAACGTGCACTGACATCGCACAGTACACGGGCCTCTAGAATTTCTCCTCCAAAGAAATTCCAGCCGCCGCGGCCGGGATCGAACCCGCGTCTTTCGGGTCAGCAGCCGATCAGATTTAATGCTCTTTGAACTCCATCATATTTGGTTCAATAAGTAAATATATTTGTGGTGTAAAGACGAAGACGAACATTCTGTGCAGCGGCGGCAGTGCCATCGCTGCGCGTGCTTTGGGCTCGCTTTGGACCGCAGACTGTTGCGGCCCTGCTCCTTCAATAAGGTCCCAGTGCCTTTAATAAACCCCCGTCTTACATTTGGTGGAGTCGCCGGGTAACGATATCGGCTCTGGAGCTCCGTAACCGCACTCTTCCAACACCTGCTATGCCTGTGGACACCCAAAATCAAGCCGTGCAAGCAGGCCCACCGACTGTCATCTGTGCCGGCTCCCTTCGCCAGCGGGACCCGGCTGTCTTCAGCGGAACAGATGAGCAGGACGTGGAAGATTGGAGCGCGTCTTACGAACGTGTGAGTCTCTATAACAAATGGGACGACGAGACTAAGCTAAACAATGTCATTTTTTATCTTACCGGTGTCGCCAATTTATGGTACCGCAACCATGAAGGGGACGTTGGAACTTGGTCGGCCTTCAAGAAGAAGTTTCCCGAAGTGTTTGGTCGCCCAGCCGTCAGACAACTCCGCACCGAACAGCGCTTGCGTGAACGGTCGCAGCAGGTCGGCGGAAGCTTCACTAGCTACATAGAAGATGTAATCGCCCTCTGCAACGGAGTGAACGTCAGCATGCCGGAAGCTGACAATATAAAGCAGATCCTGAAAGGTATTGATGATGACGCCTTTCAAATGCTGCTAGCGCGGGACTTGCGCACCGTTTCAGAAGTCATCACGCTGTGCCAGAGCTTCGAGGAGCTGCGGAAGCAAAGGGTCCTGACTCGTCAGCATACAGCTCATGTAGAGTCACTTGCTGGACTGACACCCGCAGCTGATAACTCCTCTCTGCTGCAGCAAGTCAAAGACTTTGTGCGTGAGGAGGTGGCCCGTCAGCTTTCTCTTTTGCCTAGCCCTCAGGGGTCGCCACCATATTTGGCCCCGGCTCTCCAACATGCTATTCGCGAGCAGGTTGCTGAGGCGCTTCCGTCCGCCCATTCCCCATCACATGTCGCTGCTCCACTGACGTACGCTGACGCCGCTCGCAGACCTGTCGCCACGCCTCTGAGTTATGCCAACGTCGCCCCAAGACCTGCCGCCCGCGTCCACTGACTTACGCCGAGGTCGTTGCTCAAACTCAGCCGCCTACGTACCCTACAGTGTCAGTGCCCGTACCAGCGCCGGCACCTTATATGCGACCCTCTCCACGAGGCCGAGACCCCTGGCGCACGACGGATAACCGGCCTATTTGCTACACCTGCGGATTGCCTGGGCACGTAGCCCGCTATTGTCGTCGCCGTCTCTCAGTCACGACACCGCCGGCCGGGTACTGGCCTCCAGCGCATCAGTACTCTGCGTCTGCTGAGCCCCGTCCGTCGACTCGTCCGTTCTCCCCCGACCGCTCACCTCTTGCCGATCGCCGTTCCCCTTCACCGCGACGCCGCTCCATCTCTCCGATGCGTCGTCGACCTAATAGTTCTCAAGAGGAAAACTAGATGCCGCAGTTCCTGAGGCAAGAACTGCGTCCCCATCGAACTACCAAAGACCTCAGCTGTCACCTGCGAACCTTATTGACGTTTCGGTCGAGGGAATTTCTGTCATGGCCCTTGTCGACACTGGCGCCGCAATTTCAGTGATAGACGCACAACTTTGTCGCCGCTTGAAGAAAGTTAAGACGCCAATTGCCGGTCTCTCGCTGCGCACGGCCAGCGCTCAGTACATCAAGCCGTCAGCAGCTTGCACAGCACGAGTTTTGATTCAGGACGTCCTATATACAATCGAGTTCGTCGTCCTGCCGTTTTGTTCCCACGATGTTATTTTGGGCTGGGATTTCCTGTCTCGTCATGCTGCGGTCATAGATTGCGCTCGCGCTGAAGTCGGATTCTCTGCCTTGCCCCAATCGCTGCCGGACGCTGCTCTCTCGTCGCCATGTATTAAAGCCGTCGCCGCCGAAGACATCGACCTGCCTCCGTGCTCTTCCGTCCTTGTGCGCCTCTGTTGTGACCCTCTCCGTGATGACACTGTACTTTTCACGCCCGCTCATACTTTTCTCCGCCGGTATTGTTTTCCCCTGCCTTACGCCGTTCTGACTATTTCTGCTGGCCTATCCGTACTGTGGGTCTGTAACCCGTTCTCCGGCCCTAGTGTTTTGCGCCGTGGCGAATGTGTCGGCAGTGTCCAACCCATCGCGTCTATTATAACCCGTGAGGAGACTGACGAAATATCGCACATCAATCTCACTGCACTCAGCCCACCATCTTCTACGCCCACTCCTTCCTCTACAAAACTGTTTCTCCGCTCCATCGACGCAGATCTTCCTCCGCCGCAGCGCAAGCAGCTTCTCCACTTGCTCCACCAGTTCAGCGCCTCCTTCGACTGCCATCACAGCTCCCTTGGCCAAACCTCGACTGTCACACATCGCATCGACACAGGTGCCCACGCTCCTCTACGGCAGCGCCCCTATCGTGTGTCGACAACCGAGCGCCAAGACATTGAAGATCAAGTCGACCAAATGCTCAAGAGCGGCGTCATTCAGCCCTCAAGCAGTCCTTGGGCTTCGCCAGTTGTGCTTGTCAAAAAGAAAGACGGCTCCATCCGTTTCTGTGTAGACTACCGCCGCCTTAACAAGATCACGCGCGCGCAAGGACGTATATCCCCTGCCTCGCATCGATGATGCGCTAGACTGCTTGCAAGGTGCCGAAATATTTTCTTCTTTAGATTTACGCTCCGGGTACTGGCAGGTACCCATGGAAGAGGCCGATCGCCCCAAAACAGCCTTTGTAACCCCTGACGGCCTATATGAATTTACTGTGATGCCTTTCGGCCTTTGTAATGCTCCTGCCACCTTTGAGCGGATGATGGATACCATTCTGCGTGGGCTGAAGTGGAAGACCTGCCTCTGTTACCTCGACGACATCGTCGTGTTTTCGCCTGACTTTGACACTCACCTCTCCCGACTGAAGCACGTTTTGACCTGCCTCTCTGACGCCGGCCTTCAGCTCAACTTAAAGAAGTGTCATTTTGCCGCCCGCCAACTTACCATTTTAGGCCATGTTGTCTCTAAGGACGGTGTCCGTCCGGACCCGGCTAAACTTCGTGCTGTGGCTGCGTTTCCTCGACCTACTTCTATCAAAGATCTGCGCAGCTTCCTGGGTCTGTGCTCCTACTTCCGTAGGTTTATACGCAACTTTGCCTCAATTGCTGCACCTTTGACACAACTTCTGTCCGGCAGTTCCGATCTTTCTCAGTGGTCCCAAGTTTGTGACGACGCCTTCGATTCTTTGCGCCGTATCCTCACCGCACCGCCGATACTGCGCCATTTCGACCCAAACGCACCTACCGAGGTCCATACTGACGCCAGTGGGGTAGGCATCGGCGCCGTACTCGCACAACGCAAATCTGGCTTCATCGAATACGTCGTTGCCTATGCCAGCCGCACGATAACAAAGGCTGAATCTAACTACTCGGTCACTGAAAAAGAGTGTCTGGCGATAGTTTGGGCCCTTACCAAGTTCCGCCCTTACCTCTACGGACGCCCGTTTGACGTCGTGACCGACCACCATGCGCTATGCTGGCTTTCCTCTCTGAAAGATCCATCCGGTCGCCTCGCGAGGTGGGCCCTTCGCCTCCAGGAGTACGATATCCGCGTCGTGTATCGTACTGGTCGCAAACATCAAGACGCCGATGCGCTATCCCGCTGCCCACTTCCAGCCAATATTTCCAGCCTTTCCGCCTTCGACGCCTCCTCACCTATGCTTCACATCAGCGCCATGCCTTCCTCGCAGCGTGCCGACCCATGGATCTCTTCTCTTATTGACTTCCTCGCCAACCCTACGGCTGTTTCGCCTTCGCGCGCTCTTCGCCGCCATGCTTCCCATTTCTCAATACGTGATAACCTCCTTTATCGCCGCAACTACACCTCAGACGGCCGCAAGTGGTTGCTAGTTATTCCTCGTCACCTTCGCTCGGAAGTCTGCGCCCATTTTCATGCTGACCCGGAGTGTGGTCATGTCGGAGTGTTCAAGACCTACGATCGCATCCGACTACGATATTATTGGCGTGGCATGTACACATTCATCCGCAAATACGTCCGGTCATGCCTTACCTGTCAACGTCGCAAGCCACCTCCTCATCGTTCTGCTGGAGAATTGCAGCCGCTACCTTGCCCGCCACGCCCATTTGACCGCGTCGGCATTGACTTATACGGTCCCCTCCCGTACACTTCGGCCGGCAACCGTTGGGCTATCGTCGCGGTTGTTCATTTGACAAGGTATGCCGAAACCGCAGCCCTTCCAGCCGCCACAGCCTCAGAGGTGGCCTCGTTTATTTTAAACCGATTCATCCTTCGTCACGGCGCCCCTCGCGAACTGCTGAGCGACAGAGACCGCGCCTTTCTGTCGGATGTTGTGAAAGCACTGCTCACCAAGTGCAATATAATTCATCGAACCACCTCCGCATATCATCCGCAAACCAACGGTCTCACCGAGCGCTTTAATCGTACCCTCGGTGACATTTGTCTATGTATGTCTCTTCAGATCAGTCAAACTGGGATCTTGTCCTTCCGTACGTGACCTACGCGTACAATACCGCAACGCAGTCCACTACCGGATTTTCTCCTTTCTTTCTCCTTTACGGCCGTCACCCTTCTGCTACCATCGACACCATTCTCCCGTACCAACCCGATGCTTCCGAGTATACGCCTCTATCTGAAGCCGCCCAGCACGCCGAAGACTGTCGCCGCATCGCCCGTGCTCTCACGACTGACACCCAGTGCAGAGAGAAATCCCGCCACGACCTCAGCCAAACAACACCACACTTCGCCAACGGCTCCCTTGTGTGGCTCTGGATTCCGACGAATACTCCGGGTTTGTCATCAAAATTTCTTGCCAAATACCATGGCCCATACCGCGTACTGGAGCGCACATCTCCAGTTAATTACACTGTAGAACCTCTCAACCCATCTTCTGATCGCCGCCGCCGTGGACGCGAGACTGTTCACGTCCAGCGCCTCAAGCCATTCTACGACCCAGCCGTCCTGCCTGCGCCCTGAGTCGCCAGGTTGGCTCCTTTTCTCCCCGGGGGCAATTGTAAAGACGAAGACGAACATTCTGTGCAGCGGCGGCAGTGCCATCGCTGCGCGTGCTTTGGGCTCGCTTTGGCTGACCGCAGACTGTTCCTGCCCTGCTCCTTCAATAAGGTCCCAGTGCCTTTAATAAACCCCCGTCTTACAGTGGATGTAAACAAAGGCAGCGCTGCTGTCGCGACCAGTGCTGGTTTAGAAAGAACATAGATTACACGGTGTACATCAGTCAGTCAGTCACTCAGTCAAATAAATAAATAAATAAATTCTCTTTTTTACAAAAATACTGATGGCGGACAAAGAAAAATTCAGGGGGCACTTTGGCTGTCTAAAGTGCTGCAAGCCGAAAGCGTTTCCTGGAGCACTGTTTGTTTTTTAGTTACTTTTTTATTTTTCATAGTGGTTTTTTTTTTCATTTTTGCTCCTTTTCTTATTTTTATTTCTATATCTTATTTTTACTTTGTTTTTAGTTTTGTTTATTTTCTCATTTTTAATTTTTTTTATTTTTCCTTTTCTTGACTTTATTCCTTTTATTTTATTTATGAAACCCATGCATTCACTAGATGCGCCTTTATTCATGCTTGAGCCTTCGTGGCGGAGTGGTGGCGTCTCCGCTTCAAATGCCAAAGGCCCTGGTTCGGTTACCACCCTCGGCGCAGTTTCTTTTAAGCAGTGACGCCGAAAGGCGGACAAATCTGCCGACACGGCTGCCGACGCGTCTGCTAACGACAGTATGAGGCATTAAAGGCTTTCGCCTTAAAATGTAGTCATAACGACCGCTTCAGAAACGTTGTCATCCCCACAAAGGGGCAGCTTTTCAGCGGCTAAATTCGCCATATATAGCACAGATATAGCAACTGGAGACATGTAGGAGAAAAAATTAACGTACACAAATAAAATTTTTGTGCTCACAAGTTATATGGTTCGAACTAATGTAGTGTTAGTTTTACTGCTGACGTTTCTGAAATAGAACTGCTTAGTTATTAAAGGATCTTATGCCCCGAACGCTTGCGAAAACTTCGAACATTTTCTTCCGGAGCCTCTGAGTACGCAAAATGCATCTTGTCGCCGTTTTGTCGAAACCTCGGACAACGCACGACAGTACATCCTCGTGACGCAACACTTACAGCTTGCTTATACCGGGTGTTTCACCTAAGAGTTTACGGAGTTGTTAAAAATACGCTTTTTAATTAGAAGAGCGCTTTTTCGGCAAAGCATTGTCAGTGGTGTAATACTCCAGAATACAGTTAAGACGTTATAACTATCAGGTTGCTTAACTAATATTGAATAGTTAACTTTTTGACCATTACTATAAGGCTCCTCAATTATAGAGAGGCTGTGTAGTTCACTCTAATTAATATCCATATCAGTTTTTAGAATTTTGAAAACGCGCTTACCCAATGCGTGTTTTAAACGAATTTTGGTCATTTTTTTACGAGGTGCGCGCACTGGAGAGGCTGCTTCGCCTGCAAGCTTGTCGAAAGCGTATTTGTTTTGGCGTGATGTAGGCAAAATTTGTTGGGCCACAGCGCCGAGCGTAACCGCGCTTTAGAAATTCTAGAAACTGATATGGATATTATTACGGCGGGCTACACGTCATCTAATAAATAAGGAGTTTAACAATAATAGATAAAAAGTTAACTAATGAATATTAATTAACCAGTTCGCTAGTTAGCACGTCTTAGTGTATCCTGAGGCACTGCGCCGCTAACAATGCTATGCTGAAAAAAGTGCTGTTCTAACTAAAAAAGTGTATTTTTGAAAATTGTGTAAATTCTTCGGAGAAACACCCTGTACAGGCCGTAGTCTCATGGTTCTTATCGAGTGTTTGTTGACTGGTGAGTACTGGTGCCGAGACATGTTTACCACTATCTCATGCCATTTTTTTTTTAATAGGCGACGTTTACGCTGCTTTCTTATCGGCCCTTGCAGATCACGGCTTTTAACGCTGGCAGAACAGGCTACGAGGAAATAAAACCATCTCACAGAATTACCAAATGGCTTAAAGCCATGCTGTAGGAAACTGAGTCAAAGTATTGTTCTTAGTAAAAACTGATTCTCTGACTGTTTCTATTTATGCTCATGTTCTTCTGGCAGCAAAAAAACAAAAGATTCAGCGATTAAAAATTCGGTTTCGAAGCACGAAGTTTACTTCGAACTTGACCAGTGAGAGCAACAGATATCTTTAGATTTTTTTTTTCCTTTTCTAGCTTATCAAAACTCTGTTTTCGGCGAGGGTGGTTTCTTAGGCGTTAGAACGCCGGAGTCTATTGATACAGGTCCACATCAATTTCTCTTCACTATTTCTTTAAAAAAAAAAATATCAGCTTGGACGGCAATTAGATGAGGTTCGAAAAGGGGCTGAAGAGAGCTGTTTGATTGCCCTAAGCATTGCTGCATGAGTAGAACTTACTGTACGCACGAAAAGCGCTATTCATATCTAAATGCGTTTGTGCAATAAAAACATTAACAGACGATCTAGCGTGGCTAACCGCGGGGAACCCTGCAGAAGAAATAGTTACAGCGGTCACTTAAGGCCCGTACATGCTATCAATGCGAAATCATCCTTTTACCTAATTATCTGAACCATAAAGGCCTTTGACCTAAAGGCCTTTAGCCTAAGAGCCTTTACAGGGAAGGCATTTACCATGAAGGCATTCACACTAAAGGGCCTTTCCTAAGGCCTTTACCACAAAGACTTTTCATTTTAAGGTCTTTACTCTGAAGGAGTTTACTTTAACGGCCTTCACCCATGTGTACACACCTGGCAGGTTGCCAATGACCCGGTGAGCAGTTCGGCCGCTTGCCACACAGCAAGCTCCAGGGACGTAGTACGTGCCGTCTTTGGCAAAAGTAGCCGCTCAGCTGCGACTTCAGCTGAGGGGGGGGGGGGGGCTCTTATCGCCCGGCGCTGGCTGCTGCTCCGCGGCTGTGAATGTAGACTGGCTGAGATAAGCGGGCGCTCTCGTCCACCTTCCTTGGATGGCAAGAAGACGGTAGTTTAAGAGCGTACGTTGTTGGGCTAGCCGGTCAGTCATGGCTAATAAAAGGGGCTACTGCGCACAAAAAGACACGGACAAGAAGGTAACACAACAAGCGGAGACTCGCGACTAACTTTATTTGAAAAACGACACTCCTTTTATAGCTTCAAATGTCCCATCCCACACATAAGTTTGATAGAAGGGTCACTTACACAATCTTTACCCTTCTGTTTGATGCAAAACGCCTCAGCCAACTCACGCGCCACCTGGTCACGGCTCCTCCTCAAAACTTTGGCATCTGCCAGCAAAGAAAGGCAGGCATGGTTTATTGTTTAGTGTTTGCTTGCTTTGTAACACCTATTGTTTAATATATGTCTTTCATCGATTGCCGAGTACTGCCCTACAAGCCTTTATGGCTTGGGCAGACTTGTCTTAAAGATTGTATTCTGTTCTCTGAAAATAAAGGTGTTTATTATTATTATTATTGCGCGTAGCATCCGGGCACGCGCCACAATGCAGGGGTAAATTCGACCCTCTTCCTGATTTCATCGAAAGCTGGTGTTCCCTTAAGCGATCATTCAAACATCGGCATGTCTGACCGATCTATACCCTGCCACAGGTGAGGGGAATCTGGTATACGACACCCGTCTGGCAACTGACGAAACCAGCGGCATGACGCTTCACGCAGTCCGCCTTCCTCTTCCCTCCGGACATGACCTGAGGGCACAATGAGGCCAGCTTGCACGGGGCGGTAAAAACTACCGCCACACCGTAACGTTTCGCCACATACTTCAGGTAGTGGGAAATCCTGTGAACATACGGTAGAACCGCTGGCCTCATTTCCTTAGAACGGCGAGTGAAGGTAGGGGTGTAATAGCTTTTCAGAATGCCTGTGGTATAACGCTGAACAATTTTATGTATTTACTTGAGTTTTATCTTGGTTCTACCTTTGTAACACTTAACGATCAGGTCCTTGTTCAGCGCAAAGGAATTTGCATTGGTTCCTGTGTGGCACCTGTACTGGCTGACATCTTGCCAGCGGTGTAAGTGACCCTTCTATCAAACTTTATCAGAATGGAGACAAGCTTTTGGTTTCCGCATGCGTGTGATGTGACAATTTGAAGCTATAAAAGGAGTGCCGCTTTTTAAATAAAGTTAGTCGCGAGTCTGCGCTTGTTATGGTACCTTCAACAAGTGAAGGCGGGCTAGTTGGTGGTTGACAATGGAGTGCATATTGCAACCGCGCAAAACGACGTAGGACGAAGTGCTTTCCTCCTGTGCTTTCCTCTCTTCGTCCCTCGTCGTTTTGCGCGGTTGCAATATGCACTCCATTGTTATGGTACCTTCTTGTCCGTGTCTTTTTGTGCGTAGTAGCCTCTTTTATTTACTAAGAAGGTAGTATATGTGGCGCGCAACTGAATTTGGCACCTTTTGAGTGCCGACATACTGAGTGAGGGCGCAGGCTTACGTCAGCCAGTTTACACTGGCAGCCGGAAGACCAGCGCCGAAGATAGCAGCGACGCCGCTCGGGTGCGGGCCCGCTGCGGCCGCCGGCGCGGCCGCTCGGTTACTTCAGGCAAAGACGGTGTATAAGTGATATGATCAAAGCACTTACGAGCCACCGCGATGGATGCGGTTATGGTGCTCGGCTGCTGACCCGAAAGACGCGGGTTCGATCCCGGCCGCGGCGGCCGAATTTCGATGGAGTCGAAACGCTAGAGGCCCGCGTACTGTGTGATGTCAGCGCACGCTAATGAACCCCAGGTAATCGAAACTACTCTCAGCCTTCCACGACGGCGTCCCTCACAAACTAAGTAGCTTTGGGCCGTAAGACCCCATAAACCAAACGAAACCAAACCAAGGCACTTACACGCTAAAACAGCAGGACTTCTAGTTCTACTCCTGGTCCACAGCGAGTAAGGTGTTGATATGGCTGTTTATTACCTCGCTTCCTCACTCACTGAATTTCCCCTCACCAAACGGTATCGGCGTCGTTTCTTCCGCTTCTCCACCGCAGGTGTTCGACGGGTGGGAGAACAATGGCGAGTACTTCCCCAGCCAGGAGGACCACCCCAAGCCGATGGACCAGCGGTTCGCCGAGTTCTGCGGACCCATCAAGCCCTGGAAGCCATTCATCACGTCTCAGAACGTCGGAATCGTCCTCTTCAGGGTTCCCACGCGCGGAAACTACTTCTCCGTCCTCGTCTCCTTCCGAAAGAACCCGAAACGTGAGAGCGCCTGCTGCGCGCATCGCACCCAAACAACCGAAATTATTCGTGGTGGGCTCAAAAAACAAACAAACAAAAGACAATACAGCATATACTGCATGTTTTTGCTACGCTGATGTCGAGGTAGTGCAACAAGTAGTACTGAGGGTCGTAGAAGTGGCTGCCAAGTATCGAAGTACAAATCAAAATGCTGCGCCCATTAGTGTGGCATCTAGACACAAACCGCGGTGCTTTAAGGACTTTTGACACTAAGGAAGTCCGTGCTATTATGTGCAATCGTTTCCAAGCATTTAACTCCAGAAGAGCCGAGCCACAGGAGGGAGAAAATCTCGTACCCATTAAAAATTGGTGTGTGCCCGGCAGCACTGGTTGCCCGGCAGCACTGGGGATCGAACCCAGCGCCTCCCGAATGCAGGCGGATGCTGTACCACAAGGCTAGCAAGCCGACTACATCGGACTGAAGGAAACATGAGCAGGCATTTAAGATATAGACGTTAACTGTTCATGTAGTAAAAGTAGCCACAAAAGTTCTGCAATTACATTAACGGAGGCAAGGTTGCCCTGCCTGGCAGCCTAAGCATGCACTCTGGAACCGGAGGGGCCTGTACAGGAAAACAGTTTTCTATGCTTCTGGGTCAAAGCATAGGCGCAGGCTAGGACTACACCATGATGTCATATAAGGGACGCGTTTCACTCAGGAAACTTTCATTACCCCATTCAGTCTTAGGCTAATGACTGCGTTCGTTTTATGTTTTGTTCTTCTTACAGACACTTTACCGTGTCCATGCCCTCCTTCCCCCTAGATTTCCTCTTTACCTGAGCACATCCGTACATCTAATGACTCCTCCGATATGCAATTGTGTGGCGCGTGCTGCGCCTTCTCTCTATGGTTTGCTGCAAAGCTGGCCTAGACTGAGCCAGTCTTGGTCGGCGGTAACTCCAAACTGCTACTCTTATCCGTGCCTAAATAAGGAAGGCTTCTAAACTTCCAGACGCACGTACTTTTTTCATAGCTTTCTCGCCTGCGGCAACCCCGTAGGCAATGCTCATCGGCCGATTGTGTATCCCTCTTACCTCAAAAAATGCTACGTATGGAGGTGTCTGAAAACAATTATGCGTTGTTTTCACAACGCAACTCGCTAGCCTTTATGCTATGACTCTTCTGCCAGTGCCTAAAAATGTCAGCGCACCACTTGAGCTTACATTGGGTTTACTTTCATTCATACCCCTGCGCCTCATGCTGGTAATACTCATCAGATTCCCATACCTACTCCCAACTGCTGCCATTGATTCGAGTACTCTAGCTTTCCTTCGTGTGTTTCAAAGGGAAGTGGCCACTACGTAACAAAGAGAAGTGAACGGGAGAATGGCTCAAATAAAAGAGCCTCTAAAAGAAACAAAGGTTCTGCATTAAGGTATTTTTTTGGGCGAGTTGATGACAATATTATGAAGGAACACGGCGCTAAACGAACGGGATAGACGAGAACGGAGCTCGTGCACGTCTCTTCTCTTCTCTCACGTTCCTTTAGCTCTGTGTTCCTCAATAATAAACACAACTCACGACTAACTTGTTCGATGAGAATCCCAGCCGAGCCACACAATATTCGTTTGTGACTCGATTGCGCAGCCTGCAACGTCATGCTCCTGCCACTCTCCGAGAGTCCCATCTACACGCTACGCAACTACGGCCGCCGGGTAAACTGCAGCGCCGCCTTCATCTACCCCATGAACTTTCGAATCCTGGCCACCAGCATCGGCTCACAGTCCTTCTCCGGATCCGGCAACGTCGAGTTCGAGACGGGACTCATCAACAAGGTACAGTGCCCGCACCGCGCGCTGGGTCACATTTTTGTTGCGAAAGCAACACTACGAGAGTCGCCGAGCCATTTCGCGGAGCTGAGGCAAGTCCATACTGCGCATGTGCGAGGAGCAGTGACAACACACGGCGCACAGCTGGCGCACAGCTGGGCGGGTGACTCAGAGGTGGCGCCGCCGCGCTCGCCAGTTGCGCATGAGCAGTAGCGGCCCATAGCTAGCGTGCCGGGGCCGCCATCGCTGCCGCGCGTTCTACATCGCCTCTCTCTCCTCGTTGCTTTCGCAATCTTACCAGAGCTAAAACACTGCCAATTTTTTGTTGTTGTAGACGCTAACAGGCACCGCAGGTGTGCGTCGTTGGAGTATCGATGCGACGCGTTACACTGGGCAGTGCCAGCCAATGCCTTCCCTGAAAACCAACGTCTTACTGAGCGCAAACTGTGCGAGAACACACGACTGTAGATGAGGAGAATCGGTTCTGAAGAGACGGAGATCATTTTCTAAGCACGCAAATAAAAAAAGGCTTTTGAAGGAAGGAAAGGGCGCAGTGACTGTCTCACTCCTCGATGTACACCTCAACATGACTGGCTATCACGAAATTGAAAGGCGCGGTAACTTTCTCAATTCTCGATGGACACTTCAACCGTGCAGTGAGAGATGGAAGGAAGCTGGGAGTGAAAGAGGAAAGAGAGAGTAATGCCGAGGTGGGGACTTCGTAGTAATTTCCACCACCTGGGGATCTTTAAAACGGCTCTAAAGGAGGCTCTCAATAAAGGTGCAGTATGCCTGGGATGTTAATGGACGCCGCTTCCCGAATATCCTCCAGAAGGAATATTTTAGAGAGCAGCTCGTAGGCGGCCACTCCTGCGTTGAGTATCGCCCTGGACCTCGGCGTAACTGAGCAAGCTAGCACATCGGAGGATGAAAGAAAGCGAACGGAGAGTGCAGCTGAGAATCAAAGATGGCTATAGCGAAAAGAGCATGAGGAAGAAGTTGCTAGCGTGCAGGTGGGCCCCACCGTGGGTATGTGTCATTAAGCCTGAGGACCTCATCATCAGTATAATTCTAGACCACACTCAAAGGCTAGGGCTCCCGCTAGCTCGTCTCCTCTCAAGGCCCTGGTCCTCTTCTCTCCGCGACCTCCACGGTGCCGCGCACGTGGACTTACGGTTTGAGGTGGTTCGAGCCCTATCGAGAAATCAGGGGGAGGGGAGACGCAGCTTGACACGAGCTGCGGCGCCTACTCCCTTTCTCGGTGCCTCCGCACACGTCCAGAAGTTTCGTGCTCGGTTATTTAACAGCGTTTGCCGCATGACGTCAAGAGGTTCTTTGTCGGGATTCGTCGAAGTGAGTAGACAGGCCTCGGCTTTTGAGAAGACGTGAAAAACCAGCCTTGAGCTAGAATGTTAATGTGTCAAATTGGTAGCTGAGTGAAGCTTCTCTTTCTTGTGTGTGTAAAGTCTCAGGCATTCCTTTCTGAGCATTGAGTACGCAAATGGTGGAAGTGGAAGGGGCAAGAAATGGAAGGCGGTATATGGTATACAGGTATATCACGGTATGCTAAATCTCTCTGTCGTGCACCAGTTTCATCGGCACACGCCAGTCAGTATGTCGCGCTCTAATACGAAAAGCTTCGTCAGGAGCCAGTTCACGAACCGTCCTGGAATTGTTTCTGGTGTATGGCCGCCATTAACAGCCAGAAAAGAAAAAGTGAGAAACATGACAGGACAAAGGACTGAGAAAAAGCGACTGCTTGCTGGTACTGTTCCCCACTCGGCCCTTTTTTTTACTGTTTTTTACTATCTACGGTCTAAGCCAGTAGCTCCTTTCCCGCACCTGTTAAATACAGCAACGTCAGTGATTCGAGCCATGTATCCTCATTTGTATTCTTCGTATGTGTTCCCTTGTTCTGGACACACGAGCGAGTCTTTGCTTACGTCACCTGAACGGTGCGCATGACGGCAGATGCCTGCCTTCCTGGCATGGTATAATCCGATTTGCGAGCTTCCATGGAAAATCGAGTTAACCGAACTACCTCATTTCTTCGGAATTTAATTCTGGGTCAGTCCCAACGCGTGTTAGTCCTAATTGGCGGGGACAAACGGCTCGGATGTCAATACAATGCCTTGGGCGATGGCGATCCGGAGAAATGGCGCGCAGTGGGGACCGGAGAATCTGGTCGCATCTGACCCCTGCATTCACTTTCCCGTCTGGCGCCGGGAGTCTGAATGTTTATCAGGCCGTGGGCGCGTGGGACCACCTTTAATTTACCCGAGGCTATCTGCTGTGTGTTCTGTTTCCAATGTAAACTGTTTTCTTTTTTTGCTTTCCCAGATACGGTGTTCTCGGGACTGGATCGGCATAGCTTGGTTGTAAGCAACTTAATTGCTTAAGTCGCTTGCAAAAATAGAGTGAGTTGCTTAGGCATTGCTAATTCCTTGACCTTCCCGATGGGGGAAGTGCCGAAATAACAACGGGTCTAATTGAAGCAAACTTCTGATTTGTCTGCCCCTGAATCTCTTCGACAACAGCAGCACGCAGTAAGAGATAGCTGAAGCAAGTTTGCAATACTTCGGAAGAAAAAAACCTGTATGTTTTACTTCAACGAGGATATTGCGTACCACTGGGATTGATAAAGTAGAAATATGAATGACTGATAGCGAAGCTTCGTTTGCAAAAAGCTTAGATGACGATCGACAGGATGGGCTTTCATAAGTGACTATAAAAGTGATGAAAAAATAGGTTTAGTTTATGGTTTGGTTTATGGGGTTTAACGTCCCAAAGCGACTAAGGCTATGAGAGACGCCGTAGGGGAGGGCTCCGGAAATTTCGACCGCCTGAGGTTCTTTAACGTGCACTGACATCGCACAGTACGTGGGCCTCTAGAATTTCTTCTCCAAAGAAATTCAACCGCCGCGGCCGTGATCGAACCCGCGTCTTGGATATAAATAGAACGAACACTATTAAAAAAAAAACTAAATGAGTTGTATCAAAAGTTTTGGAGCGCTGTTATGCGATAACGTCTTATCTGCAGGCTATTTAGGTTGAGCAACAAAGTTGGTTTATCTCATCCCCAGTTGCAACCGTCGCTTCATTCTTCTATCCTGTCTCACGATCTCAACCATAAGCTAAATATTTTTGTTCTTTTGTTGTTACGGTGAGAGCGGAAACTTTCAAGGTCTCGGTAACAAGAAAATTCCCCGCCTGTCGAAATGCTCTTGCGCAATCCTCCGTACGTGAAATGCGTCAGATTTCAGTAGTTTCTACGGCTGAGAAAATAGAAGGAGAGTACATCAAGGAAAGCAGGTAGAAGGGCTTCACATATTACAGCACAAAATAAATATATACAAAAACATGCATAGACATTTTCCGCTCACGGTCTGCTGTAAAACGTCGAACCGAAGACGCGTCACGTCAGGGAGTGTTGGCGTGGCGTTGACAAGGCTTAACGACTTAGCTCATTATAGGCTCATTACGGCATGGCACTGCGGATGGTCTCTACTGAAAGCGAACGACTCCTTCAGCCCTTTAGACACGCCTTATCTTCTACTATCGAGGAAAATCTGAAAATTTGTGTGTGCATATTTGGAACCTGCTATTTCACAAAAGTAAGATTAATGGATCAAAAATCTTAGGGAATTCGCGCATGCCGCACATTTTCACGCTCACAAAATCGCAGCCTTATTTAAAAAAAAAAACGCGCAACATTTATGCCCAATTAATTATTTTACTTATAGTCGGAATCTTTTTCCGCAACGGAAAATCATCTATAGTCTCGTTTATTAAAACATTACACAGCGTGAGAAGAAGAAAATGACACCATCAGACAAAACTTCACAGGAGCAACGTAAGCTTCAGAATTTTTATTGTATTGTATTTTTATTGTATTGAATTTTTATTGTATTTTTATTGTATTGTATTGTATTGTATTTGAAAGCGATCCTTGTTTCCAGGCACGAAATGGCTCTGCCAATCTATTCACCACGTATTTGAAATGTAGCCGGTAATGCTGATTTTGTGAAAAGAGCTGTAGACGCCTCGGAAAAGAATTCAGTAGGTACGTGCACAATCGTAAACTCCGTTGTGCAGAGGGTTAATAGTGGCGTATAATTAGCCTTTTTATATCAAAGAACGAAAGAGCGAATTAGAGATAAATGTAATAAGAAGACGAAAGCCGAATATCGCAAACGTAAAGCGTATGGGCCACAGAAAAACCGTGCCATCTCCATTGCTCTTGCCTGACTTTTCGTACCGAGTTTCGCGGGATAATACGTACCGAGTTTCGCGGGATAATACGATTGTTCAGACAACAGAGCTGTGATATTTCGCCGGATCAGTTCGGAAGTCGCTGCATACAATAGGCAGCTTACTCAATCTTTTCCCTGTGTGCCAATGATTCGGATGACAGATTTTGTACGACAAGCTTGCTGCACTTGATCGGTGAAAAAGGCGTCGCTCTTGCGTGTAAAATATTAATTTCCGTTATGCACTTAGCATTCGCCAGTCCCTGAGCACTGATGAAGGCACACAATAGAATAAGAATGGCTTGCAGTACATTTGCGTAGGCTTTTACCACGTCCGCTGTTAAGCCTAACGGCTGGCTCTCATTTTTGCCTCTATTACACCTGGTGTTCTATCTGTGACTTAATCGTCTGCGTTGCTTCCTGTCTCTAAACAGTGCCGGAAGCGAGGCGTGCGAGATTACGCTGAATTCATGGGAGGAACCGGCCTCGGAATGGACGGCATGATGGTCATCCAGGACGTCTGCGGCCTCGACTCCATTCCAAGTAAGCTGACTCGGTGGAACTTGGAGGCAAATTAATGGCCAAAAGTTTAATTAACGAATTATTTTTGAAGCGGCCTGAATAGTCGCCTCGAACCGGGGTAAAACGATGCCATCCATAAACTACAGCAGTTCGTTACTCTAATTCTGCCGCTCCGACTACTTTTTTTTTTTTGGAAGAGTGGTTCGGGCTTTCGATAACACGTTTTGGCGGGCTAGTTGGTTAAGCATCTTGAATAAATAGCGCGAAAGAAGACGAGCACAAAAGACAATGAAACGGACGACACAGCGGTGAATCCACAGCGACACAGCGCTGTGTCGTCCGTTTCCTTGTCTTTCGTGCTCGTCTTCGTTCGCGCTGTTTATTCAAAACGGGCTTTCGAGAAATTTTCATTTGTGCCGCACTCATGAAGCTTCAGACAAAGAGCAATTTTAAAAGTGCTTCGAAACACACCTGTTGCCTGGCACCAATTCGAGCCGTCTATGTAGTGCCTACATACAAAGCTCCGCCCGAAGGAGCAGATTTTGAGATGCTAGTCAAGATGACGCCAGTGAGCCGTATCTCGCACACACGCGAAGAAGGATGCGAATAGGATTTAATAGTTGAATCGCTGTAGAGATTTCTAAAGCCCCAAACTTCCAATAGGAAGTTTGTTTTCCGTGTGCGGTATTCTGTGTATATCATAGCAGCCAGGAAATAAAACAAGTCCCACTCAAAGCGGCCCAAGCGTTGCCCCATTCCACAGTACCCTCTGGGCGCACAATGCATGTCTTTGGTGCCCCGGTCGCCTGTTTGCTTGCGCACGCATCTTTAATCAAAGCGGCATGCGAGACGCTTTCCCACCTAAGCTCAACGTGTCTGAGCGCAGCTTATAAACTCCATAGGAGCGCAGAGGCTTCAGCAGGCACGCGGTGCGTATATTCGCGCATATTAAATGCGTCAGCGCGGAAACCGTGGCGTCGCCTTCTCCGACGTGCAAACGCAAGACCCAGCGTCGACGTTGAACCTTCTCACGCGCTGCTACCCGCAGCAGCCATTAGTTTTCCTTCAGCGACAAACGAAACCGGGCCGGTCTGCAGGCGTCGGTTTATTGGCCTCATAATTATTCGGCCAACCAATAGTGCACGGGGCGCGAAATCGCGGTCGCATCGGGTTTCGACTTTGATACCACTGGGTGAGAAAAGCGAGGCGGACGCCGCGGCAGCTAGTTGCACGCAGGGCAAGGAAAACTAGTCGGTGCGGCTTACTCGGCGCTTTGCGTTTGGAGTCCCCAAGGCATGCCACAATTTGTTATTCAGTGGACGGTGATACGAGCAAATAGAGGTTTAGGAGGCGTTAATTGCTGAATCCATAAAGGTAATGCAGTTTACAGTGTGTGTAAGAAGGAAAAATTTAATCCGTATTCTTTTGAAACTGAAACGTTTTGGAGGCCCCTCTAGTAAGTAGCGCACCCTGTAGGACTGCCCACACTGCTGTATATATGTTCCGCAAGTGAATGCCGGATGTAATCATTAAGGAAAATCATTGCTTTCTCCGCTCCTGATTTCAAACTTTTTAAAAATGTCAAATAAGAGTTTGTGCTGTTCACTTAAAATTCTTATACAGTTATTATTTTGGTTTAATGTATCGCTACAGTTATCTTCAAATAAAAGGCACACTGCGTAATGCCACGGCGACTGCCTTCGCGGTCTCGGGGGTGCACTCGCGACGGAATTCCTCGGGCGACGATTGAATACGACGATCTCCGCGTGTCATCGGCTACGTGGATCCCATCGGAGAATTGCAGTGCCGATGCAAAGGCGGGGCGGCTTCAAGCTCCGAATCCCCAACCACGTATGCCGTGAATGCGCGCAATGGTCCGCAGGGGTATCGTCTCTGGATGCTGCCTAAGCAAAGGCAGTTAACCACGAAGAGCCGTCAGGGAACTGCGACGGTGGAGGAGCGTTTCTGACGCGGGTTTCGCCCTTAGGCAGGCGCAGTGTCCACTGGAATCCTCGCATAAATGGGCGCTAAGTGCGCGTTTAACCTTATAACTACGGCCGCCTACGTGGAGGGTCAAGGGGACGCGGACGTTGGGAGATTGTTCTCTGTTCTCCATGTGCTCACGCCGTGCTGCGAGTGTCAAATGCACTGCCTGCAACTAGAACGCAATGCGAGCATGCCTTTCTCGCCTTCTTCGAGCGTGGGTACCAAAGACTGGGCATGCGGTTTGCTTTGGACGCCTGCGTGGGTACGGGGACGGCTCGTTTACTGAAGAAAAATTGTTCCCGGTCGTCCCTCTGGTAGAGGCGTCACCCGAACAACACTCGCTCGCGGGCTGTCTCCACCCGAACTCAATTTTCTGGCTCATCATTCCTCGTTACCCGAGCGCCAGCGAGTCAAGCGAAGGAAATAGCGCCGTCCGTTTTAGGCGCGACCGCCGACGTCGCCTCGAACCGCGGCAAAACGAAGCTGTCTGGCAACCACGCGGAGGCGAAGTTATTATGTAAAGTCAGCCGTACCAGCCTTGCAATATTGCGGGAAAGGTCGAAAACACCCGCTGCGGTGTGCATATCAGTAGAATGAGGGGTATTTTATGAAAGCCTGTGCTTTAAGTTAAATTAAAATTCTAAGCCTTCGTTGCGCCATTCAAGCGGTGAAGCTGTCACCGGCACCGCGAACTTCCAGTTTATTAATATTTACGAAAAGCAGCTTCGCGAAATGGAGAAATAAGACGCCTGCTTATTATTATTTCAGAAGCGTATCAGCGGTACGTAGTTCCTGTTGGCTATCATTTTATTCTCACAATACTTTCGCATAGTACTAAGCAGCCCAGCATAGCAGGCAGTCCGAATGCTAGCTGTCCCGGATTGGTCCTGCGAATTATTTTTGCTTTTACCTCCCGTCAAGTGTAGCTGGTGCCAGCAGTTCGTTTCAAACATGGAGGAAAAATAACTAAGGAGGGAGCATGACGTCACGCGGCCAGCGTTCGCAAGCCGAGTGTTTTGAAGTCGTTTTCTCCCTCAGTTTTTCGCTCTCCGAGCCGGTCCTTTATGTTTCGATTCCGGTATGTTTTAGTGCGCGCGTATGCGCGACCCGCTGCGCGGGCGTCTACAGCAAGGAAGTTGATCTACAGTTAGTCTGCCGCGCTAATCGGCGCATGCGCGCGCTCAACGGGGCTAGACTTTACCGCACGCTATCACGTGGTGTGATCCCGGGGGGGGGGGGGGGGGGGACACACTCTCTTTTCTTTTGCTATATCTTTACTTGTTAAGACTAGGCTTCAAGGTTGTCGCCGGACGCTCCCTCCTCAGTTTTTTTTTCCTCCATGGTTTCAAACGCCCTGCCATGCGAGCAGTGGCAGTCTATTAGAATGAGCGAAAAGTTCAGCTACCTTCGACACACACCGTTTTCCGGTATATGTGGGGAGCGTGGGCGCACTCCCTGGAAGTTGTCCGAGCCGTATTGAAAATGGACTACTAAGAGGAAGCTTGCCGTCAGCTATTTCACCGCGCACGACAGTTGGGTCTTATCCGGCGACTACGTAGAAGGGGATACCGAAACCGATGGGTCAGAAAAGTGTTTGTTCTCTAATGGTATATGGGCGTTTAACGTCCATAAACCATGAGCGACTCACGCTATGAGGGACGCCATAGTGGCTCCGGAAATTTCGACCAGCTGGGTTCTTTAACCTGCACTGACATCGCGCAGTACATTTCGCCTCCATCGAAATTCGACCGCCACCGCCGGGATAGAACCCGCGTCTTTCGGGTCAGCAGCGGCGCACCATAACCATAAAGCCACCGCGGCGGCGGTCAGGAAAGTGTGATTAATATGAAACGATAAGAGAATCAAATGCTTAAACGCAATGTTTTAACACTTGCAGTGATATTGCAAATGCCGTGAGTGAAGGGTCTCACGTACCTTACGTGGTCACGACTAGCGGGCTGCAAAAAAACGGCGGAAAGAAAGCACATAATTCATAAATAACCTCTACCGACTTTTCTTTTGGCGACCATTGTCTAGTTGAACAAAGGCAAAACCCTGCCTCGTGTCAGGCAGGCCAATCTCGAGCACGCCGGCACTAGGCGAGAATTCGCGGCCAGAGTAGTGGCCTGTACGTGAGTGTCACAGTGCTCGGTTTCCCCTCTCGCAGGCAAGAAGGCCATCGGCATTCCGTGCGGAACCACTGCGGTGCGCCTCGTGTCGACCGGCAGATTCGAGGACTCCATTACTTTCGGCTACGAGCCCATCATCGAGAGGGAGCGGGTTCAACTCTGTGCCAAGGCCCTCATGACGGTGTGACGCAGCGGGTGAGCACCATGGGCAGCTGTAACGCCTACGATTGACCGTGCAGAAAGTTTATTCCTCGTTTTACCTTGTTCTCAGCCCCTTTGCTCGCCGACTACTTCTCTTGGCGATGAAGAGAAGGCTACAGGGGTGGAATGGCTGTAACTGTGTCGTTCCGCTGAATAGCTCGGCCGCTCTACGGTAGACCTGCCCACCTGACGCGTTGCTCTCTCCGTCGATGGTTCATTCTGTCAGTGGTGTAGCTGGCGCCATCTATGAAAGCTTCTTGTAACGAGACGCAGCAAGAAAATTATTGTAATGCACAAAACTTCTACTTTTCCATCACTTTTTAATGTGCAAAGTTTGCAGTTTGTAGTTGTGTTAGAACTATGGCTTAAATATCCAATTTTGAAGATATACTATGCTTTACGAGAAAATTGCATAACTGGAAGCGGGGACTATATTCCGCCGCGTAGGAAAGAGGTGTGTGTTTGGTTCCATAGCTTCCGATGCATTGGCACAAAAAGTTGTCGAAGAGCATAGTACTGAACTCATCTTCATCAGCATAAGTGCGGCCATTACTGAAATATTTCTTGGTACACGCGCACGGAGAAGAAAAGATGTGACCACCACTGGACCATGCCGGACGGCACAGTGACCATCCTCTTTTTACGACCACGTCTTTGCGCTGTTCTGACAATCTTGAACCAACTCGCCCATGCTTCCAGTGACAGTATGTCGCGATAGGAATGTCGTGGTCGTCTAGTATGCTGGAAAGCACGTGTTCCGCGAAGCGTTCCTCGTTTTTTCTAGCTTTCTAGACACTAGTTTTTGCGAACTGCCTGCGCGTAAGGGCCAGTCACCTGATAAGGAGAGGGGCCCAGGCAGATAGGATGGTAAGCGCCGTGTTGGTACACCTCTAGGCGTATTCAGATGAAAGCCAGAATGGTCGCAAAAAATAAGCCATAAGCACGGAAACTATCCTGACGTGTTTTTCTTAAAATGGCGAGCGATGCGCGAAAAATTGCGTAATTAATATACGGGCGTCAATTTTTTCAACGTGTTCGAAATGCAAGGCTCCTGGTGCCTACGATTCTATCTTGTGAATTGCTGAGTAACATCAGCGCTGTTAGTGGACGCAGACTATTGAGTACAAGCTGACTCATAGTGGTTCAAGTTATTCAACATGTCCATTTAAATACTGTATCTGAATCAACGAACACAAAGCCCCCTTGCGTCTCGTACTGAAGCGACAATATATGTATGTACTACCCAAATGAAATCAATTCGCTGACGCATAGGCAGAAAACAAGGACCCACAAAGGCAGCGCTGCCCAACGCTAACGTGTATCCTAGTTGTTCTGTGTTAAAATAAGGCACAACTCGTTTTTTTTTTTTTTTAGAAAAAAACAGCGCAGGAACAGGGACACAAGAAAAGAAGACGACGGGACAGGCGCAGACTTGCAACTGAAAGTTTATTGCACAGAACACAAAAAAAATATACTCTACAAACAACCAGGAGCACGCATGTGTCCCTGTTCCTGCGCTGTTTTTTTCCCAAGATGTACCAACTCGCTCAGGTCGCCGTTTTAGTGATGTTTTTTTTTTTGCTCTTGTCTTTACGGTCACTGATGAGGTCAGAGGAGTAAAAACTTGGTGCATATAATATATCAAGGCGAAACTGTGATGCACTCATTGGTGACGGTTCTGTAGCAGTTAAAGACGCCGGACGCTGAGGCATCCGGTTTCAACGCCAGTGGTTGAAATGCGTAACCATTCTTATAATACGGCCCTCTCATATCTCTTCACACATGTGCTGTCATCGTGGTTTTTGAGTGCTTATTTGCAGGATTCTCCATTCTCACTGTGTTGTGCACCTCCGTTTTCTTTCTCGCATTTTTTAGACTAAGGACCGCATGAAGACGGAAAAAGATCAAGATACACAATCCAGCGGTTCCGACAGCATCTACAACCACTCCACGACTGAAGCCAAGAAAAACAAAATGATCAAGCGCGCCGAAGATTAAGTGATGCCCTCGACATTCTTTTCTTGACCCCTTTACTTGCGCACATCTCTACCTTTTTTTTCTTCGAGAATGTAAATATTCCCCTTATTCTTCCGAGTTTGATCCATCTACTTGCCAAGGAAGCGCGCTTCTCGAACACTTGTCCACAGTCGGGCTGAAATACACCGCTCGGGGAGCAAGCTGGATGTGGGTGACTGTTCGATTCGCACCTGACGTGTGTTCATTCGTTGGTTCCTGCAGAATGAGACCTGTTGGGCGGGCGTTGAGATTGCGATACTTTTTGTACATCTCGCAAGGCTTTCACTCTCAAACGATGAGCCCCAAAAGAACCACTACCTCTCTCTCTTTTTCTTTAGCACCTGCTCGCTATGAAGGAGTCTCGAAACTGACGTGAGGGTAAAGAAAGAACAACCGCGCTAAAGCCTGTCGGAATGTTGGATATCAATCTTTATTCAGCTGTATTTCCCAGGAATATTTCGCACGCGCCGTCTTAGAGCGTTGGATTTCTGCGCTGTTACCAATTTTATTCTTTCACTCGCAATGTAGAAAGAGCTGTCATAGTTGTTTCCTAACACAACCACTTAGCATTACATCCCTTTAAACGAATGCGCTGTTGACGCACGTTGTTTTGTGACGTTTATTCTTACATCCATTTTATGACAAAGATAACTTCGTGTGCTGTTAACAAGAGCCACAGTGCAAGAATTAGGAGTCGGCGACTTAGTTGAAAATGCGGCTGTATTAGCAAGTTTTTCTTTTTGTCGAATATGGTCAAATTCTGCATGCACATCAAAGCGTACTTATGTACACTCTAAATGTTAATACTACAATATAGGAATATAAAGAAAGTAAGCTCTCCTCTAGCGCACTTTCTTTTGTGAATGGTCGTGCGGTAGAGGAGAGTTTACACCATTTTTATTCCTTTCCCTTTAGGGTTCACGGATATGACCAACTCCTTTAAGTGGTCTAGGGAGACGAATGCGAATATAAAAAAAAAGTTGTGCAGAAAGCATGCTTGTCTTAATAACCAAAAAGCAAAGAAGGCTTCTTAAAAACCGACATTCAATGCCACCTCATAACTTAAAGGGAAGCTGAAACGGTTTTTTGAGAATTCGAGGTTATTCAAGAATTCGAATCTATCAAGCTTCTAGTAAAGCATGAAAAGTATTTTTGCACTAGCATTTAAAATGATGTCATAATCATCGATTAAAACCGCGACGATGTTTCGGCTTCTTCTCACTGCGTTGGAGGAGTGCGGGGAAACTCGGCAGTGACGTCATTGTTGCCGAAATTTCAGATGTCCGCTGCTTACGCCTGCATGCTGCTGTGTGTCGTCAGATGGCGCCAAACAATGCATCGCGAGCTTCACCTTCCATGGCGTCGGTTTTCTTCCATGGAATAACCATTTCTTCGCTGGAAATGTAGGGCCGTCATACGTGACGTCATTATCGGGGCCTCTGCCCGTCTCTGTGCACTTCAGAGAAGCCTGAACGCCGATGACGACTTTATTCGGCGATTACACCAACATTTTAAATGCTAGAGCAAAACGATTTCGCAGGCATTACGTGCCCGTTTCGCACATTCGGCAACCTTAAGCTCATCGAATTCTAAAACCGCTTCAGCAGCCCTTTAAGGCGGACCTGAAGCACCATTGAGAGGACAAGACGGCATTTTCCGCAGAATGGTATTAGTGAGGATTCCACGGTTCAAAGGAATCTATGACACACGGAAACAGCGGAGAGCAATGTAGGCTTCTTCTCTCGCAACTCCTTTCCTATTCTATTTTGAGTGCCAGGGAGCAGACTTATTGTGACGTCAGTGCCATCAGCACTGAGTCCCATGATTAGCGGCGACAGGCCGGAGCCTTCACATGCGGTGCGGCGCTCCCGTCGACGCATGTCGAAGGTACTATCCGACAATAACTGCGAAACCTAAACGCGTCACACTTCATTTCGCAACTCCCTTTTGTGTTAGGAAAACCCTTTCATGATGACATCACTCGTGAAGTGACTCCATCGGTTGGAATGAATCTATCATGATTGCGAATAAGATTATTAAAAGTTCTATTAACCGTGGAGTTTAACATAGAAGCACAATTTGTCACTGTTCGTTTTTGGAACGCACCGCATTTAAGAACAAGACATGCAGGACCCGCATCTCTTCTCTTGTTCAGTAAATGTCTAGTGCAGTCTTCTGCGTGACTTAATCAAGAAAAGGTTGAATGAAAGAGCACAGAAGAATTCATAATAACCGCTTCAGTTAGCGCTATGCAAGCGCCGGTTGTACTTGGGTACTAAGTGTCCCATGCTTTTTCTTTTTTGTTTCCCCCCCCCCCCCCCCCATTCGAACACCATGAAACCGCTACCCACTATGAGTCGCTCGCAAGGAAGCCGCTTTATTTTCATCCTAATACAGGCCTAAATTCCAGTCCGTCATTCGCAAAGCATGTTTCCGTATTAATAGGGACACTAACCCAGGAACGTTGCATGTGTTCAAGCTAGCGCATTTGAAGTAAACCTGTCAGTAACTGTGACCCCTACTATGGTTCCGGGACAGCCCTCTGACAGATACAATACAAACCCGGGTAAGCTTGTTAACCACGGAAGAAAATCAATCCGCGAATGATAGGTAGACAATCACAGACGAGGCATCCTCCAAGGGACTGAAATTACAAACCTTTGCAAAGGCTGCGGGCATGGTTCTACTCGTTTCCCTTTCTCTGTTGAGTTGTGTCGATTGAGCAGCGTAAGCGCGGATAACTTATGCGCTGTCAGGGGACAAATAAAAATGTTCCGAGGTTCCTTCAAGCTTCAGCCATGGTTCAGACGCCCGTTGCCAATAGACACCTTTAGCATACCGTGTACCGTGTTACCGTTACCGTTAGCGGAGTACCGGGTGCGCGCCCACCGCCGCTGAGCCTGCGCTGATTGGTCCCGATGCTTTCCGCGCGCGCGCAGCTGCCGGGGACGTGGCGCCATCTGGCGCCTTCAAGGCGATTTGCGCATGCGCATTGGCTGCGCGCGGGCTCCCTGTACTCCGGTAACGGTAACACGGTACACGGTATGCTAAAGGTGTCTAATGACCGCAGCCTGGTGAGACGTGACATTCTTGGTTGCCGGTTCGATTCCTTTCTCTTTCTTCGCTCGCTTCCTTGACCTCCCGCGTCGAAACAGCCCCCGAGGCCTCCACCCGCCAGCTGTAGCGAGGCGTAGCACTCCTTTGCGAGCACCTGCATCAGTTCGACGGACGCGGACGGACGTGGCCCGCGTTCAAACGAGGCGCGCTACAGAGCGTGGCCTGTGGTGTGCACGCTGTGTATACATATTATAAATATCTGTACAAGCCAGTGTTTTCAGCGTTGTTCGTTTGTTTTGTCTTTTTTTTTTTTGCAAAAGGTGGAAAAGAAGAAAAAAAGACGGGAGGGACAGAGGGGGAGAAAGAGAGAGGGGTGGAGAAAAAGAAAAAGACAACTACGCTGTTCCTGTTTTGTCCCCCTTTCCCTGTACAGAGAGTGCACAGTGCGCCAATGGTGAAAGTTGTTGTGTCATTCCCGTGTGACCATAGTTGTTCCGAGAACGAAAAAAAAAAGAACACTGTATGAATAAAAGTTTCCTAAACCATGCCGTATGAGTGTTTGTTGAGTATTACGAGGCTGCAATGCGATGAGGAGACAAAAAGTTGATCATGTGATGTTACGTCACGTCCACTTGTGTTCCCCGCATGCGGGAACGGCCGTCGTGAGAGGCTGGAGGGAAATTAACTGCAGTGGGTATCGTCTGATTCCTTTATCCATAGAATAAATAGAACCCTCACCTGAGCAAAAAACCCGGCGCTGTCTGGCGTGCATCCAGAAAAATTAAGATTGGCTGTAGGGCATTTAAGTCATCTGTATGGGCACCAGGGCGGGGAAAGTCCATTGACTGGGGGAACTTATCGTCACCAGCCATGCAGTGACGTCAGCAGACCGGCGAATGCCCATTGGCTGGGGTAAGTTACGTCACTAGACTGAAAGTGACGTCATCAAACCAAGATAGTTTGTGTGAAGCAGGTGGTAGGTGGTGCGGAAGGAACTCGGCCAGAACAGCGCCTGGGTAGGGCAACTTGGGTATCATAAGTACCACCAGTCACTCCCGGCAAAGGCATCAACAGCTTTTAATGCTCACGCATTGCCAAGATATAATGAAATTAGGTGTCCCTGTGTTTTCGCCTTAAGCTACACTCACTATTCTTCGCACTCCAGGGGAAGAACAACATTTGGAGAATGTAAGTCAATGTAAAGGATAACAGGTGATTGTAGTATCGTTTCGTGGCGCGCTGGCAGGATAAAAACAAATAGGAAAACGTTCAGGTGGCTGACCCATGTCACCATCGACCAGCAGCTACACTTTCTTAACATGATAAGAGCAGCAGAATTGCGAGACAACCTGCAGTGTTCTTCCCTGATTATGAGCAACAAGTCTTCGTCGCAAATCAAGCAACGCCTACTACGCGTCACTATTCCTGCAGATACAGTCGTGGTCAGTCAGCCGCTATACCGAGTCCTGCTCTACCTTTTTCGGCTAGTGAGGTGCGCAAAAAATCTAACGGCAAACTCTTCTGTCCTGATTCAAACATCAAGGAAACAAACATTAATTAAAACAGTGCAATAAAAGAGAATGATTTCTTTCTTTTTTGTAATGATCAGCACCGAGGAGCGTACTGCCCATAGCAGAGCAGAAATGGTATCGAAAAGTAGATGAATTTTGCAGAGCCTTCTCTAGGCAACTGATAATTTCTGTTGCGATATGGAAGGAAGATGGTGCAGTGATTTTTCATTTCATTTCATTTATTTTACCCTCAAGGCCCGAGGAATTAAAGAGGGGAGTGGTTGTGTACAGTGGTTTAGTACAGGGCTTCTGAGTTCTAATTATACACTGGCAGCTAAGGCGGAACAAAAACGCTGATGATCGATGATGGAGGCTGTACTTCCGGGAAGGTGGTTCCAGTCCTTTGCTGTTCGTGGAAGGAAAGACTCTGCTGCGCATTTTGTTTTAAAGGAAGGAATGCCGATTTTATTCGCATGATCAACTCGTGATGCAACATACGACGGAGGAATGATAAGATCGCGACGCAGTCTGGGGTTATGATACATTATTTTATGATTTAAGCAAAGTCAAGCGTTCTTTCGGCGGCTAGCAAGAGATGTTAACTGTAATGTATTCTTCGTAGAGGTTGCGCTAGCGGTGCGGTTATAGTTGTGAAGGATGAAATGTGCCGAGTCATTCTGAATTAATTCAAGGGAACTGATTAGGTTTTTCATGAAGGGATCACAATGAACGCAACATATTCCTACTTATTGCGAACTACGATTTATAGATGGGAAGTTTCAAGGAGGTGGGGGCAAAGAAAAATTTACGGCAAAGGTAGCCGAGGGCACGGTTGGCGTTGTTAATTATTGAATTGATGTGAAAAGACCAAGTTAGATCATTTGTTATGTGAATGCCTAAATAGCGGTATGAAGACACTTGTTCTAGTTCAGTGTTATCAAGATGATAAGAAGTGGGGTGCGTAGAAATGCGTGACACAAGTAGTATTTATATTTGGTTTTGTTTAGTTCCATTGACAGCGTGATACACCACTCACAAATTCCATCAATGCCTTTTTTCGAAAGAAGAGTGTCGTTAGAGTCGTTAATTTCCCGAAATATTACGCAGTCACCTGCAAATAAATGAATGTGAGAGGTAACGAAAGAGAGAGGTCATTAATATATATCAGGAACAAAAGGAGCCCAAGGATGGAAGCCTGTGGAACCCCAGAGTGCACGGAAGACAATGGAGAACAAATTTTATTAGCTATTACAAACTGTGTTCGATTAAGAAGGAAATATTCTAACCATGTTAAAACATTTGGGAGAAGATTTAGCTTGCTAAGTTTAAGAAGTAGTAGTTTTTGACAAACCTTCTCGAAAGCCTTAGAGGAGTCTAGAAGAATACAGGCCGTGCATGAACGACGATCCAGAATAGCGTGAAGATTGTGCTTGAAGGTAAGTAGCTGCGTCTCGCACGAGAAAAATTTGCGAAAGCCGTGTTGCCTACAACCTAGCGATCCGAGCAATAGAAGCTGAGAATTGGGTTGAAGCACGTCTTAGCCATGGAATTCCAAAAACTTTGGACAGGTGATAGTCTCCCCTTGTCCTTAGCTGCAACAGCAAAGCGGAAAGGGTGCGGACGTGATAAGCTTATTTTTTTCTGCGCAACACAACTAGCACGTAAGGAGTGTAGAGGGTTCTCAAGGAACCTGCCCCAGGAGATCTGGTGTTGGGAGAAGATTTGCTAGTTGGGTGACCGATTGCTGCGTTGAAACACCTGGGCGACCCGCTGAAGCTCGAGGGGGTACGCTCTAAACACGAAAGGAGCAAAGAGGCAGTAAGCCGTCCTCTAGCTCAGCCCCTTTTATAAAAGAAAGTGTGATAGAGGACTGCTTAATCTCTTTTTACTCCCATATAAGCGTATTTGTGTTTAGAGTGTAGTAGAGCAGCGGCACAGAAAATTGTGTGCATCGACTGGCGGCCGGTCAGTGCACCTTAAAGGACCCCAGGTGGTCGAAATTATTCGGCGCTCTCCACTGCGATGTCCCTCATAGCCCGAGTTGCTTTGGGACCTTAAACCTGATAAAACCAAACCAAACACATATATCTGCTATCATCGGTCGAGATATGGATAGAGCTTGAGCTTTTCAGTTCCACAACAGATTTCTCCGCACGGAGGGCATTAACCACACGTAATGCAGGTAAGAAGACAACTTGCTGTGAACGGTGGGAGTCATCCCTGTACTTACCATGCAGCAACAGTGATGTATGTCATGATACGTCGAGAATTCCTGACCATCAAAAATGGTCAGGAAAGGTACACGCGGTTTAACAGCCGGAAGTGGCACATGGCAATGAGAGACGCCTTAGTGGAGGGCTGCGGATTAATTTCGACTACGTGATGGTCTTTAACGTGCCCTGACAAGTTATGAAGAGGGAAATGCGTGAATCGGAAAAATTATTCGTTACTAAATGCATTCCAGGCATCGAGGCATGCCCGGATGAAGATTATGTGTATTTACGGCACTGACCAGGACCGACGTATCCTATTAACTTTCAATTTGCTAGTTTTGTCGTGTGAAGCAATCAGAGATGAAAGGAAGCTCGCCGTGAAATAAGGTGGTGCGACTGCCTGCATAAGATGCTACGTTCATATGTGCCAACATCGCAGGTGGTCTGCAGTGCGGAAAAATACGGCACTACAGTCACTGCGCCTCTTTACAATACTCAACAAACTACTATTGTCCGTTTTCTCTACAAGACCTTAAAACAAAACGAATCAAAACTGGACTGAGGGATGGCACAGTGGACTGAGTCGAATAAAATCCCAAGTTTCGACGTGAACGAAATCGAAACCATTTTCCTCTGTTGTGCTACGGTAGAGTACGTTAAAGAGCCCATCCTTGTCGAAGTTAGTCCAGAGGTTCTGACTAAGGCGTATCTCAATCAATGTCTTGACTTTCGGCTTGATAATGTTAAAAGCCCAGTATGCTTAACCCATTAAACCCCCCCTCACAAATACTTCTAGCCTGCCTCTTGAAAGTCATATCACCTCGAACCAGTAATCACAATATACTTTCAGCATTCCCTGGAACATGTTTGAGTTCTCATTTCAGGCCTCATTCTATCTTCTGTTAAAGAGGTGACTATGGAAAACGCACGTTTATTTACTAGCCTGGCTGCCCGTCGAAAAATGCCTGTCACAATTTCCGTTCTCATTTGGTTCCTTAATGAGCTGAAAACCTGTGGTCACGCGTACGCACTGAGCAAAGAGCGCCACAGCCAGCCTTCTCACCCAGCAACACAACCTCAACAGGAGGAATACTGCGACTGGCCTGCAGCAGCTACTGCGGACCGCTCGAGTGGGCTTCCTTTATTGGACAACCTTCAGAGTAGCTCCCGCTCGTGTCCACTGGTGGTGCAGAGATGGCCTGATTGGTTCCACAAGTTTTGTTCCGAGTCTTCCATAACTAGGGCTCACTGCGAAGAACTATTGGAGCAGCATAGTCGTACCGGCTGCAAATAGGCGCTGAGGTGTAAATAGGCGTTGAAGAGCTCAAGCTGTGTATGGATCCGGATTGGAAGCGCCGGTCTCTTTGTTGCATTTGCTTCTAAGCGCTCATGTATTACCGCATCCCGCACTAAACTCATACGACAGGAGAGAAACGACGACTGTTCGTACCCATTATTAGACCCTGTAATAGAATAATGGCGTTAACTTCTGACCGTCAAAGAGGTCCCGCAAAACGAAAGAAATCAGCGGCGGTGAAAGCAGCAAGTGTGCTTGACAGTCGTCGACGATCAAAATGCCGGTAGTATTATAAGCAATGATAAGCTTTCAAGAAAGATCAGGTGCCTAAATTATCGGCAACAATCTCCTAGGTTCTAGAAAATGGTGAATGTAGTTACAATCCTTCAACATAAATTTGATCGCTTCTCACGACGCCATAGGGCTGCGTGCCGCCGGCGGTATAAACAGAGGACAGAACCAAAGAACAAATAATAACACATCATTTCACGGTAGTATTTTCAAGGAAAAGTTTATTTTCATATATTCCATAACACACTCCCTCCTGCAAGTCTTCCCTTTGCATGGTTTGCTTTTTACGCATGCAAGGAAGCACTTGTGGCAGGCCACATGCATTGCGTTCTTGTGAAGTGAGCTGAATTTTCGCCCTCACCTTCCAAGACATTTCGGCGTTGACGGATGCAGAAAGAGCCCCAATGTATAGCTTAAATGGAAGCTCTGCGTCTTGAAACCTTTCAGTAAAAGGCGTACAAAGTAGCGCAAAGGCCCCAAAGACAACGAGGAAAGGTTGATGTTGCGTGTAATACCCGTGCCACATGGACAGATTTAATGCCATTTAAGTGATTACTGCCTTAAATTTTAATGGCATTCATGCGGTGCCACACGCCTAAATTTAATGGCATTGGCCTTACTGCCATTCGCGACCTACTGCGTTCGCCACAACTCATTCGCCCGTGCAATGCGTACTCTTGTTCCCAATCCACATGCAGAAAAGCATGAAGCTTTGTTAGTAACAACTTCCTAACCAGTAGAAAACGGTTAATTCTTAACATGAGGCATCTATACCGCATTTTCGATGCAAAGAGCGCCATTTTAACCAGCCTTATTGACAGGTACTCTCGACTTGTGTGCTGACATGCGTTTATGGCTACTTTTTCGACTTGTAAAGCAGGAACAGCCGTATATTCTGGAAAATCGTTTTTACATTACATTTGAACAACATTCCCGATATATTGTGCTCATTAGCAATGTTTATATTCAGATAAAACTTCTGACTACCTTGCAAGCGTTATCGTCATCGTTACTTTCGATAGTGGCATTAAATGTGGACATGTAGCACCAACTCCGAAAATAAAGGCATTAACAAACTTAAGGCCTTAAGGATTTACTGTCATTTCTTGTGTGCGTGTGGCAGGGGTATTACTCGTGTGTCTGTGGGGACGTTTGAGCTACAACACATCATTATCATCCTAAGTCTCACTACTCCCAGTGCAGGACAAAGACTTCTCCCATATCTTCTCCGATTAACCCTGTCCTCTGCCAGCTGCTGCCCCTCTATCCCCGCAAACTTCCTAATCTCATTCATCCACCTAACTTTCTGCTGCCCACTGCTACGCTTCCCTTCCCTTGGAATCCACTCCGTTGCCTTTAAGGACCAGCGGTTATCTTCTCTTCAAATTAGGTGCCCTGTACAGGCCCATTTCTTCCTCTTGATTATGGCTATAGATGTCATTAACTCGTGTGTGTTCCCTCACCCACTCAGTCTTCTTCCGGTCTCTTAGCTTTACACCTATCATTTTTTTTTCAATACTTCGCTGCGCTGTCTTTAACTTAAATTGAACTCTTCCACAACACATATGTTATGGAACTTGCCTTTTAGAGAGGAGATGCAGCTGGCCAATTTTGTACTAACCTGTTCTGGTTGTAAGAATTGTGGACTAAGTGGTTTCTCCCCAAAACGAACACCTCTACGTTTGAAAACAGTGGCTATTTCCACCACCTATCTACAGGCTGCATTCCAGACACGGCCGCTCACCACTGAAAGTTACTGCGGAAGCTTGACAATAGGTGCATTCTAATTTATGGAAATCTCTTGCCTGCAGAAGATTTCTGCACAACAGGAAAGCTGTGTTCTGCAGCCGAAATCAATTAGCGGAGCTTCTCTCGCAGTTAACCTTTGAGCCAAACACTCCACAAAATTAATGTGTCACAGGAGCCTGGCCTTTCTCTACTCATTATCGCTGATTTGTCTAGCCAGGTTCGAAACCGGGCAGAGGCACAGTGCGTGAGAGCAACACTGGGCTTCGTCTCCCCATACGCGCCTAAGTGGAAGTCACTGAAATCTTTACACACAGTTTACATAACGTGGTGTAATGATGTGGGGTAGTCAGCGCAGTCACCAATCATCAAAGAGGAATAAAAAAAAAAGTTGTCGCTTCATTGTTTTCGGAGGAACTCATGCTCACCAAGCAGTGTTCTATAAACATGACTTACCTTGTTAGCAACTAATCACGTGCCCAGCGCACTCACAATGGCAGCGTAATGCGGCAAAGCTGGGGGCGGTTGTCATCTCTAAAATATAGGACTTCGGGTTTGCCAGTCAAAGGATGTTCTCACCTGAAAACATACTGGGTAGATGCCGTTAACAATCGGAGATTTTCACTCATGAAAACGGAGGTCTTCTGGTTATAGCCATGAGAGCAGATTAAAAAAACTACTCAAAATTTTCGTATTATCAAGACGTTCGCATGTTATGAGGTCTGAATCTTCATCCGTTGTCAACGGCAGCTGTTTTGTATTTTTAGTGTTGGAAATCCACTCGGTACATGAACTGTGTATCCTACACCTGCTAGGGAGTCCACTAGACGACCGTTTACTCCCATTTAGGCCCTTTTGCGTCTGCAGAGTAGTAGTTTGTTTTCCTCCAAAATAACAAGAAATACGTTGATACCCACCACCAACCCACCGACACACTAGCGCATGCTCGAAAGCTCCTCTTCGCAGTTACGACCGTATATCGGTGGTGAACGGATATTAAAAAGGCCCGTTTATTCGTCATTTCCCTTTTGTGTTGAATTCTTCCTCTTGTGGGCTAGTTCGGCGTGGGTCCAGGGTAGCAGTAATGACAGCGTTGATATTTTTATAATGGAGTCATAATAAAAGTGACGTTCATGTTCATGAACACATCAAAGAGACCATTTGTGGCAGCACATACACTGCGTAATTGTGAATCAGCTCGTTGTCACAACGCAGTGACGGCAGTTCGACTGAGTGCTGCTGAGAGTCCCAGTCGCTAAAGACATTTTCCTGTGAGGGAACCAGTCTAGAAGCTTTGACAGCTACCAGGCATGATAGGCGACAATCAGTAAATTGCGATGAAAACATGTTGCGGTAAAAACTGATGATGTCACTAAGACGTCTCAGCCTTATGCTTCCACACTCTAAACACAAATACTCCTATATAGGTGTAAAAAGAGAGCGGAGATATCCTCTAATGGACTCAGTTTTATAAAAAAAAAGAGTGCGCCTGAGTACAGCCTGCTCCCTCTTTACTCCTCTTTTTTTTTAGAGTGTAGTTATTCCAAAGATGGCGGTTTTTTTAAGCGATATTTTTTTTTTAGCATTCCCGAAATAACTCTTTGGAACTTACGGTGTCATTCTGAACCTTCGAAATACTCTGCTACTGCTTAGACACGCAGAGGGAATGAGGGATCAATAAATATAAACATACTGAAAGCCATTCTCTGAGCAAGGGCGTTCCCGCGTGTTTTCTTTGAACTATTGGCAAGGAACAGCCACGTAGAAGACAGTACATGTTGGAAAGAAAGCCGCCGATCGCAAATTGAAGTCTTTTGAGGCTAGCGACCACGACGTGCCTATTAGATCCGAGAATGACATGAGTTGCGCTTGCGCACAGAACAGGTGTTTAAATGTAGCGAGACGGCTGGAAAAATGGACTAATAGGACCAGACGCATTTCCAAAGCCATTCAGGCACGGCAAGAGCGACGTAAATATCTGAAGACGGAATGACTAGCGCATGCTTCTAAAGGCCCTCTTTGATGGATTCGTCGCTGCGGTGTGCCAAAGGAACCGCTTGAGGTTCAGCTTGTACATGAGAACTGTGAGCTGCTGCTTTGCGAACCTGGTTAAGGTGGTCCCACAAGATATCAGGAGGAGTAACAGTGTCTGAATGCCGACTGAATTCATATTTTTTTTTCGAGCGGTATAGAAGACTTGTTATATTCAGTGCCACAAGAAGAACTTTTGACTGTCAAATCATCCATCGAAGAAATTCGTTTGCAAAAAAAAAAGCCACACATTCAGTGAGAAATGTTTTTAATCATTTGTAACACTGATTTAAGTAGTGATCAGCTTTCTGTATGGAGTAAATGCATTTGTAATGGGTCCTGTGTTCCTCCGGTACGCAGCGATATTTTTCTTAGCGCGGTTGACAGATCGGGAGAGATTTTAAATGTTTTCAGATACATTCACTTCTTACTTCCTGTAACGTGTGTCTTCCTTTCTTGATAAAGCTCGGGAGTGAGTGAGTGAAAAACATTTATTTCTCCAAAAATCAGGTTTTAGCGGTGGGCCGATGTCTTCATGTCTTCGGCCTCTTCACAAGGTTGGCGCCCCTATTCCAGGGCACCGCTGAGTCTTGCTGCTTCGCAGGCGTGCTGCACCAGTGCCCTTTGGGCCGTGAGCTCGCTGCTGGTCAGCAGGCCCTCCCATTGTTCCGCATTCGGGTCATTTAGCTTGTGAAATGCTCTGTTACGTTCGCATTCCCATGTGATGTGATATAGCGTGGGGGTTGCTCCGCACCGCGGACATGTGTCCCTGTATTGTGTAGGGAACATCTTATGTAGTATGTACAAATTGTGGAAAGTCCCTGCTTGCAGTCTCCGCCAGCAGACCGCCTCGTGCTGTGTTAATGTTAATAAAGCTCGTAAAGTTTCAAACAATTTTAACCAAAACGGACAAGGTCTCTTTTTACTCACGAGCAACTCACAAGCGGGTATTGCAGTTGTTTAACCTAATGCTTGAGATCTGCGAACGCCACGTATGTTGAGCTTACCAAACACGTGGAAGGAAGGAGGCATTCTCACTTCGGACTCTGCATTCCAATGCCGTGCAAATATGTATAGCGTCCCTATGCATAGAATCGGCTTTGAGAAAATCGTGCGCAAATTACATGTAACGAAGGTTTGACAGTCATATGCGCCGGCTTGTAGCGAATTTTCCTCTATCGCTATAGAGATCTCTTGCCGAAGGCCTGATCCAGAAGACGAAAACCATGAACGGCGAGTAGAGGTCGGTGAACTAAAGTGATACGTTGAGGCCAGTGGTGGTGGGTTACTCACACAGGTTCTGTCACTACCTCAAGAGAGTTGAAAGCTTCCGTGCAACCCCCCCCCCCTCCCCCCCCCAATCTTTTTCGTTTTCGACGCCGAACAAGCTTGCAAAGATGTGCCCTCGCACCTGCTGTGATACCAGGCATGGCTGCCAAATAAGACACGTAATAATCTACATTCCCTGCTCCGTCGGTGCGGCGCATTCCTTCCACTCTCATTTGGAAAGATGGACACGGGGCAGACCGGTCGACGCATTAATGAGCGACTCGAGGAACATGCGCGAGAAGTAACAAATAACGAAGACAAGGACGCACAACCGGTGTCCCACAGTAATGCTTGCCGCGATTACGCACCACGTTTTAAAGAGAGTCAATGCCCGGCTGAGGTAAAAACAAACACGCGCGGCTGAATTTGTAAACAGTTTGCATAAATTGTTGTATTAGTAGTGTTGAATTTCTGGACTTTTTTCTTTTGTTTGTGTAGCCTTTTTACATTGCACTGTTTGTAAAATGCCCCTCCTGCTAGGGCGAAAGCATTGACCTGCAGTATGGTTAAATACATAAATAAATAAGAGGGCGCATTAACAATAAATCCTTATACGCCGCCAAGTACGATTTCTTGAGCTGGGGACCTTGTTACCCTTGCATACTTGCAGGGCACAAAGGAAAGAACCGTATTCACTACGTGCATTAAAACGCGCATCGCATAAGCGCAGACAGGTAGAACTTCCGATTAAGGCTAATCTGTTCAGCACAACTAAAACAGGGTCATGCCAGGGGAGAAAGAACACATGCGCTGACCGCTAACATCTCGGGCTTTGTTTGCAGTTTTGTCACTCATTGCCCGCAGAGCTGCGCACTACAGTCACAAATAACAAACCAGCTCGCATGTCTGTCTTAAAGAACTCGTTATTGCGCACTCGTAAAGAGGTGGGTTCACAAAGCACCTAGTCGTTGAGCAACCCGCAGTCGTTTGCGTTTCAAACGCCTGTTTTAACCCGAATGACTTCTCGGGGAAGGGCCTATTAGTGCCTTATTGTTGTTGCGTACGAAGTCGAAATGGTGTCTTTAGATGTAACCATGACATACTCTGCACAATGCAAGGCAGCTTCACCATTATTCTTAATGCGTGGATCACTGTTATACTCCGCAATGACACGGCGCATTATGAGATGAGCGCTCTAGCAACCGCTTGCACACCATTACTGAACCCTCTCTCTTTCCCCGTCGCTAACTTAGCGCCGACTCTAGCGAAACAAAAGTTGAAATATACTGAAAGATTAGCGGAATTCGCGGGCATTACGCAGCTCTCATTTCCCATCACATTTCCCATCTCTGCGACTCAGATCGTTATGACTGCAATCAAGGGTTCGGCTTAGCTAATTTTGTATATGGATCCAACTAGCGTTATTCCATTTTTTGCGGATGGAATTCACCCGTTTCAACGCAGATTGAAGGTGTAGCTAACACGAGTCGAACGCGAACTTCACAATAATGCCGTTAAAACAAATTAGTCAAAGCGCAGCTTAAGCTGAATATTCCAGGAAAAAAAAAAGGCATAGAAGTAAAAGCGTAAATAGTTCGCTGCTCTCTCCCTCGATGTTTTTTTCAATTTTCCCCAAAACGTGGACTCCTTTTTAAATTCTGTCGACTTCATAAACCTTTTCAAAAACAGGTCCATGTGTGCCGCCGTATTGGGCACTGGGCTGTGCTCGTACTACAGGAAAGAGTTGAGAATTAAGCTCCCCCACGCTCTCCGCACAGCCCAGAAAACCGGTTTTCCCGAGGTTCGTGAATAGGTCTATATAAGCGCAGAAAATCACGATCAACAACAATTGGTGTCGACATCGTCACGCAGTGACTGGCGAGTCACACAAGTCTTCGACGAGCGCATCGATCCCTGTCCTCCAAGCGGTCGCTTCAACAATTGCCGTGAAGCGCGATATCATCACCGCTGTAGGCGTCCACTAGATACACAAGTGCATGTTCAGTTCATGTACAAGTACATGCGCAGTTGGTTGCTGAAAACAGCAGTAACCGTAGCAGAAGCGCTTTAGACAGCGCGCTAAAACGTTCCTTTGTAAAATAGCAGTTAATGCCCCCCCCCCCCCCAGCAGAATATTTGAAAGCAAAGTAACTTTGGCGAACCTCTGCCCGATATGAAAACGACTCGGCAGCGCCAACAGCAATATGCGCAGTTGGCATTCATCGGAATGAGAACAGCCGTATGTTTTGGCCGCGCTTCGTTAAAACATTACTCAGAATTCCACTTACGACACCGCTTAACTGTCGCTAAAAGTCGCAAGCAACGCCGAACCACTGTGCTTAATTGCGACACTACTGGAGGTCGCCTAGCGAGCCCACACAAGATAAAAAAAATGTTTCCGGCATTGAGTTTGAAGCTGGATTTCTTAGCAAAAATGGATTAGCGCGTGCTCCTCTGAAAAATTAGTAGGGTGACGTCAGTTAAACCATCAGTTCACTTGAAAAAATTATTTTCACTGCAGTTTTTCAAGCGTATACCAGTGGCATTGTGTGTGAGGCTAGTGTATTTTGCCGCCTTGCCGCGTGGTCTAAGGATAAAAGAGTCACTCAAAAAAGCGCGCCAACGGCCTCAATTGTAGAATGTCGAGATGCACAAAATGGCGTAAGAGAATTCTGCGAGGCAGGATAACGCTGTTGTTCAAGCGTGTGAAGCATTGGACATCATTCGAAGACCAACTCGCCTCCTCTTGTTAATTCTTGCGTTTTTATAATTGCACTTTGTGAGCAGAAAGCAAATGAAAATGCTGCTTAAGAGTTCCTTAAGATAATCATGGTGATCCGGACACTAATATTTCCTTACTTATTGCTGTCGCCTTGTGTATGATAATCAAACGAAGAAAACCTCATATCCATCAGTCCGTATTTTTAGCGGGACGCCGGTCGAATAGACGAGAACTGTCACACAAAAAGGGATCGTCGTAAAAATTTATTTTTGGCTCTATCTAGGTATGTAAATTTTTTCGAAGGTGCAAAAACATTTGCGGATGCAAAAATTTATTATAAAAAAGTGTCGCGCCACTCCATTCAAACTTGTGGCCTTTAGATCCAAAATAAATGGCTGTCCCCATTTTTATTTTAAGTGAATGGTGGTGTGTCGTAGCCTCTGCGATCCGCACCAAAATGCGGTGTTCGACGCACGCAGTTTACTTACGAAAATGGCCGGTGGCGACCGCAGCGGCTGGGACAACGGCCTGCGCTGTAGGACTGTTCATTGCGCAATTTCTGACGGCTCAATGCTACTTATGGAATAAGCAGCTTTCAAACTCAGGAGTTTCTTAGCCAGGCCTTCCATATACTTAGAGAGCTTGCCAGTTTCTTGCCTAGCTACAAAACCCGCTATTTGTATTCTGCACTCCTCAGGGATATTTTGGGAGTTATCATTCATCTTCTCAGCAGTATAGGTTCTCGCAGACTTAAACGTAATCACTTGAAAACGACAAAACAAACCGCAGAGTGGGCGTTATATGTACAATAGCGGATCTGAGGAAGTAAATGAAATGTCGCTGATGTTTGTGTGTGCTTGAAATTTATTTTATTATATTTATTCCTTTTATCTCTCCGGCCAGCGCTGAGTAGCTCGTGGTAGAGTACGACTATTTCTTGTAAGTTGTTTTTGCGTACCTTCTCAGTGCAATAAGTTGAGGCGCATAATATTGGCGGTCGCCAGGCCTACAAGGGGCTCCGAGCAGTTCTCCTGTACCCATAGAGCACTGCCGTTGCCCGAATGTTCTACTCAAAGCTGTTGGCAGTAACTGCTTAATTAAGAAAGGGCTCATAGCGAGCATAGCTGGTACCACTGTCGACTCCCCATCACAGGAAAATGAACGCTAAAAATGTTTTGCGTATTTAGGCTGGCGCTTTCTAAGAGGCGTGGCATCTGTACGGCTCATTGTCACTAGCGTAGCGTAAATAAACTTGTTGGCAATTAAAACTGCTTTATTCGCTCCAGATGGCACTACGCCTCAAAACCATGAGGGGACACTTCAACTCCGCCTCATACACTTAAGCTCCGCCGTAAGTGTATGAAGCGATAACGTTAATGGGTCGCGTCAGTATCCTGGGGTCCCCTTTGCGTGTCGCTTCGCAGACAGGGACACCGTTCTTTCTTTCACCATCGCATAACGTATAACCTACCCTTAAGTGTACTGACCCTCCCGCGCAAGTACTCCTTCTCTGTCACCTAGGTTGTGTCTAAATGCTCATATGTCAGGAATAGGCCATTCTATAATTTACATTCATACATAACTGGGAGTTTGCCTAACATCGCTGGCGCAGTCATGCCGCAGTTGAGCTACGCGCCACTGCACCGGTAGGTGGCTGTTACCAAAAAAATCCACCAGTGGAACTGGTGAGACACAGATACCTCTAGAGATCGCTCATTAATTAACTGCCACCTGCCACGGTGGCCAGTTTTCTCAGAGTCCGGTGGACAGGTTTGCACCTGCCACGGTTGGAAACTTGTGACGACATCACAAGGTCACGTGGCCTTGATGAAAGTGGGTCACACCCTTTATCACTCACAACGCTATGACTCTGATGACGCCGGTATGTGTGCAGAGGGGGAGCCTCAACGCTATCACGTGATACAAAGTTATGGAGTATAGAGTCGCAAACTCACACAGGGCTCCAGATTAATTTACCCCACGCTCGATCATTGACGTCATTTACACGAGCCTTGGACGTAATTTCGCCAGCGCGCCTCTTGTACGACACTCAAAGTTTACCTGCATGACTTGGGGCGCTACATGGGAGGGGCATATGATGATGATGATGATGATGATGTCCTCGGGCTGAATGGCACATACCCACGGCGGGGGATTGGCCAGGGTGCATAGCGGATACAAACGCACTCATGTACATGGAATGGAGTATATTTAAAATTTTGGGACGCAGAGCTAGAATTTGTACAAAACAAAAAATACGGAGAAATACATTGACAATAAGCTTGTTTATACCTCCTCCTTCTCCTCCTGTGACGTGCGTTGTTCCGGTGGTGCAGTGAACGAGCCCTCTCTCCTCCTACTCAATCCCTCAGCCACTAAGTACCCGCAAATGTCTAAGTTTCCAAACTTCGTTGATGAACGCAGTCATGCAAAAACCTTTCAAATGAATGCGTCCCTGCGAGTCCTTTTGTTTCTCTCTTTTCACTGCAGTTGTCGAAATGGCGTTGATCGTCCTCCAGATTGGTTTTGTCGCCTGTATGCACATCTATTTCTTTCATACCGTGGTGAACCCCAACATGAACTAGCATGCATTATGTCATCACTGATATTCACTTGCCGGAAGTAACACTTAATTATATCCCTTAAGCAAGTGTAATAAGAGCTATTGCTGCTTCATAATAAGGCATTTACTCGCAAGATTTTACGCCAGAGTAGCATGAAGGACGACTTATTATCCGCGGTGATTCGGCAGCCGGGGACATTACCTTTACGGTAATTTAGTTATTTGGAAGCAATCACTTCGTTGCGTTATAATCGAATAATGCGACCACATTTTCAGCTGCGGAGAAGTACTGGGGACACAGGGGCAGGCTTCTCAGAAAGACGTGCAACCAGCGCACGAAATTAGTGCGTTGTAATGGGTAAGACCAACAGGCAAGCGTGCTACGTTCAATTTGAATAGGAGGGACGTGATAAGTTACAGCACCACCTCCACCTTGACATGTTTAATCGAACTGTTTCAGCTAATTGTTAGAAGTTGCACAACAAATTGCTACAAATTTTACAACCGCCAGTGCTTTGACATATACATCCTTTTTTGAGAGCAATTAGCTGTGAGTGTGACGATGGGAGCGTATGGCTCGATACCACTCGCCGTTTCGCTGGCGCATTCGAAAGAAGCTTAGTTTCCAAAGCCAATTGTGATCATAATTAGGAAAAAGTGTGAATGCAGCACATCAGTTGAAGGCAAAATAGCAGTTATCTTTAGATCCGTCACAGAACACATTTTCGATATTAAACAAGATAGCACTTTTTTAAGCCCCACACTCGAGGGGAAACGGGAGGATTTGGCTTTCCCAGACTTCCAGTTTGCGTGGGGAGAAAAGGCTTGAGCTTTCCAACCAGGACGACAGGCATAATCCGGCGACGTGAGAGACTAACCCCCTAAACGGCAACTGCAGTTAGCAGGCGGCTAATGCGCTCCAACTCGGACCAAGAAAGTGTATTTCGCCTCCGCCCACGCATACTCTAAGCTGTGCGTGGAGTACTTCACCCCGCCCCCCCTTTTCTCCTTTCCTTTTTTTTTTCTCTATAATTTGTTGTTTACCACTTCAACCTTTCGCTGACAGCATGGTTCAGTTGACCTGTCTGAATGAGACATGTACGGTGTGTTTGTACCCTCTGGAACTTCCTCACACTACTGAGCCGCAAATAGATATGTCTGAAAGCAAGGGGAAATTTTTCAACAATACAGCTTTATGGTGAGCTGAACTCTCCTAAACGTGTAAAAACTCCGAGGGTTCCAAAAGGTGCCATTAGCTCCGGCGGTTCACTATGCGGAAAGTCAGAAAGTGTGTAAACCGATGTTTGATAAGTGCCGAACATTCAGAAGAAGCAAGGACCGAACCACGAGGGAAATAACTGAGGCCCAAAGGACAGTAGCTCGGGGTGACCTTTGAGTCAGCACACCTTCTCTTGCGCTATCTGGAAAATAACGGGCGTAATAGGCAAAGCGCGCGACACGTAATTAGGTTTTTTAAATTTCTTTTTTTTTTTGCGCATTGTACCAGTTTGCCACCTCTCTCGCGCATCATGCCATGTGTATATGCGCATGAAAATTTCATGACTAAATTAAGTTGTATGTCAGCGCTGTGTGTGTCTTTTCTTCCTGTGTCTTTGTCTTTCACGCTGCTTGAAGGAATCGGAATATATACTGCTTCCGTTTATTGACGCCGCCATTTTCTGCGGACATCGCAAGGGTGCCCGATGCAGGAGCGCTGCTTCGAGGCACCCTAGCTCTCTCTATAGCGCGGCGCTATAGAGCAATGCACTGTTTCGTCTTGACGCTGATCCTCATCGTCTCCCCCCACCGCGCTGCATTGTACCTGCGAAGCAGCACCCTCAGCGCTGGGCCCCTGTTTTCCGTTCCAGAAGATATCATCACCTGAGAGGGTAGCACCTATCCTACCCCATTTCTTTGGGTCTACAACGGAAGTGGACCCAAGTGCGGCAGGGAGTCAGATAAGCGGGCGGGACTAGGGAGTTTGCGGTGATAAGATGGCAGAAGCTGCGAGAAGATTGCGTGAAATAGAGTGGCACCCAACACTCGTCTAATGAACGTACTACGTGGTGAAATCTCTCTTTTTTTTTTTGCGGAGGTTCGAGGGAAGAGAACCAGAGTGATTTTAGTTTGTAATGCGTTATCATTAGAAACCTCACCGCTAAGAAAAAAAAGTGAACGCCGTCCAGCGGCGTAGTGTCATGTACTTCCCACCTGCCACCTGGGTGGGAGGTGGTAAAGAGAGAGGGGAAATCTATGCCCTCGTAGGGGAGAGGAAGAAGAGACAAAGAGTTGGCTGCCACGGGGAGAACCCCCCCCCCCCCCCCCCGTTCTCGATGAAAATGACTTTCTAAAATTGAAAATTAGTGCTGATGATACGAATAACACAGAAAAAAAAAACGAAAATAGCTGTGTATCTCAGAAAAGAGCACAGCAAAGTTGCTCAGCTGTTTGCACAGCAAAATCGTCAAACAGCCTTTAATGAGCAAAGAAATACGTGGAAAAATACAAATTGCGTGAAAAATGCTAACTCATTGTCATCGCATATTGATAATTAAGCGTCCTAGTATTTTTTTTCTCACAGTATTTAAAAATAAGCTCGTATATGATGATATAAATCAGTTCAGAAACGATAGAAGTAGCATCAGAATGTTTCGGTTTTAATAATGGTCACTCTACCTCAAGCAACTTTTTTACGCTGGGATTAGGTTAATACAAGGTTACTTGATAAAATATGAATAACATCCCACAGACACTGGTCAGCAGACGAAGCAATAAAGTTTTAAGTTTATTTCTTCTCTGCTATCTCTCAACCACTGCCATGAGCTCATAACCGCTGAAAAGTTTCTGACTTCGTGTTTTTAGAGACACAGCCGGGATACGGCAGAACAATCGCGCGCCGGAACTGATACCTGTCTTCGCATAAGCCTCACCATTGACAGTTCACGATAACATATGGTGACATGTATTCAACTTCAACTCAAGGACAGCGCAAAGAGCTATGCAAACAAAAATGACAGGTGTAAAGTTAAGTTAAACACAAGAAGAGGGCACAGTGGGTCAGGGGTCAAGCACAGGTTAATGACATCCCAGTCGGAATCAAGCAGAAGAAATGGGCTTCGGCAGGGCATATAATGCGAAGTCAAGATAACCGCTGGTCCTTAAGGGTAACGGACTAGATTACAAGGGAAGATAAGCGCAGCAGGGGACGGTAGAATGACGGAGGGGGCCGCAGCTGGCAAAGAACAGGATTAATTGGAGAGACATGGGAGAGGCCTTTGTCCTGCAGTGGGCGTAGTCAGGTTGATGATGATGAGAAGAAGCGTATTCGGCTTTTAAAGGGACACTGAGTAAGCCCTATCTATTTGATGTTCTCAGTAAAAATTCATTCTTTGATTGTTTCTCGCTATGCTGACATTTCTCCGAAAGGAATTTCTGCATTTAGCGGCCAGAAAATTCAATTAAATAACTTCCCGTCAGTCACCTTAAGCTTGTGACGTCCTTAAGGAAAAGGACAGGTTGCTTTGTTTTGAAGCCGGTAGCGGTTTACATACCCTCTTAGACTTGGTGCCCGAAAACTGGTATGGACACACTTATTTTGCCGATAAAAGCAACACCAGTATTTCTTTTTCTTTTGCTTCTAGCTTCTAAAAGCTCCGCTTTCGGTGAAAGGGGTCTCTTATGTCTTTAAGGTTGTCCCTCGTCTAAAGTAGGGAGGCTTCCAGGGCATCCAGAATGTCTCCGTTTCGGGGCAGTGGCTTCAACTAACCGGATCCCGACCTGCTGCTGCGTATTACGGTATTACGGAGACTGAACCAGCCGCCGACATGAGCCCGCCGGCGTACAGTCATTGTCAAAAGTTCAGAGCCCAGGGGGCTTACTTCTTAGCCTTGCAGTGGGACTCCTGAAGCATTCTGGGAGGTCCTACCCATTGAAGGAGGCAGAACCAGAAATCTTCTTATCCAGAGGAAATTTGGAGTGCTGGAGATGCATCACGAACCACACAGTTTGGCTCAGAAGCAAACCCCCTGGGCTCCAAACTTTTGACAAAGGCTGTACCGTACCAAGCGCGTCGTTGGAGTTAAATTACTGGACAACCGCGTTGTGGTTCTGCTTGTGATATTACTTAGCATGCAAGCACATTAATGCTTCGTTATTTAGGATTCAACTTGTGAAAGTGAAAGGGATTGTTGTTGTACTATTGAACTAGGAAAATAAGCCACGAAGAAAGAAATTCAACGCCACTTAAAACAATAACTCTCACTGTCGCATTGCACCGCTCTAGGTCTGAACATTAACTATGTAATACGCGGCAATCGTGATAGCCGTGATTAACAAAGCGGTCAGGGGAAATCTTGTATCCATCGGATCACGAGTCGGCCCCCGCCGCTACCCGGTATCCAAATACACGACAGTCGTGATTGCCGTATATTACCGCACTGTGTGTAATCCCAAGCATTTCACCCTTGAAAAGCCGACAACGCGGTCAGAGGAAAGCTTGTACTCATCGCATCACCAGTCGGTACCCGCCACTATTCTGTATCCAAATTTTCATTTCCCGCATGCCAGACGGATTTTGAAATCGCTAGGCCGCTGCTGCGGTCGGCCATTGTGCTGCTGCTGTATGTGCTGGACACCTGATGGAAGAAATTTGAAAAGAGGAAAGGCTCGATGATGACAATAAATGCACTCTCAACTTGTTCTCCGTCGAGTGAAAGCTACCAGCCCTGGGCGACAGCTACTACTACCTCGCGAGCTATCCAAACAGATCAACGCTACGACCGCAATCATCTCGGTGCTTTGATGACAGCGCCGTAGCTAAGCCTGAATAAATTAAGAACTTGGTGGATCACTCGTATAACGTACACACTAAGCTATTTTCGTCCGTTCTGCAGTAACGACGACCGTTAGCATCCGAAGACGAACAGACGAAGCTAAGCGACGAACAGGAGGATGAAACACATCATTTGTAGTCGTCGCTCTCTTCCTGTTTTCTTCTGTAAGTCCCCAATTTTGACGGCATGTGCGCTACTTAATAAATTGTTTTCTTTTATAATCGAAACCCGCCAGAGTACACAACAAATGAAAAAAAAATATGCGACAAGCTAGTTGTTAAATCACAGAAACATCGATAGCCGTGCGTAGGCCAGGACTTCTGCTCCACGAAATGCTTAGTGGCATCGGAGCGATCGGCAACATAGAATGTGGCGATATAAATACAGTCGAGCTCGCATGTAACGATGGCGGATATAACGAACGCTCGCTTATTACGAATGTTTGCGGCGTTACAGTCAAAATATGCGTTAGGGCAATGGCAATAGGTCTCAGTTATAGCGAATGAGGAGGAGCCATAAGCTAGGACCTGAGGTTAGAAAACTCTCGCTTCTAGCAAGCGCGGAGTTCGAGGAACGTCTCTCAGACCCGGTGACACCGCCCCGGAGAGAAAATAAAAAGGCGGAATTGAAACTGTAGGTAACTGCCGGTCAGCCAGTCATTGCCTGAGTGTGCACCAGGTGGTTAAATAATCCGAACTAAAAGCAGAAGTAACTGCGCATGGTCATGGATCAAGTTACGACAGCGATTTGAGTAGTTTGAACGCCTTGCTGCCTACGCTGTGGTACACGTGCCACCCGCCCAGTCAGCTCCACCTGTTGTGCTGTTACCATGTAAAGGCAGTGCCAGATAGCAGAGAGTTGCGCGCACGTGAGCTGCGCTCCTTTCTTTGGTGCATATGCCGAGGAACAATCGATGACGCTCTCCAAAACAGACGTGATCACGTGCATGCAGATATGTGGAAACGCGTCGTTGATGCATTAAAGCTTGCCAGATGCTGACTGGAATGACAACATCCCAGTAAGCGAAATACGTGGGCTAGCACTTCTGCTTTCCCTCTGGTTTCGGTTTTGGTTCCAGACGCGGTTTTCAAGATCAAGCATGCTTCAGATAAAAATCGGTGAAATAGCCAGTTTTAATGATAGTGCACTAATACTGGAGCGGACACTTAAGCTTCGCCACTGCTGTATTACATGACAGCGTCCATATATTCGCAATTGGTCAGTCTGCGCTTCCCGTTTATAGATCGCTGGGAGTCCTCATACCACTCCTGGCACAGTGGTTCAGCTGTTAGACGATGCACCACTGCCGTGCGATGGCAGGTGCTGCCAAAGGCGGGGCTTGCGGGACCCAGGTTGCTCTTCCCGAGCAACCTATGACGACCTATTATTAACCTAAATGTCACCTGCCATGTTTTCTTACACTCCAATGGGCAGGCTGTGATGACGTCATAAGGCCACGTGCCCTAGGTGGCCCATCTGCAACCAAGATCGAGATTAGCCAGACACCCTCTGCTGCCGATTGCGGCTGACGATAAGATCTTGCATGCTATTGCCACGGCCGTGCTATTACCTTTGAGGCGGTGTTGCCTCAAGTGCTTTCGCAAGTCCTACTCGTTTTAACTACGGTAAAAACTCTGCCGTTTTTTCTTTTGCTAAGTTTAAGAAATTCTATGTGGTCGGAATGCTGATGGCGCGCTCTCAGACCACTACATGGCATAGGAAGACGTCCGAAAGTACACTGCTACACAGAAATGGGCGCGTGCACCGCCATTGGCAATGCTTCAAGCCCAGCGAGTGGATTCCAGTGATTCTTGAGGGCATGTGCAGCTGCGAGTGAGTTCCGCGGCTGAGGGGCTGCCGAGATCGCCTCGTGGAAGCGTGTCACGGCGGTGACATCGCTATATAAATGAATGTAAGCTACGACGGCGACGTGAAAACCTCCCAGAAGGCGAGTTTCAGACCTGTTGAAATAGTACGGCAGTGTGTGAGCACGAACATTATGTCTAGGCTTTCGCTTCGGTCTTGCGACCCCAATTTGAGTGAGAGAGTTGGGACAGAACATAACCGCAAAAGAACCTTTGAGTGTTTGAAAAACTTTTCTATTGGCATACCATGCATCCCACGGCGGCATACTGTAGTGAGAGCGGCCTGCTTATACTAGTGCAATAGGTCGACTGACTTACGACGCTCTGCTCTGAAGGCTATGAGAACGATAGACTAGAAGTTGCCTCCACCCGCGATACATTAGTGGTGCGGGAGAGTCCCAACCTAGGGTGTCAATCTACTCTGTCCCTAACAACACCCCCATCGCTCCTAACTCTACAACAGCGGCAGAGATCCATCCCTCTCATAAAGGCTTTATTCATTCATTTCTCGTAAACCGCACTGACCAGAGGCGGATGCGCCTTTCCAAACGATTCTGTTTTCAACTACAACGCCTCCCTGTAGGGGGTGACAAGAAATTTCCAAAGGGTTATTTTTACGTTATCTTTTATGTTTTAAGTGTTCCGCATTATATATTCCGTTAGAAATTTCCCGCGTCCAATCTTAACTCGAACATGAATATTTTCCCACCCATAGTAACTCATGCGGGATCACGGCCGGGTACTCGTAAAGTACGCCACCGTCGAGGGCGCTCTCAGCACAGTTCTCCTGCGTGCGGTGTCAGTGGCCTTTTAAGTTTTAAGTCTCCTTCCCTATAAACAGAAATGAGTAAAAAGGGAGTAGGCAGTCCTTTATCCCACTCTCTTTTATAAAAGGGAGTGCGCTAGAGTGCAGCCCACTCCCTTTTTACTCCAATATAGGAGTATTCGTGTTTATAGTGTGGCCGCACAGGTCGCATCCCAATCGCTGAAGCCGCTGCACAGAGACGAAGACGACGTGGACGCCTTGGCGGCCTTCCTGTGTTAGACGCGGCGAATACCATGCGAATAACTTCCACTTTTACACAATTTGTATTTAGTGATAAGCGCGGTACTTATGAACGCAGTTATGTGCTCGAGTTAGAGAAGTTTAAATCTACTCTTCTCATCCATCCTCACAATTCTCAGGATTCTCATCTTTTCGCAAATAACGATATATTATTCCACATTAGCGAATACGATTTTCCTGCTCAGGCAGGTGGCGATGAACACGCATGAAAATGTACATTCCTTACATGTGAGCTTAGAATATCGTTGTTCTCATCTGTTCTCTTCTCTATAACAAGGTACCCATGTGGGCTATAACAAGGTACCCAGTTGGTGTACATCAGACATAACCTCACAAGCGAAAGTACGAGACACCAGGGGTAGAAGGGCCCTAGGTTGGCCGTTTCTCGATTAAAGTTCAGTTGTTAGTCCAGCGTTGTCCTATGTTCTCCTGGCGTCTCGTACTTCCGCTGGTGAAGTTATGTCTGTTCTCTTCTCATTCTAAAATGGTGAAATCATCAACTTGAATTCTTTACATTCTGCATGGTCTTTCTCGTTTGCAAATAGTACCCACCCCTCCGCCCCCTCCGCTTCGGTCAAAGGGCAGTGAACTATTTGACAGTGTGCTCCCTCGGGTATCTCTGAACCGAGATCCTCCAACCGCTGTTCTTACTTTTATTCGGTAGAGCCCACGATCTTCGCTTTCTTGTACCCTGTCTCTGTCTCTCTCCGCTTACACCATAATAGAACCTACTTTACACCCGCTTTTGTTCCATAAAGCTTAACAGTGTGTCTGTTTTCCACCTTCCCTCGAATCTCGAGCGACAAATGCTTGTAGCCTGTGGGCTGCTCGCAACCCTTCGTTCTTCAACCTTCGCCTCATAACGCTGTGTTACGACCATTGTTAGTAATATTTAATTGAGAAAACAACTCCATTCCGCTGCCAACACCTCTGTTGCATCATGCACCATTGACGCATTTGTACCTTGCTGATCGAAACAGGGGAGCACGTATGCCGACTCAGCACGTATGCCGACTCACCGAGCCGAGGAGCACGCTTGGTATGCCTAGCTGAATTCGTGCCTTAGCTAGCAGACTTCTCCGACCATTCCGATTCTAACGTCCTGGCACCGTGCAAGGATTTCCTCACCACTTTTAGTGCTTCACGTTTTGGCTCTGTACTTTCCGCTTTTAACCGAAAACACCCGTAAACGTCCATGGTAATAAAAAATATAGGAACGGTTAAAATCGAAACGCATCGGTTTCTGAGCATGTTGAGGCTAGCCGACGACTGTTTTCACAGAGAAGCTTTCGTGCTACATTCCTCATAAAAGCATAGAAATACTGAGGAGAAGGTCATAACGGTTCCACGATATTCTAAACCTGGTTTAACGGCAATATTGCTGCAACTCTTCGTTTCTCCCAACACAGAGTGCAGTGGCCCCGGCCGAACACCTAAACGCTGGCAGCCGACTGATTTTTGGGGAAAGTTTTCGTCATTAGCTGCGAATTTGACTAATGAATTCGTGGAACCATTTTTTTATGTGCCCCGAAAAAAGGTAGAATTAGCGGAGCTCATGGGAAAAATGATGAGCCGGCTCAGTAGAGTGTGCAGTTTGTAGGCTCTCGCGAAAAAGCTGCCAGAGACGGCGGCGTTAAGACCTACGTTCTGTATCATTTATTAAGTGCTGAAGAAAAGAGCCCCTCCACCTTGATCACCCATGATTGTTTTCCAGCAGGCTTCCGCGGATATTGTGAAACATCAGCGCCCAATTTTGCTGTTATCAATGGCATTGACAGCGTACGAAGAGGAGCCAAAACATGAACATATCTGTCTAAAGTCCGAAATGTTCGCCAACACTTCTTAGAATTGCCTAAGAGATGTGCCTCGTTAGTCCAGGTTATGACTCTTTCCGACGAAGAGAAACCTGTCACTATGTGGAGTAATACACGATCAGAAGGCCACTTAGACCTGCACAGCCTAATGAACATGCTGGCTGAGGACCCAAATATAATACAATTGCAGCACTTTTATGCCTTTCTACAAGGTTCTCAAACAAGTTTCTTGAATGGCATTGACTTCTATGACTTCTAGTTCGCAGCTGACCACTAGATAAGCTGTTGATCTTTGTGGAAAACGGATTTCCGTGTGCAATTTCTGCACTACTAACAGACAGACTCGCAGCGCGATACGAATGTAGGATGAAGAAGCTTCAGCCGGCGGTCCAAGCCAACCGCCGTATTGGGTGAGTTCTGTCGCCAATGTTTCTTCTGGAAACTAACCCGCATTGTACGGGACCAGCTCGCATTGTTCGGAACGTCTGTTAACGTGTACTTCGATGGCGTCAACACAAGCATGCGAACACAATCAAGTCAACAGGGTCGAGTGTCCTACTATTACGACGATCTGCGCATAGCGCGTGTACAAGTGAGGCAGAAAATTCGCTCTTTGATTCTATCGCCCCTTTTGTAATGCGGAGACTTTTTTTTTTCACAGATAATCAGCGCTTTTAGTTTTTGCATCATCATCATCATCATCAGCATGACTACGCACACTGCAGGGCAATGGCCTCTCCCATGTCTCTCCAACTAACCCTCTCCTTTGCAAGCTACGGCCACCGATCCCGGCAAGCTCCTTAATCTCATCTGCCCACCTAACTTTCTGCCGCCCCCTGCTACGTTTGCCTTCTCTTGGAGTCTACTCTGTTACCCTTAAGGACCAGCGGTCGCCTAGCCTTTCCCTTCCATTTCCATTTCCAGGCCATTTCCTGCACTTGATTTCAACTAGGATGTCATTAATCCGTGTTTATTCCCTCACCCACTCTGTCCGCTTGAAGTCTTCATCCCCACCGGTTCAGCGCGATTGGAGAAGCCCTTTTGAAGTACATGATAAGCGCGGAACGTCTGCCTAGACTGCTGTTCAGTGCTTTTTCTTGCGTTTATAAAGGCTTCGGAAATAAACTAGTTCGGGCGGTCATTCTCTGAACCTCACTAAACCAATGAAATCATCATACAGCCTCTCAATGGTGGGCCCAGCTTCGACACCAGAGCTGTGGTAAAAAGAAAAGAAACAACAACAAACGATTCGAAACCTCTGTCCACACGTCGGTTTCTCCCTTTCTATTTTCTGCTGGCTGCCCCTGTCTCTGAGGCGGAGTCAAAGCTCCTTTCCCTCCATCATGCGCAGTATACTGACGGCGTACGCTCTTTTCACTGAGACCCCCGAGGTTATCATCGTGTTTGCAGACGTGCGACCCATGGGAACCAGACATGCTAGCTAATAAGTTACTTTGGCGGACATGGCCGCGACGCGATGGAGGAACCCACCATGAGGCGGTGGGATCAGAGAGTGCTGAATAGGGCATACGACGCGATAATGCCACAAAACAAAGGGATAACTATGACATACTAGCTGTTTTCGTACTTATGACGATCAAGCCCCCGACAAGCTGTTTGGAAGAACCCGCAGAAGCGGATTCATTCGGGAAGACGCGATTGCCAACAGACGTGTTTCGTTATGCGTCTTGCGAGCTCCTGCCTTGGTGACGGCGTCGGACCCGCTTTCATCGTGCAAAGTGGGTACCCCCATCATAGCGGTGCCGTTAAACCAATAATGACTTCGCTCTTTTGAGCACGCCTCAGCAGGCTATGCGGGCAGGAAGCTTTGAGAAAGCTCTGCGAAGAGCGGAGGGGCACAGCGACCTCAAGCTAATCCAAATAAAATACAGTTAACGAGGCCGTAAACGAGGAGCGGCCTGACAGCGTCCATCGCGTCTTTCCCTCCTTTGCCCGTTAGAGTGTTCTTTCGCTTTTCATCGGCTTTAACTGTGCGTTCGGCGACCATAGCTGCCTTGACACACGACTTGCAGGGGAGTCACATAAAGCTGCCAAGGGCTCACACATATAACTTTTCCGTGTTTCTACGTCAAACTAAGCATAGCGTCTCGTTATCTTATGTGTTTCCTATTTAGGCTCACTGAGCTGCATTTTAAAGATGAAGGAGCCCGTCAAGGGGAGTCTGAAAGCCCATTGCTTAGGTATGATGAATGGCAACGATGACGTTTCGATGACGATGATGATGATGATAAAGCCCCTCAGGCTTAGTATCCCAACGGTGAGTGCACCACTTGTGTTTTCAAAGTACAACTGCCAGCGCAGTCGAAGAGGTGTCATCTACTAATAAACACATGCCAATTTAGCCGCTAGCAAGCACTCGTAGGTGCTTGCCAGTGTTGCAATAACAACACACTTTGGAAGCCGTTTCGACGATTGCATGTGGTAGTTTGCTCAACCATCGGCTAGAGTTTAGCTTTGATTACACGGAAATTTTGCTTTCTTAGCTGTTTGCATTTACGAAGTGCATTTGGCTTTGGGGGCCACCAGTTCTGTTGCTGGTTTTCGGGGCAGCTTAAATGTGACCTTCAAACTATGCTTGCGTGAATTAACAGATAATGGAAGCAGAGAGCGTAGCTGTATGATCGCTGCTGAATTCCACTAGCGCAAAATTTCCGAGCATTGTTTCGCAGCCGAAAACAAACAAGCCTTATGGAAAGCAATTAATCAAACACTGGGCGCGTTTTTTACGCCACAGCAGGCCGGCATGAGGAGTGTGTATGGGCTACTCAGAGGAATATCCTTGCTATGTATGCATGCCACAATGGACGTGAGAAAGCCTTTGGCTGTAAGAAAGCGTTTCGCTCTAGATATATCAAACAAGGCCAATCCGCCTTTTTCACAACATGTGGCGCCCCCTGGGGAGTGGCAAATATTCATTTGCTGCTGGTTGAAAACAAACGCACGGGGAGGACGCAGGTGTGATCTGGTTCCAGGAGCAAGCTGCGCATGCGAAGTGGCAAGTGTGTGCTTGACAGTTGCCGCCATCTGTTGCATGCGCCTGTCAATAACATGAACTGCGCGTGCGCACTGGGAGCTGGCGGTTTTATAATCTACCAGAAGAGACTGAGGAGAAAAGGGGCGTATGAGTAGAGCGACCCTGCGTAAAAGGCGGATTAAACAACTTCGGGGGCTGCCGCTCTCTCAAGCACTCTTTAACGCTGTTTGATAAAACGTAGCTATACAAGCCAGTTCATTCACTGACATTCACACCTTTCCTTTTTCGGATTCAGGCCAAGGGGGTGGAGTAGGCGAGGACATGGGAGAGCGTAGCAGTCCCCTCCAAGGAGTAGCGATTTGAGCTCTGTGGCCGATGGCGTAGGCGCAGGGGTGGACGATCGCAGCAGCTCCCAGAGAGGCTGCAGTGCCGTTTTCCTTGACCATGGCCTAAGTGTAGTGGCGAAGGCAGCAACATCACCAGACGTCCATCGGTGCTGCACTCCGCGGCTGGCAGCCTAGGCGCAGGGGTGGGCGACTGCAGCAGCTCCCCAGATGGGGCAATAGCGTCGTTCTCCCTGGCCGTCGGCGTAGGTGCGGGGGTGGACAGCTGCGGCAGCATCTGCAGAAGTCCATCGGTGCCACGCCCCCCGCCCGCAGCCTAGGCTCAGGCAAGGACGATCGCAGCAGCTCCCAGTAAGGCCCAGCAATGCCATTTTCCCTCGCCGTCGGTGAAGGCGCAGGGGTGGACAGCTGCTGCAGCACCTGCAGAAGTCCGTCGGTGCCGCGCTCCCCGGCCGGAAGACTAGGCACAGGGGTGGGCGACTGCAGCAACTCCCCGGATGGGGCAACTGTGGTGTTGGCCGTTTTAGTAAGGATAGTCGAGTCCGTGTTGCTGTCCCTGACCAAGAACGCCTTTATTTCGCGGACACAATATATATATATACACGAGATGACGTCACAAGAAAAGAATACAAGACATTCTACAAAACCGAAACACGAACTGAAACAAGCACGGAAAACACATAAACCACAATACAACATACTCCCGTCCTTTGGGAAAAAAATTCGAAGAGACATTGAAAATTTACACAGAAACAAGAAAACACACACTCTCTCTTCCTGTTCACAAAAAGAAATGTACATGGAAGCACGCAAGTCACTTTGACACAAAGTGCTCGAGTCACAAGGGCTTACGAATAGTCCTCTAACAGGGCCAGGAAATAACTACAGTCAGCATGCATTTGAAGAGAGAAGCGGCAGATGGCCTTCAAATGAGGCCCTGATGGCAACAGCGCCACCTGATTGTCTTGACGTAGTCCTTATCCACGCACTTGCAACTGCCAGCGTGACATCGCAGAGTCTGGAAGGTGCGATGTGTTTATTCACGGAATAACCAACAGTGACTTCACGATAACCTGTTGACGCCATTAGCAGGGAGACTTTTCTTTGAGGGGTGTTTGCTGCTTTCTTCTCGAGTTGCACCCCGCTGTAGCGGTTTTTAATTAGCGACTCTAGTGCAGCTGCAGCTTTGCGAAGGCTTTTTGATACCGTGCCAGTCTACCCTGAGCCATACGTCAGCACCTTCTGGAAGCGGTCCGTCATCTGTGCCGCAATAGGCAAAGTAATCGTACCCTCGAGGTTAACGGTACCTACTCTCTGCAAACGAGTGATGCTGTCCGCATTTGTAGAACCTCCATCGAACTTACAGAACAGCATGGGATAACAATGCTAATTTGCGAGCGTTTTCTTCAATTTCTGAAGGGGTTCATGTTTGGAAACTTTGCTCCGTGTTATATGCAGGCAGAGCTCTAATGGTGTGCCTACAGAGTTTTACGAATGCTAAAACTTTTCTGGAAGCTTTCCCACATAGCGTGAAGTATGCACTGTAGTAACTACATATCGCAGGGCTGCACGAAAGAGGTAGCTTGCCCCGTTGCTGCGATCGAATATTTCAGCGGATATTCCGATGATTATTAGAGAAGGCAGTCAAAGTGCGGCCGCTGTTAAAATGCGCAAGTGTAGCGTCGCGAGAGAGTTGTGCCCCCTCCTGTATCAGCAGTGCGTTCGAATCGCTTTCTGTACAGAGCAGCTTTCTATGTGTTGTCGATTTGATGGCCTTGTTAAATGGTCGACTGAAAAAGATCGTTTAATTTTACATTGCTCGTTGTGCGGCGCAGTTTCGCTTGACAAAGCAATACTCACTTTTCAACCACCTCGTGTACTGTTTAAAAGTTGACTTTTAAAGCTGCCTAAGGGCGTGCAGCTGTTACTAAATGCTACCGATGAGACTCTGTGGTACTTTCGCAGAATAAGAGTCTATTTAAATATACTATTTGTTTAAAATTGCTTGGACAATTAAAACTTCTTACATTCGAATTGGGCGGCCGAAAGCGCTCACACGTCTTTCTCTTTTGTGGCAATGCGTATTTAATCAGCTTATGGGGTGGTGTCAAATGCTGCTGCCACTCACTGCTTAATTACTAAGGGCCAAGGTGCGCCATGTAAGCTGGGCTTGTGCCTCGAACCTTGCATTAGGGCCAAGGTTAATCTCTAGCGAATTGTTCGGCAGTCCGGTGCTGTGAGCATTAGGGCAGTAAACGCATGAAGCGATGCTCATCCCGATGCGAAGCTCTAAGCGACGGCCGTTGTCTGCTGCTTCTGCACTACACCGGCACGAAGCGACGAGTTGGCGTCAGTGCGGCGCATGCAGTTTAGGCGACAGTTCACTCCCGTCTTACTATGTTTAGAGTGTACAAGCAGTGTTGTTCGGTTGCTGCCACTTCATCTCAGTCACCTCACATCAACATACGAGTCGACTTGCGCCAGCACCCAATTTTGTAAGACCTTAAACAGCATGGGTCACAATAAATCGGTACCTTACAACGCTCTTTTCCTTTTACAGCTCCTACCTGGCTATAATTGAACGGTACAGATGCATGGGTATGCTGACGAAGCGAGCGTTGGCAATTTCTTCGCTGAAAACGCGCCAGAAAAATGAAATTTACTCGATAAATGGATCGGAAGTAACATAAGTACCCGCAAAGCCTTCTGCTGTTGGCTAGTCTCCACTTCCGGGTGAAGGGTGAAATTTTTCTGCCAACACAGAACCCGAGCGACGTGATGAGCGACGACGTTTCTTCGGCCCTCACCTCATCGCGAAACTCCGACGCGCGGCGTGGCGCCACAAATTATCGTCGCATGCGGTAAGAGCTTAATGGGATGCGGAGGGCGTAGGCGGTAGGCTACGCGTGCGACCATGACTCATGCACAAACACGAACTGTAGTTCATTCGTGCACATAAGCTTGGGGTCCTGCGTGACATACGCGGCGAGGGAAACGGCGAGGGTTAAAGCGATAGGGACGTTGAAGACGGCGAGGGGGGAGCGCGGACAACGACGAAATGACTTCGCAGAACGTTCAATATTGAGCTGTCGGCGTAAAATAAATACCCTTGAAGGAACCAAATTACAGTAACGTTTAAGGCAGACAGCTGGGCTAGTTGGTGTTTAGATTGAGAGGACATAGTAGTAGCGCTTAAAAAACAAGGACGACAGGGTAGAGAAAGACAGCACAGGCGCTAGCGCCTGTGCTGTCTTTCTCTACCCTGTCGTCCTTGTTTTTTAAGCGCTACTACTATGTCCTCTCAATATTACAGTAACGGCCTACAGGGGCGATGGCGATGAAAAGAGACGCGAACAGAGGGGAGCCTATCCGCCCTGCTTTTCGTATTTATTTCTATCATGATTTTACTTAGGTGGTAGCAAAAACACGCTAGAGTCGTCCATGATGCCTTCTGCGATGACTGTAATGCCTTTTATTGCGAAAGCAATACTACTTGCACTTTCACGCCTTTGCCGTTCCGCGGCCGTGACCACCATCGTGCCGCGGCCGTGACCACCATTGACCTTCATTTGACCTTGATTGCATTGGATTGGATTAGATTAGATTGGATTGGACGGGATTGGACTGGACTGGACTGGACTGGATTGGATTGGATTGGATTAGATTATATTACATTAGATCAGATTACATTGGATTGGATAGGAGTGCATTGGATTGGAGTGGATTGGACTGGATGGGATTGGAATGGGTTTGGATTGCATTGGATTGGATTGTATAACCGATGCATCACCACAAGTCTAACCAGAAGCACCACCACCATCTACACTACCAGCTGTGCCATGAGGTAGGTACGGATATTGCTTTCGCAATTACCGGGCTTAACCAAGCTAAGGCACAGCGAATTTTTTCCTTCCATCCAGGAAAAAACACGACGGCACAAAATTCGAACAGCGAAGTTCGCCGGCGCCGCGTTGTTCGCATTTTTTTTTTTTCATAGTGACTGAACGTCAGCAGTTCTGAAAACCACGGTAATTATCGATTTAACTACGTGCAAACTTTATTCACTAACTTTCCATTCGCATAGAATGGTAGCGAGGGCAATGGTGAGCTCGCAACCGCAGTCAAAACGATGCCATCTCTGTTTTGAGAACAACGAAAATGACAGTCTCTAAAGCACAGCAGCGCAATGAAATCTCATGCTTCGTTCCGTGCCAAGCCAAAGCAGAGCACATGATGTGCTCCTAAAGTGCAGTGTAAACGCAACGCCCGCTGTAGACATGCTTCAGTGGCTACAGGACAACTACAGTCGAGCGAAAATATACCAGGGGTCCCAGCTAGATGTAACCAAGCTTTAAAAAACACGGGATGTCCTAGCAGTCTGAAAACAACTGAGGGTTGTTTAGAGTCATGTGACCTAGTCTGCAGTATTTTTTTCGTTCTTCTAGGTTAAATAATTCGTTAAGATAAATCAGCCAACTTTGAAATTATTGACTTAAAGAACAATGTGTCAATGTAAAAGTTGTAGATCGCTTTAAAAAACAGCTGACTGAAACATTTGCAGCAAGGCACTATTCACGTAAAGTAGATTTTTTGCCGCTCTTTAATCATAACTCGCACAATACGAAAAAGCTTCCTCGTGACAACGGTGCCATTTCAGCGTCCCAGGACGCGCCTTAGAGAATAAAATCCTGTTTTTTTCTGAAGCCTTCTCCTCGATGAGACTTTGGGTGCACATTGGGGCAGAGATGTGAGCAGCAGCTGGTCACGTGATAACTTTATTTTAAGACCAATAGATAAAGCTACGTAAATCGTACCTTGATGAAAACAGTACTACTAGTGGTTTATTGAGGCGATATAAAGCATTTTAATTGACACTTTCTTCCTAAAGTCAATAATTAAATAAATAACTACTTAAGCTTAATTAATTGTTTAACTTTTTAAGAACGAAAAATACCCAAGTCTAGGCCACGCGACACTGAACAGCTCTCAGTTGGTTTCACTGGACCGGGACACTTCTTTTTTAAAAGGTTGGTTACATACATTCAGCTGGGACAATCGATATATGGCCTGCAGTTATAACGAACTCTCGCTTATTACGAACGAGGGTGGCTACACCGTGAAAAATGCGACCCTGTGAATATATCCCCCCTCTTTAATGACGCAAACAACATTGTCAATGGTTTCATAATATAAAGCCAGCCTCATTTCCGTTCAATGATTGCTACTTTGCATATGAAGTGCGAATTCTGAATACGACATGGGTAGGAGAAGAAATCGATGCTTGGAATCAAAAGCGGGCAAATATACTCCGGGAACATAAAACAAAAACGCGGAACTCTGAAAACATTGATGTGACAAGGAGTACATAGAACAAAGAGGAAATTCGTTTCTTTCTGCGCACCCTCCTTTGTACCGCGCGCTGTTGTGCAATGCACGTGCTCGGTTAGAGCTCGAAGCTATCGGCCGAAAAAGAGAATGGTGAAACATCAGGGCCTACGCACAAAATCCAAAGTTTTATTCCTGAGTAGCAGATCAGCACCAGTTAGCGTGCTGGTCTCCACGTGACGAGTTTCAAGCGAAGACCAGGAGAAGGCGTATTAATGCGTTAGTTCCGGCTAAAAGGAGCCAGCAAATTTTTACTGCCGTAATGGTCAATTAGACTGCATCAAACATTACTCCATCGGACAGAGGAATCCCTTGGCGAATTCTTCATGCATTCGTACCAGCCTCCTCGAGAATGTAAAGCGTGTTACAGCGGTTTAATTCGAGCAGTTTAACATATGAGCAATCACCTTCAAGTCGCCTAAGGCTGTACCTAGCTAGAGGCCAGCAAGCCAGTACATTCGGGTCGTCAAATTAGCTTATGGGCCGGGCCACGTTTACGAAGTGTAGCTCGCTTGCATACCTTCCCGTGCCGTTTAATAGGAACGGAATGGCTCTTTTGATTATTTCTTTTCTAATGCTCAATAATTCATTTTCTAATGCTGTTGGAAGCTAAACGCCATTTTATTGCTATTTTCTTGACGGGTGCAGATAGTAAATTTAAGGGCGATATTGTGGAACTAATATGCACTGCACATTAGAAGTAAACTAAGCTAGACGAATTGATGCTGATCAGTAAGTGCAAGAGAGCTGATGGGACAAAATGACCATACCAGAGAAAATAAATGGAGGTGTCGTACCGCCTTCCCTCCCTTTCCTGCTCTGCGCACTTGGTCCGCTGCCATGAAGCTGCCATGAATGCTTTAACTATGATTAGTTACATGGCGTCCCAAAAACAGCTTGCTGACAGAAGAAGTCTCAGCGAAGAGCGCGTGATTGCATTAGAGCGCTTAGAAGGTGTCGTGATATAGGGAGTACTTTGCAGAAGGTGACGCGCATGACGTGCTTTTTTTTTAAGCACTTTTGAGAAGTGCATTTACTGGCAAGTTCGGATACAACGAAGGCAATCCACATGACTTTCAAGTCCTTTGTTACGGCGCTCGGCCTAACTGGAAATTCATTAAACACGAATTTCGGTTACAACGAATGCAATCCGGGAGACGATGAGGTTCGTTAAATGTGTGCCCGACTCTATCCGCCTTATTATACCGCGCCATGCACTTTGTAGCGACAGTTTCACTACTAGACTTAGGGCTTCAATCTCAGACCATGTAAATTTGACCTTCAGTTCAGTTAGAGGTCACACCATGAAAAAGAGAAAAATAAATTATATCAATATCTATCACTGGGAGTCGAAACCGCAGCAGCGCGAACAGATCTCATTTAAGGGCCGCTCAACAAAAGCACAAGGCCACCGCCGCAGCAACACGAGAGCGTTGTGCACTGTAGAGCGTCGTCTTCATCAAATTCCATCAGCTCCGTCCCGCGGCACGGCTTGCACGCCATCGTCTTCTACGTAGCACAAATCCGTGCTTTCCCTTCGATTCGAATGTAGCAAACATTCTCTGTAGTTTTTGCTTTGTTTCGTTGCTCTCAGCTCTCAAAAGTCACTCACGTATTTGGCAATGACCGTGTGTCTTTTTCCTTGCACCAAGGCAACAACAACAACAACAATAGCACATGCTGGCTGCTCGAAATGGGCGCCGAAGGCACTGCAACACACCAAAAGCGGAAGCTGCATTTGAATTCAGCTTATTGCGCTGCACCTCCTTTATTTACAACGCTGGAAAAGTCACCAGACTCTCTTGCGCTGCAGGCCTTTACAGAAAGTCTTTTGCTTTGTTTCAGAAAAAGACATTGCACCATCTTGGCTATAGCCACCCCACTGAGGCAATCAACTTAAACAGGAAAAAGATTTATACGGCCCATTACGACAAAACCTCTACTTGTCGGCGTCGAGGTACAAAAAAAATGGCAGAGTTAAGCTTACCGGCTTAGCGCATTATTCAGCGCAAGCTGGTTAATTAGCGGCGTTTCCGGCAGGTAAGGTCGGCACGGCGCATGCATGCAACGAGGACGGTAGTGCGTGGCACAAGCATAATTAGGCATTTTATGCACGCGTCAAGCCAACCTGACGCACAAATAGCTACTTGAGTTTGCTTTTCTATTTCGCGCACGTCTAGCTCCTGCGCTTCGCCTCTGCTTTTGAAACTTGTTCATCTACTTGTCTTCCGCGTGTTTGTTGCGAACCCGATTAGGTACTTTGCATAGGCTCTCTGTTTCGAACTCGTTTGGCCACTGGGCTTCGCCGCTTTACGAGTCAGCATCACCGTTAGTTGTGCGGTCTTGCACGTTCAGCTCGGATATGAACACGCTTTCAACATTCCCGTAAGAATGGAAACTATCCACCTTCGATGGCATGGCGAATTTACGAGCATCCCACGACGCACACTTTCCTCGAACATCCATCGACCCCTTATTTTTGTACCTCGTCAACGCGGCACTGAAGTCTGCTTCTCGTCTTTTGAGGAAAGGAAATGGGGCTGTAACTGTCTCATACCTCGGTGGGCACGTTAACCGAATGAATGAATGAAAAACTTTATTGTGCAATGTTGTAAGGAAGGATTATTTCTCGCAGCCTAGGGGGGACCTCAGTCCAGGGCCCCAGCGGCCTTTGCAGTCTTGCAAGCCCTGTCGACCAGCTTGAGCTGCTCTTCAGGCTTCGAGCTGGACAACGCAGCCTCCCACTGTTGGTGTGCTGTTTATCGGCGCTGCCTGCATTTTCTGACGGGCCCATGTAACGTGGTAAAGCGTTGGGTGTTCACCGCATAGCGGGCATTTGTTGTCATATGTGGAAGGATAGATTTTGCTGAGTAAACTCAGATTGAGGTATGTATTAGTCTGCAGTTGTCTCCAGGCAACCGACTGCTCTCTACTAACCGCAGCCACACCTGGCGTGCGAGGAGGACAGGAAGGAAAGGAAAGGCGCGAACAGCGCCGGTGGGGGGGGGGGGGGGGGGGGGGGTTGAGGGGGACGGCAAGCAGGAAGGTGGGAAGTGCCGCTGCTTGCCAGCTCCGGCGGAGCCCTCCACTACAGCAGCTCTTTCTCCTTTCCTCCTTACACTCTCTCCTTCATCCTTTTCCTCACGCAGCTGTTCTGAGTCTTTTGAAAGCTTTATGGCTGACTCCGACTGAGTTCTCAGCGCTGCAATTGCATTATGTAGTTCTCCGTGCATCCGCTTTGCAGCGTCGTTTTTATCATCATCATCATCAGCCTGACTACACCCACTGCAGGGCAAAGGCCTCTCCCATGTCTCTCCAATTAACCCTGTCCTTTGCCAACTGCGGCCACTGTATCCCCGCAAACTTCTTAATCTCATCCGCCCACCTAACTTTCTGCCGTCCCCTGCTACGTTTGCTTTCGTTATTATAAGTGGCATTAAACCTATGTGTAGTTGGTACAGCTAATTTCGCAGATAACGTGAACTGAGACTCAGAATAAACGGAAATATTTTTTGAAACTAGTTTAAGCCACAGCTCGCGCATGTAGCGGTTCCTAGAACAAAAACCCCCGAAGCTTTGGATGCCCGCTGTTCTAAAGAAGGCGCCTGGGAATTATGGTAATTGCTTGTTTGGCAACACAGTTTCCTTATGGGGTTTAAAGTCCCAAAGTGACTCAGGCTTTGGGACAATGCACGAGCCTCTAGTATTTAGCTTCCATCGAAATGCGCCTGCCACGACCGGAAAGGAAGTGGCGTCTTTTGGGTGAACAGCAGAGTGCTATAACCACTGAGCGATCACGCCAGCCGGCAACACCATCATTCACCTCCTAACCATTGGTTACGGCGTTGGCTACTGAGCTTGAGTACCCGGGTTCGAACCCGACAGGTGCGGCCACTTTTCTACGAAGGCGAAATGAGCCTGTGTGCTTTCGACGGGAGAGAGTGAACGGCGGGAGTGGGCCACTGGTTAGTTGTGAGGAAAGGAACGACGCAGTAACTGTGCGCAATTAATTAATACGCAATTAATCCGTTCAAAGTTTAAATAAATTCTAACAAGTGGGCAGTCCGCGTAAACATATTTGCATTACACTTCAAGCTACCGTGCAACAATCTAGGGTTCGAAATCACGTTTCAGGGAATAGAGAAAACTCTCCCTTTCCTGTCGTCCTTTCGTTTATGGTAACTTCTAGCAGGAAGGTGATCATCATTTATTTGCACTACGTGCGGAGAACGTAATAGCATTATACCGGCAAAGGCGTCTTAGGTACTTCCGGGCCCGAATATGCCAGCGAAATGGACCCCGATTGGCAAGGCCGACCGGCTCCCTTAGACGCCCGTGTATCTGTGAGTTGCCATTTGGACTCCTGACCTAAGCCTGACGCAAGATTCAACGTGCAATTCGGTTCTAGATCGCCCCATTTTCACCACATTTTCAAAATTCTAAAACTGATATGGCTATTACTAACGGTTGGCTACAAATGTCTGATTGCAATCAAGTGCCTGTCTGTGACATTTAGAGTTTTTATTACAATCTGATTAATGACTATACTAGTTCACATGATTTCAGGTTTTTTGACGTCCACAAACATTAACAGTACAATGCCACAAAAAACTGCTCTTCACCTCAAAAAGCCTATTTTTAAAAATTGGTAGGTGTCTTCTATGAAACACCTATGAAACACCCAGACGAAGACAAGTCCCCTTGTCGAAACGTTGGCTCAAGCAACCTGAGGTTTTCCCCTCCCTTGTTCATTTTGTGATCACCTGTAAGAAGAGTATGATTTATGTAGCTGCCTGTTTTATGAGAGAGTATTCCAATGTCATAGGGAAACTGTGCAGCTGCACAACAAGGAATCACTAAATATTTTTTCTCCACCTTTTCACATCGATATTTAGCTATATAAATCATAATATGATGACGCTTGCCAAAAACACTGAAACTACTGCCGTTACAAGAAACAGCACAGCTGTTTCCCACCGCTAGACGACCACGTGTCGTCAGGGTTGATAATTTGACCGTATTAAGGCCTTTAATGCCTCATCGTTGTAAGCAGGAGTTGTCGACAGAAATGTAACGCTTTTCAATTGGTCGAAATGGTCTTGACGTCACAGTGCGCGAATTTCAAACGGGGCGAATTGTACTTTCGCTAGTAACCATGCAACCAATTAAAGGGATCGTATAGGGATGCTCAAAGTAAGGGGGACTGAGTTTATTTAATTGCTTAATTAACCATTTAGCCTAATTAACCTTTATAGTCAGAGCAGATGAATAAATAAACCCGAGTAGGAAATCGGTCGAGTTGGAAAATCGAACCAGGGTCTCCGGAGTGCGAGACGAGCACGCTAACCACTCCGCCACGCCAGCTCAATGGTTTGGAATGAACAAAGGCGCGTCTTATGAATACGGTGTCTTCGTTCACTCTCATCTTCCTCCCTTCTCGTTACGGTGAGGTTCGGGTGTCCACCGAGATATGCGAGACAGATACATTTCCTTTCCTCAAAAACCAATTTACGGACGAGCATGGCGTAGAACCGAATGGGCGATGGCGTTCTGTGGACTCTCTGGCAGCGTTGCAAGACGCTGTCGCGTTCAACTCTTCCGAGGCGAAGCTGAACATCTTATACCCCTGTCAAGCGGGCAAGTTAAGTGCACTTACGGAGAGTGTACTTCGCTAGGAGTGCGTTCACGGACCACACTTTGCTGGCCGAGTGCGTAGCCTCGACGCCAGCGATTCCCATGGTACAAAATTTATAGTGCATAAAAAGTGCTTACAACTTTATTTTACGTGCTATAACACCTGTTAAAAAAGTTCGTTGGTTATAGCTACAAGCGAAGTAACATAACAAGTAAACGTGATCAGATGGAATATCGCTGCCCGCTGCCACTTTGTTTGTTGTCAAAATTCTGGATAGTCTTGGCTGGTCTTGGCTTTTCTTCTATTATCCTTTTGTTTTCATCGTTAAAAACTGTTGAACCTCTTTTTATTTGCGCTATCACGTTAAGCAGTCAAATATTATGAGTCTTTATTTCTTTTCCATCGTCCTGTTCAGAAATTCCGCTCATTTTCTGTCGCCATCTTTTTTTTACTACGAGTGCACCTTGCTTTCCCGTTTAGCACTGCGTAGCCCAAAGTGTCACTCAGGATGCCGAAGAGCACAAACCGCTTACACATGCAACACACATGCATACCAGAGGGGACGGAGAACATCCCGGTGCTGTGGCGCCACATGCTCTTGGTCGCTCCGCTCCTGCGTAACATAGACATGGCTTCACATGAAGGCAGACGACAAGCGCGGGTTCGCACGCTTGAGAGGCAATATGGGTATAAAGAGGGCGTCTATTACGTGGACATCACAGGGCCGTCGCCCACGGGATTCTTCACGGCTGCCGTAGTCCACCGGGGAATGAATGTCGATGGGCTATCTTTTCGGGCCCCAAATTCAACACGAGCGGAGGAAGTCGCAATAGCTCTCGCTGCCGCTGATCCAAAATCGAAAACGGTTATTACAGACTCTCGCCGGGCCTGTGAACATTATCTTGCAGGCGAAATATCACCTCTGGCCTCGCAAATTCTAAGACGCGCTCTCGCCGATCCAACTCGCACAAAAGTGATCTGGGCTCCTGGCCACCAGGGTCTACGAGGCAATGAGGCCGCTGATGCGGCCGCCCGAGCGCTCACACACCGGGCTCCTCATCCTAGCTCTCATGGCTCAGAAGCTCATAAACCGCTTCTGCGGTTCCGCGAAATCCTAATTTATTATTGCGACAGCCACCGTCTCTACCCGGCACCTGCCAAGGGGCTGAGTAAGGCGGAGGAGCGAACTCTGCGGCGCCTGCAGACAGGAACCCTTCTCTGTCCTGCAATAGCAAAACACTTCGATCCGAACACAGATGGGCGCTGCCCGCACTGTGGAGAGATCTGCGATATCTTTCACATGGTGTGGGCATGTACTCAGAATCCTCACCTTCCCCCCTCCCCCACCCCCACCCGAGAGGCATGGGAGACTGCCCTCCTCAACTGCTCCACACTGGAGTCCCAAAGGGCTCTGGTCAAGCGGGCGCGAGGCGGGGCCTCGTCATGCGGTGTCCCGGACTAAGGATACCGACCATGCAGCAGGGTTATTTATTTTTTAACCCTCAAGCTCTCTATGATTACAGTTTTTCACCACCACCACCACCCCGTAAGTGCTCTTAACTTGCGCGCTTGACAGGGGCATTAACCACACATAAGCGACACAAGCAGCAACACCGCGCTTAAGGCTTTCGCCTCACCGCAGTTTAGGTCAGCAAACTGCCCCTCTGAATTTTTCATTAGCTATTATCCAAATATGAACCAACAAGCCCAAGCATACACCCTTCTATTATCCAAGTTCCTGCTGAAACGCTCGTGTTTAAAACATACGCATGTTATCTCTTTCATGAGTTTTTTAGCGGTATCAGTATCCTGTTGAGCACTTATAACTACTTCACTGCTTATGAGAGAGTTTCTTGTTAGGTTTGTCGATCTGCGTTGTGCTGAGTTTTATGGCCCATAAGCGACTAAGGCTAACATGCGCGAAACGCAAGGTTAAATCTGTCCGCTTTTTGGAAAGGGGGTTAAATTTGTTTAAAGCTTTAGAGTTGTAGATATTAAACTCTGTGTACTCCGCTAGCACGCAACGTATGTATTCCACACCTAGTGTAGAGTTTGCCCATTTGTACTCTATCAAAGAAGCGAAAGTATAAAAACCATCACTGTTATGTACAGAGCCGTCGAATGCGGTAATTTAAATTGTTTGTACAGAACAGATACCGTAGACCACTTGCAGATTATTGATTTGCCCATGCTGCGGCACAGCTGGCCGGGCATTTCAAGCAATGATGATGATTTGACTAATATCTGACTGACAGAGTGTTGAAAATCAAGCGCTCTACTTAGGTCCAACTTGTCATTCCCCGGCAGTTCAAGTGATATTTCTTTTTGTTGCCGCTTAGAAACAGAAGCCGTGTACGAAGCTAAACCCATGGGCCAGCGCGCAGCCGACTACTGGCTTAAAACAGAAGCGCTTGTTTCGTCATCACCGGTTTGTATTAGACAGCCTGAGAAAATCATACCTATAAGCATGCCAGATTCTATCCTATTGCAAACTACAAAACCGTTGGTACTTACTAGTAAAGTAAATCTGCTGTTTTCAAGAATTTACGACGCTGTCTACGTAGTATTACTGGTAACTAGAGTAGTAATAGCAGTACCAGAGCTGTTGCATGTTTGTACTACTCCTGCAAAATCTCATTAATCCCAAATCACATCACTTCTACTTCCTGTAGTCCTATAATAGGCCGGTAATTTGTTTATTTTATTTGCATATACTGGTGTGTATCATCATTTCTCACAGTTATGAGCAGACCCTGCAGGTGACCTACATCCCCCGGCAGAGACTGAGAGCGAAGCGCGTTGCTTATGACCTAATAATGAGGTGCTGCACGCCAATAAATGAGACAACCAGTCACCTGACTGAATTAGTTCGTGGTTATCGGGCTGCTAGGGGCGTTGTGCTGGCGCTCGTCTCCTGATTATCACTCACGATTGCCTTCAGTCAATGTAAGACGCTATATCTAACACAGGGACGCTGCCAGGACACCAAGGTGGGCGCCGTGCTGGGAAAGCGGCTCCAGCGACTGGGATCCAGACCTGATGTCCCGCAGAACCCAGAGAGAGTGCGCTGCAGAGAGCAGGACTCAGACCGACCGCCTGCAGTACGCCACTGCCGATGGGCTACCAGACATTTTGGCGCCTGCTCACGACATTCCCGGCGTGCGCCAACATTGATGATTTTTTCTTTTGGATTCAGTGCGGGAAATTTGAGCTTGACATTTCTTCTGTGACATGTGCGCAACAAAATAAACTACGGTGACAGAGATTCAACGCCGGCTAAAAAAAAAAGTTTGCTTACTGTCCGGGGGACAACGTGCCCCTCCACGAAGCAGGTTCCAAACAAAGAAGGCTTAAATGCACAAGATGGTCGCTGTAAGTGCTGCCGAACAAAAAAAAAAATCTACTTTTTTGGTTCTTCCGTAGGTGATCCAAGAGCTGTAGACACAAGCAGTATTCTATTAGATATGCGCGCGAGTACTGGAGTATTTTGAGCTCATGGCCAGTTAATGTGCTGGATAGCATGGCTACTGCCGTTTTTTGGCCCTAGACATGTATTGCGGACTGCACTCCGTACTGAAATAGTCAGCTTTAAAAGCTAATATTAACCTTGTGGCCGCCAAGCAAGTTTTTTCAGAATTATATGCGCTGTGCAAACTGCCTTTCGCGTTAGCACGCAGGTTTCCTCAGAAGTCAAGTGACTTTTTAGGATTAGCTGCATAAACATGCAGAAAGTCGACAGTGAATAGATCAGAAAGTGTCATTCAACGCACTGCAACGTCTGCATATCTGTGAACAGCCGAAATAGAAACCCCAGCTTTTTATTGTCTTAAGGCCGCAAACTATGATTTATAAGTGAAATGATAAGATGCTCCCAAAACTCAGATGCTAAAAGTTAACGTGGACAAGCCTTTAAAGAGTACGCTTGTGTTAGAAAAGTAACTGTAGTCTTCGAACATGGCTATAAAGGATCATTGAATTACTTTATTTGCTTCCTCTTTTGTTACTGACCGGATGACCCATTGCTCTGCGCTATTGTCTCTCTCATTAACGTCCTCATCGCACTGGCTACTGTATCGATTTGTGCAGGACTCTTCGGCTACTTTAACTGTCTTATCCATATTGGTAATGACATTGCCCTCTGTGTCTCTTAGCACATACATCTTGCTTTTTTACCTGCGCCTAGTTTTCTCTCTACTCCTGCCTCGGTTCTTTAGAGCATGCTCGATTTTCTCAATGTTTGACTTATGTCGGCTACCTTGCGCTTATTTATTGACTTTGATAGCTCTGCCAGTTCTATTATGTCCGTAGGGTTAGATCTTTTCATGGTCTGGCGTTTCTTAATCAGATCTTTCGTCTCCAGAGGTAGCTTGCCGGTCCCCTGTCGAACCACCCAACTGCCTACTTGCACTGTGCACTTCGTAGTGATAGCCGAGAGATCATCGTTCATTGTTTCATTATAAAGGTTGCTTCCTGGGTTGAAGCTGAATATCTGTTGTGTAGCGAAATCCTTAATTCCTCTACTTTCTCTCTTACCACTAACGCGTTAATGGGCTTCCGCTTCACTAGTTTGTTCCCTTTGCTCTTCAAATGTAGGCTAATTGGAGACCTTACCATTCTGTGGTCGTTAGAACGCACTTTTCCGAGGACCTCCACGTCCGGCACGATGCCAGGGTGAGTGCAGAGTATTAAGACCATTTCATTTTTCGTCTCATCATTGGAGCTATTCCACGTCCACTTCCTGTTTTCTCGTTTGCGGAAGAAGTTATACAGGATCCGTTAATTATTTCTACCTGCGAACTCCACTAATAACTCTCCCCTGCTATTCCTAGAACCTATGCCATAGTCATCTACCACTTGATATCCAACATGCTTCTTGCCTACCTTCACACTGAAGTCGCCCATCGGTACAGTGTACTGTGATTTTACTTTAGTCATTGCCGATTCCACATCGTCATAGAAGCTTTGAACAATCAGGTCATTATGCCTCGATGTTGGCGCTTAGGCCTGCAACACCTTCAGCTTGTACCTCCTATTGAGCCTAATTACAATGGCTGCCATCCTCTTGTTATTATATAAAACTTCTCTAGGTTGCCAGCTATATCCTGTTTGATGAATCCCTCAACTAGTTCTCATCTGTCCGCTAATCGGCGATAGCAGTAGGTGCCTGCCATTTTCTAGTCAGGTTACAGCAGATCTGTTTAAGGATGGAGGGGAGATTCTGTTAGAAAAACTATGCCACTCAGTATATGCAATGCCTTATGACTTGGAGCGTACCAGAAGCTTGGAGCAACGCTACAGGTATCCTACTTCATAAGAAAAGAGACGTCATGGACTTGAAAAAAACTAGACAAATCAGCTTACTGGCGGTTGCCTACAAGGTATTTACTGAGGCAATGGCTAATTCAGTCACGGCAATCTTAGACTTCAAACAACCAACTGATCTGGCAGGCGTCGTAAAGGGCATTTTACAATAGTACCTATTCACACTATCAATCAGATGACCAAAAAATGCGCAGAATATAACCAACCCCTATATATAGCTTTCATTGATTACAAGAAACCATTTGGCTCGGTGGGACCTCAGCAGTAATGCAGGCATTGCGGAATCAGAGTTTAGAAGACCCTTATTTGAAAATGGTGGGAGATATCTATATAGCGAATGCACAGCCACCATAGTCCTTCATAAAGTCAAGATTAAAATTGCACTAAGAAAGGGCGTCAGACAGGGAGAGATTCTCGCCAATACTATTCGCCGCATGTTCATAAGAAGTATTCCTAGCTGAATTGGGAGCAGTTGAAGATAAGTGCTAATGGAGAATACCGAAATAATTTGGGATTCGCTGATGACATTGCGTTGCTGAGTCACTGAGAAGATCAGCTGCAAAGCATGATCAGTGAGTTAGGCAGTGCAGAGAGGTGGGTCTGAAAATTAGCCTGCAGAAAACCAAAATATTGTTCAACAGTCAACAAGAGAACAGTAAAGTTCAGCAAGAGAACAGCAGTTCACAATTAGTAGCGAGGTGCTGGAAGTGGCAAGGAAATACGTCTACTAAGGGAAGGTAGTGATTGCTGATCCGGATCACGGGAAGGAAATGACCTGAAGAATAAGAATGCGGTGGAGTGCATATGGCAGGTTCTCTCAGATCCTGAATGCTATTTTCCAGTATCCCTTACGAGAAAAGTGTACAACACTTGTATCTTACCGATATTCACCAATGGGGTGAAAACTCGGAGGCTAACGGAAAGAGTTCCAAAGCGACTCAGGCTATGAGGGACGCCGTAGCGAGGGCTTCGGAAATTTCGACTACCTGGGGTTCTTTGACGTGCACTGACGACGCACCGTACACGAGCCTCTAGAATTTTGACTCCAACAACACTCGACCGCCGCAGCCGGGATCGAACTTGCGTCTTTCGGGTCAGCAGCCGAGTGCCATAACCGCTGAGCCACCGCGGCGGCTTTTTCTCATAACTAGAGCTTGGTCACTGACCGAATGAACGGGCTTTGCTGAGAGTTTCCTGGCTTGCGGAGTAGACTGCACTTGCAGTCAGCCCGCTTTCATCGCAAGCGCTCAACGTTCCTATGCTCAGCGCTACGACCTTCGAAGAGACTGCGCCGAATATACAACCGACCACCTTGTTTAATTCTGGACTGAGTCCATCAGCGAGAACTTATCTAAGAGCTCCTAGGCAGGTTTTACGGGCCCCGTAGAGTTATGCGCTCCTCTGGGACAACTATGAGTTTCTACCGAGGGAACAGGAAAAATGCAAAAATGAACGCGCCCTGATGGGGTCAATGCAAACGCTGTCGAGTAACTCTAGGCGCACGGCGTACATTTGAATTGTAGTTTTCGAAACGCATTATTACTCTCCCGGTACCCATGCGCTAACATGTAGAACCCAGTTTGACCATGGGGACAGAATATTTAAAGCTACAACATGCGGCATCACAGATATAGAAATGTACATTCACTCCGTTCGAAGTCAAAAATGAGCAGGTTCTTCGAACAAAGCAAAACATTTTACTTCTGCATTTTCGGCTGTGGCTTACAATTTCCCTGATTCATGTTCCCGGGTCAAGTGTCTACCGAAGGACATATTCAAAAACCAGTTGTAAAGGAGTATTTCTCCGAAAGACAGAAAACTGCGGCCTTTGCGAGTTGGAATTTTCTTCTGGCCTTACCGCTGACTTAGGCTGAGAGATTCAGTGGCGCTTATTTAGAAATATATATGACTGACCATTAGGCGTGAGGTGGAAAGGAATTGTTTTGTCATTACAGTAGCGATGCAGATGCAGAACTTCCGACTACTCCGGCCAACAAGTGAGACCGCAGGTCTGGGCATATTGATCTACTGTGTTCGCGGCTGCCTATAGTTTGTGCACTTACTCCCCCAGGGACACCTGGGGAACCCAAAGGGTGACGTCATCGGCGTAAGGTGCATGATGGACCACATGAATATTAAGGTATGGCGGGAGCCTTGCAACAGCTATATTAAAAAGAAAGGGAGATATGACGAACCCTTGCCAGTGTCTTTGCTGGTTGGTGGGAACTTGTTAGAGGGAAGATTGCCGATGCCGATCCTAGCCCTGCATTTGGATAGGAACAACTTCCCATAGGTATTTACGTTGTGACCACAGTCCATGGAGGTGAGGCCGCTGAGGACGGCCTCATGTCTTAAGTTGTCAAATGTTCCACGCAGATCGAGTGCTGTGTGTTATCTCTACCTCAGGATGTTGGCAAAGACATCCTCCTTGAGCTGAAGGAGGACACCTTGAGTGGCCGGGGCGAAAGCCAAACAACGTGGGAGGGCGGAGTTTGTCTTCAAGGTACCTTTGATGAGAACCGAGGCAGGTTGTGAAAGAGATTGGACTAAGGGTGTCAAGGGCTGGTTGTTTGTCAGGCTTTGGAATAGGACAGTTTGAGAAAAAACAGCGCTTGCAGACAAAGGACCAGAACAAGACGGACACATAACTGCGCTGACTAACAACTTTCATTTCGGAAGGGGGCCGATCCGCGCGTTTTATACAGAACTGGAGGGAATGATGCGCACGCGCTCAGATCAGCAAAGTGGGAGCATGGAAAGAGCCAACACATAGACCAACTATTCTTATCGTCACTGATAACCAACAACGCAGCCAGAACAAGCGAGAAAAGAAAAAAGAAAGAAGAGAAAAGAAATAGGAAAAAAGAAAAAAAGAGAAAAGAAAAAAGAAAAAAAGAGAAAGAAACAACAGGGGAAACAAAGGCAGGGAGCGTAAAGAAACAATTCCAAAAAGTTCTAAAAAGATCCCGAAGAAGCCAACAACCAACACGGCTAAACGAATGTCGACGAAAGGTGACAAAGATGAAGGCACTAAAAACTGGTTGGTTGGTTTATAGGGTTTAACGTCCCAAAGCGACTAAGGCTATGAGTGACGTCGTAGTGGAGGGCTCCGGAAATTTCGACCACCTGGGGTTCTTCAACGTGCACTGACATCGCACAGTACACGGGCTTCGAATTTCTCCTCCAAAGAAATTCAGCCGCCGCGGCCGGGATCGAACCCGCGTATTTCAGGCCAGCAGCCGAGCACCATAGCCACTGAGCCACCGCGGCGGCGCACTAAAAACTGAACAAACAAGCATAAAAGGTGCAGGAAAAGCCTGCGGAAGATGTAAAAAATTGGCACGGCTAAAAGATGACGGAATTAAAAGCGTTAAAACAGATAAAGGCAAAAACCTGAGAAGCCGATGAGAATAAAAACAAACAGGAAAGGTGGTCACTAAAAAATGAAATTGAACAGACAACAGATCTCTAAAAACAAGCAATGAATCGTAAAAAAACGTGTGGGCGATAAAACCTAAGGTGAGATAACTGAGAAGTTTTTACAGAAAAGTTTAAAATGGAACACATCGCAAAAAGTGGGCGCCAACAAAACACCACAGGATGAAACCAAAAGAATGCACTGAATCAAATCGAAGCAGAGAGGAATGAACACTCTTTGCCTAACAGCGCAACTGATGGTATGCTAACGCACTCATCTTTTAGCTTGGTAATAGTGGCTGCTTCAATGATTTCTCGGGTCAGCTGATTTAAGTTTTTTGCCAGAATATCTGTTTCCTTGAAAGGGGGGAGATGCGTCGGCAAGGACTGCAATCACGGCAGTGGATGGCCGGACCTTTTATCCTCAGCATTAGCTTTATGCTCTAGTAACCGCTTGTTGACACATCGGCCTGTTTGGCCGATGTACTTCCTGCCGCAGGGTAAAGGGATCGAATAGACAACACCCGACGAGCATGCTGCGAACGGATCCCGATGCTTAACTGTGCAGTCTGGAATTTTTTTCCCCAGAGCCGTTGACCTTTCTGCAGAGTCTAGAAAGCCGGTGAGGAGCAGAGAAAATAACGTCTACCCCTGCCCTTTTTCCAATTCTTTTTAGATTGTGGGACAGTTGGTGGATGTAGGTATTACAGCTACCTTTTTATTGCGACTCTGCCCTTCCCTTGAGCTTAGGTTCTTTCCTTGCCTCGTTTTCAACATTTTTTGAGCAACTGAGGAGAGGAGTAAGGCCGGGTACCCAGAGCTGAGAAGCCTGTGCGCTTCTCAAGATGTATCCCAACTCGCCCAGCAACACACCTTGCTCCAGAATTTTCATAGTACCAGATAACTGCCACTGTTCCACGTTGCTCTGCTTTTCGGTTGCTTTTATTTTTTTGTCTTTGTTCGTTTGCTGCGGTTTTAGTGCGCCAGCACTTATAGTGTCAATTCCCTGTCTATCTATTTGTCTGTCTGTTGTCTGTCTGTTTGTCTGTCTGTTGTCTGTCTGTATGTCTGTCTGTTTGTCTGTTTGTTTGTCTGTCTGTTTGTCTGTCTGTCTGTTTGTTTGTCTGTTGTCTGTCGGTCTGTTGTCTGTCTGTTTGTCTGTCGGTCTGTTGTCTGTCTGTTGTCTGTTTCTCTGTCTATTGTCTGTCTGTCTGTCTGTCTGTTGTCTGTCTGTCTGTTGTCTGTCTGTCTGTCTCTGTCTGTCTGTCTGTCTGTCTGTCTGTCTGTCTGTCTGTCTGTCTGTCTGTCTGTCTGTCTGTCTGTCTGTCTGTCTGTCTGTCTGTCTGTCTGTCTGTCTGTCTGTCTGTCTGTCTGTCTGTCTGTCTGTCTGTCTGTCTGTCTGTCTGTCTGTCTGTCTGTCTGTCTGTCTGTCTGTCTGTCTGTCTGTCTGTCTGTCTGTCTGTCTGTCTGTCTGTCTGTCTGTCTCTGTCTGTCTCGGTCGGTCGGTCGGTCGGTCGGTCGGTCGGTCGGTCGGTCGGTCGTTCGGTCGGTCGGTCCGTCCGTCCGTCCGTCCGTCCAAGGCAGGCTGCTGACCTGCCCAGCGTGTCAGGCGGCAGCTCATTTAATCGTAAGAGGCTGGTCGTGAAAAGCAACATGGGCCGCACCCTAACCCAAGCAACCCAAGTCCCACCGATGGCAGCACCTGCCATACAACAGCAGTGGTGCGGCTTAACCGCTGAAACACTGCGCCAGAAATGGTAGGAAGACTCCCAGAGGTCTATGAATGGAGAGAATGACCAATTGCGGCTATATGGACATTAACTCATTATCGCTATGCGATAATCAGTTAATGACCATTCGGGATCATCTGGATCTGAACACCGGAACCGGATGTGACAGTCTGAAAATGACACAAGTGGAGAAGTTTAGTTGCATTATAGAAGTGTTTCGCTCTAAAGCTCTTTGTGCATATTGTATTGTTTGATCAATACCAATGCTTAGTTATGTCATCCACATACTGTCCACAAGACAATTGTAATAAGGTTTCACGTACTGCAAGAGCAACTGTTTATGGAAAACACTGTAGCCCAGAAAGTGTGCCAAACGACGCTCCACTCGAAAATAACGTGCTAATACGCTATAAAAACATACGAAAGACATTTACAAAGAGTAATATCGGGAGCATCATTCCAGCTATCTTGAAAAATGTGGCCTCGCATATTTTAGAAATGTTTGAATCGCAGATTCAGTCATATAGGCTTCGCAAAAAGGTTCCAGATACTAATTACAGACTAAGAGTGCGCCCTCTGGAAAGCATCCATTCAGAACTCATCCAAATGCACCCTTCTGACCGCTATCACACACAAAAATCCAAGCGACGGCGGTATCAAGTTAAAAACCTATTGGTAAGGCAATCCCTGCAAAAGGGAAATACACAGCAATTGCCAAAAGTAACGAAGCAATTAGGTTTTTTTTTTTTTAACAGTGAAGCGGAGCACTTCTAAATTCGTGTTAAGTAAGGGTAGCATTGTTCTCGACGCTCGGGACCTTTTTGGTCATTAGGGGCGCCGTCAGGGCTCTAGTATATGGCTGCCAAGCAAACTGGCTGTTATCTGGTTACTTTTGGCAGGCTGCACAGTAGCGATGCAAAACTATCGATAGTACTATCGACAGTTGATTCACTATCGAACTATCGATAGTACTATCGATAGTGCGCTATCCATAGTACTATCGATAGTACTTTCGATAGTTCTATTGATAGTACAATAGATAGCGGTATCATTGCTGCTTGTTATATATAGTTCTATCGATTCTGCAAAATCAAACACGCGTACCCACTGCATCCTAAACCTGGTTTCCCGAGTGTGTGGTATGGAGGTGATGGTATGAGACTGACAGGACTCGCAGGTTTTCTGGACCTATGCGTCACCGAGCTCTGCAGACGTTCCCTACATAAAGTTGCTGGATAAAATGTTAGCGTGCGAATGTCCTAGTTGCGAAGCATGTGTGCGAAAAGCATTTCTGCAGGGGTTACGTCAGCAAGACGACGTCTGCTGTGCACGATGGTGTCGTGTAAGCCAGCACAACTTGTGCTCTTTCTTTCATCGGATGCAGTTCTAAGCATTTTTCTGAACTGTCCCTGCAGTCGAAATTTACCCGGAGACCTCCGCTACGGCATCCCTCATAGCCTGAGTCTCCTAGGAACGTTAATTCTAATTAGACCGTAAAACCAATCAGGTATCGCAAATTTTTTGGTAATATCGCTGGCCAACAAATGCATAATATTGATACATGCATTCGAAGAAGAGACAGAAGTAGTGCATGCGCTAGAAGAGGAAGAAGTTAGTTGGCTCTCTCGCACGTGCTCGAACCACTGGGTGTCCGCCGCAGGTTTTTCGTCTCTGCGCGGGTGTTCTTTTTGGCGTTGCACGCTACAGTTTGGTGGAGGTGCGGGGTACGCTTCCCGACCTGCAAACTCCGTACAGCGTCACTACGGACCTCACACCGGTTCACCAGCGACCCAGCCGCCGTCTCCGCGGAGAGTCGCCTGAATTTGGGCCCCTTCCCCCGCCAACAAGGACGACGCAGCCTCGACCGCCGAGTCCAACCGACATGGCCACTGACACCAGGACCCAGCCGCCGATCCAGCCTCTACCGTCGAGTCCAACTGCCATGGCCGCTGACACCAGGCCCCTGGCGCCGATCCTTTGCCACCCACCGCGAACACCGCCATCTTTTCACGGTGACGTGTTCGAAGACGCTGAGGACTGGCTGGAGACGTTCGAGCGGGTCGCACGCTACAACGGCTGGTGCGACGAGCGCAAGCTGAATAACGTCTACTTTGCCCTGGAAGAGTCTGCTCGGACGTGGTTTGAAAACCACGAGGCTACACTTCCCACCTGGGAGACGTTTTGCCGGAGTCTCCTGGCTACGTTCCCCAACGCTGACCGCCGGGAGAAGGCTGAAGCTGCGCTGCACTCCCGAAATCAGCGCACGAACGAAAGCGTGCGCATGTACACCGAAGACATGGCCCGTCTTTTCAAGCGCGCCGACCCCAACATGACAGAGGAGAAGAAGCTGCGCCATCTCATGCGTGGGGTTAAGCAGGAGCTGTTCGCGGGCCTCGTGCGCAGCCCACCCCGCACGGTGGCGGAATTTCTAACCGAGGCGACCACGATGGAGACGACGCTGCAACAACGGGCCCGCCAGTACAACCGGGACATCAACTGCATGGTGCCCGAAGGCTTTTCGTCGTGTCTCGGCGGCAGTGCAGACACCTTGCGTGAACTAATTCGCTCCGTTGTCCGGGAGGAACTGCAACGGATCCGTCTGCCTCAGGTTGCACCTGCGCCGCTGGCAGCGCTGTCCGAAGTTGTCAGGGACGAGGTGCGACAGGCTGCGCAGGCACCTCCTGTCCCCGAAGCGCCATCCCGGTTCGATGACCGACCCACGTACGCATCTGTTGTACGTCGCACGACAGGCTACGGTCCCATTACCCCAACGCCTGGAGTGAGCAACATCGGCACATGTCACGCAAGCGTGCCTGGCTACGGTGTGACCCCGTCGACCTCCGTGAGTAACATCGCCACGTATTCTGCAACCGCATCTGCTACAGCTGGGCCACGCCCTCGCAAGTCGGATTTGTGGCGTACACCGGACCGCAGGCCTCTCTGCTACCACTGTGGGGAGCCTGGTCACCTCTACCGCGCCTGTCCGTACCGCCAAGTGGGTCTTCGCGGTTTCCATCCCGGCGCACCCTGCCCTCAGAACGGCGAACGACCGCATGAGATTGCACAGCATCTCTGGGCACGCCAGAACCCTGCCTACTCTGGAAGGCGCGAGTCCCGTTCCCCTTCGCCTCTCCGTTATCGCTCTTCCAGCCCTGGCCGCCAGAGTAGCTCTGCTGGCCGTCGCTCGCCGAGTCCTCTTGCAAGCGCTCAAATCCGCGCAACTCACCATCAAAGCCGAGAAATGCCATTTTGGCTTTGAGGAACTTCGCTTTCTTGGTCACGTTGTCAGCGCACAAGGTGTTCGCCCGGACCCTGACAAGACCGCTGCCGTCTCAGGTTTTCCACGCCCAACTGACAAGAAGGCCGTTCGCCGGTTTTTAGGCCTGTGCTCCTATTATAGGCGCTTTATTCAAGATTTCTCGAAAATCGCGGAACCGCTGAACGCACTGACCCGTGACGACACGCCCTTCCTGTGGGGGACCGACGAAGAGGCTGCATTTGTCGAGCTTCGCAGCCGTCTGCAAAGCACTCCGATACTCGGCCATTTCGACGAGCATGCTGCCACGGACATCCACACTGACGCCTGCAATGTTGGCCTTGGTGCAGTACTGATCCAGTGGCAAGACGGTGCAGAACGGGTCATCAGTTATGCTAGTCGAACACTTACGCGCTCCGAGACCAATTATTCTACGACGGAGAAAGAATGTCTTGCAGTGATATGGGCCATCTGCAAGTTCCGACCGTACCTCTACGGACGACCCTTCCGTGTGGTAAGCGACCACCACTCCTTATGCTGGCTGGCGAGCCTCAAAGACCCCTCAGGACGCTTGGCTAGATGGAGCTTACGCTTGCAAGAATACGACTTAACAGTAGTTTACAAGTCTGGCCGCAAGCATCAGGATGCGGATTGTCTGTCGCGCGCGCCTATCCCAATCAGTACCGAAGAAACCACCGATGATTTTCCTTTCCTGGGCTCTGTTAGTACCACCCAAATGGCGCAGCTTCAGAGGGCGGACACGGAGTTGGCGCCGCTCATCGATTACCTCGAAGGCAGTGAAGCTCCCATTCCGCGTGTTTTTCTTCGAGGGCTTCACACCTTCACTTTACGGTCTGGTGTTCTCTACAAGCGCAACTTTGCCAACAGCGAAGAAGTGTTCCTACTTGTCGTACCATCACAGCTGCGGTCTGAGATCTTGAGTGCCTGTCATGATGCACCATCCGCCGGCCACCTTGGAGTCAGGCGTACACTCGCGCGGATTAGACAAAAGTATTATTGGCCCAGGTTACTCCCATCTGTGCGGGCCTACGTCAAAACATGCCGTGAATGCCAACGTCGGAAGACTCCTCCATTGAAACCGGCCGGATTTCTTCACCCCGTCGATCCACCGAAGACCCCTTTCCATCAAGTGGGCATGGACCTCCTTGGCCCATTTCCGAAGTCTTCGTCTGGAAAGCGTTGGATAGTCGTTGCGACTGACTACCTCACACGGTACGCTGAGACCACGTCTCTTGCCAAAGGCACTGCTGCTGAAGTGGCGCAGTTCTTCGTCCACAACATTGTCTTGCGTCATGGAGCACCCGCCGTTGTTGTTACTGACCGGGGAACTGCTTTCACGGCCCGCTTAACCCAGTCAGTGATGACTCTGACGCACACAAGCCACCGACGTGCTACGGCGTATCACCCGCAGACAAACGGGTTGGTAGAGCGACTCAGCCGCACACTAGCCGACATGCTATCAATGTACGTTGACGTCGAGCATCGAACTTGGGACGCCATTCTGCCGTACGTAACGTTTGCGTACAACACCGCCCTGCAGGAAACAACCCGACTGACCCCCTTTCAGCTTGTCTTCGGTCGCCAGGTGACCACTCCGTTGGATGCTATGTTGCCCGTCGACCCTTACTGCGACTCTGACGCTGACATCGACGTAGATACCTTCGTTCAGCGTGCTGAGGAAGCGCGTCAACTGGCCCGCCTGCGCATCCACCGTCAACAGGAGGCTTACGCCACTAAGTACAACTGTGGACGCCGTTTTGTCAGTTATGCTCCCGGCGACCTTGTGTGGATTTGGATACCTGTTCGTCGCCGCGGGCTCTCTGAAAAGCTGCTGCGCCGATACTTCGGCCCTTACGAAGTAGTGCGCCGCATCAGTGATGTGACTTATGCAGTTGCTCCCGCCCCGATAGCTTGTTCATCGCGCCGGTCGCACCGAACTGAAGTCGTACACGTTGTTCGCATGAAGCCTTACCACGACCGGCTACCTGACTGAACTGCGGTCCACTGCAGCTGTGTTCTACCCTTTCGCTGACTTTTCTCTCCTAGCCGCATCGTGTCGATGCTGCAGAAGAGGGGGGCAGTGATACATGCATTCGAAGAAGAGACAGAAGTAGCGCATGCGCTAGAAGAGGAAGAAGTTAGTTGGCTCTCTCGCACGTGTTCGAACCACTGGGTGTCCGCCGCAGGTTTTTCGTCTCTGCGCGGGTGTTCTTTTTGGCGTTGCACGCTACAATATCAATATTGTTACTATCGATAGTGTTACTAGCCATAGGGCTACGAGCGACAGTACCGCTATCGGTAGCGGTACTATCGCTAGTAATACTACCGTTAGCAACATTATCGATAGTAATACTATCGATAGTATTACTATTGATAGTAGAATGGATAGTGTTACTATCGATAGTAGACTATCGATAATACTATCGATAGTCTATCGGTAGTAGCACTATCGATAGTTTTTTTACGCTGTCGATAGATTCGAAAAAACTATCGATACTATCGATAGTCAATTTTTCTATAGTTTTGCATCACTACTGTACCGCCGATGCTGCTTAAAAAGATTTGTCGGATCACACTGCATGGACGTCTGTGCTTTTTTTCGATTTGGGAGCACACTAGCCAGTAATATTTGTGCGCTGCGTCGCATTTGCGACGCGTACAGCCAGCTCTGATGGAGCCGCTACGTTCTTTACCCATGTGGAGACCTGTGACGTGGTCGCTTTGTTCTTCGTATGGAGAATGATGCAGCGGTGCAGGGTGCTGGAGTTTGCGCTCGCAAACTGTCGCACAAGAAAAGCGAATCAGCCCGGTTTTTTCAGAGCGCTAGCTGTTGGGGCTAACCTTCTCGGCCTCGCCGTAGCCGTGGCTGTCAACCGCACTCGTGTACACTTTTCTTGTAGAGGAAAGATGAGGCACGGTAACTGTTTTACTTCTCGGAGGACACCTCAACTGCGCAATGAGGACAGGGAGGAAACGGATTGAAAAAAAGGGGAGAGAAAGAGGGATTGAAGGAATGGAGAGAGGCAGAGGCGACTTTGTGGAAGGCTTCAGATTAATTTGGACAAACTGGGGCATTTTATCGTGCACTGACATCGCACATGATACGGTCATCCTTCAAAGCGGACGGATTATATGGCTCATCGGCAGCGATACCCGGAGTTGTCCAAGAGTGGTACGATATCCCTAATGACCTCATCATTGCATCGCATGACGTCAGCAGCTGACCATAAGATAGTGATGGGTGATGGTAGACAATGAAGCAATGACATTAGACGTGGCAGTAGTCGTTGTTGATAGTGATCGCTATAGCGATAGTGATAGTTGTAGTATGATAAAGGGCATCACCAAATAATGAAGTTCATTACATGACAATGGACATGACAAAGAACAATGAACGCCTTCTTTAGAGAATCTGTTTCTAAAACCGCCGCGTATCATTGGTGCAAAACACTGAAAAAGTCACACTTCAGTTTTATTTGCTGTTGCATTTCTGTCGTTACTGCTTATTCTGCTACTATTTTAAAAAACACTTCATGTGGAGGTTACCGGCTGTGCACCTTTAATAATGCAACATTAACCTTTATCCCCGCTAGTAGTCGTCCCAGAAGATCCCGCAGGGCCCAGCAGTCCGTCCTCGATGGCGCACTACACGATGTTACTCTGTGCGCTACCCCCAGACTTTTTCGAATGATGCGTGATGTGATGTCGGGATCCCAGTAGATCGAGCTGCTGTCTGGAACCGGAGCCAATCTCGACATCTGGGCTGCCACCATGCGTTGGCCGGGAAAATAAATCAGGGGAAAGCCAGCACTTCTGTAAGATAAATATTTGAAACTACGAATTACATTCAAAGCAAATGGCAGTATTTGGGCACATTCGAAACATTTGGGTTGATTTCAGACTAGGAAAGAAAAAAAGGACAGCTTTTTCGCTCTTCAAACTGAGAGCGGCGCCTGCGTGCGCCCCTCGTTCTCCAACTCCTCGAAAGGCCCACTTACAGGTCCACCGATCAGAAGTTGGACCACGTGACGGCACGGCACATTCTCCTGGCACAGCAGACCAAGACAACAATGCTGCATTCTGATTCGTCAGGATGCTATCACGTGAATGCGATAGCGTTATAGGCCCCATTGGGACAAGACGCGTCGTCGATCAAATTACGCACAGTAGCATTGCCCATGGGCAAAATACAGAACGGCAGCAATACACCGAAGATTCAGCCGAACAAAATGCGTGATACGAGATTGGTCTTCTTAGAGGCTTTTCCGACCTCACATACCCAGGAATATGCTTGTACCGCTATCAGCAGCCGCGCAGTTGCTCAAGTAATTCATAGTAATTTTTGCCACATTTCCGCAGACGGCACCACAAACCCTGGAGAGCGTCATGGAGAGAGTTTTATGACATATAATGAGCTTTGTTGTTCACTGTATGCTGCAGTTAAAGGCACGATTGGACGTTCTTTTCAGGCTATCTACGGCCCTTCCCGCTACGTAAAAACGAGCGCATATTTACATCAACAAAAGGTGGCGAACAAAAGAGCGAACTAGATTTCGATTATTTGCGTTTCTTGGCAAACAGACACCCAAAGTGTGGCGGAATAAAAGTAAACATCACTATCTCCATGCTATGTTTGCTAATGTGTGCCATTCAAAGCCCCAATGGGAAAAATTTATGTTCCGCTAATATTTGAGAAATCGGTCTGCCGGGAATTCGAAACAATGGGCATGTGGTCCATTTCGTGTAGCTAGTGCGAGTTGTGCGAAAAACCAACTCGAACCAACTCAAGTGCCCAGCAACAATAAAAAATATGTCAGTTTTCACAAAATCGGAAACGAGGTGGTGTTGAACGCTGGCTGGAGGTCGCACATACGCGCTACCTTTTTGTTTATATCGCTTCTCCTCAGCGGCACTGAACAGTTATATAAAGAGCGCTGCCTACTGAGAACATGTAAACATCATAGTGTGTATGCAAGCTCAATGTATTATTGAGTACACGTCGTACAAACACTGTCGCGACACTAGGCATCAATAGGCTATGAAGGAGCAGCAGGTATTGAGAGGCATTTCTTCTGTTCTCGGCTTTCTTCACCGCTCCTTTTTTCGAGCTGGCACCATTCCTTCTGACATGCATGGAGGAAGGAAATCTAAGGAGAGGCCCCATGTATTCCAGACGCATTGCGAAAAGCGCACCGGAAGTCACGTGCCCTTTCTGAGCCTACTTATGGGGCAAATAGCAACCGCGTAATTGCTGCTAAGGGGCAGCGTGGCGGTCGACACGCAAGGTGCGTTGGCGCCGCGGGAAGCGGACAGTACCGGGCAAGGAGGGAGCTGAGCGCCGCAGAGGGCGCGACCGCATCATCCGTGCTGATTAGCGAAAAGTGACGTCACGGCTTCTCCTTACTCAATTTTTTTCCTTCCTCCATCCATGAATGTGAGCCAACTAGCCCCCTTGCAACCCTTCTTGAACACTTCCGTGCCAGATAGCGGCGACATTGACGTGTTGGCCTTCGCTGGTCGTGATCTGTTCGTTACGCTCTGGAAACGAACGGTACTGTTCTACAACTAACTGCAGGGGTGCTAGCGGCTCCACGAACTTTTTTTGCAGATAAAAACATATTCATTTCAACGCACCGCAACTGTAGAATGCATAGGATAAGTTGTTAGCGTGAGATCACGAAGGATTGCCTTTCGAGTTAAGAAACTAACCAAACGAAACTACACTGGTTATGTGGCAAAATGGTGCCTTCCCTACGATGTTTGCCCACATGCTACCGAGACTAAGTTGGCAGCATGAAAATAACAAGTGTTGGACTGTCGGTCGCTTAGGTCCGGTCAGGCGAAGGAGTTTGAGGAGCGGCAAAAGGATGTCCCATTAAATGCGACCTGCGGCCGATCTTTACGAGAAAGGTAAACGCCTGGCTTAGCGTTGCGTTTGGCCTGATTCGACGATAATTTCACAGTTTATCTCTTTTGCGGTCGCGCCTGTGCAATCAACTATAAAACTCTCAGGCGACCATCGCTGAATCGTTGGAATTCGTTAGCTGCCAAACGTAAGTTACATTCGGGGTAGTAGGTTTATGTTTATCATATCCGAGGTCAGCACGCCATATTCCACACATCCGAGGTCCGGAGGCAAATGTACGCTATATCGGAGGTAACACACCAAAGACAGAGGAGCGCAAAAAAATGCGAAAATGGATGTACTAGGGTGATAGGCTACGAGCGCTCGCCCCGTTTCCTCACTCCGTCCGTGCTCGTATTTTTTTGCTCTTATGTGTCTTTCCTGAATATGCACAAACACGGCCTGCTACTGGCACACTCGAGAGCACTTAATAACAAGCAGAGTAATAACGAACGCTGCTTCTTACAGTCGAGGGCGATCTTACCGTCATAATATGCATTAGGGAAATGGGACTGCGTCTCAGATAGAACGAACAACCTTGGGCGCGTAACTCGGTTAAAACGAATGAGGAGACACCGTACACTCACCCCTGCAGCCGAAAAACTCGCGCGGAGATGGAGGAGCCTTCCCAGGCGCTCGTGCACTCTTCTCCAAAATGAACGTGAGAACACAAAGGCGCAAATAACAAAGGCTATACACTGCCGACAACACAGTACAGTTCTACAAAATTCTCCCGTCGGAAACGCATGTAGTGAAAGGCAATACCCGCACTGATGAAAGACACTGCAGGCATTTGCGTTAACTGCCTAATGAGCACGTGGAGGAACAGGTGCCACTGGAAGCGGCCCTTGACAAGTCTCGCGCACTGCGATGCTTTTGGAGCTACATTTTCGTGCGCGAAACGACGAGCACAAAGGCCTGGATAACGCGTGATGTATTGATTTTATGCAATGAGAGTGCGACCAGCCACAGGTTCTAATGATGCGATAAGTATTGCGCACGATATGCGCGCTCAGTGCCTTGCTGAGTTCGACCATGAGGTAGCGAAAAAATACTTGCTCCAACTAGGGCTTGATAATTTTGCCATGCATCATACGTTGCGTTCTCTAGCTGTAGTGAAAACTTCCTTCACGCCACCAAATGCCAAGTGCAAGATTCAACCACTGGACGTGGGTATTGCTAACGCGTTGAGATGTAACAGCATCGGTGCGTCATCCTGCTAACGCTGACAGCAGTTCAAGCTACAAATGGCGATGATCTGGTATCGGATATCGTCGTTTGCTGCTTTAGAAATGATTAAGGCAATGTGGATGCAGCTGACTTCGGTGTGAATCAGGAATTGCTTGCGTAATGCATGTTTTATGGGGCAATTAACGACTGATAACACTGTTTAACATTCACGTGAATCGACGCATGTGGACTTGTAATAACGCGTCGCTGGCGCACAGATGGCCGCACATGACTTCGCTTGAGGGTTACATCATTGGTGCGCATCATGACCCAGGAATCGTAAAGTTATACAATGTCGACGACATTGTACACGCAGAAGCAGAAAGAGCCCTGCCGGACTGCCGAAAATCTGTTGGCGATCAACAGGCGGCCGACGTGCCTCCTATTAGTTATACCTAACCTACTCTATTTTCAAAGCGCATTTGGCACTTAGGGCCTTATGCGAGGAACAAAACACGACCGCTCTTGAAGGCTTGTAAAGCGCCGTGATACGTTCTACTTTCAAGAAGCCAATGCGCATGACAAACTTTGCAAGAAATATCGTTGGACTTCGTATTTCAGGCGCTAAAATGAGAAATCCACTTATTGCATAGCTCGGATAAAACGAAGTCAATTCGCGCCACTGTCACATTCGTTATACGTGAGCTCGACTATTTGTTAACGCGTAAAAGTTTGTTACATTCGAGGTTAACATATGGAAGACCGTTATATGCGAGTTGCTTACTATGGTTCGGTAAACTGTGGTTGTATACAAATTGCATATAGGTAGTGCACTACGTTCGTTCGCTTGGTTTCAAAACGACACAGGCGATGAGGGACGCCGTAGTGAAGGGCTCCGGAAATTTCGATCACCTGGGGTTTTTTGACCTGCACTGAAATCGCACAGTACACGGGCCTCTAGAATTTCGCCTCCATCGAAATTCCATCGCCGCGGTCGAGATCAAGCCCGCGTATTTCCGGTCAGCAGCTGAACGCCATAACCACTGAGCCACCGCGGCGGCTAAGTTCGTTCGTAGTCCGGTGGGTAGGTTGCCACATGCCATTGGCTACTTACAGACGATGCCATTACAGACTTGCCATTTCCACTTGCAGTGATTCTTAAGTCCTTTAGAGGAAACTTTTCTCAAATTATCCGCAGGAACAATCTTTCGTCCTCACCGTTATGTCCTCATCGCAGTTCCGAATAGCCGCGGGGCAACTTCTGACGTGAACTATCAGGTGCAGCAGCGTCGCCTTGCAAAAGAGGTCGCAAGGAAGCAAGTTGCCTGCGCGGTTTAAAAGTTAACTCCGAATGCAGCTTTTTCTTTCCAGTATAGTGACAGATTGGGAGGTGAAGTGTACCCCTGTCAAGCGCGCGAGTACCTGCCTAAGTTTAAGTCAAATTCAAGCGAAGGTAAATTTGTCCGTCTCATGCCAGTATTAGAACTGTAAAGCAGGAAAACTAATTGGCACCAGTTTTAAATATCCAGCTCAGAAATGCCTGCTCCTATTCGTCCAGCTAGAGGAAGCTTCAAAAGGTTGCTGAGAATTGTTTTCAAATAAAATGCTACATTAGAGTGCGACACGTGTCAACGTTTGGTCTACTCATCATGGCTCATCACTTCCTTCTATGTCCGTTTTACAATTTACGATGAACCATTGCGATGCAAAACTTCTTCGATATAAACGGCTGACTGAAACGTAAACCAGTTTTTATATGCAGCAAGAGACGCAGTTGAAGCCTACTGCATGTTATGTATCTTATAAATTGATTCATGCCCAGCAATTGCTTCACAAGCCAGTCACAAGGCAAAATAACCGCTTTGAGCATCCGAGACGGTCAAAGAACATGTGCTGATCTTGCTGTACAATTGTCCTTCTTCCTTGAGAGCTGTGCTCGCAAGCATACGCTAGCCCTTTTCTATTTCTTATCTGTGAGCAATAAGTGGTGAGAAATGCGAGTATACGTGCACACACTTTATATATCTTAGCCTGCTAACGCAAAATAATGCCTAACAAGAACAGCTGAGGCTTCATAGCCCGGCTATGGTACCCCTTCTAGCCACCATAGCCCGGTGTTTCTGCGCTTGCTCCAAGATGGCGGCCATGAAGGCGGTGTCTCCACCCTGTACAGCGGTGCCCACATCTAGGCACTCTAATCCAGAATAATGCGGAGCGCGCTCTAGTGATCAGATTCCTGTCATTGGTTCCTCAACAGAATTTGAGAAACGTTTCATACTAATACATAAAACTGCCGTTTTGTCACTCGCACATAAAAGCGGGTACCCATTTCTTCTGTGCAACGCAACGCAACAGTTAGAAAGGCGAATCGTGCTATAAACTAGGTTCGTGAAAACATTGCTTTAAGAACACATCATCTTTTCATAGTGACGGTGAACCGGGTCAGTTAGCCTCCCTGGGACCACGACAACCACACCAGCACAAGCGTGCAAGCAGATTAAGTAGCGAAGGAACTTGAGGCGCTACCGTTGTTTCGAACACTCCTTAAAACTAACGCGAAGACACACAAATCATCGGCCCACCATCCAATGCTCCCCCCGTACTTACCTTCTTCGAATTTACCACAGAGGGGCATCGGTGCCGTCCAGTCTGCGCGTCGGTGTAGCCTCGGGTATGGGCGACCGCATCAGCGTCCTCAGACGAGCACTGGTGCAGTATTCGTTGAGCGATAACCTCGATGTAACGTAAGGCGACCGCTCAACCTCCCGCAAAGGGACATTGATGCAGTATTCATTGGACGACGACGTAGACGTGGTGTACGGTGACCGCAGGAGCGCCCTCAAGGGGCCAATGGTGCCGTGTTTCCTGGGCCTGGACGCGAGATAGGGCGACTGCAGGAGCGGCCCAAGAGCGGCGTCGGTGCAGTGTTCCCACGGCAATGGCCTAGGTGCAGGGCAAGGCGACGGCAGAAGCGCCCCCAAAGCGACATCTTCACCGTGCACCGTAGGCGATGGGCTAGACGCAGGGTAGGGCGCCCGCAGAAGCGCGTCCGAGTGGACATCGTTTCCGTGCTCTCTAGGTGATGGCCACCGTGCGGGGTAAGGCGATGGTAGGAGTGCCCCCAAAGGAGAATCGGGACCGCGCTGTGATGGCCTACACGCGGGATAGGGCGTCGGCAGGAGCGCCCGCGAAGGGCCATTGATGCCGTGTTCTCTGGGAGGTAGTCTTAATAGGGGGTAAGGCGATGGCAGGAGCGCCCCTAAAGCACCATCTGCAGCACACTCCGTCGGCAATGGGCTGCACTCAAAGTAGGGCAACCACTGTTGCGCATCAGAAAGAGCATCGGCCTCTCTCTCCCTGGTTGGTCGCCTCTCTGGTGAGCGAGGTAACGGCAAGAGCGGCCGAAAAGGAGCCTCTGCGCCATGCTGCCTCAGCGATGGCCTAGACGCTGGATAGGGCGTCGGGAGGAGAGCAGGCAAAGGAGCATCGGCGCCTTGCTCCCAGGATAATGGTCTAGATGCGAGGTAAGGCGATGGCAGCAGCGCTCCCAAAGCATCTGCAGCGTGCTCCGTGGGCAGTGGGCTGGACGCAGGGGAGGGCGACCGCAGGAGATCGCCAAAAGGGACATCGGCCACGTGCTCCGTGGGTGATCGACTCCGTGCGGGGTAAGGATCCGGCAGGAGCGGCCCTAGAGGATCAACTGTGGGGTGCTCACTTGGCGATGGCCTAGACGCGAAAGAGGGCGTTGGGAGGAGTGCTCCCAAAGGAGCATCGGGGCCATGCTCCCTGTACAATGGCCTAGAAGCGGGGGAAGTCGATGGCAGCAGCCCCCCCAAACTGGCACCTTCATCGTGATCCGTGGGCAACAATGGGCTGGACGCAGGGCGGGGCGACTGCAGGAGCGGGTCCAGAGGGACGTCGAGCTCGTACTCCATGGGTGACCACCGCCCTGCGGAGTAAGGTAAGGGCAAAAGCGGCCCCAAAGGACCACCTGCGCCGTGCTCCCTGGGCGATGGCTTAGGCGCGGGATTGGGTGTCGGGAGGAGCGCCTCCAAAGGGGCATCGGCGCCATGCTCCCTGGACAATGGCCAGGATTCGGGGCGAGTCGATGGCAGGAGCGTCCGCGAAGGAGCATCTGCGCCGCGCGCCTTGCGTGATGGCCCAGACGCTGGGTACGGCGACCGCTGGCGCACGCGCAAGGACTCATCGGTGATGTAGCCCCTGGGGAATGACCCAGATGTAGGACTGGGCGACCGCAGGAGTTCCGTCAGAGGTCCATGTATGCTGTGCTTCCTGAGTGATGGCCTAGACGCTGGGCGAGGTGACCGCAAGAGCTCTCTCAGACGAACGCCTGTGTAGTGCTTCCTGGACCTGCGGTGGGGTGAGTGCAGGCGGGCCTTCAAAGGTGCGTTGACGCTGTGCTCTCTGTGCGATGGCTTGGCCGCTGGGTCCGGCGACCGAAGCGCCTCGAAAGACCTGACCTTCGGACCATGGTGTAAACGTGGCCGCCTTAAAGAGTTGCTACTACTCCGACGGTGCCTATGCCGAAGGCAGGGAGACCGACAAGATTTCCCAGGGGAGCGACGCGAACCGATGGCTCGGCCCATTGCGTCGGACTGTTCGAAAATGGCACGAGGAGCGTGAGCACAAGCTCGGTTCAGTCAGCGTCTTTCACTTCTTTGTACGAGAACTCACAGCGCTTGAGTTGCAGCTAATGACATCGAAAATAGCGCTAAGAAATATAGATTGCTCAGTCCCTCCTTTATCGCTACCCTAACAGTGCTGTTCAGGTGTCAACCAAGATATGTGAGACAGACACTCTGCTATTTCCTTTCCCAAAATCCAATTTTCAATCTTCAAATATAAATTGCGTAGCATCATGATGTTACATTTAGTTCGTTTACCGGAAGCTGGTTGCGAAATGAAAGGCCACGCCAATTTGTAGCAATTTTTAACGCATAATATTTAGTAAATCGTAGTAACCCTCGTGAGGAAATACTGTCACATGGCTGTGAAGAAAGCCTAGGACTGGGCATCGCAAGAGAAAATCTTGATCACGGAGAACAAGCTGCGTGCTTTAAAAACGCTCCTGATGGGCATCATCTCGCGTCACAAAACAAATTACGAGGAACTTTAGCGGCTAAAGTGGCGAAAGGTGAAAGCCTGAGTGCTGCATTCTGCTACGCGACTGTTCACTTCACATTCTGTTGGTGCAATAATTAACTGCGAATTAATGACGCTTAACCTTTGCCTTTAGGAGTGGAACGCGACAGCGTCTTGTAGCGCTGCCAGGGAGTCCACGGAACGCCACCACTCGTTTGGCGCGATGCGTTGCCCTTTGAACGCAATGCTTTTTGAGGAAAGGAAATGGCGCTGTAATTCTCTGTCATCTCGGTGTACACCTGAACCGCACCGTAAAGGAAGAGAGGAAGTGGAGTGAAAGAAGAAAGAGAAAGAGGGGCCGTAAGGAAGAAAATGAAAATTGTATTTCAGGAAAGAAAATTACGCAGCAACTGTCTAACCTACCTAGGTGGACACCAGTCGAAAATTCTATTCTAGGAAAGGAAATTGCGCAGTAACTGTCTCACATATTTCGGTGGACACCCGTCAAAATTCGAGCGCAGTGACGTCATGACCATTTCGACCATCCTGAAACGCGGACAAATTTGCTAATACGTCTTGGTCACGACAGTGTGAGCCATTAAAGGCTTTCGCCTTAAAATTCAGGCGGGAACTTTGTTGACCTAAAGTGTGGTGAGGCGAAAGCCTTAAGCGTGGTGTTGCAGAAGTGCTTGTGTAAATGATCTATGGTTAAAATGTTAAGCTTCGAGTGGAACGTGGCAGCGTCTTCCAACGCTGACAGGGAGTCCACGGAACGCCATCGCCCGTTCGGCTCTATGCCTTGCTCGTCGGTAATTTCGTTTGTGAGGAAAGGAAATGTATCTATCTCGCATATCTCGCTGGACACCTGAACCTCGCCGTAATGGGAAGAGAGGAAGATTGGAGGGAACAAAGACACGGTATTCACTAGACGCGCCTTTGTTCATTCCAAACCAGCTCGCTCGCATGGCGCAGTGGTTAGCATGCTCGCCTCGCACTACGGAGACCATGGTTCGATTCCCCAACTCCACCAATTTCCTACTCGGTTTTATTTACTTATCTGGTGTGACTAGAAAGGCTAATTGGTTAATTAACTAAGTAACTAAACTCAGATCCACTTACGTGAAGAATCACTGTACCATTGGTTGCGTGGTTACTAGCCAAAGTACAATTGGCATCGTTTGAAATTTCCGCACTGGGACGTCACGACCATTTCTACCAATTGAAAAGCGTGACATTTCTGTCGCCAACTCCTGCTTACAACGATGAGGCATTAAAGGCTTCCGCCTTAAAATTACGAGGAACTTTAGCGACTAAAGTGGCGAAAGGCGAAAGCCTGAGTGCTGCATTGTGCTACGCGATTGTTGCGCATGTAGCGATGATAGGATAGGATAGGAAAGACTTTTTTATGCGAAGCATACTACTTTAGCTACCACTTCGGCCCTTCACCGTGGTTATGCGCCTCCAAATCACGTGATACATGACGTCACACCACGTGACACGATGACGTCACGACAGTAGAGAAACGGGGGCCCACCTCGCGCCGTCGCTGTGGTTGTGCGCCTCCAAATCACGGGATACATGACGTCACACCACGTGACACGATGACGTCACGACAGTGGAGAAACGGGGGCCCACCTCGCGCCGTCGCTGTGGTTGTGCGCCTCCAAATCACGTGACACGATGATGCCACACCACGTGACTTGTTGACGTCACGGCAGTGGAGAAACGGAGGCCCACCTCGCGCCGTCGCTGTGGTTGTGCGCCTCCAAATTACGCGACACGATGATGCTTCGCATTCTCCAGGCTTACCCAAGTTAAGCCTCAGCCATTTTTGCTCTATAAGGGTATTGTGCTAGTAGCAGACGAGAAAGAAGAGGTCCATCTTCCTTCTTCTCACAGGGTCGGTGCCCCTATTCCACTTGCACGTAAGCATGCATGCAGTCTATCTGCCTGCCTATCTGCTTTGGTTCCTGGTAGTGCCGGGCGTTTCTGTTTGGTGAGGCCGTTCCACGTTCGGGGTTTTTTTGGTCAGGATTCAGGTTAGCACTGTATATTTGAGTTATGTGAGGTTGCCTTTGCGCTGGCTGTAGGCATGGCTTTCACCTCCCCGGGTGGGGGCTCGGCAGCCTGGCTCGCCAGCCTGCCGGTCGAAAGCTTGCCTCTGATTTCTTTTGGGAGGAATGGTGTAGATGCGATTCCGGTGGCGCTTATACCGTTAGGTGATGGAGTATTAAAAATGAAGCATTCTAAAGCGATCCAGCACGAACTGAAGAGTCTGTCGAATCACTATCTCGACATCTCTGAAGTGCGACCTTTTGGCAGGCGTGGTATACTTTGCAAGTCGGCAAACATTGAGTGTGTGTTGAATCTGCTCCGGTGTCGTACTTTTACTGCAGTTCCGGTCAAAGCCTTCATTCCGGAACAGCTTGCGTGCACCAAAGGTATTGTCCGTGGAGTGGACCCGTCATCTTCCGCCCAAGAAATTCTGGAGGAATTCCAGGACGCAGGAGCCGGGGTTATTTCTGTATACCGCTGCTCGCGCGAGGTCGCAGGAGTGCGTGTTGCTACAGAGTCAGTAATTACAACTTTTGCTGGTCGCATCTGCTCCCCTGAGCTGAAAATATGGCCTATTGTATATCGCGTGGACCCGTTGCATCCTCGTCCTCTGCTATGCACAAACTGTTGCTGATTTGGACATAGTGGTAAAGCCTGTAAGTCGGAGACTAGATGCCGGGTGTGTGGTGAAGGTCACTCCTCCGACAGCTGCACTGCTGGTGAACCCATCTTTTGCTTGTGCAGTAACGCCCACAGTGCTGATGATGCCACTTGCGAAAAACGGTCACACGAGCAGAGTTTATTGGAAAAAATTGAGCAAAATAGATGTTCCCGAGCAGACGCCCATGCGCTCCTTAACCGCAGAAATCACTCTTACGCCAGCCTTGTGCGTTCCTCTGCTCCCGACCTTGAAGCCACGCTGTCTGCCAAGATTGTGTCAAGCGTCGAAAAAGCACTGTCAGTTGTGGTAGAGCGTATGCTCAGCAGCTTTACTCAGGCTTTGTCTGAGATTGCTGCGAGTCAGGCAGTTTGTCATCCCCCACCTGCAGTGCCGCCAGTGGCGACTTCACTTCAACCCTGTGCTGAAAGTTCGATTGGACCATCATCTTCCAATATACCGACTCCCGTGCCTTCTTTCGATAGCATCCCAGTTAGCCCTCCTCGCAGCAGTATCTGTACTACTGATGTGGAAATGACCTGCCCTACACAGAAGCGTCGTGCTTCCACCTTTCCCTCTAAGTCCTCCGTCCCCCAGTTCAAGACTAGAAAAGGCCCTGCTAAAGTCTCCTCAAAGTCTGATATGCTAAAGGAGGCTGTTTCAGCCTCTATTCTCGACTAGTTATCATGGCTGGTGTAAAGGTTCTACAATGGAATTGCCGATCTCTTGCTTCTTCTCTTACAGATTTAAAACTTCTTTTATCTTCCCATGATCCAGATATAGTGCTCTTGCAAGAAACTTGGCTCTCCTCTGTAAAATCACTTCATTTAATAGGTTTCGTGTTTTTCGAGCGGACCGCATACATGGTAGGGAAGGTGGGTTAGTGACCCTGATTTCTTCAAAGCTGTGTCACCGCGCATCAATTAACAAAAAGGTTATGCTTCCTGACTGTGAGCTCTTGGCTTTTGATCTTACTCTTCTGCACTGTGCTCCTGTCACAGTTGCTAACGTATATTATCCAGCAGGAGTAAACAGAACAGACCACCTGGACAGCTTGCTTGGCAACTCTAATAGGGTCGTTATTGCTGGAGACTTTAATTCACATCATGTTGTCTGGGATACCTACACTGACTCTCATGGTCAGATGTTATGGACATGGATGTCGGCAAATAATGTGCGCTGCTGCAATTCTCGGGCCATAACCTTCATCCGTAGAAATTCGAGTTCAGTTCTCGATTTTTCCTTGGCAGCAGGTGGGGTAGGTATAGGGACATGGTCCACAGTTGACAGTGGTACGTCTAGTGACCACTTGCCAATTATTTTCACCATCTTGGTGCGCCCACTCCATGATCAGGGTTCTGCCCGAAAGTTAGTTAATCTTGCAGTCTACAAATCATCTTTGCGCGCTTCCCTTTCATCTGATGTTTGTTCCAACGGAAACGACAGGGCTCAGCGAGTGTTTCATTCTGTTTTGAAGGCTACAGAGAGTTCACAGTTCATTGTGGGGTCTGCTGTTAGCAATAAATCACCATCCCCATGGTAGAACGCTGCGTGTGAGACAGCCTTCCGCCGTAGCAAAGCAGCATGGAAGAGCCTTTCGCATAACCAGAGCCCTGCTAATTGGATCAACTATAAATTTTCCTCGGCCTTGTTTAAGAGAACAATAGCAAAGGCAAAGGATGGCTACAATCAAGATTTGAATACCTATTTGTCAGCCCCAAACAATGGGAAGGTTTTGTACCGTTTTATGGAATGGAATATCCACTCCTCAGCCATGCAGTTAACAAGCTCGGCTGTACTGTCTCCACATGAGGCGAAAGATGAGTTAGAGGCGAATCGCACAAGGGCTCGCGTTACGCTTTCAGGAGCAGCGCAGAGTGCCCCTGCTCGACCCCTTCCCCTGCTCAGACTATGTGGCGGTTGATAAATCACAACTACTAACTGTACTTTCTTCGATGCAATCTTCGGCTCCGGGTTCGGACGGTGTTACGGTCGGTATGTTGAAAATCTTAGCTCAAGAATTCTCTCAGGACCTCCTCGATCTGGTCAACGCTTCATTGGAAGCTGCATGGCTGCCACACTCCTGGAAGGTGGCGCATATAGTACTACTCTTAAAAGATTCAAAGAAAGGATTCCATCTTGATAATATTCGGCTGATAGCTCTAACATCCAATTTGGTAAAGCTCGTGGAAAGAATTGTGCACAGCCGCCTGTCAAAACATGTTTCAGAAATCAACGCATTCTGTCCAGCTGTCACAAAATTCAGCGCATTTTAGAAACAAACAAAGAAAAACCGCCGCGCTCACGGCGTCTCGCCGGCGCGAGCCCAACGGGAGAGAGGGAAAGCCCCCGCCGAGCGCGTGCCTCTCTCTCCACCGCCACGGCGTGCGCCGAGGAAATGAGTCATCCACGCCGATTGCTCTAGAACATGCGAGTCGTTTCTCCGGCTGACCGGGGGAAGAGGGGGAAGCCTTGCGTGCGCTAAGACATGTCCCCCTCCTCTGCACTCGGACGTCGGCGACGCCGCCACAACGGCGCCACGCTAGAACACGCTGGAACCTTCGCGAAACGACTCCTGACTTTAACCAATGAGGACGCGCGGCCGGCGAGAGAAAGGAAGGGAGACAGGACGGGAGATGCTAAGCGTATGTGCGCGCCTACTTTGGCGCGTAGAACAAATAGACGTGAGAGCGAGCCTATAAAAGAAGGACGCTGACAGCTATCAGTCAGTCCGGACCGCCGTTTAAGCTTCATCGAAGCGCGCCCGTTCGACTCCCGGGAAAACACCACTCGGCCAGCATCGGACCAACGAGGCAACGTTCGCCAGTCTGCGGGACGGCATCGTCATGGAACTCTGGTCGTCGGACTGCCGCAGTGCCCGGTGAACAAATTGTGTTTTGTTTGTTTACCTCTCTCTCGTGTGTTAGTGCACTATAGGTGCAATATTGCCTCTGTATTGTATTCTCTCTCGAGTTTGACATTGCACGAGTTGCATTGTTTCGTTAATCACTTTGTATGTGTCTGTACTAATGACTGTGAAATCCTCTGTATCGCCTCTTTGCTGTATAAACTTTGTTTTGTTTTGTAAACCTCTGGCTCCGACCCATTCTCTGGCTTGCGACCAGCGAAAGCTGGGCACCGAACGCCCAAAAACCTCTTGTCACTTGGTAGCTGGTCTCCGCTGAGCTTGCCACGCTGAGTCGAGGGCATCTCCTTCGAGTCCGAGACCGCTACCCCCACACGCTCTAAGGGTGTCTGGGAGCTTCCCACTAAAAGTGCGCGAAGACTGGGTGACACCAGCCCAGATTGGCTTTTGCCGCAGATGCTCAATATGGTCTGCCCATGTTGATTTAGAGAGCAGAATCCGCCTTGCTATGCGAAACAACGAAGTATCAGCGTTAGTGACGCTCGACATTGCTAAAGCATACGACAGTGTTGAACATTCTATACTTCTCACGAAATTGTCAACACTACACCCGCCGTACTACGTTTATGCGTGGATCCATGAATTTTTAGCGGGACGGTAGTTTTTTTGCACTAACGGCACCTTCACTTCAGACACCTACGCCCAGACCAGAGGTGTGCGACAAGGTTCTGTGCTTTCGCCACTTCTTTTCAATATTCTGATGTGTGACATTCCCATCCACCCTGATGTTACAGTTTATGTTTATGCAGATGACATTGCCTTCTTTGCCTCGGCAACCGACATTCATGCCCTGTATCGTTGTCGTCTTCAGGCTTACCTCAATGCTCTCGAGGTTTGGCTTAATAGCATTAATATGGCGTTAAATGTGCACAAAAGCAGTGTGTTACGTTTTCAATCCAACATGCCTTTATATATATCGTTACACTATCGCACGGACAATATACCGCAGGTGGAATCCTTGCGGTATCTAGGCGTAATTTACGATGCTAGTATGGACTGGCGGCCCCACATCAAGAGTAACGTTGAGAAAGGAGAGCGTGCGCTCGGTCGGCTACTTCGAATAAGCAATAGGAAATTTGGCATGCGTCGGGACACGCTCCTACTCCTTTACAAAGCTTATGTCAGACCCATTTTGGAATTTGGCTGCGTACTCTTTTCTGGGTCCGCCAAATACAAGCTCCGTCCGTTGCTGCTGTTAGAAAGGCGTGCACTGCGCCTCTGCCTTGGTCTCCCTCAGTCAGTTTCCACCGCAGTTCTGTACCTGGAGGCTCGTATTCCCGACCTTAACTCTCGTTTTCAGCTATTAACTGCCAGGACTTTCTTACGGGCATTTGAGTCTGCTTCTGGTGTGGCTATACCTATTTTTGTTTCCCACCCGGCTCTCTTTTTTAGGCATCATTGCCCAAGGTTCCGCCTCCCTCAGGTCGTTTTTACTCAAAACCTTTTATCGATCATTGGTATAGATCTCAGTTTTGTGTGTAGAGTAGGTTCTGCAACGCCCCCTGTGGATATTGCTTTTGATTATATTTTCCCACCTAATGCAAAGTTCTCCAGTCCAGGACACTACTTAGTCTGTTCTCAGAACACCTTGACTCTTTCCCCCACCACAGTGTGATTGCTACAGATGCGTCCGCGGCTGGACAGAACGCAGCCGTTGGCATTTTTTCTGAGGATCTCTCTTAGAGTTATTCGCTTCGAGTCCCGGATTACACTCCCATATTTCTTGCGGAGTTTATGGCTCTTGGGCTGGCTTCTTTAAAGATTCCCTCCAGTGTCTCCCAGGTGATATTCCTGTCAGATTGCCTCTCTGTGTTGTTGGCGCTGGATTCTAAACGGGACGATCTATTCAGCCGCTCATTAAAGTATTTCGTTCCTGGTTGGGTGAAAGAGGAGTGCTTCGTTTGGATCCCAGGTCACTGCGGTATTTTTCAAAACGATGCAGCAGACTTTTTAGCAAAATCTGCTCTCAATGCACCGGTCGCGTGTAGCGTCTCTAATCTGATCCTTTTCGGAATGTCTCGCTTTCAGCGCTTTCAGCATATTACCACTCTGGGTAACGATCCCTTGCTCTCTACTGTTGACTACCACCATCTCACGTACCCATGGAAGGTTCGTGCATGTAAATCTTGGCAGTTTGAGGTTGCAATGACACTCCTGCGGTGCCGAATTCCCCGCTTAAATCTTTATTTATGCAGATGCGGGTTCAGTCCCTCAAACCTTTGTGCGACTTGTGGAGAGGTGGAAACACTGGAGCATTTCCTACTCTATTGCCGGAGGTTTGCACTTCAGAGAAGGACGTATCTCGAAATTCCAATTTCTCGAATGGGACTCACTTTGTCGGTTCCGCTTCTTCTCTCCTTCGGTGCTAGCGCCAGAGGTTTCGCATTGCATCAAGTTTGCGATTTCCTCCACAATTACATAATTGCTACCGGCAGGTTCCCTTGCTAATGGTAGCCAAAATGTCCGCATTGCAAAATCATTCAGAATTTTTCTTGTATTCAGTTCTCTAATCTTTATGCCCGTTGTTTTTTTTTTCATTCATTTCTCCCATAATTTCTTTTTATCTATAATTCCATCTTTAATTCTTCGGAATACGTACCCAAAGTTAAATCATTAGCTTGGCAACAAAAGGTAATCGGCACCAATTTGCCTTCTTTGGGCTCTCCTCACTGAACCCTGGCCAATCCCCCGTCGTGGGTATGTGCCATGCCACCAAGGCAAGAACAAGAACATTCCAGGGCTCCGCTGAGCTTCGCTGGCCGTTGGGCGTGCTGGATCAGACCTTGTTGGCAACCCAGATCGCCGCTGGAGAGCCAGCGCTCCCATTGTTCCGCACTCGATTCTTTACGAAAGCTATCGTTCTTACTGCATTCCCACAGGATGTGGTACAACGATGGTTTGCTACCACACCACGGGAAAGTGTCCCGATATTGCGTCGGGTATATCTTGCTACGGATATGCAGGTTTGGGAATGTTCCTGTCTGCAGTCTTCGCCAGTAGACTGCCTCTTGTTGATTTAGATCACGATGAGGCGGCGGATAGCGGATCCGTAACCCCTTATAGTAGTCGAGAATGTCTGTGTACGTATCAGGCCGACTCGGTCGGGTAGATTGTCCGATTGGGAGGAAGCTCGGCTCGTATACCCTCGAGCTATCTCGTAGGCGCGCACGTTCCCCGCTATGTCGGTGTGTCCTGGCGCCCAGTAAATGCTATGTGTGACTTTTGGTAGGGTCGCGCTCTGTAGGAGCCGGAGCGCGGCGCGACCTATGCGGCCGTTCATGTAGTTACGGCACGCTTCTCTAGAGTCTTTAAGGATGGTAAGGGACTTGTTGCTTCGATAACCGGCTACCACACCTAGAGCAACGGCCAGCTCCTCCCGTTCGGTTACCATGCAATCCCTGACTGAGGCGCTAGCTAATTCCTTTAGATTGGAATCAATACCTACCGCCACTGCACTGTTATGTGAGCTTCCTGTATACGGAGCAGCCGCGTCCGTGTATGTCGTTGCGGATTTTGCAGCTAGATTTTGTTGTACATACTTCGCCCGGGCTGCCCTACGGGCCGCATGCAAGTTGGGGTCTATGTTCCGGAGAAGGGAGCGAACCTTCAGCGTCTGGCGAATTGCGTCTGGTATGCTCGCAGTACGATTCTCGATTTCTGCAGTTGCGCCTAGCCCCAGTCGCCTAAGAAGCGAGCGCCTCGTAGGAGTCTGCTGGAACCTGGCTAACTGCGTGACCAGTTGGGCTTCTTTGATCTCTTCGAAGGTGTTGTGAATTCCAAGAGCTAGTAGTTTTGCATTGGAGGTGTTCAATGGTAGATGTAGGGCTTTCTTGTAAGCTTTTTGGAGGATGGTATCTGCACTATCCACTTCTCCTTTGTTGAGGTTGAAGTACGGGAGGGCGTAACCCACACGACTGAGCACCAGGCTCTGAACCAGGCACAGGGTATCCCCCTCTCGCATGCCGCTCCGCTTCTGCAATACGCGCGTGATCATTCTTGCGACCTGAGTGGTCGATTGCTTGAGAAGGCCGAGCGTATGGCCGCATCGCTACTTGCTCTGCAGCCACATTCCCAAGACTCGTATCTTGTCTCGTTCGGGAATTAGCTGTCCTTCGAGGCAGACATTGAGGGACCCTTCCTTGTGTTTCCCTTTGTGGACTCGCAGGAGTTCGGATTTTTCGGTGGAGCAGGCGAGGCCTCGTGCACTGACATATTCTTCCACGTAGGTAGCCGCTGCTTGTAGTCGTTCTTCTTTCTGGCCAAGCGACCCGGAGGTAATCCAGACCGTGATATCGTCAGCGTACATGGCGTGCTGTATGCCTTCGATCTTCTCGAGTTGTCTCGCAAGTCCGATCATAGCCACGTTGAATAGTAGTGGCGAGATGACGTTCCCTTGAGGTGTGCCTTTGTTGGGGGTCGAAAATTTATCGCGGCGAAGGTCTCCGAGCCCAACCGTTGCAGTTCGGTTGGAGAGAAAGGTCTTCAAGTAGCTGTAAATCTTCTCGCCGCAATGGAAGTTGTCAAGTCCTTCCACTACAGCCGCGTGGCTAACGTTGTCAAAGGCCCCTTTGATGTCGAGGGCCGTAACCGCGTTCTCGCCTACGCTTGGGACGTTGGTGAGGACTTCCTCTTTTAGTTGTAAGAGGACGTTCTGGGTGGAGAGGTGGGCTCGCAAGCCGAACATACTGTGGGGGTACAGGTCTTCGTCTTCCATGTATATTTGGAGCCTCCGAGTAATGACTCGCTCGTAGAACTTGCCTAGGCAGGAGGTGAGTGAGATAGGTCGGAGATTTTCGATCTAGATTTTCTTACCCGGTTTGGGGATCATTACGACCTCCGTATGCTTCCACTCTTCAGGAACCGTTCCTGCGGCCAAGTGTAGATTGAGGAAGGTGGTCAGTTGGTCGACCGCCTCGTCGCAGAGGTTGCATATAAGTGCATTCTGGATCTTGTCTGCTCCCGCCGCAGTGTTGCGCATGCATACCTTTATGGCAGCGAACACTTCTTCCCTGGTGATCGGCCTGCCTAGGTGGGTGTTCGGTTTCCCCAGGTATGGTTTCGCGTATGCCGCAGGCAAGGTCGTGCCGTAGCATTTCTCTTTGACTTTATCTAGCAGTTCCTCTTCCGTACCCTCGAAGGTGTGGACGAGTCTGCGGATAGCTTTCCCGCTATCCGCAGACTCGCTATCCGCAGGGTCGGCGATGGTCTTGAGTATACGCCACGTTTTGGCCGTGTTGAGGGTGTCGTCCAGCGAGCTACTGAACTGCTCCCAGCTCTGCCTGGCTAGTTGGGTCCTGTTAAAGCGCTGCTTCTTCCAGCGCTTGTTGAGCCCTCGGCGTGCCTCCCATAGCCTGAGGAGCCGAGGGTCCACCTCTGATGTTTGCTCGGTGCGATCCACTTCCTGAGTGTACCGCTTCTGTATGTATTTAATTTGTAGCACCAATCATCTATGGAAGTAATCCCTCCTTCTAGGTCCGTGCAAGCCTTGCGGAAAGTCGGCCAGTTGGTGATCTTAGCCGTGCCGAGCTTGCGCTTGATGTTGGTGGCTGCTATCGTGGTCTTCAGGATATAGTGTTCACTGCCTAGATTCTCCAGCAGATTCTCCCACGTTACATGTTTCGCCCCCCTGACAAACGTTAAGTCCGGACACGTATCCGGGCAGACTGAATTGCCAAGGTGCGTGGGTTGAAGTTCATCGCTACCTCTTCTGCTTGTGTTGCACTGCGGGCTCTGAAGGTGAGGCCGTTAACTGCGTTGCTGTTGTGAACTACCGCGGCCGTGTATCATCCCCCGTGGTGAGGGCTGGAGGCGTCCACGTAGTATACATCTGTTTTGTTGCCATAATGTCGGGCTAGGATTTGCGTTCGTGCCAAGCGCCGACCATTATGGTCTTCGTGTGACATGCTGGCGGGAAGAGGCCGCACGTGGAGGGCATGTCTCCACAGTTCCGGGATGTGAAACCTGTCTTCCATGGTGGGTGGGGACTTTAATGTGGATATGGACAAACAGGTATTCCATACCACTTATGCCGGAGAACAACCCGTTCCTCTCGCTCGTAACGCCTCCCACGGCTGTGACAACCTCACGAAATACTTGCATAGACCTCCTCTTTGAGAACCAGGCAGCAAGTCGAGCATATATCCATCTATTTCTCCGACGACAAAGCTTCCTTCATGACTATCAAGAAATGTTGTGTTTTTTGAATAAGGAAAATGTCGGAAAAATAATAAGATGAAATGAACGGCGGCGCAACAAGGACACTAACAAGAAAGGGACATCACATGCGCATGTGCGGTCCCTCTCTTGTTAAGGTCCTTGTTGCGCCGCCGTTCATTTCATCCTGCCCCAACTCGCCCCTCAGGCCATTCTTTTGAAAAATAACAAGTATGTAATTGTGCAAGCATGCCTTGATCGAATTCTTTGCCTCAGTCTATCGAAAAGCTGAAAGAGCTGATCAGCTGCGCTGAAATTTCACATTAGGAGGTAACGTAATCATCGGCAATTTTTTTGCTCAGTTTTAGGGATGACTTGCTGATGGATTTATCAGAGAATCCTGATATTGCCTGAGCTTCTACTACCACCATTGTGGTGATGTCACGGCACTTGCGTAGAACGGCCTCTCTTTCAAAGCCAGGTTTGCAGTTTTTTACATTGGCTGCAGTGTTTGCTTAGCTCACCCGAGGTGACATCTTCTAGATCTCTACGATTTTCCTGTAGCCTTACATTCAGGCATCTCCCCGTCTGGCCGATATAGATATTACCGCATGACAGCGGGATTGAATAAACAACCTCTACAAGACGAGGACGATGCTTCGTCATACACTCTGGTTTTCTAGTTACGTCAGAATTAACCTTTCTACACAACTGATGCAATTTATTTGGGGCCTAAAAAATAACATGAGCTCCTGCTCTGATCTTTTCCCTCCTGGTCTCCTGATCTTTTTGAGGTTATGGGACACAGTATGGGTGGTAGGTGGTGGTGAAAAAATTTATTTAGAAGGGATAGGAGGTATGTTTGGATCAGCCCGTAAGGGACCGATCCTTACAAGCACTGGGTGGAGGTCCCTAGTAGGGGACCCCAGTGGCGGTGGGCGCCGCCCGGGCGCGCCCGACCAAAGCTTGTTCGGCCTGTGGGCATCTAAACTTTGATCTTTCCCCACGTTATTATGAAAAATTGTGGACCTCAAGAGTGCACTTCAAGTAAAAATTGGTGGACCTAAGCTTACTGACTTGGCGCATTGATCAGCGAAAGCTGACTGGCATTAGCGGCCGAGTGGCACGGAGCTGTAGGCCAGTTTTGACGTTTTTCAGGCGACTGTCCGGTTGGGCGTCTCTACGCTCACCTGTAGACTGTACCTTCTTATTGCGGTGTCCGTTCTATCCAACTCCCTGCACACGTTGACGCGCTGATGGTCCCGCTTGCAGGAAACAAACAAGACTGTCCGGTTCCCAGTGTAACCTTATTCGCTGTCGCGACCGTCCCCTCGATATCAGTAAAGGGGAAGCGCATAACTGGCTCATTTTTTTTTTGTTTTTTTTTTTTTTGGTGGACGCCAGAACCGCGTAGTGGCAAAACATATTAGAAGGCCGCGTAAGCTCCGCCTTGAGACTGGACGCCGTAGTGGCTTATGCTCCCTTTTGAGCGAAAGCTCTTCTTTACGATCCAATTGAAAATTGCAAAATTGGTTTTTGAGGTAAGGAAATGGAGTAGTAATTGTCTCGCATTTCGGTAGAGATACGAACAGCGCCGTAAGGGAAGGGAGGACGGTGGCAGTCAAAGAACAAAGAGAGAAATAAGTGCCGTATTGGAGGGCTCCGGTAACATTTCGGCCACTAGGGACATTTAACTTGCACCTGCATTGGACACCACACGGTCGCCTTACGCATTTCGCCTCCATCAAAACACGGCCGCCGCGGCCGGATTCGAACCCGGGAACTCCGGCTTAGAAGCCGAGCGCTCTAACCACTGAGCGACCGCGGCTCTTCTGGCCTATTGCGCCAGTGCCGCATTTTGGCACAATGTTGTCAACGCCGGTTCATGCGGCGCACCTCTCTCTGTCACTACCGCCGCACAGCTAAAAGCCTAGATTGAGGGGTCCACTGACTCAGTGATCTAGCTTTGTGCCTAACCTATAAGGACTAAAATGCGCGGGAGCAACTTTTATTCGTTCGCTGTCGTAGCTTTGGAAGACGCGTGTCGGAAGTCAGTCGACCTCTCCTACACTAATGGGAAGGACGCTCTCACTACTATATGCCGCAGTGGCATATTGTGCTGCGGTGGTGGTGGTGGTGTAAAACATTTATTTATACTATATACAAGAGAGGTATAGCTTGGACCGTGCCTGAAGGGCACGGCCCTCACAATCACTAGGAGGGATCCCTAGTCCGGGACCCCTGTGGCCTCCGCGGCGGCCCGGGCTCTTGTCACCAGGGCTCGTTGGTCCTGGAGAGTTGAGCAGCCGAGCAGGACATCCTCCCAGTCCTCTCGGGTGGGGTGGGAAAGCAGGATTGGCAGGGCATGCCCACACAATGTGATACGTGTCCGCAAACACTTCCCCCACAGTGTGGATACTCGCCCGAAAAGGCCGAATTGAAATGTTTGAGCACTGCCGGGCACAGTACCGTGTTGGTGTAGAGGCGAAGTAGCCAACACTCCTCTGCGCTCAACAGGCCGTCAACGCTCAACAGGCCGCCGAGCGTTCACTCCGCGTAGAAGACCCCAAAAGGGAGCCGATAATTTGCAATACAATTTTAAGAACTCCCACTTCCGCGCCTTGCGGCGAGCAGCGGTGCGTAGCTTTCGCCCGAATCCGGTCACATTGCGCCATCTAGCGCTCTTTACGTCAGCGGTGGAATGCCGTCATTGGTTCGCCGCACCAGCGCCGTCGACGCCAAACGAGTTTAAGAGACGTTGGCTCCGCCCCCTGGGGAATTCCCACGCGCGTCAGCGGTTGGCGAAGGGGCCGAGTGCGTCAGCCGGCCGACCGACATTGCAAAGCGCACAAAGTGACGAGAGGAGGGGGAAAGGCGCTAAAACGCGGTAATTCAAATTCTGACTACAAAATAACTCAGCTTCCACAAACCGCATTAAAAAAATATAGTTGCTGCAGGATATTTGTGACGCTGCGCCCTTTAGCATCCTAGGCTTGTCGCATCTTTGTTGAGACCCCCTTTCACAGCCCCTTTGAGTGTTTCATTATGGCCACTGGTGAAGTATATACGGGCTGTACGCTGCCGCTGCGTTTGATGTGACTATAAGAATACACTTGTGTCCATGTGAACCGCCCCTTAGTTGAAGTTTGAAGTTGATTTATTTACTCAACATTGAGAGGGACCAACGAGAGAAAAAAGCTCCAATGAGCTTGACAGGCTCTCGAGCCCCCAAAAAAACTAGACGGCAGCACTCCAAAGACAACAAATACATCGCTGAAGTAAAACGGTGATACACACAATGTGGGAGCATAAGATTTCCTATTTATCCTACATTAAGTTGAAATGAAGGCACAAATTCACCCCATTACCTGACAGAAGCAAGCTTACACTGCCGCTGACAGGGGCCAACCGCGGCCCATCCTGCGATCTCCTGGCGGGTCTCCGCAGCAGGTGGATCGCAAACCTAGAGGGCAGTTGCGATGAATTGGTTGAGCTGGCCATGCCACATTCAAAAGGGCCCTCTAGGCACAAGCACTTAGAGCCTTCCGCGAAGGCTTGCGCCCGATATGCAAACACGAACAGTGGCTCTACCGCGGTAGAAGCTGAGCGATACCACCGCGAAGCAGCACAAATGCCAAAATTTTGCACGCTGAGGCCCGTAATATTCACTTTCATGCGAATACGTGACCTGTTCGATCCTGGTTGCTAGCGACGAATGCCTATGTCCACAGCCTTAACCCACTCTGACACTGCCAGGTTGCGGTGAGCGCAAAAATGCTCTGTGGCTCGAGCAGACGATGGGGCAGTTGGTGAGAGTGGGGGAACGTGAACAGTTTACAGCCCAGAGACTCTGAAAATGATTGGACAGAGCCATGTTACTGTGCTGATTTTTTTCTTGTGTGAACTGCTTTCCTTTTGATAACATATAATCCTGAAGAGTGCCGTGTTATATTCCCTCTCTTGCCCTCGTTGGGATCGTATTGCAGTGTATATGCAACTTCGTGAAAACAGTGCAGTCATGTTTTCTTCATATTGTATTCACTGCAATGTTGTTGCATGTACCATGTGTCGAATGTTTTTACCAGAGGGTTTCATTAGTGCGTGTTTGCCTCTGCTTGAAATGTTAAGCCAAGAATCGTGCTTACATCTGCATGCAGGCAGCTTCCTGAGCATTTTTTTTTTGTGGTTGTTAGTAGGACTCAGAAGGGCTCCTTTTCTTTATGTTGTTGGTACAGCGCCCAGTCGACGGCCGGGCCCCTTCCGGTTTTTTTTATGTTGTTGACGGCCAGGTCTTTTGTGCTTGTGTGTACGGCAAGCGTCCACCAAACATTCTTGGTGGGGAGGTGTTAAAGGGACACTGAGGAGAAATTGAAGTTGACTTGCATCGACAGAATACCAGCTCCTGATTACAAAAACGACATTCATACTGACAACAAAGCTCTAGTAACGTAGAAAAGAGCAAGAACCAAAATACAGGTATCGCCGCCACAGGCCAAACTCGCAAGTACAAGCTTCATGACGTCATAGGACAAAACAGTGTTGCTAGAACCAATAGTTCTAGCAACACTAGGACACGAGAAGCTACGAATCACTGAGGTGCAACAAATGCATGCGCAAATATCCTTGACGTCGCTAGATGGCGCCACGTACCCGACAGCTACGCGCACTCCTGCAGCGCCGGGACCAATCAGCGCCTGCCCACAGCGGTATGGGGGCTCCCGGTATTCCGCTAACGGTAACAAGGTACACGGTATGCTAAAGGTGTCTATTTGCGAGAACTTATTTGACGACTTCTAGAACGGGATCCATTGTAACGCTGGCAAAACGCCGGTGCAAACGTAAACGAAGCGACGGCCGCAATAGCCAATAGATGCCTTCAACGTGCGGCCGGCGGTAGCTTTCTTTTCGGCTGCTGCTGGGCCGCACTGCTGGCCGCCAGAAATCACGGAGTCTGCGTTACGTCATGTCCACGTCATGTTTCACGTCACTTAGTCCTGTGTCGTCATAGCAGAATCCCAAGTTTGAATCAGAGCGGCGGGAAAAACTTTTTCAACTTCGAATCCAAATTTCTTAGAAATAAATGCATCTTTCGCTGCCGGCCAAGTGGCAACAAAGCCATGAAATGCCGAACTATCGGATTTTGCTATAAAAAAATATTAATAGAGCTCTCCTCAGTGTCCCTTTAAGCTAGAAGCCTACGGCGCCAGTAGCTTCTTTCGCCCCTCTCCGCAGGTCCCAAGGGGCCGACTGGGTACGTGGAATCCTGCTCAAAAGCAGAGCTGGTGGCTTGAAATTGAATCGACAAATTAAAGCCGCACGGTCTCCTCTCAGTACGCAGGGTGTACCAGCCAGCCGCGGGCGCGTTGGTTTCCGATTCCGAAGAGCTCGGTGCCACGTGGGGGCATGCGGCTGGGCGAACCAAGCTTGGCTTGTGGGGAAATCACCCTTAGGCCCGAAGGCGGGAAAAGTGACGGAGCTAGTAGCCCACTTGGGAGACCAGTAACGGTTAGTAGAAAGTAACGGTTAGTAGACCTGACGAAATCATAGGGAGCCATCAAGCTCCTAAATACCATGACAGGCTCAGCCTGCTTCGCATCCGGTTGACGGGGCCCGTGCAGACATACCTTGTGGTAGCACGCGATGTGAACTGCGGACACCAAATGAGACTCCAAGCCGATGGAGCATGGACGTAGGAGTTTCACATAGTTTTCAGGGGCGAACGCCGGTGGTGCGTCGCCGCCAAAGCCGTGAAAGGGCTCCCGCTGTGTGTGCCAGTACATTGGAGTGAGAGCCGAAGCACTGAACGGGTGGTGCGAAAACTCTGTCATATTAGTACTGTTGGACGGTCGGGGTAGCAGAACCTGGCCTGGAAGAGGCGTTCCTAGTCGGGGCCCTGTTAGGTTTCCCTGTCTCGGACGGTCGGAGAGTCCGGACGCGTTCCCTGTGGTATGGAAGTACGCTTGAGGCCAAGGGCTGCACTATTGAGTGCTATATGAGTGCTCGCCCTCTACGGAGGCCTCAAAAGGAGCTCAGAGGATCAAAATATGAAGAAAAAAATCCTTCTGTCCCCAGTCTCACCTACTTCCCATAACCACAACCCAATTTCCCACATCGTTTTCTGATAGCCTATCCCATCCCTCTACTTCCCAGGGGAGCTCAGGGGAGTCACCCCGGACCCGCTCCTCCGGCGGTGGGTCGTTTTAGTAGAGATCCCCACATGAAGTGAAGTGAAGTGAAGTGAAGTCTTTATTTCATAACAAAGTGTACAAAAGGAAGTACTGGTCTATCTAAGCACATAGTGCTTGTTAGAAGACCAGGCAGCCAGTGTTGCATCCTTAAACTAGGATATAAAGCAATATACATTCACAATATTCACATAACGGGAAAAAATAATAATACAAGTAATACAATCCTATGCGAACAAAATATAAAAACGATAAAATGTAAAAGAAAGAAACCCGTCGTTTCCCACTTGGCAAAAAAAAAAAATCACACATTACAAGACAAAGTTGAACACCATTTCCTTACTTCTCTCAGCATTACAGCTCGTGATTTTAAATCGTACAGTATCTCACTTAATTCACTGAATATCTCAGGTACATAATAATTTCTGGCTTTCTTTCCATAGTTTGTAAAGACTCGTGGTTTAACATATTTCTCAGTTTTTCGTAGTAATACATCTTTCTTTACTAATAGCTTAAAACTGTTAGAATAATAGTAGCGGGTCAACACAGTATACTTAAATAGCTCATGCACTGGAAGTATTCCTAGTATGAGCCGCCGCGGTGGCTCAGTGGCTATGGTGCTCGGCTACTGACCCGAAAGACGTGGGTTCGATCCCGGCCGCGGCGGCTGGAATTTCTTTGGAGGAGAAATTCTAGAGGCCCGTGTACTGTGCGATGTCAGTGCACGTTAAAGAACCCCAGGTGGTCGAAATTTCCGGAGCCCTCCACTACGGCGTCTCTCATAGCCTTAGTCGCTTTGGGACGTTAAACCCCATAAACCAAATATTCCTAGTATGCGGTATTTCTCATGTGTCTCTATATGTTCCCATTCCGTTCCATAGGCTATGCTATTGACAATTCTTTTAATTATTCGGTTAATATGTTGTTTCTTGTGGTCAGAACACATACCATACAAGGTGATACCGTATGTGATAATTGTTTCGGCTAATGACTTATATACAGTTCTTCGAATGTTGACAGGACTTTTCCCTCGAAGGTTATACATCATGGCTGCGACAGCCCTCAGTTTTCTGCAAACGTAAATGACATGGTCACTCCAGGATAGGTGCTGGTCAAAAAAAATTCCTAAATACTTGACCACTGGCTCGAACTGTAATGGTTGGCAGATGCATGAACTACAATTAGAAGAATGCAAATATATGTCCCTATTTAACGAAAGCGCCTTACGAGGATTTCTGAAGCACATTAATTTCGTTTTTTGTGCATTTATAAAAATTAAATTATGAGCGAACCAATCTACTATCGCTGATAAGTCCTCTTGAAAGCTTTGATATCCCGTATTATAATCCTGAATTTCCAGAGCAATTGCAGTGTCGTCTGCGTACTGGAAAATTTTTTATTTCAGCGGTAGCAGGCCGAGGTCGGAAACATATACGTTGAAAAGTATCGGTCCGAGAGTGCTCCCTTGGGGCACACCAAACTTTATTATTTGAAGTTCACTGCATGTCTCTTCTAGTTTAACGCACTGAAGTCGGTCGGAAAAATAATTTACAAAAAATTGATAAAAGCGTCCTCTGAAACCTAGCTTCACTAATTTCTTGAGTAATAAGTTGTGTTCTACCGTGTCAAAAGCCTTGCTTAGGTCTAAAAATGGAGCTAAGACTACGTTATTATTTTCTATTGATGCGGTTATATAGTCGGAGAATTCCTCTAGCAAAGAAGTTGTGTTTTTATTTTTTGTGAACCCGTATTGCGCCATGTTATTCAGGGAATACTTTTCGCAAAAGGATTGCATTACAGAGACAATATGCTTTTCCATTATGTGTGCAATAGTGGACAATATCGCTATCGACCTGTAATTTGTGCAGTCATTTCTTTTACCGTTTTTGTAAACCGGCCTCACAATTGAAATTTTCAATTCTTTGGGTATTATACCTGTTTCAAATATCCCATTCAATATCTTAAGGAGGACCTGTTTGATAATCTCGAAGTTTGTGCGCAAATCCCGAGAGCGAATTTTATCAAACCCTGGTGGTTTAATCTTTTTCATGCCCCTTATTATATTCCATAGATCCATTTCAGACATCGCTGGGAGATATGCAGATTGCGCGCATGCGCGTTTCGGTTCATATTCATAATCTCGGTCACTTTGCGTTGTTCTCAGTTTCTCAGCTGCAGCGATAAAAGTTTTATTGAACCTGTCACACAAAGTCTGAAGGTTTTCTTTTGGAAAATTTCGTTTGATGGTATCATCGACACCGGCTGTTTTGGATCTGCCCATCAATTCGTTTGCCGTACTCCCAAGTTTTTTTCACGTCATTTCTGCTGTCTGCAAATCGACGCATCATGTATTTCCTTTTTTCCTGCCGTAACTTTGCCGTCACTGCGTTTCGCAACATTCGGAATTCTGCCCTGTGATCCTCATTGCCAGGTTCTTTTCTACACTTTTGCCATGCTTTGTCTTTTTGAAAGCACAACTCAACAATATCACGCGTGATCCATTTCTTATCAGGGTTCCTTTGTTTGATTGTTATGATTTTAGTAGACATTGCGTATATCGTCCTAAACGTTGCAGTAAACTTGGAATATAAGCTAACATGGTCTAACACTAAAAACGCATTCCAGTCCGTGTTTTTTATGTATTTGTCAACTTTCTCGTTATCTATGTACTGTTTCTGTATTCTGGTGTCACAGTCAGCATTCGTTTTGTCAGACATAATTATAAAAGACGTAAAGTAATGATCGGCTAGTTTGACTCTAATTACACCGCTTGTGTAGCACTGATTTCTTAGCCGAATAACAATGTGATCAATGCATGATCTTGTTATTTTCGTGCCCAAGTATTCCTCTCTTGTGTAGTCATTAATTACATTTACCAGCCCATATTCAGCTATGATATTAAGGTAATCTGTAACAGCCTTCCTCGATACTTGCATTACGTCAATATTAAAGTCCCCTACCAATATAAGGTGCTGCTCATTCATGTATTTCTTTAGTAGTGAGTTTAGTTCCATGCCGCCGCGGTGGCTCAGCGGCTATGGTGCTCGGCTGCTGTCCCAAAAGACGCGGGTTCGATCCCGGCCGCGGCGGCTGGAATTTCTTTGGAGGAGAAATTCTAGAGGCCCGTGTACTGTGCGATGTCAGTGCACGTTAAAGAACCCCAGGTGGTCGAAATTTCCGGAGCCCTCCACTACGGCGTCTCTCATAGCCTCAGTCGCTTTGGGACGTTAAACCCCATAAACCAACCAACCAGTTTAGTTCTTGTAAAAACAGATCTGTGTTCATGTTCGGCGGCCTGTATATCGCACATATGGTGTAGGTAACATCCATTTTGCTCAAGGTGACAAAAATAACTTCCGCATACTTGAATTTTACTGCGATATTATGAAATACCCAGTTATCTTTTACATATATAACTACTCCTCCGCCTTTTCGAGTTTCCCTGCATAAAGCAATCTGAGAGTACCCGGTCAGTGTATACCTACTCAGTTTGCTTGTATCGAGATTGACCTCTGTGATCACTATTACGTCAATGTTAGCAAGCCTCGCGTGTAAATATGCGCATAACTGATCCCAGTTCTTCTTTATGCTCCGCACATTTACGTGTATTAAGCCAAGCTCTCTTTTTGTCTTGTTTTCAGCTGTAGCGTTGGAAACGTGTAGGTCCCAATCGCGGAAGGAATCGAATGAAGCCATCTAAGACATTTTTGCAAGATCATTCTCAGTGGCAATGACGATCACACTAGCGCCTTCCGATTTGCGGGCTAGAAACCTGCCATTCCGTGTCCAGATAAATTTATACCCGAGTTCCTTGCCGAGCTTTCTGCACTTCCAAAACAGTTCTTTTTGTGCTGTCGTGAAGTTTTCATTCACGAAAATATTTTCGCTTCGAAGGGCGTGTTTCTTTGTCAGCCACAAGTCCCTTGTTTTCCGCTCTGTAAACCTCACTATTATGGGTGCGATTTTGTCTTTCTGTGCCTTCAATCTGTGCACAGCTTCAAGTGAGTGTTTTTCAGGCACCGGCAGATCAAGCTTCCTGCTAAGGTCCACTAGGACCTGGTACAGATCCTGGTCCTCTGCTTCTTGAACGCCGTGTATTTCAATATTCTTCCGTCTCGAATATTGTTCTCCACTTTCTACTCGTTCTCTGAGCTTTGCGATTTCGTTATCTTTTTCTTGCATGTTTTGTTGCAGTTCTTGTGAGGTTTTCTTTAGTTCAGCAATTTCCTTCTGCTGATCGTTCACCTTTGTCAGGAGATCTTCAAACTTAGCCGCTAAAAATTCAGTTGACTTCTCAATGGCCTCAGTTGTGTTACACTGCTTATCCACCATTTTTTCAAGATTTTCAAGCCTACCCAAGACTTCCACTATCTTCTGGTTTAGATCACCAATCAGCCTAGCCAAAGAGCTGTGCTCACTTGACTCAGATAGTGCTTTTTTTCTGCGGTCTTCCGCATCACTGCTATCTGAATCAGTTTCATCATCTTTTCCTTCTCTGTTACACGTGTCACATTCCCAAGCCTTGATTTCACCCTGATTCATTTTCTTCAAATTCCTGCTGTACACGCCCGAACATTTGCCAGCATGATACCTTTTCTTGCACCGATTGCAAATTAGATGTTGCTCATCTTTTTCAAAGCATTTACAACATGTCACACACTTCTGCGGCATAATTGATTTCTTTACACCTTCGGGTGGCAAAATCCCAACTGCCCACGGGCCAAATCTTTTAAAATACCATTGCCTTTATACCCGCGATACATGAATGGTGCAGGAGAGATTTATTTATTTATTTATTTATTTATTTATTTATTTATTTATTTATTTATTTATTTATTTATTTATTTATTTATTTATTTATTTATTTATTTATTTATTTATTTATTTATTTATTTATTTATTTATACAAATACCTCACGGGTTCCACACTTGGAACATTGTGTGAGGGGAGGGGTTACAATATTTAGCAGACAAAAGATGGTAGAAAGTGGAAAGAACAAAAGTAAACAATATTAAATACATTGGACTGCAAACAATTATTACACCGTACTTGAAGAAAACCGTATTATATTGACACCGAAGAAAAAACAGCAAACAAATAGGGGCTCATTCAATTTTCATTTCATTTTCATTTTCATCCATTTCATTTTCAAATAGCGGCTCAGGTATTCATTTTTATACCTCAATCTATACTTTCACTGAAGGAATTGAACTGAGAGAAGGGTATATAGGGCCCTTCGCAAACGCCTCGTTGCAACAGAGTGGTGTCGTAGTTTCTAATGGTCGAGACCAGTGCATAGGCAGCCTGAAAATAGCCCGCATGGAACTTTTCCGGCAGTTCACCCCTTTGGCTCATTCCGGTGACATCCCGGCGCACAAGCAACGTAACAACACTGCCGGCATTGTTCACCTAGCTGTTTTACCCTACAAAGAAAGCTTCCGGCAGCGAACAATCAAACTTAACCTAAAGAATCTCAAAATGCTACCAAAAGGTTGCCTTTGGTCAGCATTCTGAGATTCTGTGGGAGAGGCTGGTAGGTTAGGTCAGGTTCTTTGAATTAGGGGAGGCACACTCCAGGGGAAACAAATATCGCTTTGTCCTATTTTCTTTTTCCATTTAGCAAAAAATTTCACGAGGGAACAGAAAAATTAGGAGATCACTTATGCTCCGCCATGAGAGTAGACGCGGCAGCGCCTTTTCATTCTTTTAGAGCGAAAGCTGTACTTTACAACGAAACTGAAAATTGGAAAATTCGTTGGTCATGAAAATAAATGGCGTAGTAATTGTCTCACATCTCCGCGGACATCTGAACAGCGCCGTAAAGGTAGAGATGGTGGAAGTGGTAGAACAAAGAGAGAAATAAGTGGTTTAGAGCGGGGCTCCGGTATCATTTAGACCTCCTGGGTATCTTTAACGTGCACGAACATCGCACAGCACACGAGCGCCTTTGCGTTCCGCCTCCATGGAAACGCGGCTGCTGCGGCCGGGTTCGAACCCGGCAACTCTGGCACAGAAGCCGAGCACCTTAACCAATGAGCGCCGGCGGCGGGTCCGGCCTGTTGCGCCAATGCCGCGTTTCTCCCATAATATTGTTAACGCCAACCTATTCGGCGCACATCTGTGAATACCACCGCGTAGCTCAAACGCGATTGACGTGTCCGCTGGCCCAGTGCTCCAGCTTTGCGCCTGAAGGACTATGGCCTAAGCTATAACGACTAAAGGGTGCGGGAGCCACATTCTGACGTTCGTTTTCGTAGCCTTGAAAGTTGCCTGTCATAATTCAGTAGACTCTCCTACACTTCTTGAAAGGCCGTTTTCACTACTGTATGCCGCGATGGCATGTTGTGCTGCAGTGCTTGCTCGTATCTGATGTGCTAGAGTGGCCGTGCCTTAACGTGGTATGTGCTCAATTTTGTGTCTCGCTCGCGAGAAAGATGGGCAAGTCCACTGAATATGTTGTAGATCTGTTTTGCAGTGTTCGTGGCAGTGGATGTATCTAACATTCATAAGTGTTTGATGTATGACAGTTGACCACTTGTGAAGTATGTACGAGTTGTACGCTGCCACTGCGTTTGCAATGACTTGATGAAGATCTCTTATGGCCAAGTGAGTTCTGCCTTAGCGTCGAGCACCGGCGCTGTTGTTCCTGCAGAAAACCGATGTCGGCTGCCTGCTTTTGGTGTTGTGGGAAAAGCCTCAGACCTCAGCTTCCTGCCAAACACGGTAGATAAAAATCCCTAGCGAAAACTTTTCAATGACTCCAGACACAACGCCCTTTATAAGACGAGGACACCAACATTTATACCCTGTATTCCAATGACACTTATGTAAGAGGTTTAATAAGTTACACCTACGAAGACAAGACCACGCAATGCATTCAAAGGAATAAGAACAAATACATCATATACAACACGCTCTCTACTGCTGTAGCCTTTGACTTCAAGAGCTTCTGTCTTTGTCGTCGGACCGTAGACGCGTTATATGCAGTGTGACTTTGTTCTCTTTTCGTGAGTAAAAAAACTGGCAATGTTCAAAGTGTTTTTATCTTCACGAGGCAGAGAGAAAGCTTCTTATAGCGTCTCTCATGTCCAGGCCGCTGTCGTATGTCGGCAGGTTGAGGTTGCAGCTCAGGCGTTGTGATCCTTTCCCAACACGTGGACGATGTGGGCAACAAGCAGGGGCCGCAGTGTTGGGAGTAGCCCATCATGAGGAGCAGAACAGCTTTTTACAGCAATTGGTTAAATGTGTAGGGGGGCAGGATTGTGTGTTCGAGGCAAAACAAAGACTAAATGGAGCGGGGAGAGGTGAATTATGCGTGTTTGTCGTCACGTAGACGCCTCATACCAGGCAGATGAAGCTTTCTGGTCGTTGTAGAGGTCACTGATTTGGCAGGGATTCGCAGGGAGTAAAGTGTGGGGAAGGGGAAGATAGGCGACGCATTCGTCACAACTTATCTCTCAGTCTGTCTCTTCGGTGTTTGCGGTACTTAGAAGGCTCGTCCTCATGGTTGCAATCATCCGTCCAAGGGGAAGGGTTACTTGGAGACGGTTCGCGAGCGAGGGCGCATGCCTTTTCTCTCCATTTTATTACCTGGTGTCCGTGAACCCTTTCCAGAATGACGTACAGATGTGAATGCTCGGGTACAGGGGCGTTTAGCTGGCCATGACACTGAAACTAACTTTAAGGTTAGAAGCAAGTTGTGATTTTCTCATGCCGATATGGTTTAGCACTTAGCGGCCCTGAGCCCTCATCTCGCGGTGCTCTTCTTTGCAAGTCCCTTCAGATAATCCATTGCTTAAAATCCCTGAACCGCGTCCCACCCATACCATAAAATATGCAGCTACAAATACACTAAGCGCCGAAAACAATTTTGCACACTTCGTATACACTGCAGGAGCAGTAATGCTGAAAAAAATCAGCCTGAGCACGTATAATGCGCAAAAACGTTTCTGATGCAGATTACAGGTGAAAAATCTCGGCGGAGGCCAGCAGACAATTCGTCAGCACAAGTCGCCGCTGGATTCCACGTTAGCCCAATCCCTCACCTGAGGAGCTCGCTAAAAGCCATATACTACGCTGCATGATTTTCAGGAACCGGACATACCAAATAACAGATAATCGCCAACAAGACATCTCACGAAGCGTGCAGTCGCTTCTGAAAGAGCATACATGGATTGAAAAAATCTGAATCCACGTGATCGAATCTGTGCATGGTTAGGCGGAAGACATAATTCATTAACTGAAGGTACGTTTAAGCAACTCGGTCGAGTTTATAAACGGTGCGGCGAAAGGTATAGCTTATTTGAGGGATCAGGTAAACCTCACCACTATTTGCACCCGACTCTTGCTGCTCCCGCATTGTCTTTGTGCCTGAGGATTCACCTCTGCATTAGGATTCGACTCACGTCCGACATCAATGAGGCGTCAGCTCATACTTTCAGCAAAATACAGTTCACAGAAACAGGCAGTTTAAGGAATAATGCCAACTCTACGCCAGCGAAAAAATCCCCGGTTATATACACACATGGGCTCTTGTCGCCACCGGCTACATGAAAATAGAAACCATAAGAAGGTAGAATATATTTCTTTAATTACTTCGCCTTTAGGCCATCTCTTAAGCAAAGGGTCCGCGGAAGCCGTGGATAGGAAACATTGTAATTTTCATTCCTAGAGAGGAATGCTTAGTTACGGGTGTGGCATTTGGTAGTCTTAACTTTCTCACGAATATTCACTCTGCCCTCATAATCCCATTATCGTTTGACACAGAGAACTTCACTCTGAAGGAACCAGATTAGGCTGCTTTGAGGAAAGAGACTTACTTCCTTTCTTCTCCAGTAAATAGTGGCCCCATGCTGAGCCTGTTCTACCTGTTCGTATATGTCTAGAAATTGTTTGGATATTTTTTTCTTCTAAAACGAAATATATTATCATTGTTTATTCTTCTTTAGAGGGAAATCCACACATTTTGTTTAACTTTCTTGGGCAAATGACAAGATATTTTTCATATGCAGTATTTTTCTACTGAGCGGAGATAATGCTTTGCAACCGGTTGATGAATATGTTCTCGGTTGACCCTTCACGCAGAAAAATGAATCAGGCAAGTTGTATATCGCAGGTGAAAGTACAGAGCGTGTGGACGGCAACAGTTTCGAACGATTTGTCCCTTTGGTCAAACAGGGACCTACTATTGTAATTATCATGTTAGAGCTTGGATAGCCGCGCGGTAATCCTGCCTCTCGTAACTCCGATTAACTTGCGCACCATGCACCTAAACTTACTCGAGGGCTTTTCCAGTGACCATGCATGCAGCACGTTAGGACGCGAGCGTTCTCGAAATCATTCTATTCCGTGGGCCACAGATCACTGTTCAGTGCACACATGCGGCGCACAACTCGGTGGCGTCCGTAATACCTCCGTAAAAGATTTTCGCTAAATCCTCGTTTACGGACTCGGTCCGGACGCAGGCACTGTAGTCGGTGGTATCTTTGACATGGCGCTGTCAAACGGTTTTAGCGCTGTGCACCGGAACGGTGACCGTTTGTGATGAAAGTGGCGGGCAAACTAGCGGCTGACAGCGAGTGCATTCTACTCCACTTGCCAGCAAATTCCCCGCAATGCAGAATCATTCAGCCAATCACTAAGCTGTACTTTTTTTTTGAAAAGGTGCGCTCTTCGCTGCATATGACAAGTGCGCAACCAAGGGTTGCCTCGTTTCAAAAGCTCGGCTTTGGAAACGCGACGCTTCATAATCCACGACTAATTGTGTAGTATTATCTCCCCTAGATCGCTTCGATTTCATATGGTCATCGCAGTTCTATGCCTGAAGTGCAATCTGCTGGATGCTGACCAAACTGCCGCAGTGTGAATGCCGTTGGTCTTACGAGCAGCCGCGGGCTTAGGCCTAGCATCTGAGATACGCCGAACTTATGTGCCGTCCAAGAGAGCGAATAATACCGGAACATAATTTGCTGAAATAAAATGACTGTATTACGATTATAAGATGATGCATGTTATTCAGGATCAAACAAGAATTCGTGTGGCCCCAATGATGACTTCATGCGGGGTGAACTGACCTTCTACGATGAACGTTCGCAATATCAACGGATGAGTCCAGAGTCACCTGAAGTCAGTGTGCATTGTTCAGCCGTTCTCTTCCCAGCACTTAGGTTTGCACTTTCTCTGGAAGGTGTGCTTCACTATTATATAGGTGACGTTCAGAAGCAGTGCTGCTTTCGCGTTGACAAATTAGCAGCAACAGCTTTTATAACGCAGGGCAGCACCGCTTGTTTTGCGTTCATAAATGAGCATAATAGTGCGTTCGATTGCATAGAACTAATTCAGTGCTGCTTAAGAGGAATGTTCGAAAACTGCCTAACTTTTTTTACCACCAGCTTGCTCTCTAAAGGCATGGTACACGTTACTTTTCTCATTTGCATTTCGGAGGCGTCTTATTTATTTACCTGCAATTTATAATTCGCGGGATAAGACAAGCAAAATGTATTTACGCTTCGGGTGTTGACAATTAATCACAGGTTGCAATGCGGTGAATGACACTATGGCCTATTCACTGTCGACTTTTCGTATGTGAATGCAGTTGTACTTTGTTAGCAGACTTCAGAGCAAACATGTGTATGTGACACAGGCACACGAAAGGCAGCTGGCATATTATAGGCAGTTCGGACAGCGAATACAGTCCGGGAAGCTTGCTTGGCCTCCAGCTTAATCTTTGAACTTGGGCGACTGTCTACGGAGTGCCGTCTGCAGTTCATTTCTGGGGACTAGAAACTGCATTACCAGTGCTGTCCATCACAATCATCGGCTATGAGCTCGAAATACAGCAGTGCTCGAGCGCAAACCAAAGGCATCCTCTATTTACCTACGGCAGCTGCACCATCCTATGGAAGGAATAAAAACGTAACCATTTATTTCTTCACCTGGCCTTTTCTTTCTTTCGCTGTGGTTTATTTTATTGCATAACTGCCACAGGAAAATATATCGAGCTCAGATTTCAAGCACTAAATCCAAAATGAAAATAGAAACAATGTTCAAGCGCGCCAGGAGCGGCGCCAGCTGACAACAGAACATCTGGCAGCCCATCGAGGTGGCGCACTGCAGGCAGTCTGTCTGAGTACTGCTCTCTGCAGCGCACTCTGTCTGGGTGCTGCGGGTCACGAAGCCTGGATCCCAGCGGCTGGAGCCGCTGTCACAGCGCAGGGCAGACCTCGGTGCCCTTGCAGCCTTCCTGTGTTAAAATCGGATATTCAGAACCAGTTAATTTCGCTAAAGCGGGGCTTGTATATAGTGAGCAGGAAGACCGACGGTTATGCAAACAGAGCTTGAACAAAAACTTGACCTGTAGACAGGAGTAATGCCCGAAAACAGCCACACACATCCTGCCCTTCCTTTACAGGGCAGAAAAATTGCGACAGCAGTGAGCCTCCCGCATATATTGCTGGAAGACCTACTGCCAGGCCCACAGGCTAAACATCTCGATTGCTGGACATAATTTTTCGACGGAGGAGAAGCGTATAAGGCTCTCTTGTTTCATGCCATGACACTGCACGTTAAAGGTACGCAAATGGTCGAAATTGTCACGAAGCCCTCCACTTCGGCACCTAATTCTCTTCCTTATTTCACTGCCTCTTTCAGTCCTTCCGTTACCGTCCGCTTCTGGTGCTCATTCGAAGAGTGAGACAGCTTTCTTCGAAACAAACTTTCTTGTCATAATGACCCATTTCTATCGGTTAGTAAATGCAAAACCGAAGGGTCTAATTATGTTGCCGGAGGTGTATGTCGTCTGCGCAGCCTGCTGTAATAAACTATGTGAGACGTGATGCATAAAAATTACCGCGTGATACCTGCGATTGGAAGACACGACTGTGACGGGCCGATATTTGGAACAGTTTTGACCATCATGGGTTCATTAACCTGCTTTAGAATATGCTTCCGAATACGCATGAATTTTTTCAGGCTGGCTACTACAAAGCCTTCGAAGACCAAATAAGCGTTGGCTTCTCTTTTAGGCAATTAATGGGCTCCGAATAACGAATTTAGCTATGAGTATTCCGCTTTTGTTCCCAAGTAGCTAGACAAAGGACTAGCACTTGAAAGGTGGGGAATGATAAAAAGCTGCGCCTAAGTAGTGGCATTAATGTGAAATTATATGCTTCCAAATTATTTTGAATACCGTGTCAGCCTGACTTTAGTAATATATTCGCCATTGCTAGAAACACCCGCCCAGATAGGAGGAAGCATGGGCAAATCGATCGTCCCTAGCGGTCCACGCTATCTTCTTCGAACAAACAAGTCGGCATCTGCGCACCTAACATAGCAGAATGTACCAACAGTTTAATTTTTTTGTGTTTTCGCTTCTTTGACCCCAGGCACAGCACAAATTTCCCACAGTACCTAGGTAGAAAGATAAGGGTATACGGGCTTCAAAATTTACGATTCTGATATTGTAAACAATTTTGATTGTCCTAGGAAATAAACAACTTCAACACTGCGTTTGGTGCATGTTAGCCTTGATCACTTATGCGGCAAACAACAACACAGTGCGGATCTCCACCAACTAGCCCGCCAGATTGTGTTATTTATGAAGAAGCTTCCCCAGAAGCAGTAAAGTCATTTCAAGTTGGCAGTGGCATACTGATACCGGTGAAAACGAATGAAAGAGATAGCTTTGCTAAGGCTAAGCTTTAAACACGGGTGTTTCAGGAGACATTTGGATAGTCCTTAATGAATGAGGTAAAATGGGAAGTCTGACAAAACGTAGGCATATAGCGGCGAGAGATAGCTCTTCTGTCGAGTGGAACAGCAGCACATTATCAGCGGTTTCTCCCTCCACCTTCATATGAGCTATCAGAGTCCATATGAAAGGGTGCCATGAGAAAGAAAGTAATGTTCAGAAGTTCACAACGCTCTGAGCTGCGTAGTTTCGCTATCAATAAGCAATACTCACTCGCAAAACTGACTCCTATATAACACGTATAGGGCTTGTACTGTCGCCCTCAGCCATTAAGTCTTTATTGAATTCCACCAAAGAGACCCCGTGGTAATTATTCCGTGTTAAGCCTATTTGAATAAATATTAAGCCATCTTATATAGACAGGTGGGAACAAACGAAGAACCCTATGAGCCCAAAGGTAAAACCTCGTCGTCATTAGCGAATTTCAGCAGATAGAACCTCGCGCTAGGCGATTGATTTACGGAGTTTGTCCCACGTGTGGCTAGAGAACGGTAGTCAAAAAGCGGATCGTCGTGAAAGGGCATGCCGCTGAAAATTGGCGACGAGTTGGAGGAACGCGACGGGGAACAAGACGGGGTACAGCGCAGCAGTTCCTGCGGTAACTGTGGCATGTCTAGGACCGTTTCCTACATGAAGCTGTACCACTGAATTCAGCCCATGGCGTTTCGTGTCTTACCCCTTTTCGGAATCAGCTACGGGGCAACCGGCGTAGCGCTCCCCGGGTGGTGGCGTGGGCGCTGGGGTGGGCGACCGCAGCAGCCCCGACGGTGTCCAGGACTGCAGACCGGACAGCAGTGATGGTGGCCCTGAAGAAATGCCGTTTCGCAGGTGGACTGCGTGTCAAGAACAGCAATGGCGATACACGTAGCAGCGACCGGCATCTCGATGGCTGGCTCATAGCGCCATGGCCGGATGGCGTCCGGCAGATGGGCCATTGGTGTCCCGCGGTCTGAGCAGTGGCGTAGCTTCGGGTTGCGGTGACCAGGAGGGAACAGCTTTTCCGACATGCGGAGCTTGACCTGCGGCGGCGGACACAGGGTGAAAGGCGGAGGCGACAAGCAGGATGCTGGGCGTCGCTGCATCAAACACGACAGCTCGTTCATGGCGTCACACGAGGAGCTGGTGCGGAATGAGGGGCGCGTGCAGCGGCGATAATCAGTGGACACTTCTTCCACTTCCTTTACGAGAGCACATGGCTCGTATTCGAAGTGCTAAAGAACGCTAATGTATGATTTCGCTTTACTTTCGCTGAAGCAATTGAAGAGAGGGAAGTGTACCAAGGCCCTTCGCAAATGCCTCGTTGAAACAGTGGCATGGAAGCCCTGCTGCTGATGTCGCATTTTGTAGTGGCAGAGGCCACTGCGTCGGCAGCCGGCAAAATAGCCCGCAAGGAACTTTTCCGGCAGTTGACCCCTTTGGCTGATTCCGGTCACATCGCGGCACACAGGCAACGAAACGACACTCTTTTTCCGGCATTCTTTTTCTAGCTGTTTTATTCTGCAAAAAAAAAAGCTTCCGGCAGCCAGCAATCAAACCTAACCCAAAGAATTTCAAAATCCTACCTAAAGGTGGCCTTAGGTAGCATTCTGAGATTCTGTGGGAGTGGTTGTGTAGGTTATTTTCTTTGGATTAGGGAGGTACACTGCCAAGGAAAACAAATATCTGTTCGTCCTATTTTCCTTTTCCATTTATAAAAAAGAAATTCCGAGGAAGGCCGTCCATCTTGCGTATTTACAGCCTGCCAATAAGGCGACATGGTCGGCATTCTGTTTTTTGACCGATTCTGTCGGTTTCCCTCAAATAGCCACTTTCTATTGTAATGTGTTAGCATTGAAAATTGTTTTGTGTAAAAGTACGCGGCGTGGCTAAATTTATTGCCGAGTACTATTCTAGTAGGAGCTTCGATCTCTATCCTAGCAGAGCCGCCCCCCCCCCCCCCCACTCTTTTCTTCTATAAAGAAAAGGATGTCATCTACAGCCTCACCACATGTCACTTTCCACTAGGCCTTTGCTACACGCTATCGATGTAAGGGTGCCAGTGGACATCTTTCTCTCGTCGGTTTCACTATGCAGCCGCTGTGTACCGCCGACACCAAAGTGCCCAGCTTTCCCCATGAATGCCGTCGTAATGCACCAGCCACTCAGTGTCACCCGAAACATATCATCGTTCTATCGCGATATTTGTTGTTTTCGTCATTTCCAGATTACACTGAAAAGTGTCATTAGATGAAGCAGCCACCTGATTTCGACATAATTTCGACAAGGGGGTCCCTGGGGTTCTCCACGAATGCAGCATATTGCCTTGAGGGGCTTGGATCTCTTGAGTGTCAGATCTAACACCCGCCAGATCTTGCGTGACCTTGAACCATTTTCATGTGTCAGGCATTTGAAAATGTTGAAAAGTATTTCTCTGACTGAAGCAGAGAGAAAGATTTCATTTCGTCTCTAATGCACGGGTCACAGTCTTACATCTTGGTTGACGGTGCAAATGGGCGCAGTGTAGTTCTTTCTTAAAATTTTGGTGATGTGGGAAATGAGCAGTGGCAGCAGTGTTGGGCGTAATGCAGCAGGATGAGCGACACAGCTCTTCCACGAATAGGTTAAATAGGGGGAGAGGGCATGTGTTCGAGATAGCTCAGTGACTGAGTGGAGCGTGCACTGGTTCAATATGTATGCGTGTTGTCAAGATAGGCGCCACGTATATGACAGCGGGTGTGGCCAGGACAATTAAGGATGTGGTGGTTGTAAACGTCGCAACGTAGAGAGGTAGCTCGTGACTCGTCTAATGCAAGTAGATTAGCGGCAAGTAAGGTGTGGGGAAGGGGGAGGAAGGAAGCGATGGGTGCGTCGTAGTTTTTTCTGTCAGTCTCTTTAGTGTTTGCGGTGCATATACCACTCATTCTTTGGGTTGTAATCATCCGGCCAAGGTCAAGGGTTGCGCAGAGACATGTTGTGACCGAGGGCATGTAGCTACAATGACGTAGCTAGAGATGCGAGTGCTCGTTTAGGTATACGTGTTTAGCTGGTCATGTCGCTCAGACTAATTTCTACATGAGAAACTCCGGCCGGTTTTCCTATTGCAGTGTTGTGTTCTGCTTGGAATTCCGGAATATTCAGTTCATGGTGCTTCTCTTTGCCAGTCCGTACAGCTATTCCATTGCTTGCACTGCCGCATCTGCGTCGCATTCATACCACAAAATATGCACCTAGAAAAACGCCACACCAGAAAGAAACTGTGCGCACGCTGGATGCAGGAGCAGCAATGGTGATGAGAGGGAGTTGAGCTCGTGCTATGCACTAAAAGGTCTCCGCTGTCAGGGCACAGGTGAGGAATCACTGCGGCGGCCAGCACGGACCATTGTCCGGTACCCGACGCCGCTGAACTACACGCTAGCATCACCCTTACGTAGAGGAGCTCGCTAAAGCTGCAGCTATATATCACGACTCAAGCTTCTCTGGAACCAGTAATACTGAACAACAAATAATCGTCCCCAAGACCCCCGCACGAAGCGCGTAGTCGCTTCTGATAGAGCGGACATGGATTGAAAAAAATATTTTAATCCACATCGTTGAGTCTGTACAGGATGCAGTGGAAGTATAATTATTTAATCGAAGGAGCATTTAAGCCAATCGGTATAAACGCCGCGGTGCAGGTTTTAGGTTATTCGAGGGATGGAGTGAAACCCATCGCTACAGTTTCCACCTCTGCCTTCTGCTACCGCGTCGTCTGTGCAGAAGGGGGTTCAGTTATGCCTGGGAATAACTGCACACACGCGCTTCCTAGGGAACAAGGGAACGAGGTTTCCTCGGGGACGGTTAGGGGCACAGCCTGAAATCGGGAGCAGGGAGCGAAGACGTATGTACTAGTCTTACCAGGACTACTTTACGCTTGCGTCGGAAGGACTACTTCGTTTACTCCCCATCATAGCGCACTGTCTATAGAGAACTTGCCCTGTAACAGCAAGCTGCAGACAGACCTCGCCTGGCTTGAAAACTGACCTGATCCCCCTCTACCCTCCCTGACTCATTCCTAAAGAGTAGCTTCTGTGCTAGCACCCCTGACCCTTTACTATATGCTTTAAGAATGCTCAAATCCAAAAACTATCAATACCGATAGTTCCCAATAGAGCGACCGAAGACTCTCTGAGCGTCAAGCTTGGGCAGTGGTTGTATTCTCATATGCTGTTCTTTCAAACACGCGGCAACAATACTTTCTACCTGCCCAGAATCCCGAGTCCACGCTGTTGTGAAAGTGAGTTTGGCAGCTTGACTGCATTTGTGAATGGATAGTGCTAATTATGCACCGAATACAAATGTACAGCGCTGTTGTATGTTGCCCAACTATGCTGATGCGGGCTAAGTATATCACTTAGGTTGGCAAACAATCTAATGCCGTGCCTTTGTCATGCCTGTATTCGGTTACTGTAATCCTGTTCATACCCCAACTTAAGATGCAATCATCTGCACGATCGCCAAAAATAAGCGTTTATCTCCCGCTACAAACAGGGATGCACAAGAATATCAACGACTTCATAAATGATATAAATGTCTAAGTTGATACAAAATGCCGCAACACTTCTCGTTTTTGAAGGCTTCTGCCTCCTCGTACAGCGGCCGCATATTAGCAGTGAAACATACAAAGAGCCACTAACAATTTCGTTCTTTTATTAGCGGCTGAATTTCTTTTCCCTTTGTTTATCCTGCTGTAGTCCTGCCCCAACAATTATCCAGTTGGACGATCCATACGCTGAATCCTAAATAGGGCAGCATTAATATTCCTGAGCGCTAGGAATCGCGCGCTCAAATGCGCAAGGTCGAGCAGATCATCGTCGGTGCTGAAGTGGATGCGGCCTGTTTCCGTGATGTTCACAGCTACCGCCTGTGTTGGAGTACTGCGCGATATGAAGTCGGGATCCCGTTCGATCGAGCCGCTGTCTGGGGACGGCGCTGGCGTTGGTGCCTTGACAGCCTCTCTGCGTTAGGCCAGGAATTAATCACGAGTGAATTCGTAATTACGCCAGCAAAAATTCAGAGGACCACGAATTCAATGCGGTTCAAGCGCAGTACATGGGCTCAAGTTTGAGAACTTACTTAGTAATGTGTGTCTCTGATTACAAAAGTAAAAAAAAAAACACTCGCTCTTTGGCCTTAATTGTATGAAGAGTTAACGGTACCTGTAATGATACCGGTAATAAGTGTAGACAAAGTGCCCCCAAACATAAAGTACCTTTTTCGTGGAGCAGCGCGCTGCCAAAGTTTCCGGGAACAGTGAGCTTCTTTAGGGCTATCGAGGGCAGGCAACCGTGAAAGTCTGGGCAGATAATGAAGTCGACACTAAGCGGTTATTCGCTCTGTGCACTGCGCATTTGCTCTATAACAAGGAAATTTCCGTCTTTTAGAATCCTGGTTACATTCACTGAAGTAAAAAATCTGTCCCCATTGATCTCCAATTAACCCGGCAGTATTCTGCTTCACCTTCAGCGAACCTATTCCTGTAAGCCTAGTTTCAGCTTCCTGCCAACCCTTGTTATGCTTTCGTTTACTTGGAGTCCACTCTTGTACCCTAAGGCGCAATCGGTTACCTGTACTACGCATCACATGCCCTGCTGATGTATAATTGGTTTGGTTTGGTTTATGGGGTTTAACGTCCCAAAGCCACTAAGGCTATGAGATACGCCGTAGTGGAGGGCTCCGGAAATTTCGACCACCTGGGGTTCTTTAACGTGTACTGACATCGCACTGTACACGGGCCTCTAGAATTTCTCCTCCAAAGAAATTCAACCGCCGCAGCCGGGATCTACCCCGCGTCTTTCGGGGCAGCAGCCGAGCACCATAACCACTGAGCCACTGCGGCGGCGATGTCTAATTCGTATACACGGCTGCTACTAGGAAAATAATTCACATTTGCTACCAGATCAATTACGCTGCCTTCTGTCTCTTAGCGTTGCTCCTAACATTTTCCTTTGCATAGGAAGCAGCGTTGTTCCCAGTTTAATTTGAAGAGTTTCCTTAAATTCCAAATTAAGGACCCATTCAAATCATGAATGGCACTTGAGCAATACCCCTCGAGAGAAAAAGATACAACAGCTGTATCTTACCGGTACTCACCTATGGGCTGGCAACGTGGAGGCTAACAAAGAGGGTTAAGCTTAAGTTAAGGACAACGCGGCGAGCTATGGAAGGAAAAATGATAGGTGCAACGTTAAGAGATCGGAAGTGGACGGGATGGGTGAGAGAACAAACGCCGGTTAATGACATCCTAGTCGAAATCATGAGGAAGAAATGGGCTTGGGCAGGTCATGTAATGCGAAGGCAAGACAACCACTGGTCTTTAAGGGTAAAGGTGGAAATTACAAGAGGGCGGCAGGAAGTTAGCTTTGCAGGGATATGGTGGCCGACACTGGTGAATGGCTGGGTTAATTGGAGAGCCATGGGAGAGGCCTTTGCCCTGCAGTGGGCGTAGTCAGGCTGCTGATGACGATGATGAGGCGGATAACCACAAGATGCAACCTTGAGTCTCGTTAACACGTTGTTCCTGACATTAGTGCATCTGTGATATGTGCTCCTGCTTATTCTTTATCGCCAGCTGTTTGCCTGATATGGTGCGACTTTGCGATCACTAATCATGACGGACTGGCGTGTTCTCTTGCATTTCTAATTCTAAGGAAAACAAGAAACAGCGACCTCTAGGGTCTGCTCCTGTGTCACTTTTCCTAGGCTAATAAGCTGACCCGGTGTACTGTCAGCGTTTTTCAATCCTACCAAGTTATACAAGGCGTGTCAGTTTTTTTTTAGCATACATCTTGCTTTTGCTGAGCAGTAAAGTCAGTTCTGTCAGACCTTCGAAAACAGGGCAATAATCTTAACTACTAAGCAGGTTATCTCTATTCTGTTACTGGAACTATTAAAATTAGGCGCCTAATTTATTATTAAGATTAGCCGCCTAGCCATTTATATTAGCCATTTCAGTTCTTAGAACTTATAAAGACCAATTCGTCTTGGCGCTTTGCCGCCACGAGTTCTGGTGATCTCACCTGTCATCCGAAAATCGCGATGCTATGCACCGGTCGCAGTCACACTCACCCGCATGATTCATGAACTTGTCGGCGAACAGGGTGCGTGACCTGTTGTGCAGCTCTCTGGTCGCAGCTCGCCGTACCAGTTCTGGTCACAGGTCGCTGTGCCAGTTGAACTTTTTTCGAATAATGCCCTTTTCGAATCTAAGTAATCACAGCAACTTTTTGCCGCCTCCTACTCTGTCGGCATCATCGCAGCCACCTCTCGAGCCTAAAATTTGCATCGCCAGCTACGCTGAAGACACAGGAAGCAAGCACTTGGTTTGCAGCATCATTCAAGCGGCCTCTCCACGGTGCCTAATAGTCTTCACATCCGGGCACTCAGACGTTAGCAGTCCCTCCTTAAATCCATTTCCGGTGCAGTGAGTTAACCGCAGCTAGGAGTGCACATAGTCCATTTGTCCAGTGATGAGCAGTGCCCTGTGATGCCCACGGGTGCTGGGCCAGTGCAGAGCACCTGACCGAGGACCTCATAGTGTTTGTCGAGGGCGTCAGCTTAACTCCAGTAGTCCCCAGAAAGCTGTCAAAGGTAAACCATCGTGCTCCACAGTCGGTCAAAAACAATGTAGCCCGTGTAGTAAAGAGGCCGCGTGACACGCACGTCATCGTGTGACGTCTTCTCGGCGCGGCTTTAAAACAAAGCGCGGGATGGCCGGAATTAGTTGCGCAATAGCACCTAAGGCAATCACGTTTTCTAAATTCTAAACCGGTATGGTCCTTACTCGCGGTCAGCTATAAATCTGTAACTGTAACCAGACGCCTATTAGAATTTTGTCCAAACCAGCTTCGTAGTTAAAATGTTTAACTTTTGTGGCGTCCGCCACCATCCGGTATTATGCAGCAAAAAATCTCTTTACACATATAAAAGCCTATTTCTAGTAACTACCAGGACTTCGTTGAAACCATCTATGTACAATCGGGAGCAAAATTAAGAGACCTCCCCCCCCCCCTCCCCCTCTTGTTCCGAAACTGGCCGCTCTGCATGGGGACGCCACCTGACGAAGCCTTCCAGCTGTGGACTGTCGAGGAAGGAGGGGCCCTTGAGTTGGGTGGGTCGTTCAGCACCGCAGTTCCCGGCTCCGAAGGACGATGTCGAGCTCCATTAAGGAGGAAACTGTACAGCGCGTTTATTTGACCTATTTACAGCCAAGAAGGGAGTCCTCGGTCACGTTGTTGTTGCGACTGAGAGAAGGATGAAAAGGAGAGTGCATGGGCCTGCCGACTGGCTCAAGCTGAGCCACCACCGCTGCCACGTGCAGATAAAAACGTCATCTCTTTAAATAGGCTTCGGATTCCCCAGATCCCTGACTGGGGAATAAAGTTCGAAGAAACAGGTCCAATCAGATGGGCAGTTGTGGACGCTGGTGGTACCACCACGGCAGGGGCGGTGCTGGGCTGTCCCGCTCTCTCGCAGCTCGGTCGACGGGAAGGAGTAGACGCTAAGTCATCAAACACTGATGTGTCAGTTTGACCGCAGTCTCCCGGCGGGTGAACGAACGTCCTCGTACTACCCCGCCGGATGTCCGAAGCACGAGGCCTCTGTCGAGGACACAGCCATTTTTCGATTAGCAGCAACAGCTTGACCTTTCGCCGCACCACTCTGTCCGGCGACCCGAGGGCACACTCAACCACTTGACGGCGCCGCCGTCGCCGTCGCCGCTGCTTCCGCCGCTGCTGCCGCCGTCGCCAGCCCTCGCCGCATCTTTGCTTAACGATGTCTCACGTCTGGCAGTAATTCCCCCCAGTCCTGTGTTCTCCTATCTTAACACGCCCAGTGTGCCGGTCTCGGCAGCAGGACGGCTTCGTCAGGTGGCGGCCCCATGCAGAGCGGCAAGCTTCGGAACAAGAGGGTAGAAGGTATCTTAGTTTTGCCCACAACTGTACGTAAAGCGTTCTTGTATACAAGGTTAAGCGCAGTACAATTTGATCACTAAGAACACCCGCTTCTCACCTGGAATCGATATATTCGGGTGGCATATTCATTATTGATTGGTCGAGAAAGGTCACGTGACCTTTTCTTGTATCACAGCCTGCCCAGCAGGCTGTGAGCAACCTAGTTTGTACACATGAACCTAAACAGGGATTAGAAAGTAAAAATCTGAAAAAATGTGATGTTTGCAAATGTCCGCACCATCATATCATAGCGGACACCTCTTATTGCCGCTAGCAGTTCATATAGAGGCTGATAGGACTGACAATTGGAAGTTAACTCACACAAACATACGCAGAAATTTCCACAAAATCTGTGGCAAATCTGACATCTCGTGCTGTCGCATTGCACTCTTAATGGCATGAGCACCCATAGTTCTTTTATTAGCAGTATTTTTTCTGTATAATGAACGCAAACTTTAAAGGTAATGAAGGCAGGCTTTTTCAATAAGATTTGTTTCTGGCTTGATTTTATAGCCTGGCTTCTAGTGACACTCAAATTTATACTGGCGAACAGCGCAAAAAAGGCGGGACAACAACAAGACAAGCGCAAACGGTTATCCGGATGAAATAATTTCCAGGGCTTCCGAAAAGCTGATAAAATTTGTAAAAAATGGCCGACCCAATGAAGGCAAGAAGGTGAAAAGACCAGCGGTGGTTCCTTACACGCACGGCTTGTCTCACGGTCTCAAGAAGGTTGCCGGCAGGTATGATGTCGATGTTGTGTTTTCTGCTCCCCACAAACTGAGCTCCATGTGCAAGCAGGTTGCACAGGCTAAGCAAGAGAAGAAGGAAGGCTGCCAGGTACGCCATGTTTCACCCTCTGTACCATGTGCAGAAAACGTGGTGTACAAAATTCCCTTCTCTTGCGGTGCTGTTTACGTCGGGCAGACCGGCAGATGCGTAAACAAAAGGCTCATGGAGCATGAAAACACAAGAAAAAGTGACCCTCTTAGCCACGTTGCCGCTCATTGTCAAAAGTGCAAATGCCTTCATGAAAGGGAGCAAGAAAGGAAATTGGAACAGGACGGCGGGCTTCCGCGCACAAAGTTCCGCTGCAAAAAGTGCAAGTGCGCACCGGAGTACAAGAAAACTGAAGTTCTGTTCCGCCATAAAGATAAACTCACGCGCGAAATAATGGAAGCGCATCACATCCACAGGCAAGGTGTCGAATGCATCAGCAGTCCTTCCGTGGCACTTAGCAACAAGGAATTGGCTTACATCACTTCACATCTGACATAAGTTTTGATTTTCACGGCCCTTTTCACACTATCTTCTTACTTCTTTGTGTTATGTTTTTGTTTTTGTATATATACCCTTCCGTCCTTCAATAAACCCAGTTGATAGTCAGCGCTTGTCTTGTTGTTGTCCCGCCTTTTTTGCGCTGTTCGCCAGTATGAATGCATACCAACTCGCCCAGATCTCAGCCTTACACTCAAATTTCCTGTGTGACCTTCTGTTGGAGTTTTTTTTTTTTTTTTGAGTGAAAAAGCTAGTGGTTCCCTTCTCATGTGAAACTAAAAAACGATTAGGAGCAGCTACAGCTGCCAGCTTCAATTTTCGCTTCTGTTCGGAAGAATGTTTTTTTTTCTGCTCAATTAGTGTTTGCATGAAGTTCAAATTATTACAAAGCTTCTATGCTTCGTTAGCCCTATAGTGCTTAGCTCCTTTGGTTGTTATAATAATGCCGATGCTGGATATCACCGCTGTGTGAGCAACAAAACTTTTCATCACAACGACAATTCAATGCCATTTCAACCTTTCAGCAACAAAAATGCAGTTCAATAGTATTTCAATTATGTTTTCTTGTAAGTTATCACGAATGCTCGTGGAAATATGGCCGGTAAAAGAAAAAAATACCAATTCAGCACTAATCAATAAAGTATTGATTAGTATTGAGTGGACATGGGCGAGCGGCTACCATGCGGTCGCTAAGTTCTCCATTTTGCTTTCTTGTGCAGGTTAGTTAATCTGAATCGCTATTTGGCAAACGTACAAGCAATGTATGTTTGCTGCTCTTCCCTTGCCCACAAGTGCTTGCTGCCACTTTGAATGATTGTGTATCCACTGCAATCTTACTCTTACTTTCCGGCGATGTAGAACTAAATCCTGGTCCTAACAAGGATGTGGACCGTCAGCATAATGAAATTACGGCCGCTATAACTGCTTTTTCGTACAAGTTTGATACACGACATGAAGAAATGGTAAATGCCATAGCTGAAGTAAAGGTTAACCAGGAAGCGCTGTCTGATACTGTTTCAGACCTTTCTAATAGGATGACTGCTGTGGAAGCCGCGGTTGAGTGTCTCGAAAACATGTCTTCTAGAAGCAATCTTACTGCAGCAGTCCAAGAGGCTGTTTCAAATGAGAGCGTTTGCGCTCGCGTCCAGACTGGACGAGCTGAAGGACCAGTCAAGACGCGACAACTTAATATTCTATGGCATCTCTGACCATTCGTCACAAACGTGGGCACAATTGGGAGCCCAAATCCAACACTTTCTTTCCAAGTGTATCAGTCTGAATTCCTCAGAAGACGCCATTCATAGGGCTCATAGGTTAGGCAGCTTTGCAAATGGCAAAAGACGACCTGTTATTGCTAAGTTTGCGTCCTATGAAACGCGAGAATGTATACTTTCACAAAAAGCAAAGTTTAAAGAAGATGGCGTTTCTATCGGCGAAGATTTTTGTAAAGCTACCCGTAAATCGCGGAAAGCCATTAATGATTTCGGCAAGGCTAGCGGCCAGTTCTATTCTTTACGCCACAACAAATTGATCATAGGTAACAAATGCTACGTCTATTGCGCAGCTACTGACGAAGTATGCGAAATCGGACCAGCAAGGAGTGCAATTAGCCCCAAAAGAGACATCACACCACTGGGTTCGCCCATCGCACATTCAAGCTCAGCATAGCTATCTCATGATCGAACGCAAACAGACTGCATATCGCTTCTTTTCACTAATTTCTGAAGTGTCATCCACAAACGTACACCACTATCGTCACATATCGATGCATGCACGGCTGATATTGTTGTGCTCACCGAAACTTGGCTCTCAGCAAAAATAAAGAGTAGTGAAATACTAGATTGCGAAAACAGTTTTACAGATACGACCGCGATTTCCGAACAGGCGGAGGTGTACTGACTGCCGTGAACTATGCTATCAATTCCTTTTGCTATCTCTGTCAATTCACCATTATAAATCGTTTGCATTCAAGTTACTTTTCCAACGGGCGACCTTATCTTTTGCGCTTGTTATAGATCCCCATCCTCACCTACTACTTTTTGCACCGATCTTCATGATGCCCTGAATAAATTATTTGTTCGACACCCGAAATCACACTTATTCCTACTGGGTGATTTTAATTTCCCAAACATAGTGTGGCCAAACGGTATTCCCTCCCTTAAGCAGCCATCCTCCGAGTGTACTAATTTTAAAGCGAAAGCTTTACTACTTGCACTTTCAGCCTTTGCCGTGGCGCGGCGGTGCCACCATTGACCTTTAGTTGACCTCCGTGTGACGTCATGTGTTACATCACGCCGAAGAGAAGGGCGACCGACTCGCGCCGTCTCAAGCCGCGGCGGTGCCACCACCGGCGCCTAACTCCTGCGCTCTCCGCTAGGAGCGCGATTGTGGCGTTACGCTGAAGAGATTAGGCTCGACTCACGTCGCTAGAAAGCAGTAGCTGTGCCAACCACCAGCGGCTTAACATTGATCTCGCGCCGTCAATGTGCGACGGCGGTGCACATGAACGGCGGCCTGACTGGACTGGATTGTACTGGACTGGATTGGATTGGATTGGATTAGAATAGATTAGATTAGATTACATTACATTAGATTAAATTGGATTGGATTGGATTGTATAACAGATGCATCGCCACAAGTCTAACAAGCACCACCACCAGCTACACTACCAGCTGAACCATGGCGTAGGTACGGATATTGCTTTCGCAATTACCGGGCTTAACCAAGCTAAGCCACAGCGAATTTTTTTTAGACACCTGCGCCGATTTTAATCTAACCCAGCTAACTAACAAACCTACACGTACCACCAGCACTTCGTCTAATATTGTGGACTTCTGTTTTACAACAGCTTCAGATTTGGTCTCTCCGCCAGCGTACCTAGAAGGACTGAGTGACCACTCACTGCTTCACTTCACAATTAGGAAGAATGTTAGTCTTAAGAAAATAGTTAAGACCATATGTGATTACAATGCCGCCGATACCACGTCCATCACATCTGGACTAGAATTATTCATTGCCGACTACACTCAAAACTCTTCGGAACTTACCGTTGAAGAAAACTGGTCATTGTACAAAAATAAACTGATAGAATTAATAGACGGATACGTACCTAAAATTAGGATTGTCTCAAATTCTACCTCTCCATGGTTTACCAGAACCCTAGGCCGCTTATTCAACAAAAAGAAGCGTATTTTTCGTCGCGCTAAAGCATCTAACCTTCCTGAGCGCTAGGCAGCATATCATCGCATTCATGCGGAATATCTAATGGCTGTTAAAGATGCAAAAAAGAACTTTTTTGACAACAACCTCCCATCACTTCTGCAATCTAATCAGTGTAAATTCTGGAATATTGTTGGGGGCAAAGAATATAAGGTAATTCAACTAACCCGTTCTGACAATATTACAATTCCTCCGAACCAGTGTTGTTCCGTTTTAAATGATGTGTTGGCTTCCGTTTTTCAGAAAAGTGCTAATATTGTACCGTCTACTTTCTCTTATTTGCCAATGGACCCTATCAGTATTGACCGGGTCGGCGTACAACAGTTGGCTGGGAACTTGAAAATGTCTGCTTCACCCGGTGACGATGCAATCAACTCTAAAATGCTGAAACTCACTGAACCCTACTCTTCTATTATGCTTTCGATGCTTTTTTCCCAGTCTCTATGTTCCTCGGTACTTCCAGGTGATTGAAGGGTTTGCAAGATTGTTCCAGTACCTAAATCAAGTAACACTCATTCTCGCGATAACTATCGTCCTATATCACTCACAAGTATACCATGTAAAATTTTGGAGCATATCATACATGTATACTCTCATCTGATTGATTTCCTTGAGTCTAATTCCTTCTTGTCACCAGAACAACACTGTTTTAGGAAGACATTTTCATGTGAAACACAGCTTATATGTTTTACTAATGACCTTTTTGCCTACACTGACATGCGCATTGATGTAGACTGTGTGTTTTTGGACTTCGCGAAAGCTTTCGATACTGTCTCCCACGATCTACAAATTCTTAAACTTAGCATGCTTAACATTGACCCTAAAGTACTGAACTGGGTTAAAAGCTTCTTATCGAATCAAACCCAATATGTCTCTGCTAACGGCTGTTCCTCTTCTCACACTTCCGTGACATCCAGTGAACCCCAAGTGTCGGTATTGTGACCTCTTCTCTTCCTAATTTACATTAACGATATTCCTGAATGCATTTCTCATTCTTCTATCATGCTTTTCGCAGACGACTGCGTCATCTATCACAAAATATCTAGCCAAACTGATTCTATTTATTTTCAGGATGATCTCACAAGCGTATCTAACTGGTGTGATAAGTGGTGCATGCGACTAAATGTTAATAAATGTAAAATGATGCATGTATCACGTCGCACTAACATCACTGATAACAAGCGTACTTATGTTCTTAACGACATTCCCTTTGATTCAGTTAACTCCTACAAGTACCTAGGTGTTCATATCTCACGCAACTTATCATGGCATAGACACGTCGAACATGTCACAAATTACGCCAACAGGACTCTTGTATACTTGCGCCGAAATTTCTCTACCGCGCCTCTGCCAATAAAACTAACCCTTTTAAAACATTAGTACGACCAAAGTTAGAATATGCATCTGCAGTTTGGGATCCTCATATAATCACACTGCTAAACACACTAGAATCCATTCAAAATCGTGCAGCACGTTTCATCTTATCTAACTATTCCCGTTACGCCAGCATTACTTCTATGAAAAACACACTTGCCTTACCAGACCTTTCTTCGCGCCGAAAGTGTTTTCGACTGTGTCTTTTCCACAGACTGTATCATGATAACCCTCTATTAAAGGATCATATTTTTCCGAGCCCTTCATACATTTCATCCCGTTCCGATTATATATTTAAAGTTGGTGTTCCATTTTCGAAAACAAAATTGTGTCATGATTCTTTTATTCCTAAAACCAGCGTTGACTGGAACGACCTACCTCCCTCCGTCGCTGCCATTACCGATGTTGAGAACTTCAAGAAAACTATGTTTTCTGCCATCATATAACTTCAGTTTTGTATAACTATGCACTGCATTTTTTTTCGTACCACTCCTTTCTGTAATGCCTTCGGGCCCGGAAAGTATTTGAAATAAATAAATAAATGGGTCTATTTTCAGCCAATTTCACTCCGGCATCAACGGCATTATCACAGCTTCTATACAGTTTGTCGCAATTTGTAACGGCCGAAAATCTCTATGTACGTAAACTGGCAACTGACAAAAAGATTTCGCAAGATTGCTGCCGGCGCGGCGAGATTTTGTATTTTAGTAATAAAATTCGTAGCAAAGGAAAAGCTATGAGGACACTTCATTACATTACAGGGGGTTGCGGGGATTGTGGTAGTGTGTGGGTTGGGGGGCTAAGAGATGTGAATCAGCATTAGGATCAGCGAATTTTATGACAGACCACAACGCCTTGTTTTATCCGTGATGAGGCTGTTGTTTGCAGCTATGCAGGTGAAGAGAGGGGGCGGGAAAAGGGTGATACATCACGTGCTGACGACGTCATAGGGCTTAAAAAATCAGTGCACTTGGACTGTCCACGAACCCGACGCGACCAATCCGCAAATTTAATTACAGACCACAACGCCAGGTTTTTTTCCGTGACGAGGCTTGTTCGCGGCTATGCGGAAGTGGGGGGGGGGGAGGTGGCAGGTGGCACTTCAGGTGACTTTATGACGTCAGAACTGTCTCGACCAATCATCGTATTTTTCTGAGAGACCACAGCGCGTGGTCTATTGCGAATTTTGTGACAGACCACAACGCCGGTTTTTTTTTTTTTTTCGTAGTGCGACTTGTAATGCTTTGGCATCAATAATTTCACTCTTAATTCCGTTGAGATAACGGCGTTGAATGAAGTAGAGTCATCCTGGGAGAAAATTTTGGAATTATAGTGTAGTCCCACCACTTAGACTATATATCCGTATACATATTTCCTAGCCTATGTTAAATGCATCGCGTTATACATAGGGTGTCCCAGCTAAATGTAACCAAACTGTTAAAAAAGGCGAAGTGTCCTAGTCCAGTGAAACCAACTGAAGGTTGTTCATAGCCGCGTGGCCTAGTCTTGAGTATTTTTTCCCTCTTCAAAGTTCATTAATTAGGTAAGTTTAATTAGCTAACTTTTTAATTATTGACTTCAGAAAGAAAGTGTCAATGAAGAAGTTTTAGATCGCCTCTAAAAACCGCTAGTAGTGCTTTTTCCGTCAAGTTACGATTTACGTAGCTTCATTTATTGGCCTTAAAAGAAAGTTATCACGTGACTGGCTGCTCGCTCACTTCTCTGCCCCAATGTGCACCCAAAGTATCATCGAGGAGGGGACCTCAGAAAAAACTGATTTTATTCTTTAAGGCGCGTCTTGGGACGTTGAAGTGGCACAGTTGTCATATGGACGCTTTTTCTTATTGTGCGGGTTATGGTTAAAGGCCGGTGAAAAGTGGTCCCCATTGGTTTTCTATGGTAGTCTTTAACTGTTTGCTGCGATTAATGGATACACTTTAAACGAAAGATTTTGCTGCAAATCAGAACAATTGACCATTACCTTCAATCTTTCCATAGCAGTATCTAACTTTACAATTTTCAAAATTTTATCAGAGAATGTTGGACATGAACACTTCAACCAAGCTTGTTGGCCTTAGAGTTTGAGCAACTCAGAAGAGTCATCAAACAAAATACATTATTCAGGTCAAAACCCGTATTTAATATCAATACTGTCTACACAATCGCCTGTAACTAGTATAAAATAATAGGACGCGCTGGCCCGTGTGCAAGAGCTTCTCTGTGAGGCTCCGTATCGCCGGTGAAAAATAAAAAAAGAACACAGAAGTGTCAATTTCTTAAATTTGTATTTTGCACCGGATACCTCCGACGTAGTTTATATTGCGGGGGTCCCGCCGCAATCTGTAGATTGGAAGGTTTCACGCGTTCAATTCTAAATAAAAAAAAAAGCGTCAGTGTTCACATGTGCTTGAATTCACGCGCGCAAGGGTCCAGCAGCCCGTCGTTCGTCACTGGCGCAGTGAACGCGGCCGCTCTAAGTGCTGCCCTCGGCCGCTGGTTCTGTCTGAGTACTGCGCGGCGACAGGTCGGAATTCCACTTGATGGAGCTGCTGTCGAGACGCGGAGCCGACCTTGGCAACCTCTCTGCGTTAGTGCCCGGATGAAGGATGTGCGAATTGATCTTGAGAGGTAAACTCGTCAAATTACGAAATAAATTCTGCGGAGAACGAAGTTTGGGCTCAGTTGTGCTTTCTTGCTATCGCTCCCCTCTATACTTCTCCTCGTTATCCTCTCCCTTTCTCTTTATCCTCGGCCAGCTGCAGCTCAGGGGCCTACGATATTAGATAGCAATTACCGCTGCCGGCAACAGTCTTTTGCTTCCCCTTTTTTGTCTTTTTTTTAAATAACCCACTACTACCACCACCACCACCAGTTGTGCCCCTTTAGCGGTATTGATCACAGGTTGCAAAACAAACTACTCGTGCTTAACTTTGCTATGTAACCGCAAGAGCTGTTTGCAGCTGCTGCTGTTGCTGCCGGTATTTTTGTTTGGGAAGCACAAGTGGCAATAGCCGCAACTCGAGAGAACCAACGGCATGGCTGCTGGGTCACCTGACAGCGCGTTCTCGCCCTGCAGGAATATTCTGCCTCCAAATGAGACGTCACGAATGACGTCGGGTCATGTGGTCACACCGGATGGGGTGATGCTGCGTAAGGGGTAGCTAAGGCCTCTAAACTTGCTACAGCGGCAAATTATAAATTCCGCGAATTGAGAACAGTGAGTTACGTAATTCCGCGGGAGAAATTTTGAAAAAGGGCTCACAACGTGTTTAAACCTTTCCCAAGAAGCTAAAGTAGTTTTTGCCACTAGATATAAGGCCACTAGGAGAAGCCAGCTTTAAAATGACCTTGGCTCAAAGCGCGCGGTTTCCGAGCGCAAAGGAATAGGTACCTGTGGATATAAAACGAAAAAGTAAAAACGAAAGTACGTGAAGTAAAAACGAAAAAGGGCAAACGGCGGCAGGAATGGGCAGCTTGCAACACCGAGTAGCGGCTGCTGCTGCGGGGAGGCTGCGTGCCTTCCTTAAAGTAATAGAGGCCTGGCTCCAATCCAGTGTGGCGCGCGCACCAGCAGCGTTGCCTACTAAATAACGTCAACGTATCCGGTGCTTTTATATTTTAGCAAGCCGTCTGCGCTTTTTGTGCGTATGTGTGTGTGCGTGTGGGGGGGGGGGGGGGGGGAGCCACCGCGGGGGGTGTCTCAGTGGCTATGGTGCTCGACTGCTGACCCGAAAGACGACGCGGGTTCGATCCTGACCTCGGCAGTCGAATTTCGATGGAGGCGAAATTCTAGAGTCCCGCGTACTGTGCGACGTCAGTGCACGTTAAAGAACCCCAGGTGGTCGAAATTTCCCGAGCCCTTCACTACGGCGTCCCACATAGCGTGAGTCGCTTTGGGACGTTAAACCCCATAAAACCATAAAAAAATGTTCATTTTCAGTTTCCGAAATAAATCTATAAGGGCAGTGTTTCTGCATGTAACCTGTAAAATATTGTAGTGCAAGGGGAAAGTAACATTTTTCGCACCCGCTTAAGGACACCATGCACTTGAAATCCAAAGTACAATGAGCGGTAAATAATAGGAGGGAAAAGTATCGAAATCAAGTCTTTGTACAAACTTTTTCCAGACACAGAAAATTAGAGCTCTGTTGAAAAACGACGAACGATGATTGGCGCTGTTAATTGTTCTCTAGTCCCGTTTTCAAAAATATTCTATAATCCGCTAGGTAGCATAGCTGACTTCCTGCCCTGTACCGTTGACTGTTGGAAAACACGCGCATTGAATGCTTTAGATCAAATTGCAGCTTATGAAGGCTCTCTTGACGTCAGCGTCTTGGAAGACGTCGAGACCGTAAACAATTTGCACACTGGACGCAAGTGATTGGCTACACATTGGTCCCACGATCGGTCTATACTGCAGACGTTTTGCTTGTGCTTCGGCGGCTCGAATGGCTTGTTCCTGACGACATCGACGCTGCGCTTCAGCTCTCGCCACCCCCACCTCTTTTCTCTCTCTTCCTATCACCTCCTCGTACTCCTCCGCGTTACACCGGAACCGAGCCTTAGAAAAGACTAACGTGCCTTGTTACGTTTGGCAAGGACATCTTCAACATCCTCGAAACAAAAAATGAAAAATTAGAAGATTTTAAGATACTGTCATAGAAGTATTGAAGGTAATGGTCTACTGTTCTCATATGTCGCAAAGTCTTTCTTTTAAAGTGTTTCCATCAATCACTTCGAACAGTTAAGACTCCCATAGAAGACCGATGAGGACCGTTTTTGACGATAGCAATAAGGTTAATAAAAAAAAGGCAAGACTGCCATCGAGTGATCTGAGGATATATTAATTGTTGCAGTGAAATCTTGCATTACGTGAAAAAAAAAAATGCGTTCGTGTATGCTTTCCCACTCAAAAATGGTTTTGTCGAGAATTGTTGGGTGTACTTTAGTGGAAAAGAGAAAACTGGACAACTACGCACTTCCTGCGACAAGAATTGCAGCTGTCTGACCACGTGCGACCCACGAGCTGATCGCATGACAAACACGTGGAGCCAGCACCTCGAAACACCTGCTGGTTAATGACATGCAAGTCGAAATCAACATGACGAAATGGGCTTGGGCAGGACATGTAAAGCGAAGGCAAGATAACCGCTGGTCCTTAAGGGTAACGGAGTGGATTCCAAGAGAAGGCAAACGTAGCAGGGGGTGGCAGAAAGTTAGGTGGGCGGATGAGATTAAGAAGTTTGCGGGAATACGGTGGCCACAGCTGGCAAAGGACAGGATTAATTGGAGAGACATTGGAGATGTCTTTGCCCTGCAGCGGGCGTGGTCAGTGTGATGGTGATGATGATGATCTGCTAGAGAGTTCCGAGGCACCCAGAGTCAGCCAATTTTGGCTGCAGAACAACTGACTGCGGTCGCAAATCCGGAAGCCTTCGCGTAGTTACGGACAGAGAAGAATGGGCTCCCGACCAGTGCGTCGTGAGTCAGCTGCGTCTGTTTACCCTCAAGTAACGTACAAGGACACGGGCATACCTCTCCCAAACGTGTGAAGGGACGTAGTTCCATCTGCCGGTGAGCAGTGCCACATGAATATTTGACATGCCGAACTTTTTTCTCTATGGAACGAAATACTTCGTTAGAGAAATCTTGCGAACAAAAAAGCATGTACAGCCCTGTAAAGGAGACCGTATTTTTATTGTTGCCAAGAGAGTAAACACAACTTTTCACACCTTAACCCCTGCTCTGCCTCGGAGACCACCTTACCATGCGCTAGTGCCAAAGGCCCGACAACTCTCTCCGAAACCTTTTGCAAAAGTTTGTACTAATTACTTCCTTATTACAGCCCTAGGGGAATCAGCCGTGTTGGACACCAAGCTTCGGTATGAAACTTGTTGGTCCGTTTGACACCGAATTAAACCAGCGTGTTTTAAAGGGTCTCTCACCTGTGAGTCGAGCAAGAAACAAATATATGCGGTCACTTCTTTTCTCGGCTATTCATGGCGGCTCCACTCGTGTTGCTATGCTATGCCCAGATGATCGGAATCGGTTCATACACTGCTGCGCATACTTCTTCGACAAATGAAGGCAATTAAAAATTAGTCACATCGACAAAATACCATCACCGCTTTAGCCGGGCTCGGCTTGCTGCCTAGCTGGCTTGCGCCACTCATTTAGTAGTTTCGCCTATTACTATATATTCCAGTAAAAACCGCGCATTTAATTGCGATACTGTCAAGCACTATCTGCGGCATTGAGCACAATGCATCCCTCCCGTCCCTAGTCGCTTCCTCATGTCCGAAAAAATGTTTCTATTGGCAGCGGCACCTAATAACCGCAGAAAAAAGACAAAATAGCGACATAAGTTTTATATAGCTCTGAGTTTATTTCGCCGTAGATAGTTTTGCGCCGGTGCGGCTAGCAAGCTTATATTTGGATTTCATGAGCTGAATCGTAAAGGCGATATCAATGTTGATGCGTGCTTGGAGTAGCGAAAGCTGATCCACAATATCGAGTAGTCCGTAGTCGGTGGTGCCGCCGTAGCCGCTTGTTTCAGTACTACTCTCTGCAATGGGCACTCTCTGTGTCCTACGCTACAGGAGGTCCAGACCTCATTCGAGAGAGCCGCTGAACCTCACGGAGTCCACCTTTACGACTCTGCAGCCTTCCTGCGTTTCACAAAGAGTTAATGACGTGAAAATTACTAGAATTGAAAGCTCAAGTCAAAGGGTCATGAAATATATTTCGTGAAAAAAGCAGCGTTTCAGCAGGTTAGCCTTCCTTGACAAAAGTTCATCGCACTTCTCACTCTAACCTATGGCAAAGTCAGAGCGGTAGCGGTGAGTGGGTAGTGTTAATGCCTTTTGTGCCGGGACGTACACCTACGACTAGCGGGGTTTTAGTAGAGATAGCAGCAACTGCATTAGTAAGACTACGCCTCGGTGGTGTTGTCACCCCTACTTGCAGGGCGATGACGCCGCAAGTTACTGAGTGTGCTTTCGACGTACTTTTCACTGGAATATCACTGGAACCAAATCAAACCTTTATCTTTCTTTACTAAAGAATGGGGCGTTCGCAGACAGCTGCTCTAAGTGGCAGCTGGATGCGACAGCTGCCCACACATCTTTGACAACAGCTGGCATCACACCAGGCGTAATAACAGACATACCAGCATAACATCACTCGTGTAACAAAAGGTGGCAACACATCAAGCAAATAACAGACATACCAGCTTAATATCACCCTTGTGACAGCAGCTAGCATCATATCAAGCAAAATAACAGACATACCAGTATAATATCACCCTTCTGAACAGCAGCTTGCATCACACCTGGCATAACAACAGACATACCAGCATATCAGTCACACAACAACCACAGCAGCACTCAGTCAAAATATAGTGATCTCAGATAAATGCCGTTCGTAATTGTCTTTGCAGTGTTAACGCACACACATATATTACCGTACTAAAGAGTAATGGATCACGAACAGCAGTAACAGACATACGAACAAAATTGAGAACATAGCAGAAAACAAAACAAAAAGTTTTTGATAATCGCGATTTTTATTGTCGACTGTATTCCTGACAATCTAATCCTTCCCTACTATTGTTCAAGATTTCTGTAACCTTTAATAATGTTCACTCATTGTTTTGTTTTACTTTGCTGTTAACTTCGCTTAATGTTCTTGTTGCTTTTTATGTGAAAATGAATACGTTGTTTTGAAACTGTCTCCCCTGCGATAATGCCTTCGAGGCGACGCAGGTATTCTGTAAATAAATAAATAAATAAATAAAAATAAGAAATCCACGGGGTCTAAAATTTGTAGTGGACTAGAACTGAAGGCTCAGAAGAAAAAAAGAACACTCTCATATTTCCTATTACAAAACCTTCCGGCACAAACAAACACCTCTGTGAAACCCCCCCATTGGGCGGCAAAATGAGTGAGCTGCTCGCCTATGGTGTACGCCCGGTCGCAGCTAGACGAGGAAGTAGCATTTAGAAAGTCGGGGAAAAATAACGACCACAGCCTAAACGCTGGCATAAATGAAGGACGAGTTTTCATACTCCCCGAGCCTCCTCTAAAACGAACGGCTGCCATTGTTGAAATTGCATGGCCGCTTTCTTGTTCCGTAACATGTGGTCTGTTCAGTCGCACTCTGCCGGTCTACTGCTTCAGGTTTGCATCAACGAGTCACTTGCTCACAAACTGTCCGATGTTGTCAGCTACGTTCGTAATTAATAGAGAGAAGAGAATACGGCAATGGATACTATTTTTGTTCTTTGCACTTCTTCGATCACTCACTGTGGGCTCATTTTGCAGCTATACAAACATGGGTTTCATGTACGCTTTAACTGATAGAAGAAGGCCTCTTCCTGTAGCAGTAGTAGTAAGTGGTCATGATAAATATAGTAAATGGAAGGAAAATATTTTTGGTAGCCGCGGCATCTGCTATCGATCCTGGAAACACCTGAGCTGGGGCAGCGGAAATAAAGGATAGCAGGCAGTGTGTAAAATTGGAGTGAAAGAGTTGAGGGCAAAGTTAGAAAGGATAGGGGGAGAGGACTGTAGCAGTCGTCATGTCTCGGTAAGGTGGTTTGTGAGAGCTCAGAAATTTATCAAGCAGAACATTTTTCGAATCATTCAAGCGCGGAAGCTTCTGCAGGAGTCCACGTAACCGGCAGTGAGTGCAGGGTGCTGTCTCTGCGAAGGCGTCGACGTGTGGCAGCTCGAGGTGACCGAGCAACGCAAGGATCAGCACTTGGCGCCGCTTTTTGCCGAAGCCCGTGACCCGACATCCGCAAGCCCTTTCTTCATTCGCGACGGTTTACTCTATAGAACGAATTATTCCTCTGGAGGTGCGCGCTTTATCCTCGTCGTTTCGGCTACTCTCTATTCCTCTGTTCTGCACGCAATGCACAATGACGTCATGGTTGGGCACATGGATTTCGCCAAGACCCTTAACCGTACCAAAGAATGTTTTTACTGGCCAAAAATGCGTCGCACGGTTCAGCGTTACGTGACCACATGCGTGCAGTGTCCCCGGTTCAAGCCTCCCATGACTTCTCCACCGGGACACCTGCATCCTGTGAGATCTCCAAGTACACCATATGAGCAAGTTGGTCTCGATCTGCTCTGCCCGTTTCCCCGCTCGTCCCCCGGTAACCGCTGGGTCATCGTGTGCGTTGATCACCGCACCCGTTACTGTGAAACCGCCGCCCTACCTTCCGCCACCTCTGCTGAAGTCTCTCTCTTTCTTCTTCATGCTGTCAACCTCCGGCATGGACCTCCTCGAGTCGTTATCAGTAACCGTGGTCGCCAGTTTACGGCGGACGTTGTGGAAGATCTTCTGCTTCTTTATTCGTGTCATTTTCGTCACTCGACGCCGTACCCCCAGACGAATGGACTCATTGAACGTACCAATCGGACACTTACGAACATGCTTGCCACGTATGTCAATTCCCGCCATAACAACTGGGACGACGTGCTTACCTTAATTACATACGTCTATAACACGTCGAGGCATGAAACAACTGCTTATAATCGTTCTTCCTTCTTTACGCCCGTCCACCTCGAAGCTCCCTCGACAGCATCTTTCCTTTCTCTCTCGACACCGAGACGCCTTCTATTGCAAGCACTCTATGGCGCGCTGAAGAAGCCTGTAGGCTTTCCGGGGTATGCACCTTGGCATCGCATGATCTCTCTAAGCAGCGTGACGACCGCCGGCGCACAGCTGCCTGCTACCTGCCTGGTGACGTTGTATGATTGTGGACGCCTCTCCGCAAGCGTGGTTTATCCCAAATGCTGCTGTCCCACTACACAGGCCCGTTCATCGCTCTAGCTCGCCTCAATGACCTGAACTATGTGGTCTCTCCCAAATCTACGCAAGGACGCCGCTCAAGGAAAACCCAAGTTCTGCATGTCGCACAGCTAAATCCCTTACACCCTCGGGACCCAGATTGATTGACTCGACTAGAGGGCTTCGTCTGCGAACGGGGAAGTGCCACGCGCTACGCATGGGCCCTGAGGACCAACAAAGTGCGCACGCAGAAAAAGAAGAGGAGTTTTAATATCCGGCCGCTGACCCACCAGGCTGGGGTCAACCTGCCTGTGTAAGTAGCTTTGTGAATAGAACCAGTAACAATATATTTAACACTGATAGCACATCAGATATCTCGTGATGCACCACAAGAAAGAGGTGATTGTTTTCCAGATATTATACTTATGAAGACTAAGAAAGTCCCACAAGCTAAATTCTTTGTTTACAGTGAAATTCTCATTATTGCTAAAAACATTTTCATATAGCACACTGATTCTCCTCTATATCATAAAAGCGAGGTGTCAATTTTCACAATTATCTCATTTGACAAATAAAAATATACTAGGAGAATCATTTAGGCGCGTCGTCTTTTAATCATGTAGGCCTTCGAATCTCTGTTTTAGGCCTAGGAGGTCGTTGGGGCGCTGACTGAGAGGGGGATGGAGGTTGAGATCCTGGAACCGACAGGGGTCTCTGTATGGGGAGTGTGGATTCTTGAGGCAGATGCTGCTGACAGAGGACTGCAGTCCCTTGTGTCAGGTATGTCATCCTCGGGAATCACTGAGCACTGCAAACCAAAAGGCGCAGAGTGTGCTCGAAAAAAATAATCGCTCACAATACCCCGTGAGGCAGATCATTCTCATTAGGGATGTCTTGAAATGAAGATTGTTCAGAATGAACGACTGGCCTTTGCGAAATAGTGAAACGGGTTCGGAGTTCTGACATCTCATGGAATGATGTAGGTACAGGAGGTTCCGGGCCTGTGTCTGTTGTCGTGGAGCTCAAGTCCCGTGTATATCTTTCAGAGTCATATGGAAATGGCATGTTCAAAAAGTCGAAGCCCTCGTGCTCTTCAGGACCTGTTGGTTCGACAGATTTAGTAAATTTGGAACCATTCCACAGCTTCCCATCATCTCGACGAAAAGAATAAGAGCCTTGTTGGCGAACAGTCTTTTTAGGTGCGGAGAATTGTTGGTCTGCCTTGAAACGAACTACGGGTCGACGGACTGTAACATCGTCACCAACTTGGAAAGGAGGAGGTTTGGCAGCTCTGCGCAGGTCCGTGTACTTCTTGGAATATGCCTGTTTGTTTTGTGCTCTCTCTTGCACCATTTTATAGATTTATAAGCTAGCTATAAAGGGCTTATGAACAAGCTGTTGAACGAACTGAACAAGCTGTTGACATACCTCTTAAGTAGGTATGTACCGTCCTTCTTTTCCTTCTTCTTCGTAGCGTTGTGTCACCACATATTGTTGTAGGTCTTCCCATGTAGTCAATGTTGTTGGGTTACTTTACTGATCGGTGATCTGCTTCGGTAGCAGAAAGATTGAAAGTGTCCGATCTTTCCACAATAGAAGCAGGGCTTCCCGTGGGCTGGACATGAGGATTCTGTGACCGCGTGGCATCTTGATCCACAACGATGACAATAGGTGAGATTTGATGAACTCGTCGATAGTGTCGACAACTGTCGAAGCTGTCTAGATGCTTGGAATGGTTGCGACGACAGTCGTGGACGAAGAAGGTTCCGTGAAGATGTAGGCTGACGAAATTGATGCACTTGTGCAGACGGAGGCATGTTATGTCGTAGAGGAAGTTGTCGTGATGGAGGTTGAGTATCGTTGCGTTGAGTATTCAGGTGGCTGAGATGGCGCCCCTCTACGTGGATAAATAACTGCAGGAAACTCCAAGGGACGTTGTCTAGGGGAGTACTGCCAAGAATAAAGTTTGAACAATGGCGTACAGCAACGTCGTGCAGAGAAAGTCGGGCGTTCAGACGAGGTTGGCATTATTCTTCTGATTACTTGCACGGACTCTGCAAGTTCCTGGGCATCCATGCTAACCTTTCCGCATTGGAGAGCGATTCGGGACGCAGTCGCTAAAGATACGTCGGGACCTTCCAAAAGGAAACGAAATGATCGCGCAACGTGACTTCTGGCGAAGGATATAGCTGCAAATATTAACCAAATCTCTGAGAGCAGCTACATACTCAGCACCAGATTCGCCAGGTTCCTGACAACCATTCTGAAATCGATGCCTTTCGACGACGAAGTGACATTCAATTGCAAACTCTCTCTCCAGGAGAGTAACTGTTTGTTTATAGATATCTGGTGTCGCATCACCAGTTGAAGGCTGTGACGTAGAAGGCGGTGATGCAGTTGCCTGGTCCTGCGACGCAATTCGGGCGAAGTAATCTTTGCAGCCTTCATTTCCCAAGCTGTAAATCAAGAGTGATTTTTTTTTTACTTTCAGGCGGTACTGATGCTGCACAAGAATCATTCAAGTATAGAGTTCAAAAGTATGAAACTGTTGTGTCCATGAAACCGGTGGGCGACCAGGTTGTTGAAGAAAGGATTCGGGCGAACGCACACCCGTAAAAGACGATGTAGACAGTGCTATTTCTTCCGACTAGTTCCAAAAATTCGTATTATTCGATGTCAAATATTTCAAAAATCTTCTTATTCTTCTTGCCTGAGGTCATTCTTCGTCACTCTAGCCAGTACTGATCGTGGCAATCAATGGCGCAACAAATTTCTCAAAGTCCAAGTACTCGCCCTCCCCGAGTACCAGGTCGAAATGGAGGGGTCAAACGTCTCCCCCCTGCAAGAGTCACTGACATTCAATATAATTTCTCGGCCTCCCCACGCTCCAAGCCACAATGAAGGGCAAGCGTCTCCCTAAATATACGACGTAGTAGTATTTTATGACGCAGTAGGGCTCAACTGCGCGATATCAAGCCAATAGCAACACACGCTATTTTGCCTCTGCAACGAATGCAATAATTTCTTTTTCAGTGACGAGTGAAAACATATTCCGTCGTCGCTTTGAGAAAAGCTTGATTACACAATCCTCTTTGCTGTTTTCTTCTCCTGCTAACATAAACGAAGCATTCGTGGTAGACGTCAGTTTTCTTCAACGTCATACACTAAACTCTTGCCAAAACATTCCCTGTAACTTGTCTGTGATGTCACCACCGAAATACGGTGACATCAAATTAGATGAGAAAAAACTCACAACTTCAGTATTCACCTGACACTGCAGAACCAGCGACTTCTTCATGAGCGGCCTGGGCCACTATGAAACCATGTAGAAAGCTAAAATCGGCACTGCAAGAAAAATTGCACTAACTACCAATGCCAAAACACGCAGAAGCTTGTTTCAAACTACGAGAACAGCCGATTTCACTTTGGAGAACTGATTTTGTCTTCTTATGTGTGGGACTCAAACTGCGTGTGATCATCCCATCCTTGAGTCGCCATTGTATTATCGGCCGAGGCGGCCGTATGAAGAGACCGTACTCTACGTAAAACTGTGACCAAGGACCCAATTTATTCGACGCGCAGAAGTATTTATAGATAACAAGCACGTGACACAAAGAACCGATGAACAAGAACACATAAGCATAAACGCGCAAATAACCAATCTATCAATTCGAAACCGAAACTAAAACCAATGGGTACAACAAAAAAGTGCTGCAGGGAAGGCGTAGCGCATTCCTGAACGGCTCGAAGATAGAGGTAGCAATACTCTTTTAAACGGTACAGAGCAGTTTTTCGACTTTGTTAGTGCCGTTGTTGTTCGCCTAACAACCATTCACACGTACCAGCTGTGGCGAATCGGCCAAGAATCGGCAGGGACAGAAAGACTAATGAGCTGTGTGCTTTTGCGACAAAAAAAAAGGAAAAGATATGAAATCCAGAAAAACAAAAAAAGGAAGATAATGACAGAAAGAGCAGTATTTGTAGGCTTTCTTACTTTTTTATTAGCTGCTTGCTGGCGCCCCCCGCAGTGCTGCGCCCCTTGCCTTCCAAATGCACCTGCGGTGTTCCAACATCTTATGAACCTCTCGGTTTACCCAGGAGCGTAGTCGTCGACTGCCATCTAGATGACGTGCTAGTACCCGCAAGTGGTTTGAGTGATTTGATCGTGTAGTTGCGCCAAATCCTGCAGGCATTCAGGAACGAAGGTTTGAAACTTCGACGAAGCAAGTGTTCATTTGCAAATGACAGTGCGGACTTCCTGCGATTTGGTCTAGTAGGAGGACAGGTTGTGCATGGTGAAGCCAACAAATGCAATTTCAGGGCTCCCAACTCAGCGAAATATGCGTGATGTGATACTATTATTAGGCTTTAGTGGGTTCTTCGGTAAATTCATCCACAAGTATGCCTTGGTTGCTTAACCACTCACACGGCTAACGAAAAAGGAAGCAGTGCTTGATTGCAAAGGATATCAAGAGAGCAGCTACCAGGAACTGAATAGGAAGCTCACATTAAGGTCAATGTTGCAGCTGTTGGATTCCAGGGCAGAAACAGAACTGCACACAGAGGCCATTTCTAGAGGGCTTGCGGGAATGTTGCTATAATGAAAAGGGAACAACTCGCATATCGTTTACTGCTTAAGCAACATAACAACCAAAGCGGGAAGCAAATACCATACCGCAATACCGAACTGGCTGGAGGCCATTCGGTGATGTTTGGATCGACTGACGTTCCTACTTTTAGGCATTCATTTTAGAATTCTTACAAACTGCCAGGACCTCATTTATTTGATTGTGCAGCGTACGCAGAAACCTCAGAATGTACGCTAGTATGACGTTAGCCAAGAATTTGACTCCGCAGTCAGACATCGACCCGGAACAAAGATGCAGCATGTTGACTTCTTGAGTCGAGGACCGGGTGGTCGTCCGACTGACAACATGGAAGATCTTTTGGAGAAATGATTTGAGGTGTGGCTGGCTTAGAGTCTCGAAGACCAGATAACTGCCACTCAAAGAGGAGATGAAGAACTACGACAGCTTATACAGATACTCCAACAGCCGGAACATGACCGCTCAAGGGAAAACAGGAACAGAACAACGGACTATGTGCTCAAGGACGGTTGCCTAATTAGGATAATCGGCTCTGATAATGAGACTGTAATAAAATTTGTGTTAGCGATGTGCATGAGGAAGGGAGTCATGCTGCGATGTGGTGACCTGTTTGGTCCTTTTTCGGCGGACCGAACTAAGGCAAAGATTTAGAAAACATATTGATTTCCTCTGATGTGCAACTACGTGCGAAAGCGTTTACATCTGACAGTGCTTTGAGGGCATCTTCAAGAAGGTTCCTGGTATCCTTTTGAGATTGCTCACCTATACCACATGTGTCCGTTCGTACCAAGCAAGAGACGGAGCCAACGCCTTCTAGCAATCGTTGACAACATGACGAAGCTAGTGCGCCTCATTCGCACTGGTGATACCTCAACCAAACGCGTACTGCGCGCATTGATAGGATTCATCCTCGAAAGAGGCCTGTCTAAGGCCACCATCACGTGTGGGGAAGTTGCTCCATTTCAAGAATTTCAAGCGAAACGGTGAGTACAACTTGTCCTGAACTCGCCGCGGCACCCTCAAGCCAAGGGACAAGCGGCGAGTGAATCGCACGATGTGCCCTATGATCACCACTGCAATGAAGGACCCAAAGCATCGAAACTGGGACGACAACCTTTAAGGGCAACTGCGGCGAATTTTCGATGTTCATCCATCGAAATGAAATTTACAGTCTGTATTCTTTATGGTAGTCTGATGTCTCACGTAAAATTTCACACCTGAAAGCGGCGTAGTTCTTCCGCAAGCGAATTTTGAAGACAAGCACTCCTCGACGCGAGCGGCACTCGTTGATCGAGCAACTTGTACAGGCCACCCTGCACTGTGACGTCACTGGCGTGTCGGCGTGTCAAGCTGGTCGGGCGCGCGCTGGCGTTGGCAGTGCAGGGGAATACTGGAAATTGGTTTTCGGGAAAGTAAATGACGCAGTAACCCACACCCGAACCGCGACGTTAGGGTGGAGTGAAATAAGAAAGGAAGAAAGAGGTGCCGTAGTGCAGGTCTCCGGAATTATTTCGACCACCTGTGTAATTTCGCGCCATCTCAACGTGACAAATGCGATGTGTACGCTAGAGTGATGGGTCCCGGCAACTTGTTGTGCTGTGGGATGCACAAATTCTTCATCTGTGACAACGGGCGCGATCTACCATAGGTCTCCTAGCAATAAGAACCTTCGCGACAAGTCGGCGAGAGCTGTCCGCCGTGTCAACTGGTCTCCGAGGAAGCATTCTCGCTTGTGCTCGGAACATTTCGCGCCAGATTGCTATGAAGACAGCGTGTACCTCAGAGAGAGTTTTAGACTCGTTGAGGCTTCGTTCAACCGGCGCTTGAAGGCAGATTCTGTGCCAACGTTATTCGAGTACAACCGGCCGTCGCAGCGGCCAGCTGAACGAAGCGCGGCCGTCAAGAGGAAGCGGACCACGGTAAGCGTGCCCAAAGTATGTTAGATTGTAGAACTGTAGTTGGCGTGAAATCACTTCCAAAAGCTCGCCGTCGAGACAAAGCTTCGCAAAGAGAGGACTGTTGGTGATGCATGCCCCTGTAAGGATGTTGTGCACCGCGGCAACGTTCCGGCAGCAGATTCTTTCATCGGGCTGGGTCGGCCGGCGCTCGCCACACGAACAGCTGTCAGCGGGAGCATCACATTAAATTTTGTTCTGACAATCGTGTCACAAATGCATGCACGAGAAATGACTCAAGTACTTAGTTCTCCAAGTTCAGACCATCTCCACGCGGCAGGTGACGCGGCCTGTGGTCTGACTCGGCTGGCTCGCGCGGCGGTGGATCATACCTGAACGGCGACTAGTCTAGTCCAAAATCGTCGAATGAGCCGTCTTCTAAAGACTCGCTAGTCTCGGAAACGCTGTTCTCCGCGCTTTCAGTCACGTCGACAGCGCGCCTCAGGGTAGTTGCGATATCTTCGGGGACTACACAGCGCGGCGAACACGCCAGTGACGTCACAGTCAGTACCGCACGAAGGCACCTCCCCGGTTTCAGTTTTGCGGTGTCGGTTTCGAGTTTTGTGTTTTTTGCAGTTTAAAAATTATTTTAGGGTCGCTTTTGAAAACCTTGTACCGTACACATTACAGGAGGTTCTGAGGAACACAAAACAACCATTAACTTAAAATGGATGAAAAATCGCCTGAGTTGCCCTTTAAGTATGTTTCTTAACAATGCTCTTAACAAAGGCGAGAGCAAGGCCCCTTTTGAAATACTTCAGGCTACAAGCCAATCTTTTATGCCTTAGCCCTGCAAGAGGTGACTGTGGATGGTGAAGACGCTTGGAAGAACCCGAGTGAGCTGAGAGAACCAGCGCAGCAGCACCGGATGGAGGAACAAAAAGGGTAAGCTTTTGGGCGATTCCTCTGCGCGAAGACGCACAGACAGCGACTCGAGGCAGGTCTTAGTAACAAAGTGATTTACTCTCACATTGTTGGTGTCGCGGCAGGGGGGTCGGGCGTCGTTGAGGGAGGAGGGTCAGGTGGTCTTCCCGGCAGGTGTCAAGAGAACGCCTCGGCGGTCGAGAGCGCGTAGCCTTGTTCCCCCTGCCACCCCACTCGGGAGGAAGGGTGATCGAGGTTACGCGCGTTGAGCGGTTCGGAATTTGAGTGGGCCCGCGAGCGGGCCTTACACGCTCTACCGGCTGAGCTACACGGGCAGCGTCTGGGTGAGTGTGAATCGCTTGTCTGTACGCCATTGTTGGGTACCATCGAAAAAAAAAATACACGCGCCCGCGCAGCGGCTCTAACCCTGGACCGTTAGGTTAAAAGCCTAACGCTCTACCGACTGAGCTACCCGGGCAACTGTTTCGGGAGTGAGTGAATCGCCTGTCTGGACGCCATCGTTGGCTACCATCGGAAAAGGAAAAAAAAATGGACACGTGCCCGTGCAAGAACTCGAACCCTGTACCGTTAGGTAGAAAGCCCAACGCTCTACCGACTGAGCTACCCGGGCAGCTGTTTCGGGAGTGAGTGAATCGCCTGTCTGGACGCCATCGTTGGCTACCATCGCAAAAGGACAAAAAGGAAACGCGCCCGAGCACGGGCTCGAACCCTGGACCGTTAGGTTAAAAGCCTAACGCTCTACCGACTGAGCTACCCGGGCAACTGTTTCGGTAGAGAGTGAATCGGCTGTCTGGACGCCATCGTTGGCTACCATCGAAAAAGGGAAAAAAAAAGGACACGCGCCCGAGCAGGGGCTCGAACCCTGGACCGTTAGGTTAAAAGCCTAACGCTCTACCGACTGAGCTACCCGGGCAACTGTTTCGGGAGAGAGGGAATCGGCTGTCTGGACGCCATCGTTGGCTACCATCGCAAAATGAAAAAAAAGACACGCGCCCGAGCAGGGGCTCGAACCCTGGACCGTTCGGTTAAAAGCCTAACGCTCTACCGACTGAGCTACCCGGGCAACTGTTTCGGGAGAGAGGGAATCGGCTGTCTGGACGCCATCGTTGGCTACCATCGCAAAATGAAAAAAAGGACACGCGCCCGAGCAGGGACTCGAACCCTGGACCGTTAGGTTAAAAGCCTAACGCTCTACCGACTGAGCTACCCGGGCAACTGTTTCGGGAGAGAGTTAATCGGCTGTCTGGACGCCATCGTTGGCTACCATCGCAAAATAAAAAAAGGACACGCGCCCGAGCAGGGGCTCGAACCCTGGACCGTTAGGTTAAAAGCCTAACACTCTACCGACTGAGCTACCCGGGCAGCTATTTCGGGAGAGAGGGAATCGGCTGTCTGGACGCCATCATTGGCTACCATCGCAAAATGAAAAAAAAGGACACGCGCCCGAGCAGGGGCTCGAACCCTGGACCGTTAGGTTAAAAGCCTAACGCTCTACCGACTGAGCTACCCGGGCAACTGTTTCGGTAGAGAGTGAATCGGCTGTCTGGACGCCATCGTTGGCTACCATCGAAAAAGGAAAAAAAAGGACACGCGCCCGAGCAGGGGCTCGAACCCTGGACCGTTAGGTTAAAAGCCTAACGCTCTACCGACTGAGCTACCCGGGCTTTTTTTTTTTTTTCTTTATTGCCGATTTTGACGTACAAATCAAGAGGTTACAAGAAATAAAACATGGCGGCCACACTTCGGCCGACACGACTTTAAAATTTTTTGAGCGACATTAATCCATCTAGTACAGTTATCCATTGTGGTGGATCAGGCAGTGCGTTGTACACATTTCTTAAACGCACAACGCTCTCAATGAAATGTTCGCGAACCGGGCGAACAACCAAGTCCGCGTGTTCAAACTGCATTCGTGTTTTCCACACCGCGTGGAGGCCCAGGACCATAATGAGGTCATAAGGTATTTCCTCTGAGGGATTCACAGGCAAGAAACGTATGCCGTACGGATCGAGGGGTAACTGTTTTTTTAAAGTTCTTTGGAGTACATCCCAATGAAAGATCGGGTCCCAGCAGTCTAGAAATACGTGTTCTATTGTTTCGGGTTTCTTGCATAAAAAGCAGTCAGTGTTCCAGGGAATGAAGAGTCCTTTATCGTGAAGCCAGGTCTTAACTGGGAGGGTGTTTGTATGTAACTTGAAAAAGAACGATTTGGCGGAGGGTAGTATAGGCATTTTCTTCACTCTTTTTAGGACGTCCTGTCCTGGGCCACCGCGATGTGGAGAACGGTACAAAGGTACAGGGAGCATGACATCTACAAGGTCTCTGTAGAGTTTTTTCTTTGTAACGGTTGACAGGTACTGCTGGGAAAAACGTACATTCAACAGCCTATACGATAAAACAACTTCATGCAGGTATCCAGTCACCCTTCCGCACATATTTTGCACAGACGAGACTACGAATCCAGGCAGAAGTCTATACAGTCTTACTTGTATAACTGTGCGCAGGAAGATATCATTCTGATCCCGTAAAAAAACAAAGCGTGCCACAATTTGTCGCAGAAACAAGTGAGCCAGGCCAAGACCTCCTTTCTTTACAGGCAAAAACAAATTCGTTCGACTGGACCGCTCCCAAGTCGAGGCCCAAATAAAAATAGCAAAAACCCGGTGTATTTTTTGAATGCTCATCCTCGCCGCACACAACACATTCATGACGTACCAGATTTTTGATATCAAAAAAAGGTTGCAGACAGTGGCTCTAGAAAACATCGACAGTTGCTTGCCTTGCCACCCGTTCGCCTTTTCTTTAGCCATCAAGGCTTGATCCCTCCAGTACGGTTCAGGGTCGATGAGCTACCCGGGCAACTGTTTCTGTAGACAGTGAATCGGTGTCTGGACGCCATCGTTGGCTACCATCGAAAAAGGAAAAAAAAGGACACGCGCCCGAGCAGGGGCTCGAACCCTGGACCGTTAGGTTAAAAGCCTAACGCTCTACCGACTGAGCTACCCGGGCTTTTTTTCTTTCTTTATTACCGACTTGGCCGGAAAAACGAAACACAAAAATACAATGACATAACAATAAAAGCACTGGTCAGTTTCTAGCTAGTGCACGATGATAAAATGGGTTAAATGATTTTAGTTGGTCGAGGACAGGCAACCACTCAGGTTGTGGAGCTCGCTGTCCGAAAACTTCCTGTGTGTACATGATGCTTTCAATGAAATACTGATGTGCAGGATGCACAACATCATGTTCATGCCTGACATCCATTCGCGTGCGCCATAGGCTATGCATGCAGAGCAACATTAGCAGGTCGCAAGGCACTTCACCTGTTTCTGCACATGGTAGGAAGCGTATTCCAAAAGGCGTCAAAGGTAACTCTTTTTTCAGGGTGCGTTTCAAGACATCCCAAAGAAAGACAGCGTCATGACAATCGAGAAAGATATGCTCTATAGTTCCCACTTTTTTGCAAATTAGACATTCCACTGACCAAGGTACAAAAAGGCCTTTGCTCTGCAACCATGGCTTCACTGGGAGGGTTCCAGTATGCAATTGAAAAAAGAAAGAACGCACTGAAGGCTTCACCGGCATTCTTTTGACCCTTTTTAGCACATCGCGTTCGCGACCCCAAAGATATGCACTGCGATAAACAGGCACTGGCAGAAACACATCGGGCAGGTCCTTGTACATCTTTTTCCTTGTTACAATGGCTGGATACTCATCGGAAAATTTTGACCGAAGAATACGCACTGCTGCAACAACTTCTTGCAAGAAAGCACTTAACCCACTCCGACCTGCAGACATGGATGACACAACATAATCAGGCAGTGATTCTGACAATCGCACTTGTATAATAGTTCGCAGAAAATCATTATCTTGACGCAAGAAAAAGAATCTAGTCACTATCGGCCTCAGAAATAAATTTGATAATCCTAGCCCCCGTTCCGCACCATATGGAACAGATTGCATCGGCTGGTACGTTCCCATGTTGACGACCAAATAAACGTTGCTTGGTTTGGTTTGGTTTTATGGGGTTTAACGTCCCAAAGCGACTAAGGCTATGAGAGACGCCGTAGTGGAGGGCTCCGGAAATTTCGACCACCTGGGGTTTTTTAACGTGCACTGACATCGCACAGTACACGGGCCTCTAGAATTTCTCCTCCAAAGAAATTCTAGCCGCCGCGGCCGGGATCGAACCCGCGTCTTTTGGGTCAGCAGCCGAGCACCATAACCGCTGAGCCACCGCGGCGGCAAATAAACGTTGCAAACACTCTGTGCAACCTTTGCACTGAAGTCCTTGGCAAAGTTAACGCTTGCAGAACATACAAAATCCTCGCTATTAAAAACATGTTGCACACTGTAGCTCTTGCAAACATGGAAAAGTTGTGACCGCCCCATTTGCCTGTCTGAGCTTTGACTCGTTCGGTTTCATGGGCCCAATATTCTTTGCTTTCTCTGTAGTCGGTTAGCGGCACGCCGAGGTACTTTCCTGGCGTGTCTACCCACTTCATTCGACAGAATACTTCTGGCGTGGCCTCCCACTTTCCATGCCAAAAACCAAAACATTTCTGCCAGCTTATCGCACAGCCACTTGCATCACAAAAATTTACGGCTTCTCTCGCCACCTCTTGCACGCTTTCCTGGTCTCTGCAGAACACTGCTATATCATCTGCATATGCCAATACCTTCACTTCATTATGACAAAAGGCGTAACCTCGAATGTTTTGCGTAGTTAACAGCTTTAAACAAAAGGGCTCCAGGTAAAGTGCAAAAAGCAGTGGAGAAAGAGGGCAACCCTGCCTTACTGACGACAATACAGGAATACTATTACTCAGGCGGTTATTAATTATGAACCTTGATGTACAGCCATTGTAAACCATTTTCACGCCATCAGTGATGATACATCCTACATTCACATGTTCCAACAGCGCGAACAAAATTTCATGTACAACTTTATCAAACGCCTTATGCAGGTCTAGTTGGATCATGGCGACACGACCCTCCGTTGCATCACAGCATTCAAGGACACTCCTAGCTACGTGTATGTTAGTAAAAATGGTTCTGTCTTTTATGTCACAGGTCTGGTGTGGGCCAACAAGGGTTTTAATTACTGTTTGCAGTCGTCCGGCTAGCACTTTCGTATAAATTTTGTACTCTACGTTAGTTAAGCTTATTGGGCGGTAACACTCAACTGACTGCAACCTACTCGGGTCGTCCGATTTTGGGATCAACACCACGTGGGAGGTTCGGAAAGACGGCGGAGTTAACTTTCTTTCATAATCATAGCACTCGCTTATTACGCGTTGTAATGCTATTGCCATAGCCTTGTAAAGTGCGGCACCGAGGCCGTCCGGCCCAGGCGACTTGTTTAAGCTCAGCTGCTGTATTGCAGCTTCGATTCCTGCTGCCGTTATGGGCTCCTCAAGTACCTGCGCCAGGTCATCCTCGACTCTTGGCATTAGCGACAGGAATGCAGTTTTATAGTGTTCAACATCGGGCGTTTTAAGGCTGAACAAGTTTTGGTAATATTCCAGAAACGCCCTTTCAATCATCTCAGATTCGGAAGTTACGTCATTGCGATAACAAATTTCCTTTATCTCTTTCGAAACTGCATACTGTTTTTCGTCGCTGAGCGCCCTTTTTGTGGGCGTCTCCCCAAGCCAAAATCTTTCGCTGCGCGCCCTTATCACTGCACCTCGATATTTCGTTTCATCTATTAGTTCAAGCTTAGTTTTGGTCTCTTTTATTTCTTGTCTGTACAACCCCGGCTTGACGCCTTCCATGCTGAGCATGAAATCAAGCTCGGTACGAAGTTCCTTTTCTTGCTGTTTTTCCTTACGCTTTAAAACACATGCTCTTTCTATAGCGGCCACTTTCACGTCGCATTTAAATTGTTCCCATGTTTGTATAAAGTCTGACTCTTTTTCTAACAAGCTTTTGACTGAGTCTTTTAGTTTCTTGCTAAACTCCTCATCCTCCAACAATGTGTCATTAAATTTCCATAATTCCCAACTAAACTTGACAGTCCTTTTCCTCTCCCCAAGTGTGACCACGACTAAAGAATGATCACTGAAGCTGACGTGCACAGTCTGATACTGGGAACACAAGGGCACAACCTCAGAAGAAACAAATTCTGTCCAGCCTTGCGTGACTAACGCCTTGAAAATGCGTGTACTGCGCTTGTTCAGAACCTTGCATTATAATGCCAATGTCTTCCAATTTTGCTTCATTAATCATCTCAAACAGCAGCTCGGCACTCGTGTCCTGCAGGGTTTTGTTCGTTGTTCTATCTTCAGGTCTACACACACAGTTAAAATCTCCAAGCAATAGTACACGCTTTTCTGTCAGCAGGAAAGGTTGAACACGGCGAAAAAAGGCATCTCGTTCGGGAATTCTATTAGGTGCATATACACACACAGCTCTCCACTCTACGCCAGAAAAGTAAAAATCGCATGCTACAATCCGGCCACTTTCACATGAAAATACAGTTTCCACAGCGACTTTGCAGTTTCTAGTTAAAATCAGACACCCTCCCGACTTTCCTTTTGCATGGCACACGCAAAAACTGAACTGTGCACGGTAAATTTCAGCCATCGCATCTGTCAACTCTTCGCTTTCAATTTTTGTCTCTTGAATAGCCAACAGATCGATTTCGTTTTCGAACAAAAGACGCTTAAGCTGATTTTGCCTCCTTCGCGCAGAAAGACCTCTCACGTTCAGTGTGACAATACGCAAGCAAGATGTTATTTGAGACGCCATCTAAATGGTTGGGATTCGCCGCTCTCGAAGTGACATCGGTTTGCAGCTCACCTCATCAAAAATCCTTCCAGTTTACAAAGTACGGCGGTGTCAGCACTGAACCCGATCGAAGACCGGGTTACCAACACGAAGACCCTGCAAGGCACCTCCGCTAAGGCGGAGGGACACCCGACGAAGTCCTACGATCAGGTGGGATGTTCGGCTTGGGCTTGTAGGCAGCACGTCGAACAGGAGGCGCTTTGGGAAGAGGTTCCTCATGGTCCGTCCCGTCGTAGCTCGTCGCCTTGTCAACAGCTTCGTCGTGCGTCCTCTTCGCTGGCAAAGTTGACGCCGCGGGCATCTCCGTGTCAACGTCCTTCTCGTCGGTCGATTTCAAAACCGTCTCAGCTGCACCTACCGCAGCATCATCTGCTTTTCCCGCGTCCGCCTCAGTTCTGGTGTCAGGCACAGGTGGTTCTTCTGAGTTGGCAGCCTCATGTTCCGTGGGAAGCGTTGCTTTTTCTGAGGCTATGCTTTTCGGTACTGCGTCTTCCCGACTCTCATGGGTCGCCTCTACCGCGTCGACTTCGTCCATAATATGCTCCTCAGTAGTATCCCTACGACCAGGACCAGATACGGTAGCATATGTTCGCACGCACTGGGCGTCGTCGTGGCCGAAGCGACGACAGAGCCCGCAACGTGGCACACGGCACTCCCGACGTATGTGTCCGGTGCCGCGGCACCGGAGGCAGAGCAGAGCTCTGCCAGGAACGTGGACGAGTGCGACGTCCTCTCCAACACGCAGCTGGTGCGGTAAGTCCTCGATGGTAACGCCCACCTTCAGCTTCAATGTCACTGAGCGCGTAGTAGACGACTTGTCGACGCAGCCTTTGACTCTCCACTTGTCCCGAGTTATGTCGGTCACTTTTCCAAAAGCCGCAAGAGCTGCCTTCACGTCGTCATCTTTCACGCCGTGTAGCAGCCAGAACAGCTTCAGCCTGACGCCCTGGTTGCATTGGTCAATGACCACACAGCGGTGGTCCTTGACGTTGAACGCCTCCGCCTGTAGCATTTTGTTTTTTTCCTTCTTCATTGCAGAATGTCACGGCCCAAACATGATTCAACTGATACGCCCCGAGGGCAACCACTTCCGGCAGCAATGACAGACGCTCAAGAGCGTCACGAAAGTTTTCAACATGGTATGGCCTGGCTTGGACGTCGCCATGCAAAAAAACAGTATGCAAAACGCTCGAACCTGTTGGCAAATGCGGCAAAATCCGCTGGTAGTCCTCGTTCGGTTTGATCGTACTCCTGATACCGCGGCCCGGCTCGGCCGCTAAATCCGCTCCTTGGGAGCCCATGATACACACGTCCGTCACGCTCGGTGGCCGGAAGTCGAATCCCGAGCTACCCGGGCAACTGTTTCGGTAGAGAGTAAATCGGCTGTCTGGACTCCATCGTTGGCTACCATCGAAAAAGGGAAAAAAAGGACACGCGCCCGAGCAGGGGCTCGAACCCTGGACCGTTAGGTTAAAAGCCTAACGCTCTACCGACTGAGCTACCCGGGCAGCTGTTTCGGGAGAGAGGGAATCGGCTGTCTGGACGCCATCGTTGGCTACCATCGCAAAATGAAAAAAAGGACACGCGCCCGAGCAGGGGCTCGAACCCTGGACCGTTAGGTTAAAAGCCTAACAACGCTCTACCGACTGAGCTACCCGGGCAGCTGTATCGGTAGAGAGTGAATCGGCTGTCTGGACGCCATCGTTGGCTACCATCGAAAAAGGAAAAAAAAGGACACGCGCCCGAGCAGGGGCTCCAATCCTGGACCGTTAGGTTAAAAGCCTAACGCTCTACCGACCGAGCTACCCGGGCAACTTTTTTTTCTTTATTGCATAGAAAAACTTCCGTAAAAAGGGGGAAAACTTCAATCAATCTGGTTCGCGTCTCAAGTTACCGGGCTGCTTAATACGAGCCCGCCATAGCCCTAACTCAACACTGCATCCCCATCAAAACATCAAAATTCAGGGAGGCACACACATGCATTTAGGCACGGCAGCCAGCTTGGAGGTTCTTCGCGTGCAGCATATACACTCCTCACCAAAACACACTGTTCACGAAACACAGATTTGGACGATCTTGGTGGCTCGGCATGTCTGTCCATCATACGGCTTTTCCAAAGACTGAATAGTCCCATCAGCTCAAACAGATCATAAGGCACAACAGAGTTTTTGCCAACAGGCAGAAATCTAATAGTGTATGGTGTAATTTCAATGTCCTTCTTAAGAGTTCGTTGTGGTATGACCCAAAAGAACATGGCATCACGGCACAGGATGAAGCAATGATCAATTGTATCAGGCACGTTACACAGACGGCAATTCACATTCCAGGGTACAAACATCCCCTTGTCATTAAGAAATGTCTTGACAGGCAGCGTCACTGTCTGTAGTTTGAAAAAAGAACGTTGTAGCGGCTGCCTGAATGCACATCCACCTAACACGCTTTAGAACACCGACGTCTAAAGACCCCAGATAAGGCTGCCGATACAATGATGTAGGGAACAAAGACTCAGTGAGAGCCTGCGTCATCTGTTTTCTCGAGAGGCTATAGAGGTAATCTAAAGAGAAGCGCACAGTGAGGAAATTGAAAGTGTCAGCAACCTCCTTAAGGAATCCCCATAAAGTCCCCTCACGAGCCTGCACAGTCGGTGCGAATAAGTAAGGCAAATGAAAACTAAGCCGCCTAATGAGCACAGCTACCAGAAACGGGTGGTCTGCCGATTTGAAAAAGCTACCCGGGCAACTGTTTCGGGAGAGACTGAATCGCCTGTCTGGACGCCAGCGTTGGCTACCATCGGAAGTGGAAAGAAAAAGGACACGTGCCCGAGCACAGGAGTGTATAGGGTAGATGTTTTTTTAAGTGATGACGAAAGCAATGTGAACGTTGCTTAATTGTTATGAGTCTTAATGAAGGTAGTGTTCGTAATGTGCAAAAAAAAGCTGAAATGGAGCTAGACTAACAGTTGCTAATACAAAAATTAGGACAGGGTGATTGGTTACGGGAAATTCAAATATCTCTTTTTTTTTTTGCATTTCGAAGCGTTTAACTCCCCGCTTCAAAGAGAATAAGTATACAGGGTGTTTCCCCTAAGACTTTAAGCAATATTTAAAAATAGGCTCTTTTATTTAGAAGTAGGTCGAGGAATATTTGTTTCCCACCCAAATAATTGGTGGTTTGTGGAGAAATTGTACTGCAGTCCAACATGAAGAGAATTCATTGATAGAAAATTTTTTTGGAAACTATATTCAACTTTCCAAAAAAGAGAGCACCTTGCGGTATGTTTGAATCCAGGTTAGAACTTATGTCGTTCTTTTATGGTTTATGGTTTACGGGGGCTTAACGTCTCAAGGTGACTCAGGCTATGTGGGACGCCGTAGTGGAGGGCTCCGGAAATTTCGATCACCTAGGGTTCTTTACGTGCACTGACATCGCACAGTACACGGGCCTCTAGCATTTGGCCTCCATCGAAATTCGACCGAGCTACCTGAGTATACATGGACACCCTTTGCATAAGACTTGTTGATTACGAGGATAAATATTTAGAGGCATCAGGAATTTCGCTATTTGAGAGTCGAACGTATGTTCACCTAGCTTTGTGCGAACGCTTGTAAATCTAATGGGACGATAAATGGCACATAAGACGGAAATCCTTTTTTTCCATAATAAACCACTCACGATGACAATTATTGCTGCAAAATATAACATGAAGGCACAGTAACAGCCTTTCTAGGTGTTTTATTACGACCGAGTTGCTGCCATCGACGCCTGATGAAGATGTAAGACTTTAGTCAATTAGTGACTAGTGGAAACGAGGGCATCTGTTGCTGCATCAGTCGTTTCTGCGAAAATGCTTGCCGCGACGCCCCTACTTTTTCAATCCGATGCTGTGCAAACCGCGCATGCGCAGTACCATGGCGTAGCACAATCAAGAGATGCCATTGTTGACGCATGGGCTACATTGGTGCCGGCGCAGCACGAAGGCACCAAGGAGTAAGTGAAAGTTTCCTTAAAGTTTCGCCTTCATATTTTCCGTTCCTTCTTGTCCCAGTGTCACGCGCAGTCTGCGGGTGACTTTTAAGTTTTTCCACGCTTAAAAGTAACCACAGCCGTCACTTCGTGGTCGTAAGGAGGAAAATCTGGTAAATCAGGTTGTTAGTGAAGCTGGTAAGCATAAATTACGGTTAGTTTCTTCGGCTGTTTGACTATCGAGAATCGGATGGCCCTGGTGATCGTACAGTTCTAGCGAATTTGGCCGCTTGGGGATGATGGTGTTCGAGGACTCTTTAGGATAATTTTTCGCATGATTTGTAGAAGCGATGAATAGGAAAACGCTTTGTTTTGTTATGAACTAATACGAACTTTTTTTCGGCTGTGCAATACTTCTCTCATCAGCGTTGATTGTTAGTTCGTTTAGCTGAAGGGGAAAATCTTTACCTTTTGTTGGTCAAGTATTTTCGGTGTGGCATTGAAGTATGGCCACGGTTGTTTTCCGTTACGATGATAGTGGGTATGTTAATATACCTTAGCATTCCCGCACACTACAGGGGACATCCGCTTACGGCAACGAGTGATGGAGTTCTTCCACGTCAGCGCTGAAGGTTGCAACCGTGTGGGTCGTCTTGGCTGATGTACGCTATCAGAAGTACCCTATCAGAGCGATTGCAAGTGTTTCTGCAGGCATCCCGACGCGACAGTAAGCTCCATGAGGCACTCCGCAATCAGGCTTCTGGAGGGAACTTAATATTTACGAATTTTCGCCGCGCCAAAACAGTCAGCATGTTCTTATCTGCTTTTTTTAGCACATCAGAAAGGCGCCAATGTTTAAGGAGTTAAGGAGGACCACTGCCCATGGTTTCAGGTTGACCGGTATCACTTTACCTTCTTTTTCCTTGGCTTGTCTCCTCAAAGAAAATGCGTCTGGGAACCATAAAAAAGTGCCTACCTTCACCAGACAAATTCTAACTACTTTTATTAGACAGAGAACTAACCACCAGAGCAAAGTGTAAGTTCAGAAATTTTGAAGCGTCTGGCTTTTTGATATAATCAAATGCATGCCTAGGTGTAGAATTTTCTTCGCACATGTCTTGGGAAGATCACGCAAATCATGTTGTCCGGCAGTTAGCCAGGGTAACAGGCACGATTGGCTGTATTAGATACATTCTTCCTAAATCAATTAAACTACTTCTATATAACACACTGTTCTGTGCCCATATTAACTACTGCCAGCTTGTATGGGGCACTGCAACGTATTCCTCATTACAAAAAATTCATGTTCTGCAAAAAAAGTTTCTTCGCTACGTCTTTAATGCGGACTATGGAGCACCCAGCAAAGCGTTCTTTCGTGAAACTGGCATAATCAAAATCTTTGATTTATATCAATATCGACTGAGTGTTCGTTTTAAACTAGAAACCAAAAATAACATAAGTCATATTCGACGTCTGGCAAATCTGAAAGAAAAAGAAGCGAGTTACCCTTTTAGAGAGCCTGAAACCTGGTTGGTGCCTACACCACGCATAAATACTGGCAAACAGCGCCTGCAATATACACTTCCTTCTCTTCTAAATGCTTACAAATCTGCCAATTTTAACTTGTTTACCTGTACTCATCGTAAGCTGCGTTGCTTATACATAGACTGTGTTACAAAATGATTTTTTTTCTTTAAACTGCGCTAAGTGGTGTTTTTTTTGTTTTCTTTCATTTGCATTGTTTGATTCATTGTGCTTTGGTTGTACTGCTAAAAGATACTTAACTTATACAATGATGTTTGGATGACCATGTAAATTGCACACATGTACAAACTAGCGGTAACATTTTTCTTGGTGTTAATAATGTGTTTTTCTCTGAATTGTTCTCTTTTGTTTTTTGTTATTTTTTTTTTCTCGTCGCCTGTCACTGCTGCCCGGTATAGGGGGCTGCGGCTCAGTCAAGCTGTTTATGACAGCTTTTTCTGCAGCTCCTCTGTCACTTTTTGAGGCAGAAATAAAATTATTATTATTAAAAAACTGTTTCGCTTAGTGTTGGAACTGGTCAGCGGATTAATGCAGGACGCAGCGAACCATGACGCACTGTTACCGATTGCAGTTTTTTTTTAAGTTGTATGTCACATAACTTCCAAAAAGACGTTTGTAACTTATGAATGGCTTCTAGCAGATTCTGCATTATACTGGCTCTTGCGCGGCGGGCTGCGCCTGGCATGTTCTGGGCAAGCAAAAGGTACCTAACTATAGCAAACTGCATTTAGTTATTCTGACTTTCCTGATTTCGCTATGTTAATTAACTCATTGCGGAACGTTGGGTCCTCTCGTGCATAAGCAACAATGGTTGTCGTTAGCAAGGAAACAAATGCCTCTCTCCACTGCGATGCTTGTACCATTTCCTGCCTTTCTGCTGCTCACAGCACCTATCCATGTCTGACGCTGGTTACAACGCAAGATATACAAACTGTTTCGCCATGTTGCTGGCATCATGCTACGAGTTACTGGTCCAGAGAGAGAGAGAATAACCGTCTATGGTGAATCAATAGGGCGGACTCCTGGAAATCAAATAACTGCTTGCGGGCTCATCAGTGGCATCTTCAGCCACAGAAGACTTTTAGATTTTCCGTCCACAGTGCGGCGCGCCGTTCTAAGTCAGCTTCTTGGCAGATCCTGGTATACAACAAGAACACACCTAGCGTGTTTCGATGCTATCTGCTTGACACCAGCTAATGAGCGCACAGTAAAGCAATACGAAGAATAGTGCTTCCACGTAAAGTTCTCACATACGAAAGAAGCAAAACAAATAAAACGCAATGGAATGTTCTGCCTTGTTAACGTTGGCATGGACGTAGCATAAGCCCTTGGTTGAAATTGCGTTATTAGCATCCGTGGCATACCAGAGTTGTTGCCCATAAGGCTCTGTCCACACTGTTCCACGTTACACGTAGCACTTGCGATCTAACAAGACCTAGCACGTATGTCACTACGCTTGGGAGCGGAATCGGTGAGTGCTGTGTGCACGCTATGTGCGGAGCTCGCGAGCTTGGTTGCTATCGGCAGCGCGTTGCTTTTTTTTCCATCAATTTCGGTAAATTTCTTTTTCATTTCTACGAAGAGAACATACCGTGATGCTTTCCTGGCTTCAAACAACCTTAGCTTTCACGAAGCTGTTAAAGAACAGTCTACCGTCGGAGAGGAGCGTAAAAACGCTGGGCTAGCCTTGTGAATCTGTCGGCATGATGACAATTAGGTGGAAAGAGCTCGCGGTTTGTCATGAATTTATTTTCTGACCTGGCAAGAAAAATAAGGGCATAGCCATGGTTTCATATTGCTGTGTTCAAGCATTACGACTCCACAAGTAGGCGGGCTATGTCTCTTGGAGTGGATGTACTGCACTTTATGAATATCAGCATCATCATCGGACTGACTACGCCCACTGCAAGGCAAGATCCCTCCCATATCTCTCCAATTAAATAGGACGAATGTGAAGAGCGAAACACAGAGGGTTAATTTTGCTCGAAGAAACTTCACTTGCTTCGATTTCTTTTAGTTGCAACCAATAACCGTTGCTTGCATGGTTTAACCTGCCTTTCATTGCATCTCCTTTATTATATTTTGAAAAGGCTTACCGGCACTATGCTGACATGACGCAGCATTCGCCAGCGCTGCTACCGACAAAACGGATGCCGGCATCTCTGAAAGTTATCAGTAGCCTTATTTTGTGCTGTCAACTGTAGATTTAATAAATCCTATGCGCCTCACGTAAATGCCACTCTTATTATTTCCAATGCAAGCCACCTAGGTGTTGCCGCCATTGTCGTGCCCGGGATGTCAACGTTTCCGCCCCTTCGTTCTCCTATATAAAAATTATGTTTTAACGCGCTAGCGTTAAAGGGAAACTGCATAGGTTTTAGAAATCAACGAGCTTAAGAGGGTCGAATGTGTGAAACTTGCAGGTAAAGCATGCGAAGTTTTTTTTTCGGCTAGCACTTGAAATAGTGAAGTAATCGCCGATTAAAATCCGGACGCCCTTCAAGCTTCTCCGCAGCGCACAACGCCAAGTGGGGGGCGCGTGATGACGTCATCGAAGGTATCGGTACATTTCTAACGCACAAGCTCCTGTTTTGAAAGAAAAAAAGCCCAATCCCACCGAAGGCGAACCCTGCCGATAGTTGTTTGGCAGCGTCTAACGCGTCAGGGCAGAGTGTGGCGGACGACAGCGGTAATTTGAAATCATACCTTCCGTGACGTCACGCTGAATTTTCCTGCACTCCTATGGTGCATTGAGGAGAACCGCAAAATTAAATCGTCGATTACGTCACTATTATAAATGCTAGTGCAAAAACACATTGCATGCTGTACCTACAGCCTACATAATTTGAATCCTTGAATATCGCGAAATTCTCATAAAAAGTGCTGCAGTTGCCCTTTAAATGTACCGCTCTCCAGAACATCCGTTGTCGGCGTCGTCGTTGAGAACGCAAAGTCGGGGGTGTGCCTCTGGCAGGTGGTCCCCAGAGAGCAACATAGGAAGCAGGTGGTCCACCCTAGGTCACGTGACCTGGCGGCGTCATCACAACCTGCCCACCGGAGAGTGAGCAAACTGCCCAACATGGCACGTGACAGTTAAATTATGAATGGCCGATAGCGAAGAGCAACGTGGGCCCCACAAGGCCCACCGCTGAGAGCACCTGCCATCGTAGAGCAGTAGCGCATCACTGAACCGCTGCACCACTGCGCCAGGAGGGGCATGAGGACTCCCAGGTATCTATGAATGTTAAGTAGAGAATGACCTTCTTCACATCTTGGAATTAACCTATTATTATTATTAATATTATTATTATTATTATTATTATTATTATTATTATTATTATTATTATTATTATTATTATTATTATTATTATTATTATTATTATTATTATTATTATTATTCTGTTAGAGTGAAGTTATGCTTAAAATGTTCGTTATTTCATTTATTTTTATTTTTATTTTGACGTATACTCTGGGTTTAGAGTTGAATTTCTGAATACTTGTGCTGTTAACCTGTGTTTTCCAATTTTTGTTTGTTTTTTTTTTGCTCTCGTTTGGGTGTAACGAGAAGCGTTACTGTATCTATTGCCTTTTTTGTAGTCCTGGCCGTAACTGTCGGGCCCAGTCACTCAAGCCTCTTGTTGGCTTTGACGGGCCTGAACCTTATTGTATTAGCTACAAAGTGGCAATAAACATTATTATTATTATTATTATTATTATTATTTCTGAAACTAAAGTTGCCACATGGCGTCGAACGTGTGGTGAGTAACGAACGTTATGAAACGTTACAACAAAGCATGAAGCATTAACCCATTACGCTATCGTGTGTCAAGTGTCCCCTCCAATTTTTCAATTCTTTTTCCATGTTTCTCAGTGCCACAGCTGGTTGTTCCTCTCAATAACTTTTGACTTACACACAGCAATACGGCCTATAAAAGTCAGTAGGGTGCTCGATAAAAGTTTTCCTTTCCTCTTTCGAATGCACCCTAAGGAGCCTCTGAGGTATTCTATTAATATCACATCCTCAGATGTATTATGCCATTCTTTCAGACATCATATTCTCCTATGTAGCACTTTTATAACCAAGAGAACAAATTTCCTGTAAATGTGTGTGTGTGTGTGTGTGTGTGTGTGTGTGTGTGTGTGTTGCTGCATCTCGGGTGCACAACGTTCTTAGTCTCTTTTTCTAACTGATTAGACAAAATGGCTTTTAATGTTCTAGGATGCGAATTTTGTACGTCAGTCTTTTTTTTGGTGCAGTTGTTTGCGTACTGAGATGAACAGCTCAGTTTGAGCTATTCAAGCCAGCTCGAAGCGAGAAAGTTTCGCTTCGCATCAAGGACGCATGAGACATTTTCCTTTAATAATGCATTTATTCACTTCCTTTTACAGTTAGCAAAACATCTGTAAACAATGGGGGCAGCAGGAATAGGCCACAAAAAGAATATGAGCGCGGGAATGTGTTATCTGACCTCTCTCAAGAAACCTATAATAATTCGGCAGCGTCGTGAACACCTGATCAAGAGCATTCAATCTATACTATTTACAAGGCGGGCGCTCACCGCCAGGTGCTCAAGCGCAGCGAATTAATTCTTGTTGGAAGCGCATAAACTAAACATTAGTGGTACATGTTCTCGCCGAAGCCATTGTGCCCTGATGGCCATACTTCGACTCAGCAGCTAAAGCCCTCAACAAACGCGCTAATAGCTTGGTTTCTCTGAGTTTACACCAAAAAGCAAAACTTCAATAGATTCATCACCATATAAGCTAGTATTGCAGGCAAAACGTTAATGTGCTCCACAGCGCAAAAAAAAAAAAAAACACGTCTTGTAATTCCATATGCACATTCCGGTTAAAAATATGGTACAATGAAACGAAGCAATGATAGCCTATATTATGTACAAGCGCTCGCTGGCAAAAAAAAAAGCAAATTGCGCACATGTAAGCGAATTCTATGGCAACATAAAATTTTGGCCGATCGAAGCTGTGTGAGGAAGTTTCCCTTATGTACGCTCATGCAGATCTGTCAAAAGATGCATAGACAGAACGAGGCAAGGTGTTGCTTCCGCCGAGGATAAAAAATATAGCAGCACTTGTTAGGACAGCGATGGCCAGAAGTTATTTTCTAAAGGCGGCTGGCGACTGACTTTCGTGAGCCGGCAAAACGAACGCAGCTAACAAACGCAACGAAACGACCACAGCTATAGCGAAACAAGGGTTTATGGATAGGGGACACTTGATTGTCACAGCTGGCGCAAATTAAGAAAAAGACAAAGTCTGCTAACTAAAACAGTGGTAGCACTGCCGCTGCTTCACTTTGTCGTTAATTTATCTGATTAAGAATAATGCGGCAAGCGTCATTCTCTGGTGTATTCGCAGAACGCCGAGAGGTGCTTTGCCCGAGGCGTCTAGAAAGGTCGCGTAACAACATCCGAGTCTCCTGTCGACGATCCCGACTTGGAAGCCTGCGAGTAAAAGAGGCAAATACAAGAAAAGAATTAAGGAGCGCGCCCATACCAAAACGGTCCTAGACTTTCTATAAACTTCTTATAGACTCTATTGCCTTCGTTTAGATTTTTGTCTATTCATACTCTATAGCCGTTCTATGCACGAAAGTCTACTAAATATACGGACACATATTAATAGATTTTCTATAGACTATCTACAGGATTTGTTTTTCTGTATAAGATTTGTCTATAGAAAGCCTGTATACTTTATAGAACGAAGTCTATGGACTGTCTAAAGAGAGAATTTCGTAAGAAACGTTTTCAATTCTCCTTGAAAAGTGAGACCGCTATATTCCCTTTAAGCTGCGGCATTCACTGAAGGCGGTCGTGCATAATGCAGTGACCAATAAACAGCCTCCTTTTTCGCCATTGCCTTCCCTCTGAAAACGTCAACAGTAATTGCGTTTTTCCAGCAGAGATTTCTCAGCATTGTACTTTACCATGTTCAGGGCATTCCTTTTTTAAGCTCGCGCAAGCGAATTCGGTGCCGTCAGGAAAATAGGACCTACGACATATTACGCCTCACGAAGCTTACACTATCCTCAGCGGTTATTAGATGTCTTTAGCATAGCGCGCTTCACTAGCGCTACCGCTTACAGTGTGCCGTGAGCCGCCACTACGCATGTGCCGGTCGCCTTGCGGCAAGCGGTAAGCGGTAGCGATACGCGCTATGATAAAAGAATCTTTTCAGCAAGTTGAGGTACTACCATGAGCTGCGTCAGAGAACAAAGGCAAGGAATGTCATTCGATAGGAGTGCCTTTTAGCTCGAAGTTAATGAATTTCCCTTGCGCTATCTACGTGGCGAAAACGCTGCAGAAAGCTCTTTGCATGCCTGTGTGAAAGTTCTCGCCCTAATATATAGGAGAAAAGAAAGTTTGATCTGGACACACCGTCTCACCGAACTGTGCACCTTTGACCGAAGATAATTTAACAGAAATGGCATTGTAATAAATGAGCAATTACTCACTGACATCCATCCAAGCGCAGCCAGACGGCTACAAAGGAAAGCTCTGCAGCTCTTACGGAAACTTCGCAGTTTCATCACATTCTTTTTCCTCAACTATTGATTTGCTTCGAAAGTTGTATTTGTTTCCTCTGTAGCCGTATGACGGCGCTTGGACGGATATAAGGTGAGTAACTGCCACCTGATTCCGAATCTAGTCCCCCTTGGTGGAGTTCCCTAAGCATTGGACCAGAAATGGGATTGCCTCATAAATTTCGTTGGTACTTTCGCCCGAGGTGACTGCAGCATTGCTAGAAATATAAAGCACGTTTGCTTATTTTGTTGGTTTTTTTCGTACACATGGATTCATAAAGAAAGTACAAGGTTGGCAATATAACAAGATAGCGTGAGTTTCGCGTACTAATATACATGAATGGAACCAGGGCAGAGAAAAAATGCGGCATAGCCAGATAAGTAGCTCGGCTGCTTGGTTCTTTTAACGAAAGCAACGCAGAGCTGCCTGCTCGCCCACATGCAAGAGGATAAAAAAAGATAGCGCCAGTGATAACTGAAAACATTAGCCTACCTGCTACGCTTACTTTGACAGCATGCGTGTGCCGAAACGTTCGCGCTATTATGTTTTTGTCATATTGAAACGAAAGGCCTAACAAAGGCAATAAGCCGTGAACTCCTAACTGCGTCAAAATTGAATTGGATAGCATAAAAAAAAAATAGTTTTTTATGCATGCATAAAGGAGCCCTTTGAGCGAAAGCGATTTTTATCACTCCATTTTAGCAGCAGTAGGTTCTATACTGGAGAATTAAATCTTGCAAGTGCTGCAGTGAAACGACAATGGGAATACTACTACTCTGCAGTGCATGACAAACCAGAAAAATAAAATGTGTGTCCTTAAAGTATGGATCACTCGAGTGCTTTAGAATCTCAGAATCGAAAGCAAGAACGTAATAAGACAGTGTACGCAGAATTCAGAGGCTTGCATTTCTTGTGTTATCTAGTTGTTTGAAGGCGAAAATAGTGCTGCATACGCCTTCTTGGAAGAGGATAAAGCGGCCGCTATTCTCTTCCTAAGACCTGGGATAACCCGCTCGGTCTCAAAACACAGTCTCTCCGATTGAATGCTTACTCGACTCACCCTCGTATCTCGTGTGATTGGAAGGCACGAAACAATCAGTCGAAGGCAAAATCGAAGCGGTGCCCTAGGTTTGATAGGCCCCCCGCTCGACGCGCAGATGGAAAACAAGTGATTTACCCTCCGCGTTCTCGAGGCGTCGGCACGAAGACCCTGGATTGGACTAGCTGAAGGGGCGATGTCATTTCCGGAGTCATCAAAGCGGCTGTTTTCCTGAAAACGAGAGATTGAGGCATCCTGTCGTGAACAAAATGCGCCTGGGTGTTGCAAAAAAACAAACAGCGAGCAGAATGGATGCAAACAAATAAACGGCCCAATACACTGGTGCAGGAATCTGAGGCGTTTGCGGCTGGCAGCGTACGAGGTTTTCTTTCAAGGTTCTGTGAAATGAAGAAGGATAAGCAAAAGCGGCTGCTCAGATAGAACGGCCATACGGGTGTCAGCCGTAGCCTCAATTTGCAATTTCAAAACAGGGCACTACGAGGCAACATAGCTTGTTTGAATGGTATCGCGAAAAGTTTTCTTTTTTAACCGCGATCTGTCATTCTCTGTAGCGAGGAATCGAGCAAGGTTTTGGAGTGCAATAAAACAGAGAAGGTACTATTATACCACTAAACAAAATCGTGCAGATATTCTTATGACAAACTATATGAAATGTCTAACGTACAATTATTTTCACAGAGGTATTTCCTCAGAAAGAAAATATGTCTACTCTTAATAAGAACTCAGTTCCTAATAAAACAATACCATATATTGACATTACTCAGGCTGGTTCTTTGCACTATACACAAGTTTAAAATTTCATCGGTTCCCAGCTACATTGCCCCGTATAATAAACTGTTTAAATAACCACCACACAGTATTCCTCCGCTTGTAACCACATTTTTTCTATTGTCATCCGATATATTCCTGAAGACTAGACTGTAGTGAAAGTCATTCTTATTTTCATTCTGGGAGATGGTATACAGTGTATGGCCCTCTTAATCTGTCCACCCTTTTTCTCTAAAGAGCACTCGAATGTTTGCTTGTCTACATGCACCAGACCTATAGTGGTTAAATAGAACACCTGTTTTTTAATTGGTTTTGCGTTTCCTCGTTCACTGCAACTTGATGCAATTTCTTACATACTCAGGTGTCCTCACCTTCCGACGTAACACCCTCTACTAGTGATCTTATATCGATCATTTCTAAAATACTTAAGTTTCAAAAACTCCAACCAGTTAGTGTCAACAATGATGAATAAATAAAATTCTGAAGCACCATGATTTGTAACGTTAATCTTTGGCGGGCTTCTTCGCACTAGGGGCATTAATTTGGCTACAAAAATCGCAGAGGCGGACCGAAACAAGAAACGTAAGTAACTGTGTCTGTGAACAAAGTAGCGATAGGTGAGGAAGCGTTAGTGATAACCTGGGAAATGTTATGAATATCCTGCAAAACAAAAAGAACTCTTTCGCGTTGTAAGTTATATGAGGCGAACGTAGAGTAGTAAGGTGTAGAAATTAGCTATGTTTTGCTTTTGCTTAACGTAATTTAATACCTTTCCTAAACGGGGTTTATTTCTAGCTTATTCCGCTGCAGCTTCCAGTACAGGCAAAAAGAAATTAGGTGTAAGTGATGAAACAACGCCATTAAAGCGTTCAGTTCTAACTAACTATTGTGTTTGAACCGGATATTCTTAGCCAAAAAGAACAGTTGCGAAATCTTTTCTTCAGTCACCGCCACTTCTAGGCAGATCTTTATCCGCATGTTTCAATTGACATCTTTCAAATCTCTTTCCGGACGCTTCGAGCCACAGAGCCGCACGTAATCAAGAAGTCGTTTCCCAACGCCAGATACTATACGCGTCAACAGATGACGTCAACAGACGAGGTGCACAGATATAAATGTAGCAAACACAATCAATGGCCGCGCACTCCCTCGCCATCTGTTGATCATCTTTTCGTCGTTTGCGGAAAGTATCGACTCGCACTACGGATTCGCGACCTCCACGACAGCAAAGCCGTCACTCCCCGCGCGACTTATGAGTCCTCTGAGTGCTGCATGCCATACTTTGCCCTCTAGAAGAACGCTAATGACACCAGCAAGAGGGATACCGAAGGAGAAACGGGGTGTCAGCACCAATGTTCGATGCGAGCTCTGAGCTCAGCAGAGAGGATTGACTAGGATGATCAACGACCCGGCGAGAAGATCTAATTAGCACCCGAGGCTTTCAAAGCACTGCCGAAACCGTATCTTTCCTGCCAAAAAAGCAAGAAGCAACGCGCAGAGTGTCATACAGCTTTGAATGGAAATTTGCGCACTAACAATCGCTCCAAATTAAAATATCAGCGAGAAAACATTTTGGCCAAAGTCTACAATTCAGGATTCTGCATAGCAACATCACCTAGGCTTCCCTGCTTCGACTTCCATGAGTATGTAATCCTGACTCTTACAGCGTGACTAATTTTCCTCGCGAAAAATTTTCTTAAAATTTCTGTTAGAACAGCTCTCTTAGAACTGCGTTTGCGTCAATTTGGTCCAAAACCCTTTCCTCAAACATTTCATCGCAGACGAAGCCAAAAAACAGGCCAGGAGATTTTGGATTAGAAAATGTATACGTCTTCAAAATGAGTAAACAGACGGTCCGCGCTAGATGGCTACCAAACCATGGCTAGCGACGACCTTAGCGGCCTACTCGGTGGCCTAATGTCCGGGTCCGAGCTGGCCAGAACGGCCTCCCATTATTCAAGAGAAGGAATTTTTACTAGATCCCTTGGTGGAGGTTCTTCTTTACATTGCCCTAATGTGATCATAACGTGGCTGTTTCGCCACAGAACATGCACTCGGGGATATAGTCATCCGGGTACATTTTTGACAATGGATAGGGGCTAAGAAAGGACCTCGTTTGGAGTCTCTTCCAGGTGGTCTCTTGCGCCTTATTGAATGTTTTATCAGTTGGTGGAAATGTGCTCCTTTCCAATTCATAATGGCTTGTGATATCCTGGAAAGATGCCAGCCCCTCCTCGGAATAATCCAAGGATACTGATGACCCACCGACTCGGCTGACGAAACCTCAAGCCATGTTGTGGGACACCTCGTTTCCCGGATTCCGCAATTGAGCCGGCACCCATATCACCTCAATTTCTTTGTAAGGTTGCCTGGTCAGTTTCAGTATCTTTTGTGCCGCAGTCAAGATTTTTCCCCCCTCAAAGCTACGGACGGCCAATGCGGAATCCGAGGAGATGATATCCTCGTCAGCGCTAGCTATGGCTAATGCCACAGCTGCCTCTTCCGCTGTTTCTGAATATTTCGTCACTACCGACCCCGAGGAACGCAGCCGCCCGCGCACGTCCACCACTGCCAGTGCGAACGCTTCGCTTGACGTGAATTCTGCCGCGTCTACATAGACAGCACCTTCGTCCGTTCCGTAATTTTTGTGTAGAGCTATTGCCCTAGCTTTCCTTATTCCTTCATGGCGTCAAGGATGCATATTCTTAGAGAGTGCTTTGATCCGCAGTCCCTTCTTAATGAGCTTGGGTATCTGTTTTTTTTTTTTGTGTGTGTGTCCTCGGGTGGAGGTTCCACGCCAGTACGTAGGCGCTCTAGTATGGCTCTGCCTGTCTTGGTGCGCTAAGCCGTTCTGTTTGCGTCATGAGATCAGCCTCCTAACTGCTGATGCAATCCTGACTGCTAGAGCGTGGCTAATTCTTCTCGAGAAAAATTTTCCTCGGATTTCTGTTACAACAGCGGTCTTAGAACTGCGCTTGCCAGTTTCGTCCAAACCCCTTTCCTCAAGCTTTTCGTCCTAGAGGAAGCCGGAGACCACGCCAGGCGAAACCTTGTACCAAACAGAAGACCGATGGGTACCCGGCAGCACTGCGGATAGAACTGATGCAGCTCTCAAGATGCTCTGCACGCTTGTCTATTGTGATTTCCCGACCGCGCCCCCTGCTTTCTATCAGTATTTCTGTAGCTTTTCCTACCTGAACGCTCGACAGAATAAAATTTTTTAAGGACACCAGAATGATCAGACCAAAGCGAAAGCATGGTTTTGGTTCGGGGGCTTTGGTTCGGGGGCTTTGGTTCGAGGGCTAAAGCTACTTTGACGCGCGAGTTTTACTCAAGTCGCAAGCTAAGAATTGATTCTCTCCGAGATATGCCCATGGCAGAATTTCTAGCACGTACCTACGTGCGGCATTTCCTTGCTTCTAGACAGTGAGAAAAGACGCCATGCGGGTATTGAAACGTACTCAAACTTTTTCAGCCTCATTCACCATTCGTTCTTAATTTAGTTTACAGTATTCCTCATCGTACGAAAACCCTCGAACTGTTAATTCTGCAAGACCCATCTGAAGATCGTACACAGCTCGAGGTATCATCATCATCAGCCAGACTGCGCCCATTGCTGAACAAAACCTCCTCCCGTATCTATCGAATTGCCCGGTCCTGTGCCGTATGTAGCTACCTTATTCCTGAAAACTTCCTAGTGTCATCCACCCGCCTAATCTTCTGCCGCCCCCTGCTACGCTTTCCTTCTCTTGGAATTCATTTCCTTAACCTCAACAAAGATCGGTTGTCTTGCTTTCGCATTATATATTTATTTTCACTTTCGCACTCGGTTCAACATGCACCTTCGTATGAACGCGTGGCGTTGCCGTCAATCCTCAAAAATTTTTTCCAAGATTCCTTTCAATGACGGTCTGTCGTTAACGTTTTCGAAGCAGTCCATTTCCTTTTCATAAGTTGCTGCGTTCTGCTTGCCCATGTCAGCTGAGCCCAGCCTGGTTTTTTTGCGTGCGCGTGAATAACACACTCAACGCGCTCTGGCAGCCTAAACGCTGCATTTCAGCTGATGGAGCTCTTCTGGACATGTAAACAAAAAACGATGACCACTATAATTTAGTGGAAAGGGCGTAAAAAATTGGATGTGGCTTAGCTAAGGTTAAGCCTGGATATCTCGAAGCGAAAAGCTCTCGCTGCTTTTCAGCCAACTCCCCAGCTGCCACTTCTGGATCGGTGTTTCTGCGCCGTCCCGACTGTTGCTTCTTCTTCTCCTGTTCTGCGCCTGTTCTATGGGCAAGCGTGCCTTATATACCCCTCCTTTCAAATGCGCACTGCGCACGGCTGCGGCGAAAGGTCAAACGGGGGCGAGGAGGAGAAGCGGCGGCCCACATGCGCAGTAGCGCGCGGCGGCGGCGTGACGTCGCTCGGTTTCGCGCATGCGCAGAAGTGGCAAATCTGACCTCCGGCTCACGAGAAGCGCGGCGTTGACTAGCCTAGTGAAGCTTTACGCTTCAAAACATACTGCACACTCCACAAAAAACACGCTAAATAATCTCAAGAACACTGCAATCTTTGGCTTTCCTATCCTGGCCGTTAATCGTCTCTGACTGGGTTATTTGTTTGTCCAATTAGCTATCATTCGACGCTTCAGCAGTTCGTATTTCAAAGAGCAAAGGAGCTCGAAAAGCCATGAACTTTTCTTCCCACCGGCCTTTCCCCTCCCATAGCATTTTTCTCAGTTTGCTATCAGTGCAGTCACCACATCTCGTACATCCAATAGCATCCCTGTCACACGTCCTTTGACGGGTTCATTGAAACGAACAGACCAAGATGATGGAAGCTCATGGCGTGAAAAATGGTTTTGAATCGGTTTAGTTGCCTCTTTTTGTGCCCAAATATAAAATGAGATATTAGCCTAGGTTTAGCCGGACGTCATCTAAAAGCGCGATCGATGAAGAGCTACCAAGGCTCCACGACGATTGGGATAATAAATGTATCAGCGCCATAGAAAGTAATAAAGGTGTTATAAAACTGCGAACGACTAAAACGCATGATTACGCAACGCCTACTCCTAAATACGAAAACGCGAAACCTACCCACCGCGGTGGCTCAGTGTTTAAGGGGCTCGTCTATCGAGCCGGAGTTCCCGGGTTCGAACCCGACCGCTGTTGCCGCGTTTCGATGGAGGCGAAACGCAAAAGGCGCCGGCGTGGCGCGTGCTGTGCGATGTCAGTGCCCTGAAAGATCCCCAGTGGTCGAAATTATACCGGAGCCCTCCACTACGGCACCTCTTTCTTCCTTTTTTTTTTTTTATCTCCCTCCTTTATCCCTTCCGAGATATGGGAGACAGATACTGCGCCATTTCCTTTCCTCAAATACCATTTTACCAGTCTTTATTCAAACCATAATTTATTTCATGTATTTAGAGTACAAAAAATTGTCTTCTTTGACCGGTTTATAAATTAAGGTACGCTTTTTTTTACGTGAAAACACACGCCACTGCAACGAGGACTGGTTCGCAGGGACCACGCGGCAGCGCAGTCCAGTGGCCTGCCGGAATAGGCGGGCCACCTAATTCTACGGTAATTGCCATTGTTTAAATAAAGTTTTCAATCAATTAATCCTTTTCGTGTCCAGTGTACTCGACGCATTTTATCCGCTCAAACAAAACAGAAAACAAAGTAATTGTGAGTTTTGCAGTTCTATCTGTATTTTAGTCGCATTATTGCATCTAGTTATAACGTCTTCAACCTGAGCAGCGTTATTTTTTTTTATTTTTTGGGGCGGGGGGGTTCTTTGCGGCCGCAGTGGACGCGCTTACCTCGGCGAAGCCGCGCGAGGTGCTGGGTACGGCGTCGTCCGGAGCGTCCGGCGGCCGAAGCCTCTTCACCGCAGGCCGGATGGTCGTCTCATCGTAGGAACGGCCCGCCTCCGATACGGTGCTGCGAGGCGGAAAGAGATCGCACTGCCTTTAGTACCGCCGGTGAACCATCCACATTTCGTGCAACACCATACGAATTCCTTTTCTCAGATTTTCTCATGAGCAAACTAACCCTTATGACGAGGTCAACTGCAGCTCTTGTTACCACAAGTGTAGTTTATCGAGTTAAGAGCTCATTCCGTGGTTTTATAAAGGGTTGGCTGACCAGTTACGGGCGGTATTGTAGAAGTCGGCTGCCTGATTCGGCTTGGTAATGTTAGCCTTATTAACGGCATCAACGCCAGGCTAATTTCGCTTACTATAAGTGGCACATCTGCTTTGTCACGCGCAGCAGGTTACGCGGTCTTTCCTTTGAGTTTGCTGTAAGCGAAGAGATAAACGCGTCGTGGCAAAGCTTACGCATTCAAGAAATGTTTCACAAACTTCTTCGAAACACACAGTCACAAGGCTGAACCGCAAGAACGTTTGTTTATTTCCCTACAGTAAATTCAAGGGAAACACAGAATGCAATATCTAATAAAAGGTAAAAACAGCGCTAATTTAACACAAGTCACACAGACGGAATGGCGTTATTGGTTTTAAATAAGTACGTACCTGTAACTATGCTCATTTTTTTTAGTTGTTGCTTTTTGTAGTTTGTATTTGTATGCTATTCCCATTCCCCTCTGTAATACCTAACTCCCCTGAGGACAAATAAACATATCAATGGATAGAAAGATGGACGGAACAAAACGAAGGCAATAAGCGCATTGGAGACAATTGGCACTTACCGCGAACGCGAACGAACTACGGCAGACAAATGCTGTCCTATAATATGCCGTCCATTTTAAACAATTGGCGAAAAACTGTAATTAGTGAAAAGTAACAACATATCGTTTCTTTTTTTACTGTACTAACTCAGCCTGCTGTTATGCCTCCTCTCTTGACGGGAATGTTTGATGATTATGTGTTTTTTGATGCCCCGAACATGTTTATTTTCGATGCAATGTGCTCTTCATTTAAATATTTCACAGGCATAACATGTACTGTAGCATTGTGTGATTGTAGGTTTTTGTGCACAATGTAGCTGCTGTAGGGGGCGGGGACCTCTGTCAAACCTCTATATGCTTTTTGTCCCCGCTCCTCACATCCTTGATGTGAAAACCTGATTGATTGAACACACACACATGAAAAACACGCAGAATGGTCAAAAGTACAAGATTCTCAGCTGCATGGTGTGTTTACTATACAATGGCACGGCAAACGTGTGCCTGTACGTTTCCGCGTGGGTTGTGTTGAGCTCGCCAAGCCATTACAATACAGGAGGGTGCACAGCTGACAAATGCCTCCACCAAAGCGGCAAAAAGAAGAAAACCAAGAGCAAAGCCACCCGCCCCACCTCTTCTTGGTGAAGGTATTTGTGCCGTAGGCGTCCTCGTTCTGCTGCTGCAGCGACTCCTGCGTGCCGGCGTCGGGCAGCGCCACCGAGCCCCGGAACTTGTCCACGTCGCGGGAGAATGTGGACGGCTGCGAGGCGTCTTCGCCGTGCGCCCGCTGCTGCTGCTGCTTCTGCTGCAGCAGGTGCTGGCGCTCGGCGGCCCGCTTGGAGCTGTCCAGCCAGCGCGATGTGCCCGGCGTGATGGGGGCCGGAGGCGGGGGCGGAGGGGGCGCCGGGGCATCCGGGCGACGCTGCGCCGTAGTCGTCGCAGGTGGGCTGGCCTGTCGGCGGGTCAGGAAGCAAACAGCACCTCGTGTTTAGTATCGTCTCGAGTGTATTTGACAGCAAACCACGCACTTTCTGCGATGTTTCCGGTAAACAACAAACCACACACTAGACACCTTTAGCATGCCGTGTACCATGTTACCGTCACCGTTACCGGAGTACCGGGAGCCCGCGCGCAGCCAATGCGCATGCGCAAATCGCCTTGACGTCGCCAGATGGCGCCAGTTACCGGGCAGCTGCGCGCGCGCCTGCAGCATCGGCACCAATCAGCGCGTGCTCAGCGGTGGTGGGCGGGCTCCCGGTATTCCGGTAACGGTAACGGTAACACGGTACACGGCATGCTAAAGGTGTCTAAACAACAAACTACATACTTCCCACGATGTATCCGGCAAACAGCAAGCCACACACTTTCTGCGATGTATCCGGGCGAAGACATTGATTGCATCAATCGTTTTCACCTCCAAGTACCACTCCCAAGCCCAACTGGATTAGGATGGCATAGTGGGCTAGATGATAGTCATAGACAACAATTCTGGATACAAAAGCATTTTTGAGTGGGAAACCGTTTATGAACGCAATTTTTACATATAAGATTTCGCTATAACAGTCAATATATCCGCAGATCACCCAGAGGAAGTCTTGAACTTTTTTTTCTACTGACGTTTTTGCTATCGTCAAAAGCATTCCCCAAAGGGTTTTCATGGGATTTTTAGCCGTTCGATGCGATCGACGGAAACACCTTAAAATGAAAGATTTTTGTACATTCGGTTGGTTGGTTTATGGGGTTTAACGTCCCAAAGCGACTAAGGCTATGAGAGACGCCGTAGTGGAGGGCTCCGGAAATTTCGACCACCTGGGGTTCTTTAACGTGCACTGACATCGCACAGTACACGGGCCTCTAGAATTTCTCCTCCAAAGAAATTCAACCGCCGCATCAGCCCGTGGCTTACGGCGACCTCGCTGGGCTGACAGCCAACTAGCACGACCAAGACCTCACTTTAAACTACTTTTTGCCGGTGAATAAACATTTTCCAACCCAATTCGATGTAATCCTACATATCAGAAGAATGGACCATTCCCTCCGATATTTTAACGATATCTTACAATATTCCAATGTTCAAAATTTTTGTCCGAAATTGTTGGACATGGCACAAGAATCGACAAGTACAAAGGCTAGTATTCGTCTCGAATTCGCTGCCATTCTTTTGAAAGTTACGCGAATTCACTATTATGCCATATGTGAATTCGAGGTTCGCAGAATGAGGCTGCAGCTGCAACTGCAGTTTAATTGTCTTCGAGAAATCACACTGTGTCCTGTACCTAGAAGTTCTGTCTAGGTAGGGTTTTAGATCCCGCGCCTCTGGCAAGCTAGAATGGAAAGGGGTTCACTTCTACACTAACTGTTGTCCTGCTGGGCGTGAGAGTACAAAACGCGGCATGAGCAAATAGAGAGTCTCGTGGGTCCAGACATTTTTTATCGCTCCCGTCAGTGGTCCTGCGGATCGACTACACTCGGTTTCTGATAGCTATACATGGCTCTTCTCTGCAGAACTTCAAGCTCAAGTTGGCTGCACTTGAACGGGTTTGTGCGTTCGCATATCGCATGTTTTCACAATGCGTCATTTCTTTCCCGCTATCGTCAAAGTAACAATCGTGAACGCCAATCTGCATTGGTGCGTGTCTCTAAGAATTCACATTCTCTGCTGAAATGTTTAAATTGTAAAAACGCGCAACAGTGTTCCTGAATCTACTTACAATAGACGCCCCCATGCAACAACGATAATGATAAAATCATTGCGGTTATCTTATTTCTCGGACAAAAAATAAGACTCAGCAACTGTTCTCATACTGTAGCTATACAGAGTGAAAAGCTTAACAGCATTTACAGCGACTATTAGTGCCATAAGAGCAAGGACTCGACCCGATGAGGCCTGAAAGGATCAGACCTACTGGGTTCATTGAACCCACAAGCCAATAGGTACAGAGGGCAAAACGCATGCCTGGCACGGCCGAACTGTGTGTTGCGCAGCTTCCCAAGCCGCTGCGACCAGGATGGTAAAAAGAGACGATGAAATCTTACGTGTTTGACTGAACATGCTTACATCCAGACTATTTTTAACCACATGTTATCGCTAGATATCGCGTGTTGAGCTCGAAACATGCCCAGAACGTGTTCTAGACAAGCGTTTTGCCCTCTGTACATCACCGCAGAACCTGGATGTAAGTCGTATTTCACTCACGCTGCACACACAAACGCCAGAATGTTGCTAACATCCGCCCTTTCTTTAAGCACATGGAGAGAAAAGAAAAAAAAACATTTCAGGGCAGTTTTAGCTTTCAGGTCAGCTTGAATACAGGCACCTCTCCCAGAGGCAACCTGGTACCACCATCGCATATTTGTTACCAAACTAGCATCTTCAATCACCATTAAAGAGCGCCTGCTCCGTCCTTCTCTTGCTTTTTTCTACAACGACACCTCACATTGCCGTAGTTCGTGGTATACTCTGTCAACACCTCACACAGATTTCCCAACTTAACCGCAACGTTTGCTCACCTCTACCACCCAACCTAACCACGCTTTAAAAAGAACAAAAAACAGAGCAGGAATCTGGGCTGAAACATGGAACAGGTGGTTTTTACGAGCACCATTTTCTGGTTTCCCGAGTTAAAAGTGAAATTCTTTTACATATTGTTATACACAGTGCAATAATGGGAAGCAAAAAAAAAGAAGGTGCGGTCGTAGGGGGATACCTTCTTCTCGCTCGAGGCAGGACTAGACTTCTTGGAGCCTTTCTTTCTCGCGCCTGTGGCTTCCTCCTTGGAGTGGCCGCCCTTCCAGCGGTTGAACGTGTTGGTGTCGGGCAGAGAGGCGAACCGTCCTTCATCCGACTTATTGTCCGCTGGCTGCCGCACCTGACAGGATGAACGAAAAAAGGGAAAGAAAAGAAAGAAGGTAGGAAGAGCAGAAAGAAAAAAAGAAGAATGAGGTAACAGGAGTATACAAATGAAAAAAATAATATATGACGAACATACGAAGCGCTCGATGCTACAGCTGCAGAAATGCATTTAAAGGGCAACTGCAGCGCTTTTTTGAGAATTTCCCGATATTCAAGGATTCAAATCTATATAGGCTCTAGGCAAAGCATTCCAAGTGTTTTTGTGTTTTTGCACTAGCATTTAAAATAGTGACGTAATCGGCGATTGAATTTTGCGCTCCTCCTCAGTGCACCAGAGGAGTGCAGGGAAATTCAGCGTGACGTCACGGAAGGTATGATTTTAAATTACCGCTGTCGTCAGCCACACCCTGCCCTGACTCGTTAGACGCTGCAAAACAACTCTCGACAGAATTTGCCTTCGGTGGGCGCAGGTTTTTTTTTTCCATCAAAGCAGGCGTTTGCGCGTTGCAAATGTGCCGATACCGTCGATGACGTCATCATGCGCCCCCCACTTGGCGTTGTGCGCTGCGAAGAAGCTTGAAGGGCATCCGGATTTTAATCAGCGATTACTTCACTATTTAAAGTGCTAGCCCAAAAAGACTTGGCATGCTTTACCTGCAAGTTTCACACATTCGACCAGCTTAAGCTAGTTGATTTCTAAAACCTATGCAGTTTCCCTTTAAGACCTTTTAAGCCTAAGTTTCCCTTTAAGTTCGAGGTACGCCATTTTGTTCTTCGTTAACCCCTTCTTCACATTCCACTTCCGGAGTTCGTATTTTATGTGCGCGCAACTGGTTTTAATAACAGCCGTGCACCAACTCGAGCCACAAAAAGGTCTTCTAAGCTTCTCCAGAATTCACTACGAAAAGATGGCCACAGCCTATCCTCTTAACCCCGCGGCCATCGATTCGGTGTCGTGATAACTCGTTTACAGAGAGGCGTGGCCCTGATGTTGGTTGGGCTCCGGACTTCAGTGCTATCCAGATAAATTCTTGTAGCGCACACGCGGAAGTGCTGTCACGATGCGCTGGTGCAAAAAGAGAGTGAAAAAAGTGGGCGAGATTTTGGCGTTCAACGCCATTGGAATGTTATGCCCTCTTTCGGGAAATATACAAATTTGACAGTTGAGGATTGGACGTATGCACAAAAGTGGCGGCACTATGCCTCTCCAGGAATGCCGAACAGAATGCGCAACAATTACATTGTCTGTATAGTAATGCCAATAAAAACAGCTTGTTCTCGAACCGAGACCAAGGGCGTGACTTTATTCTCTGAAACTCCTTGGGCATCTGCAATATCGCAGATGCCCGAGCCTTCCTCCTACCGGATCCTTCTCCTCGGAACGAAGGCGTTATACAGACCCGGCTAATGATGAACGCTTTGCCCAGACGAAGATAAGACCTCTTGTCAACCGTTGACAAGCACCCTGAGGATTTCCGCTCTCTCGTTCACTTTGTGTGTTAAGAAACCGTCTGCCTGTCCTTTCTCTATCACATCGCATGAGTGGTTACTTATGACATTGCCAACCGCAGACACCATTATCATCCTCAGTAAAAGCCTTAGCTGAAACCTGGACTTTTTTTTTTCTTTGCATAGTGAAAAATTGTGACGCGGAACGGAATAATATTCGTGCACTAATGAAAATTTCTCAGCAACACTGCTGGATTCTGTGGTATTTCCTTGTTTTTGAATATGTTAAAAACACCTCCCTTGCACGGTGCTCATTAACACGCGGCGAAAGCAAGGAAATTCGTTGGACACTTCAATTTGTTCAGCTTGCTAATGTGTGAAAATAGGAAGTGTAATATTACACACATCAAAAACTGCTTTAACAATGGTTGAATGCTAAACTCCGACTGATACCAGCGCCGCGGCAGGTTACGAGTTCGGAACAAATTAAAAGCATCACGGAAATCAAGCCATAAAAAATTCAGGGGTGGAGGAAGTGCCGGAGCATTCTACTGTACGTTCTCTTCATTTGTCCTTTCGTTCTGCAGCCTGACGCACGAACTGTAACACTATGACCACTACCGCTACTTGTAACTTCTCTAAGACACTATCATCACTAGAACCCAGTCATATCACCTGTCACTGACGTGTGCTTGCCAAGTTTCAAGCGCCGGTGTTTCATTATATCCAGTGCTTCTTTATAGCCGGTATTACACCAGGCGGCAGACGGAGAGCGGCGACACCCCTAGCCACCCGGCAACACCACCTAAACACCACCTGACAAGCGTGGAGACTTCCCTCAGAAGTCGAGGCCCAAGCTGACGCCAGACAGTTTTCGTCGCCGTGGCCCTCCTAATAGTGCCGGACTAAAACTCATTCGGCCACACTGTATACCATGAACATCATGCAACCCCACGTAGTGGGGTGCAATTTTTCGCTTTTCGCTGGCTACGCACCACACAACAATCCCCCGCACAGCGTTTGAAGGGCTCGTTTAGTGCAGCCAAAAAGACAGGAAACAAAGCCGGCCGCATTTGACAAGAATAGATAAAAAAAAGACTGCTTATGTGTTGTCGTAAAGGGTAAGTGCTTTGTCAAGAGTTTCGCGTTGGTTCCATAGCGCGAAGCACCCACATAACGAGCTGACTTGCATCCTTAGCGCGCACGTCATGCCCGAGCAGCCTGGGCTCTGCGAGAGTGATAAGGTCTACCGTTCCTGGAAACACAGATTGCTCTCATTAAATGTCCCGGTGCACAATGTCTCGTCCGCAACGAATGTGCCCTACGTTCGAACCAGAGGGAGCCCATAGCGAGGCACGCCAAGCACTTGGATCGCAATAACGCCAGCATGCCCGGTCGCTCTCTCTTATCCTCTCATCCTTCCTTACATTCTCGCTCTGTGTTTGCAGAGCACTTGCTCCTTCTTGCTCTCTCTTTCTCTTCTCTCTCTCTTTCTCAGCGACCGGCGTACCCCGTTTACGTTCGCCCATCAATCGTCGATCATTGCCCCAGTCGGAACAATAGCGCGGATTATGTTCGCAATCCGCAGGCTAGCGGCAGATAAATGGAAGGCCTCTTACGTTGCCCGTCGAGCCGTCGAGGACGTAGAGCAGCTTGCTCTGCATGTTGCTCATATCCACCTGGTCTCGGCCAAGAGTGTCGATGGCTCCGGAACTCAGAGGCCTTGCCTGCAGTTCGCATATTAGAGAGTTACGACGCGGGATTTGAGTCCAGCACGTATCTTAAGTCTTAGCGGAAAAAAAAAACGCCGCTCAATGATCGCGTGCCCCGACGCAATTAAGAGAATTGAATTAGGAATCTTGCAGAAAACAAACTTAAACACTACGCACAACGTGCCAGCTTAACGACTATTACAATATGTCCAGTTAAGCCTCTTTATGCCGTAAGCCCAATAAGCGCCGCATTGAATATAACGCATAGATTCCTTTTATGCATATGAATTAATATAATACAGGAAATAGTGGTTATAACACCCAGACAGCTCTCTATAAAGAGGTTTTATTCCGCAGGAACCCACGTTAGAGCTTTTTCCTTAGTTATAGAATACACTTAATGCTTCGCCAGCAGCTCACCACGCCAGCGTAGCAGAACTCTGTGTCTTAGTTGCCAGTAATCATTGCTTATATAACGAAGGCTAATTGTCAATGTTAGCAACAAAAAACTTCGATGAGCTCCGAGAACTATAAACGCAGAGTTGTTACAGAAAACACTGATTAAGTTTTAGTAAAATTTAGGCATTATGCAGCTAATAGGAGGCACTCAAACAAGAGCGGTTAATATCTTTTACATTGCCAGTCAATTTATGAGTTGTCAAAACATGTTATCTGGGGTAAGAAAAACAACGAGAGTAAAATGTCCTGTTATTCAGAAAGGTGCACAATTATTAAGTTATGTAACCATGTAAACGGGAAGGAAAGGGTTAACTCACAGTTCACCAGCTTGCATGTTTTTGTGAGAGTTGGTTGGAAGAAGAGGGTCCGGATACCGGGTCCACGTAGGGGGTTAGGAGCCGCACACCAGCCAAAGATTGGGGTTCATGGTGCACTGGTCACTTAATGGCGTCACACGATGGCATTGCGCAAGCATGGTCCAGAGGAAACGCAAGTGCCGGACGGGTGAGAAACTGAAGAGTTTCACGATGCATGCCATTGAGATTTCTCCTAGCATATTATTTAGGCTTCGCACCTAACGACAATCTTCAAAACGTTCCAAAGATATGTAACAGCGCTTTCCAATTGACACGATTGCAGGTTCATTCAGAATTGCAGGAACATTAGAACTAAATAATACCTTTCACATACTACTCAGAGCAGAGGCGCATATAACATGCGCTGATTTTTCTAATCAGCAAAGTTGTATCGCGGAATGAGTTTAAATTTTTCCTTTGGTCTAATTTTTCATTTCATTAAATCACGAGTGCCAGGTGAGCAGGCAAAACTCACAAAACACGACGCCGTTCCTTGTAAAGATAGTAAAAAGAAACATTCAGCACTTGCGTTTCGTCTCACCAATGTCACACTCCTAAATCTAGGTGAGGTGTGGTTCTTGTTCCAACAAACGGATCAACCAACGCATCATGGTGCTGATCGACCACATTGTAATCCCACCAAGCCTATGTACCAAAAAGGCGCAGCTTGATAAAGACGAAAAGCAGCCCTTGTCACAACCCATATGACCCAACAGGAGAACATTCCAGCAGAAAAATGAATAAGGCGTTTTCATCCCAAATTCTTGGCGGCAAGGCTGCATATACATTTTCGGCATTAATACAAGAAATTAGATTTGCCTAAACTAACGTCGCTTACCCCAAAAGCACACCTAGTCCAGAAGGTGAAGGTAATATCTTTTTTAAATATGATAATTAAAAATCGCATGTAAGGCCACCAGTTATAAAAGGATAAAAACTCCTGTAATCCATATCCTGCTCTTACAACTCAATTAGTCCAAAAACCAAAAGTTAACCCAACGCTTGCAACCCGGCATGCAAAATGAAGCACTTGCCACCACTGACACCAGAAGGGAAGGATTAGGCATTGTCTCCTTTTATTTTCACAACAATAATATAAACATTGCAGAAAACAAACACAAACTGTTAATAGACATCTATACAAGCATATCAAGTCACTCTTCATAACTTGCCCTCATCGTATACTTAGTATCACTATGTCTGATCTGTCCCATCGTAAGCGCTGTCCGCGGTGAACCAAGCAGCGGAGACTGAAGGCATAGCTCGTATCCAGCGATGATGTTTGACCGCCTCCATGTTATACTGACAAAAAAAAAGCGTGTTTGTTGTGGAAAGAGGAAAGTTACTTTTTAATTGCGTGTTTGCTGCAAATGTAGCACGCTCGTCGTTTATTCCGCAATCAACAAGATGACCATTGTCTTGTTTCCTTTTTTGGCAGTCGGGAAATAAACCAGACAAGAGTGGCAAAGTAGATAGAGAGAGTCTAGTGGAGAAACTAAAAGAGATGAGAACGGAGACAGAAAACTTTGAGGTACAATGGCACGTAACATCAATCGTTGTTTTCAATCATTCCGAAAAAAAAATAGAGCATACAGGCTCAGTCACACCCGTCTCGAACACAGGTGCTTAAAGATGCACTGAAGAGGAATCTGAACTCGTCTTTTTGCCGCGGGAAATCGATCTACACGTTCCTAGCATTCTTATGAACTTCGATTTATTGCCCTGTGTGGCCGATTTCGCTAAATAAATCAGATTGACGTCCGGCTCCCGCCTTTTTTTTTTTTTTGGAATTCCCCGCGTACGGTGGGCGGAGTCGACCAACGCGTGGAGTGCCTTTCAGCCAGCTCAGTGGAGGCTTGCCGCTCTGCCATCGGCGGAGCAATAAGTAGTAATCCGTAGTAGCAAATAGTCCGCGCGTATTTTTATTTCTGCGGGCTTATTTTTCGACTATGTTATCTGCGAATGAAACTATTTATTCACGGAAATCTAACAAACAAAATAAAGCGAAAGCAAAGCCTCCACGGAGCTGGCTGAAAGGCACTCCACGCGTTGGTTGACTCCGCCCACCGTACTCGGAGAATTTAAAAAAAAAATAAAGGTGGGAGCCGGACGTTAATCCGATTTAATTAGGGAAATCGGCCACACATGGCAATAAGTCGAAGTTCCTAAGAATGCTGGGAACGTGTAGATCGAGTTCCCGCAGCAAAAAGACGAGTACAGATTCCTCTTCACTGCACCTTTAAAAGAAGGTCTTCGAGTTTTCCCTGATGAGGTGCGGCATAGATGGGGGCAAAGCGCACGATATCTTTCTAAAAACCTTCGAGTTCTTTCTGCCCTCTGCTGCGCCATTTAAACAGGCCCGGCAAAGGTAGGCCCTGTGCCCTTGGCAGGTGAGACCGACCCGGTACAAGCGGTACTCGCTGAGAGCAGCGTTAAAAGAAGCACAAACAAACAAGACGTAGTCTGCAGTGATGATTTCTCAACAACAAACAATCCAGCCGCCGTCCGCTGATTCGTGCCTTGCTGCAGGTAACAGGCCGCCGTCTGTCGGGGTCATCGCACTTGGTAAGTCTGTTTCTATATTTTTTTTCTGTTTGCACAAGAAGTGTCCAGGATCGCGACAGACGCACAGCGAGAGACACACAGCACACGTGCATTTCGAAGCGACGCAGTGTCTCGATCTTACGCGTCAACACCGGGGCGATGTCACGCAGAACGAAGGCAGTTGGGTCCAGGGCGGGCAAGGGTGCGGTTGAAGGGAGGGAGGGTCACTTCGCGCCATCCTGATTTCATTTACCTGAAATCGTCCCAGCCTGCAGAGGACTGGTCAAACCTGTACCGCCGCACACAGCCTGAGCATTGGGAAGAGTCCTCGGTGTCGAGGAGCAGAGCTCCGCGCAACGTCCTCGCTTTGCACACAGCCGTTTTGGGTCGGGCGAGGGGAGGTCACGTGGTCGCGCACAGCGTGTGTAGGAGGAGGAGGAGGAGGAGGGAAAGGGCGGCTGTACAAGTTCCGACCGGTGTTGTTTTGGGTTTAGTCTAGGCTTGAATAAGGTTAGGTTGTGATTGCGCGGTTAGGACGCTCGTCACCACATGACCATGGGACCTTTGGGCGAGTTGTGGTTTACCTGTTTCGGAGGACTATGTCTAGCTCGCGGAATGACGACGTGCGGCACGCTGAATCCCGTCGAGAGGCTGCGGTTAAGGCTCATGTCGCTCTTTCGGCTGGACTTCTTTGATTGCATGGTGTGGTCCTACGTGGTTTAGGGGGCAAAAAAGAAAAGTGGCAGAGGCAATACAGTTAGGGCAAGGCGGTGAGCACTGTTACGCTGCAGTGATCAATGAGCAGGCAAGCGGTCATAGGGCCGGCAAGGCTCGCACGTTCATGATGGCACAGCAAGCAGGTTACCGACACGAGGAGGCCGTTTCAAACAAGGCAGCCGAAAAGACTGAGGTCGTTTTGATAATGAACTCCTCTTTGTTCCAAATACTTTTGAACACCGAGTCGAGAACTGAAGGCTAATCTCCCCTCATTCCTCCTCATTTGCCCTTGCGAAGCTTGCCATCACGAACGGATGAATGCCAGCCCAGCACTGGACCTCTTAGTTCCGGCAGTGTAATTTGGTAATGCACAGTTGTCATCGTTTCAGGCAAATAAATTGTCAGACGCAAAGCAGTAGTTTCAGCCCGCCAGTTTTACATGGCTGGTATGGATAAGGAGCTTAAGTAGTCAACAGAGCGTCTACTGGAAGAGGTTTGTTGGTTCAGATGCCCTCCAAGAAATCGTGAAAAAAAGTTCTTAACGCACATAAACCGCGTGAAATCTTGTTTTAACAGTAGGCGCGAAGTGGCATCGGAGAGCCACAGTGGTTTGTCTGCAAATAAGTTCTGCCTCCACTTTAAAATAGCACATGCGTCAGCTGCATGCTATTTCGTTTTTCGGTTTAGAGTTTTTTCTACGTCTTTCTTGCTCTGCTAAAACATACTGCGCCAGTAAAGTTCCCTCTGGAGTACTCAGGTCCGCTTCGATTGCGGCCACAACAAGCGATGAAGCGGTTGTACGGCTCTTAGCCCTCCAGTAGATTCACGCAAAATGAAGAAGAGTACAGTCATGTATAAAAGTTTGCGGGATGCGCATTGCCGGAAATTATTTTACTGAGGCACGGTCAGGAACAGGAGACCAACGAAACAGATGGAAGCATGAGTAGACGTCCGTACTCCATCCACTGGAAGAATACAGTCTTCTTGGCTAATGACACACTCCAGAAATGCTTTTTTTTTTCGTAAATCCGCATCTCGCAAACTTTCCTCCACGCCTGTACGCCCCATCATGGCGTATGAAGCCGCGGGTATTCGAAGTGCAAAACAGAGATCCACCGTGCGGCTAGTTAAGTGTCGCACTTCCACGAGAAGTGGTCCATGTCGTTCTGAAAGTCACTGCAGTTCAGTTTTTCATGCACTCTAAACTAAGGTGCTCGATAGTAGTGAGATGTTAAAAGCTGCCTACTAACAGCGATAAAAAATGTCGAGTTATGAAGGCGTCTAAAGCAACGTTATTTTTTTTTCTCCGTTTTTAAGCGCGTAACTGCAAAAAAAAAAAAACAGACCAGCGCTTTATGTTTACCGGAGACTAAAAAACTGACACACAAAACCAAAAACAAAGCCACGAAGGAAATCAGCTAGGTGGGGAAAAGACGCGGTGGGGACAAAGCAGTCATGGGGTAGGCGACATCAACGTACGGGTCCGGGTCCGACCATGAATCCGTCAAAGGCGTAGGAGTGCTTGAGCGCGTGCTCTCCGCTGCTCTCGCTCGAGGTGTCGGTGATCATGGCCTTCTTGTCGAGCGTTCCGCCGAGCGGGCTTACGGCACCGAGTCGGAAGGGGCCCTTGGCCCTCTGCGCCCGGCGCTTCCAGCGGCGGCAGAGGCACACCAGGCAGCACAGCATCATCACCAGCAGCGCCAGCGCGATCGGCAGCGCGATCGCCAGCACTGCATGACGCAAGTGGGGCATCTTTGGTTACAGGCGCGGAAAAAGACGCAACGCAAGGGAGAAAGACGGGACGAAGCGCCACTCACAACTGATTTATTCGAAGGCAACATGCACAATTACACCGGGTGTCCCAGCTAAATGTAACCAAACTTTCAAAAAAGGTGAAGTGTCCTAGCCCCAGTAAAACCAACTCTTGTTCATAGTCGCGTGGCCTAGTCTTGAGTATTTTTTTCGCTCTTCAAAGTTACGTAATTAGTTAATTTTAATTAGCTAACTTTTTAATGACTCACTTCAGGAAGAAAATGCCAATGCAAAAGTTTTAGATCACCTCGAAAAACAGCTAGTAGTGCTATTTCCGTCAAGTTACGATTTACGTAGCTTCATTTATTGGCCTTAAAAGAAAGTTGTCACGTGACCAGCTGCTCGCTCACTTCTCTGCCCCAATGTGCACCCAAAGTCTGTCTCATCGAGGAGAGGACTTCACAAAAAACGGATTTTATTCTTTAAGGCGCGTCTTCAGACGTTGAAGTGGCACAGTTTTCATGTGGAAGCTTTTTCTTATTGTGCGGGTTATGGTTAAAGGCTGGTAAAAGAACTACTTTACGTAGATATTACTTTGCTGCAAATGTCTCAGTTAGCTGTTTCTCAAAGCGATCTACAACTTTTCCATTGACACTTTGTTCCTCAAGTCTGTAATTAAAAAGTTAGTTAATTAGGCTTGATTAATTATTCAACCTTGAAGAACGAAAAAAATATTGCAGACTAGGTCACGCTACTCTAAACAAACTTCATTTGGTTTCAGACGACTAGGACACCCTGTGTTTTTTAAAAGCTTGGTTACATTTAGCTGGGACCGCTGGTATTCCGTCTTACATCAAAGGAATACTATCATCTTCAAAGTTGATACGATAGCGAACGGGTCAAAACACTGTTCTCAGCCTTGTAAAAAGCATGTGCATCAGCCTTGTCGCTGATGCACATGCTTCCTTTCTTTGCAATAAAAAAAGCTTCGATTAATTCCCTAGCTTTTGTATCTTTGCTTTTCGAGAGAATTCGCACACCGGAAAAACATGGCTCACAAAAGCGTGACGGGCAGGACCTTACATGCTTAGGCATATTTGGGCCTTCTTTATTTAGCTCAACGTCTCCCCAACGTTTGCTCCAAGTCCTGACACACTGCTCGGCAAAACCTACAAAGTGACGCTGAAGACGTCGTTTTATAGCCGGAGATACCAGAATATGTGACTCCGACTGGTTGTGACTTCAGCTGGCCTGCAACAGAGCTGTCTCTAAGGCACACAAGTTGTTCTTCGTCTCATTATCACCTAACAGACTACGGCAGGAAATTAACTGCGTCTTTTTTAGAACCATGAGTGCCGAGACAGAAGTTTAAATCCGGTTAAGCGGTGAATGGTCTAGTGAGGTAATAAAAGTAGACACACGAAACCCGGGAACAAATTTATTACAGGACATTCCAGTGTCAGATGTCAATGGAGACAAAATAATTCAGAAAAATCAGCTAGTAATCGCTGACACTGTGGATAGGAGAAATTTTAGTGCCCCGATGCTGTGAATAACGTGATAATTCCTTCCCTTTGTGACATGTAATGTCCAGAATGAAAAAGCTTCCAAGCACCTACTCCCTAATCCGCGTTGAAAGCGATTTTTCCTCGCTTTCCTAGAACCTGGAGGCGTTCTAGGAAGTCCTAGAACCTGGAGGCGTTCACCCGAGCATGCGCGCTTGAATGCATCCGACGTAATATATGTTTACAATTTTGAAAAATGACCATCGTTTTTACGGCTTCTGACGCCTGAGTGCACGAAGGTTTCGCAACGCTCTCGACGCGACATTAGGTCGTTTCCAAAATAAACCCTCATTTTGCCCATCCCCTCAAGAAAAAAAAAAGAAAGCTTGAAAAAAGCCCATTTAATCCTATACATTAAATGCACATTGGTATTACTGTTTTAATTAAAACCAACACTGCTGCCTGCACTCAGGAACGCACTCAGGAAGCGCATACAATTCAGTTCTCAGCTTTCAATAAAGAACTCATCCGTTTCTAGAAAGCCCTTCGCACAGTGTGTTGCCGGAGTGACATTTCATTCTTAAGGCTTGCTGCAAAATGTTGAAATCGCGCGTAAGCTCTCGAAGCTGAAAAGATAATCTTGCAAATCAATGGCGATGAATAGCCTCTCCGCTTACATGCTTTAAGTCAGCTCGATGGTATGCAGCAAATAGTTAAGAAACAGGCTCTTTTCATCAGACGACTGACTTAACATCCGTTAAAAAAAAAAGCAAAATCTCCTGTCGTTCTTTTGTTTTAAACAACGCCCCGGTAAAGTGTTTCGTGGAATATCCTGCTTTCCGGTGCTTCCTTTGCGTCAGCTTTTGTTCAAGCCATCTCGAAAACAGCGGAAAAAGACGACTCTCTCCGACTATAATGGGTCATTTGCGAATAATTGGGCGAAATCGGTAATACAACGCCTTCTAGTCGCTCACGGAAACCCTACACGCGCCGGTGCAAGAACTTTAGAGAGCGCATGAACGACTTAAGCGGCGCCAAGCATCCCTTTCCGGCGGTCATCAAGCGAGCGCTGCATGAGCGGCCGTTTGCTAAGAGGGCCGGCCGTTCATTGCTAATTAGCGGCCCGTACGGATGCGCTCCTAAGCGCGGGGGACGCTCAGTGAAGTGTGGCTAAATATAGGGCGAAGCTCCCGTTTAAAGTGAAGAGCGGACGCCGGCGGAGCCTATTTAGGCCGCTCTCTTTGGTCAAGTGCCACTTATAGAACCGCGAGCATCGGTAATCAGGCGCTCGGGAGAACAATGACGGCTCGTCGCGGACTGCCACCTTTCCTTTTCATGGGCCGCCAGTCAGCGACCTCTGTCGTGACACTCGGTGGACGCTCTCACGGGGAGCGAAGTTCCTGCCGTTTCCTTTTCCTAATCACTTCCTTAAAAGGAAAAAAAAAACGTGCCTTAAGCTTCCCGTTAGAGCACATGCGTGCCCCAACCACGCATTGATTATGCGTCGCGGTCCAGTGAATAAAAGAACACAAAACCATCGTGACACAAGTGTCTTTGTAAGTCTATTTGAGTTTCGAGCCGAACGTCCGCGTCCCTGTTGTGTTGCCACTATGTTGGACTGCTCTGCATAAGCCGTGAACTATTTTGCTTTAACTTCAAAAGTAAAACTTCTCCCAAAGCTCTTATACAAAGCTAAGCCCTGAGCGCTAAATTTAAATAACAAATTAACGACACCTGAAGAAACGCTCAGGAAGACAGCGTTGATAGTTACAAAGCAGTCTTTTACCTACCCTCCATTTCCAATGCCTTGAATTCGTCGTGCAACGCATGCACGCTCAATCTCTCTCCACATGCCAAGTAGATCGCTTATAATAAGAGCACTGCAGTTTCTGATTATAAACTGTCAACGGTGTGGCCTCCATACTAGCGCATACAACGTGTAGTGCCGTCTGTTTGAAGCGAAATTTCCTGCGCTCTCATTAACAGCGGTGCAACCTCTATTTTAATTTAGTCCTCATCCCTGGATAAGTTAAAGCAACAAAACTGCCTTCCGGAATGACGTGACGCAACTTTAATTTCCGCCGTAGCGGTCAGGTAATCGCACCCCGGAAATTACTCTTCGGTGAATAGCACAAGTGCTCATGGAGTTGTGTCGTATGAAACTCATCGCAGAAAATCTACAACTGCTCTTTATAGTTCGAAAAACGTCTACTGACTCTGGCTGCCTGCATATATGCTCCGTGAAAAGATAGGTAAGGCATCAAAGGCACCAACGGGTGACATGAGCGACCACAGTTTTGAGTGCGCTGAACTGGGAGGCAGTTCCGTAGCGCAACGCCTTCCCTCTCTTCCTTTTTTTAGTTTTCTTTTCTTTTCGTGGCGCTTCACGATTAAAGAAAGCTTATCTCCCGTAAGTACGGCACCAACGTACCACGCATGACGTCTAATTACGGGGAATTTCCCGTCTTGTCGACATCGAGAGCGCCCATAGCGACAGATTTAGCAATATCCTTTTCTACATGTCCTAAAAGACTTTTTTTTTTACCGTTTCACCGGAAACAGAAAGTGTTCGTGAGGAGACGCGAAATCGTTGCCTGAATGAGGCTTCGCAGTTTCTATTCGTTAAAGGTGCACTGAAGAGGATTCTGAACTTGTCTTTTTGCCGCGGGAACTCGATCTACACGTTCCTAGCATTCTTAGAAACTGCAACTTATTGCCCTGTATGGCCGATTTCCCTAATTAAATCGAATTAACGTCCGGCTCCCGCCCTTTTTTTTTAATTCTGCCTCGTACGATGGGCGGAGTCGACCAACGCGTGAAGTTCCTTTTAGCCAGCTCCGTGGAGGCTTTGCTTTCGCTTTATTTTGTTTTTTAGGTTTCCATGAATAAATAGTTTCATTCGCAGATAATATAGCCGCAAAATAAGCCCGCAGAAATAAAAATACGCGCGGACTATTTGCTACTACGGACTACTACGTATTACTCCGCCGATGGCAGAGCGGCAAGCCGCCACGGGACTGGGTGAAAGGCACTCCACGCGTTGGTCGACTCCGCCCACCGTACGAGGCAGAATTCAAAAAAAAGGGTGGGAGCCGGCCGTTAATTCGATTTAATTTGGGAAATCGGCCATACAGGGCAATAGGTCGCAGTTTCTAAGAATGCTAGGAACGTGTAGATCGAGTTCCCGCGGCAAAAAGACAAGTTCAGATTCCTCTTCAGTGCACCTTTAAGCTAAACAAATTTAACGGAAACGTGAACCTATATATCAGACCAAAAATAGGCTGTCAGAAATTTAATCCAGCAGCCAGTCGTTTACGCTTCAAATGACGCGATAGAAACCGCTGCGTATTTCAGACCGAAAGTTCAATCTGCAGTGGCGCCTTCGTGCAGAATGACTGGTGATGTAATCATTTCATTGCGTAAGCACTGGCCCCTTACCGAGTCCGTTGATCTCGCAGCGACGTCCCAAGAACATGCGGTTGCAGCTGCAAATAAAAAAAAATGATTTCATCACATCAGGGAAGGGGTGAAACTTTATGGCACAGCGCAAGCATCAGTGCAAATCCTGCTACTCTATACCGAACGCGTTGACTTCGCTGATGTCTACGAAAGAACAACCTCTGCGCGCTATAAGGTCCTTATAACATATAACACAAACCACATACCCCTTATGCAGTGAAGAAATAAATATCGGTCTAAAAAAACAAAATACGAAGGAGTCCTGTACGAACCAGGATCACGCGCAGCCCACATATGCGGAAGTTGCAAAAAAAAGCAAAGCGTACTAGTTCGCGGTTGTTTCGATGAAATCAACTATCACACTCACCGGCAGGTCTTCTTGCTTTCGTCATTAACCAGGCAGGTTCCACGGTTGTTGCAATGGTCACAGTTCTTTATTTCTCCTGGGTGAATAAAAGACAGCTCCCGATAAACAGGCACGCACATAATTCAGAAAGCCTTGTTACACGACACTGTATAAAAGTTCGAAAGACGTCAATAAGCAGAAGTCGTTCACTATAAAACCTCATTATACTATCACGGTGATATTATACGAGGTTAAATGCCCCCAACCTACGTGAGGGTTATTACAGACGCCACAGTGGAGGACACCGGGTCAATTTGAGCCGTTGGGAGTTCTTGAACTCTTTCCAGTGCGGCAGCTGCAATTGGGAACGCGACCTTTCAAACTTTCTTTTTTTTTTTCTCCAGGCATCTTGAGGTGCTTTTGCGAAGTAGGTGATGCTGGCTACATTTGAAATCCCTGCTAGGAAATGCTGTATGGAGTTGCCATATTTTCTGCTCTCACGCGGTGGTATGTTGTATAAAGGACACTTTATTTATTTATTTATTTATTTATTTATTTATTTATTTATTTATTTATTTATTTTTTATTTATTTATTTATTTATTTATTTATTTATTTATTTATTTATTTATTTATTTATTTATTTATTTATTTATTTATTTATATACAGTACCTACAGCGCCCTCACTGGGGCATTATTGTAGGGGGAAAACATCATAAATAAGAACAAACATCTAGTACGCAATAAATTAGGCAAATGATGCGGTCTACAGAGAAAATACAGAAAACCATTGTAGAAAGGCAAACCTTCCCTAAACACACACACACACATACAAAAAAGATACATTTTAAAATACAGCACTGCTTAAAGAATAAAGCTTTAGGAATAATCAACTTTGTAAAAATTTTAAAAAAAGCAACATGATACACTCGGACTAGAATTATTGCACTTATATTGATTGACAGGTGGCCTTGCAAATCGGCCAGAAACGATGTAGGAGGAGCGGTAGCGACCCGAGAAGGGAGACAGTTCCAGTCATGCACTGTTCGTGGGAAAAAACTACATTTGAATAAGTTTATACGGCTATTGTACTCGCGCACCTTAAGTGGGTGGTCAGTGCGGGCGGAAATGTAGCTGGGTTCATTAATGTATTTCTCTTTTGGAATTCCAGTTTTATTATAAAGCACATTATAAAAGAAAGAGAGTCTCAAATATTTGCGCCTGTTTTCAAGTCACGGCCATCCCAACTTCTCGCGCAAACCAGAACTTTTTTGGAAATTGAAATCGGCAGACACAAACCTAGCAGCCCGTTTCTGGACGCGCTCCAGCTCCTCAATATTTAGTTTTGTATGCGGGTCCCAAACCGCGCAAGCAGCTGAATATTCGCTGCGATAAGATCTTCGGTGCGTTTTTTTTTTGTTTTTTTTTTCAAGAATAGGCCTGAAATTCCTACAGCGTGGAAGCGTGCTACGTGGTTCAATTCTTAAGGCTTCTGAGGCATTCATGTTTCGACTTGTTTTTTTGCGGAAATGCATTCAAATTGCACACCCAAATTTTCGTATTTTCAACGATAGCAGAACAAATTCGTGTCTGCAAGGGTTAATGCGCATTCATGTCCCACCGAAACCGTTCGTCTTTAGTAATGCGCCTCTTATGTTGTCCTTCTTCGCAAAACCTTTTCCATGCTAGAAAGCTCACGAGGCCCAATTTATAATAGAGTGTGCTAAGGTCTCACTACGTGCGCAAAAAAAACTACTTCTAAATCAACGGTAATGGCCAGAGGGTTCCAGCGCCTCAAGGTCTCAGCCGACGACGAAACGCGTTCAGTTTTGCATGTTCGTTCTTCTTTTCTTTCTCTTCTTTCTTTCTTTTTTTCCTGCGCGACGATGCATGGCAGACACACTGACCTGAGCAAACACGGCCCGGTCGCAGCGGGTCGAGGTCTTCGAAGCCACTCTTGCAGTAACAAGTGTACGTCCCGGGTAGGTTGACACAGACAGCGAACCGGCCGCAGTCGTTGGCATCCAAGTCACCGCACTCGTCGTAGTCTGGGAGGCGGAAACGAGAAGGGCAGCGGGAAACAAAAATCAAGAAAGCAATGCAACAAGACCCAGAAGCCACTCTCTGGAAGAGTGCAAACAGGCTTTCCGAAGCCTCAAGACCTCGTTAGCTTTGAGTTGCTTTTAATTTTACCTCATGTCCCCATTCCACTTGGGAGCGTCATGGCAGCGTTGGACTTCAATATTATAATCCCTAATGTGCATGCAAACGGCGCGGTGGACTGCAAACTTTTGCACCAGATGGTACACAAAGTAGTGATATCTATTTCATGCCTCCACAAGTTATAAAGCGAGCATAGAAAATAGGGTGCGTAATACAGACGGAAGCCGCGAGAAATACGAGTTGCTAAACGCACTGCTGCAGTTTGCGCTGAACCACGCCATGCTGTAGACACAGCTTTTGTGTTAAACTCGCAAACGGTAATCATGCGCACAAAAGCCGCATCTCAGCATATAATGCGCGTGGTGCGAAGCTACGGCCGCCTTCTTTACTGCCTGCTTGTGATAACGGTGATAATGTAGCGCTGCGCCAGAAATAGCAATCGCGTGTCAAGAACGTTTTCGAGGTTTCAATTACTAAGTTTGAAGTAGCGCAAATATAGCTCTAAGAAAGTTTATCCAATTGATAGTGGTTTGGAAGGATGGCACTTTGGCATGTGGGAGAGGGGGAAATGCACTGGGCAGAGGGAAAAGCATGTCCTTGAACCGTTCCTAGAGAAATAGGAATGCGAAAGCTTTGTCTAACACCCAACGAGGGCAAGCCACTCCCAAGTCCACCTGAGTCACGTGACAAGAAATTTTTCACTCTGTCGAGTTCCGACGGAGCGAAGTTATTGGTCAGGCACAGCACGCAGCTACGAGAACTTTCAGCCCGGTACCCCAGGGACACCTTTGCAAATACGTTTTGCTGTCTAAGTAAACGAAACATAGAGCAGAGGTCAGCAGGTCTAGCTGCGACATAAGTCCGTGATGTCAAACCTTCCACAGCATAAACATCTTTCACGCAGTTTCCTCCACCTTCGTTGAAATTTAGTTGGCCGCAAACAAGCTGCTGATTTGTTAATTTATTCATTGCAGTTATTTATTCAGTTTAACATTCTCCAATGCCATGAGCGGTCGGTTGTACACTAATAGCAGAAAAGAATAGGAACGGCATCGTATTCCGGACTAATATAAAGATGGTTTGCTTTGGTTTATGGGGTTTAACGTCCCAAAGCGGCTAAGGCTATGAGAGACGCCGTAGTTGAGGGCTCCGGAAATTTCGACCACCTGGGGTTCTTTAACGTGCACTGACATCGCACAGTACACGGGCCTCTAGAATTTCTCCTCCAAAGAAATTCAACCGCTGCGGCCGGGATCGTACCCGCGTCTTTCGGGTCAGCAGCCGAGCACCATAACCACTGAGCCACCGAGACGGCACTAATGTCAAGATGAATACACCCAGCACAAAGAAAACATACATAGAAAATAAAAAGAGCGCAAAGCCTTACACTGGCTACACGAAAGGTGGAAACAAATTTTGAGAAAATAAATGCGCAGAAAAGATTATGAGAATTAGATAAGAAATTAGATTATGAAAAGGAAAACACTTCATAGCAGTTTAAAACTTGCATAGGAACAGCAGTGAGGCACGCGGAAACTTACGAATGTCAAAATATCTCAACATTTCAGCGAATTATTCGGAGTTTTTTATCATCAGCGCATCTGTAACAGCCACCCCCGCCGTCGTATCTATCGTTTACTACAAGTACCAAGTTATCGCTGACGTTGATCCGGTTTTCCCAGTTTTGCGTACAGCATTTGTCAAGAAAGTATAACCCAAGGGGTTTCCCTACTCAGCCGTGTGGTGGGGCTGCCGCCAGAAGCCCTAAGCTTCGAAAGAGTGAGGATGAGCATTTATATTTGCTACAAGTGATTTGGAACGGCGGCGATTCAAAACGAGCCACGCAGTACCTAACTCCGGGAAATGAACCCGACGAACTGCGCATTTCCGACCCAGGCCGAACCTGGCGACCACCGGATGCTTACCTTGAACAGCGGCGACGGCGTGAACGTTGGGGCTGACGAAGAGCGGGCTCCGTCCGATGCTGTAGTTTGACTGTCGCAGCGACCGGCTCAGCTGATCGCGTATCACCTCGGAAGTGATGGCCTCCGACTTGGCCATGGCCACGGTAAAGTTGAGCAGGATGCCAGGAGGCGCGCTGTCGGCCGTGTCCAAATCGTCGGCCTCCGAGATGCTGTTCAGGCTCGACGACACAAACTGGCCTTCCACGTCCGTCTTCTTGTATGCGTCGCCCATCTGCAGATAGCGCGGAGATTAGCGTTTTTTTTCTTTCACTTTTTCTTTTAGTACTTCTCGCGAGAGTGGCCATGCCAGTGCTGGTTCTCACTGTTCGTGAAATCTGTGCCTGAGGCCTCTCTTGGTGTGTGCATCGTAGTCTGAAGCGACTGCTGTCGCTTCCGTTTCTGGGACAGTTTTGGTGGGCTTCTAAGAGATGAGAATTTCTGACTTTGTAGCGGACCCTCTGACAACGACCCACAGATATCCACATCACTATCTACGAAGACCGATGACGACTTGCTCCTTACGAAAGTGGAACGATCGGGAGTTTCAAGAGCAAACACGCAAAGTCGCTGCTACACGCAATCGTAAGCAAATCTCAAAACGTGTTGTTATTGCGCAACAACTGGAATAGCTCCCGCCGCAAAAGTTTGTAAGCATCGCAGCTGAATCAAGTATTATATGCAGACACTTACCAGTCTGATTTAATTAACCGTGGATATTTTCGTAACATTGCCCCAGGTCTACCACTCGTCTCGCAGTCATCACACGCGGTAAGCCTAGTAGTCGTTTGTTTGTTTTTGTGACGCCAGATTAAATGCAGCGATTAAGCATTTAAGTCCAGATATATGATATCGCTATTTCACAGTATTTTGGAGCCTAAAAGAAAGCTTCGTTTAAAATGTCGTGCCGTGACTCCGAGAACATATATTGGTCACAGATTTTTTTTTTTTTTTAAGGCCGCAGAAATAACAAAAGGGCGACTTTTTTACAAGAAACCCACCGCTTTTTTAGCTGTGTCGGCGATTTGCTGGAATTCTGTGGACAGGCTGTTGGAGAACTCTGTATGATACGACACGGCCGATTCTCCCATCTTCACCACTCGCAGGATGACCACATACGTCTCGACCTCTGCAAAAGCAGAATACATTTTTAGTTTCATAACTGCAATATAATAGGGCGTGTTGAACGCACAGGAAATTCGTCACGCTGCACGTCAAACAAAGATACCCTTTCTAAACACAGTCGCTCTCCTTTGCTAGGCACCTTTGTCTTATAGAACAGGCTGCTTGTAGAACTGGGACCATTTCGGTCTTTTTAACATGTAACCCGTCTCAATGCTTTGGAATCAATTTGGCTATCAATTGTTTCTGACTCGTTATCACAGATTTTTAGGTTAGGAGAGAGATTTCAAACTATTCCTGACGGCCTGGAAGAAGCCGGAGAGTGCGTAAGCTACCGGATCACTAGGCCTAGCGGTTTATGAATGATTCGCTCCATAAATTCGAAACACAAATCATTACAGCTAGGCAGCGCCTCTAATCATTCCTGTCCCTTAACGCCAAAATTTCATACATGGCGCCAAAACTGCAGAGGGCAAAGGCAGCAAGCAACTTGCCTGTGCACGTCTTGTTGCCCTCCTGTCTTCCGTAGCCAGGCTTGCACATGCACTGCCACGTGCCGTCCAGAGCCTCGCGGCAGACCTCGTAGTTGGCAATACTGCAGCCGGGCAGGCACACTGGCGGATAGCCGTCGACAGGCGTTACTTTGCCGGGCTTTGTCCTGGGCGGCTTGGTTGGCTTGGGCGTGGTCGTCGTCGTGGTCGGCGGTTTCGGGAACGGGATCTTGAACTTGGGCCCCGAAGGCATCGGCTTGGTGCTCGCCGTGTCTGGCGTCCTCGAGGGAGCCCTGAATGGAATCACCGGTCTCTTGCCGTGCAGCGCGGTGGTCGGTCGAGGCGTCGTGATGCGTCGCGGAGGGGGCCGCAGCGTTGGAGGAGACTTGCTGTCGGCAGACTCGGGCGTTCTGCCCCGGACTTCGGGCGTGACTTGAATGGACGTCGTCGGAAGGCTGCCGAACGAGGACGAACGAGTCGGTTCCGGTCTTTCCGTTGGAAGCACCAACGTCCGAACCACGGTGGTTGTGATGGAGTTGAAGATGAGGGTCGTCGTGGTAACCGTCGTGGTGGCTTCGCTCGGAAGAGGCGTCGTCAGCTGGGCGTCGACGGAAGCGGACGGTTCGGACAAGGTGCCCAGTATAGTGCGGCTTCCTATGATGGTCGACACAAAGGTCCTTGGAGCGATAGTCGTTGTAAAGACGGATGTTATTGTCAGTGGGCTGTCCCTCGTGTAGTACACCTTCGTTGTCGTGAGGGTCAGCGTTCGAGTGACGGATTCCACGCTTGTTACATACTGCGTCACAGTGGAAACGCTCGTGGATACGGATGGAAGGATCGGAGCCGTGTCGCCGTCGAGCTGGAAGAAGATGGTAGTAGCGCCACTGACTGATTTCGCACCGCCAACGACAGTGGGTTGAATAGACGAGGCCAGTGTTTCCGAGGAATCTTGCGTGCCTGGGAGGATGGGTGTGAAGCCTTCTCCAAAGATGGTAGTTGCTCCTGTGATCTGAACTTCGCTTACGAGAGAAGATTGGAGCACGTTTGTGTCCGGGAAGAAGATGGTCTGAACGCCGACGATTTTTGAAATCTCTTTAGGGTCCGATATTGTGACGTCGCCCTTATTATCCTCGGCCCTCTGCGTGAGCTCGGCCAGTTTGTCAAAGTCATCGAAGAAGATTGTCTTGTCTCCGGTAATTACGCCTGTGCTGGCATCCAACGCTGGAGTGGCCTCTGTGGAAGGCAGCGGGGCTTTCTGCACGCTGCCGACGAGATGCACGGATGTATCCTTATCAACGCGTTCTGGAACACCCTCTCCTTCACCTGTGTCATCGTCGTAGTGGGCGTCCGTTGGAAGAATGAACACCGTTTCTGCCCCCGTAAGCACATCTGTATGAACGCCCTCGCCCATGATCGACGGCCTTCCGTGCAAGATAGAAGTGAGCAGTGTGCCGTCCTTGTCGAATGACATTGAATCAGTCGCCTGACTTCTTTCGGCTGCAGACATATCGGACGCGATAGCGCCGACTGGAATGTAAACGGGCTCTTCAATATTGCTCACAGTCACCCCGTCACTTGGTGGAAGCGGCACGTCTTCCTTCACTTGGCTGGGCTGGAGATCCCCTGCGCCTTCCGTTCCGTTCTTCTTACCGTTAGACAAGAGGTGAACAATACCCTTGATAGCTTCCCCAATGTTTCCACCAATATTCGCGTTGCCTCCAAGTACATCAGCGAGATCTATTATCGAGCCTGGTTTTATCGGCTTCGACGGTGAGCTTGTTCCAGCAGCGCTGCCACCAGCGCTAGACTCAGAAGAAGACGGTGATGGAGCCTGTAAGTATGGTATCTCTGTGGAAATTATGTCAGCAATAGCAGGGGCTTCGGCTTTGCTCGGAGCAACTTCTTGTGTCCTTGAAGTGAATGTTGCCTCTGTCAGTCTTGTCAGGGAACCGTCGGTGCCAGTTACCATGAATAGCGTAACGCTAGGAGACAATGTAGTTGTTTCATTGTCGGCACCAACATACTTCGTGCTGCTTTCCAGAACGGTGCTAGACGTCACGGCTGAAGAAGGTGACGGTGAAGTAAAGAAGGAGCTTTCAAGGATTTCTGGTGAAGGTGAGGCTGAGGGCACAAATACCGGAGAAAGCATTGAAGATGTGAAGAGCGACGACAGCGACTCGGAACTGACGGCTTCCGCTTCTTCTTCTTGGCTGGCAGCAATATCCGTAAAGAAGATCACAGTAGAGCCATCAATAACGGTTGTAGAGACTCCCATCGATGGCCTGGTGCTTTCTTCTTCAACAGATGGGGACTCCAAGATGGTGAAGCTAGGTGTCACTGTTGTTATTCTAGGTGAAGAAGTGGGAATGAAACTTGAAGAGGCAAACAGGGTAACAGAGGATTTTAGGTATGTGCCAGTTGACGGACGTTTGTAGCTGCTGCCGAAAGTTGGTTTCTTGGTCTCCGTTGTTGCGGTCTTTCTGGTCACCTCCACAACTGCGCCTTCTTTGACCGGTTTATATAGCGAGGAAGTAATGATATTCACTTCCGGTACGAAGCTGGTTGACGAAGAAGGCGATATAGTCGTCGATACCAACTGCGTTATGACTTCTTCCGACGACGACACAATCGTATCCGAGTCGCTGACGAGAGTAGTGAAGTAAGTGTACGTGGTCATGTGCGTCAGCACAGTGGGTGTAGGTCTCAGGCGTGAAGATGTAGTGGATGGCTTGGAGCCTATCCTTGTGGTCACAATCTGCGGCACAACTTGTTCGCTGGAGATAACTATCTTGTCTTGCCCACCAAACAGGGTCGTGTAGAAGGTGTAAGTAGTATACGTTGTTCCAGTCGTGTACAACTTGGTGTCGTACGGAGGCGTGGTCGATGTTGGCCTCGTGTACCGAGATGTGGAAGTCGTTGTTGGCCTCGACGAGGAAGTTGTAGTCAGAGCCGTTGTGGACGTAGACAGCGTCGGTATTCTTGTAGGCCCAGTTGTTCTCACGGATGACGTCAGAGAAGCCCGAGGCACGAACAAGGTCACTTGCGATGTAACAACGTTTTCCCTGCTTGCGATGATCGAGCTCGAGTCGGTGTAGAACGTTGTGAAATATGTATACGTCGTGTAATAAGTCCTAACAGAAGGCACCAAGTCTGCCGGAGCTCCAGTGTGAGATGGCAGTACAAAGGTTGGCGTGCTCGACTTGTACGGCACAAGAGAAGACAGCGCAGGCGTCGAGACTGGTCTGGAGTACACCGATGGACGGGAACCAACCCTCTCTGTTACAACTGTCGTACCAATTTCTTCGATTGAAGAGAGTATCGTTTCCGTTCCCCTGAAGAATGTCACGTACTGAGTTTGAGTGGTAAGGTAAGTCCTAGTGCTAAATTCTGGAACAGATGTTGTTGTCGGAGAAGGCAACTGGGGAGACGACAGGACAGGAGTAGCCAGACCTTGAGGAATAGTGATAGTAACTACATCTGAAAGAACCTCCTCTATAGAAGTCACAATCGTACTTGTGCCCTGGAAGAACGTGATAAAGTTTGTCTGCGTGGAATACAGTGTGCTCAGAACAGTAGTTGGCTTCAGCTGCTGCGATTTCAAGATGTCATTCACATCGTACTGCTGCGGCTGCTGACTTTCGTAATGATGAGACAAGTACTGATCATGATCCGGGTAGTGGTAACTCTGCTGCGGTTCTGGACGTGAGAAGACAGGTGTGGAGTGCGGCTGCACTGATAACGTCGGTTGCAATGTTCTCGTAATTGTGAATGACTCTGTGATGACGAACACCTGCGACTGAACTTCCTCAAAGGGTGTGACCACCGAGCTTGACCCGTTGAACAGAGTGGCGTAGAATGTGAACGTGTTGTAGGAAGTACTGGTCACAACACGTTCGCTCGTCTCCAGAATAGTGCTTGGCTCTCTAGGCTCAGGGAGATACGGCGTTATGGTCGGGTACAAATTCTGCGTCACTGGAATGGTAACAGTGTTCGAAATAACTTGCTCTGAGCTTGCGATTGAAGAAGAGTCATCCGTAAAGAACGTTGTGAAGTACGTGTACGTTGTAAACAACGTTTTCGTGCTGTAGGACACGGAGTACGGCTGCGGCGTTACGCTGTGCCCGTCAAAGTGCTCCTTCATCAAGACTGCATCCAGCAGCAAGGTCGGTTGTAGAGTGTACGGCGTGGGCTGGTGTGGGAACAGGTGCGTAGTCGCCTCGCCATCACCACCGCTGGCAACAATGAGGGTAACGCCGTCTGAGACGCGCGTCGACAACCCTGGCCGGTGTTGGTAATGGGATGCCAGCAGATTCAACGAAGACTCGTGCTTGGGCGCAGCTCCTGCAAATTTGTACGCGTATGAAATAAGTCAAATGCGCGAAATTAATGGCATTTTACTATCAGCATAAGCTACAACGCATGCACTGTCGAAAATTTTTACGTTTGCTTACCTCTGCCGATGAGTTGAGCGTTTTGGTCTCCAATTATTTCCGGGAAGTGCGACGCATGTAGCGCATCTACAACGTGACTTGCGGCTAAAAGAAAATTGCAGTTAGTTAATGAATCAGCAAAATGGTTCATAAAGGCGGAGCACTGGTGCGCAGTTTTCAACTTACCTACAGTCTCGGTGACGACCCTTGAGTTGGTCTCCAGAACAGTTGTATATAGAGTCTGATCACCTAGCGTATACGGCACTGTGAAGGTAGTTGTGGTGAAGTACGTTAGCATCACAGTCTGGGAAGGCTCGATCAAGTCGTGATCTTCTACACCATAGGTAGGCGATGTGGTCAGAGTCACAGGTGTCGACGCCGTAATCACGACCTCTCTGTAGCTTGTCTGCAGGCCGAATATTACCGGGACAGACGTAGTCGTAGTGAATGTCTCGTAGATAACGGACGGAGTTGCTCGAATCAAGTCCGTTGGCTTGAGCCTCTTGCTTACTTTCACGGTGAATGGATTTTTTGTGGGCCTAGTAGCCCCGGCAGCGTTCGTTCGCGTTACTACGTAGAAGCGCGGCTTTGTCGTAATTTCGAAACGAGACGGTCGTACAAACCTCGTATTCAGGGAATTTGTTCTAGCCAGTTTGTCACCTGGGATGGGTCTTCGAAGCGTCACCTTGAGCCTCTTCTTGCCCCTGTGGCTTTCTTCGTCATCTGGGGTTGTCAAGGGGAATATGGCAGAGGACAAAAGCGGTTCGTCTCCGGTCACCGCAGAACTCGGGTTTGGCGATGTGATGAAGTAAGAGCTAAACGGCTCGTATACGTGACTTGACAAGTCCGGCGCTCCACTTGAAGCGAATGAATCCTCAGCGTGTTTCACGACCGGTTTGATGCGTACTCTCACGCCTGGAGCTGCCTGGAACACACCTGACTTCAGACCACCCGCCGGCCTCACGCGCGTTGTGACGACCCTAAGCTTGGCCCTTGGGGCGTTCGTTGATTCGTCCACAGGAAACAGGATCACTGGCGTTGCGTGAACATTATTCGTTGGCTGAACGTCACCGTGAGCGATAGAGTATGACGGCTGCAGAGCGTCAGCAAGCAGGGAAGATCGTTCTTGGTTAGAGATGAAATCAATTTTGTTGTCCACGGCGTCTGTTGCAAAGCTGGGGTAATACGATGCCGTCGGTGCAATGTCGTCATGTATTCGCCCGATGTCGGCGTCCACAATTTTGTCAAACTTAATGACCGTCCGCATCCCGAGGTTAACTTCAGTCGTCGTTCCTTCAACGTTCCTTGAGCCCAGGTGGACAGTGGTCACGTCGAGCCCGAGAGGCAAAAGTCCATTCCTTATCTTTGTCTGCGTGATGGGAGGCTGGAACGGACTGTTGTCATTTGCGATGCTCGAAGATATCTCAGATCGAACAGAATTCTTCGTTTCTGTTCCGTCGAACAGCGTGTAATAATAGGTATACAGCGTATAGAAAGTCTTCTGTGCGTTAAACAGGTCACTTAGTTGAACTGTGCTCGTTTCTTCTATTGGGGCACTGTGGTGAGGAGATTGCGGTTCTTGTATATGCGCAAGGACCGGCGATTCAGTGCTGAACGTGGCAACCGTCTGGGCAGTTGGGGTGGGGTGTATAACTTTATAGATGTCGCTGTTAAATATCTGCAGGCGGGACTCAAGATTCACGATAGTCGTTGCCGCTCCTTTAGTTCTAGACCCCAGGTTAACCGTGGAGACGCCGTCGGGTGCCGTGGTGAAACCACCATGGTTCTGAATGACGTTCACTATATTAGAATCTAATGTTTCAGTTGCAACCGAGGAAAGAACTGCCTCCCTGCTGTTGTACACAGTGTCCGTGCCATGAAGGAAGGTGGTTAAGTACGTGAACGTCGTGTAGTAAGTAAGCGGCACAGTTGCTCCTATTTCCAATGAAGCACTAGGGCTCACGTTCTGACTCGGGGACAACACATGGCTCGAAACAAGCGGAGGAACGTCGACGTTCTGAGGCGCCAGTTCGTTGTTCGCGTTGTTTACGTTGTTTGCTGGCCCACGTGCTTGCAGGCTGTTGGCGGACGGCCTCCTGTTCAAAACTACTTTCCTTCTTTGACCACCCTTACCTTCGCCCGGTTTCTTCACACGAATTATTCTTCTGAACTGGTGCGAACTGGGCGTTGTATCTTCAACCAAGTCAGCAGAGTTTTCGTAATTCTGTCTGATAGCGGGAGCCGACGGCTGTTCTAAGGTAGGTTCCGTTGACACAGGCGGTGGAGGTGGTGGCGGCTCGGGAAACCTGGACGCCGGAGAAAAGTACTGGTCTGATGCCGGGGCAAAGTACTGCTGGGACACAGGATTCAGTACTTCTTGCGACACTGGGGCAAAGTAGTCTTGCGAAGCTGGCCCGAAATACTCCAGGGACTGCTGTGAAGAGCCCAAAACCCTGTTGAAATCTATCGAGTCGGCCGAAACGAAGACATGTGTTGGTTCGATATTGACAGAACTCAGCTGAAGCGCTGGTGTAGACACGATAGGGCGCGTTTTCCGCACGAGAGACGTCTTCCTTTCGCCATGGTGATTTGATTTCGTGGGGCGAATTCTTCTGAACACCGTTCGGCGCGAGTTTCGTGTCGGGGACACAGGTGGTGGAGGCGGCGGCGGAGGAGGCGCAGCCTCTTCGGGCAAATTGTTGAGGTTGGGCGCCGGTTGTGGAACGGGAGGTTGCTCGGCTACGGGAACAAAGTTTTGCACCGGCTGGAGCTGTGGGTAATGATCGTGCTGTTCGGGCACGCGAGGCGAGTACGGCTCTGCCTGCGCGAACTGCTGCGGCACGGCGGGCGAATACTGATAAGGCACGTTTGGACTGAATCCTGGAAACGATTGCTGGTTGACGCCAGTGGCAAAATGATCGTAAGGGACACCATGTCCCAAGCCAGCCTGTTGCGTTACCTCGGCGGGAACCCTGAGAACGTCTTGAGGCTGCTGCTGGTGAGGCTGGGGGGGAGCGACGGGAACAACATTGTGGTGGGGACCAAAGTGGTTAAAGCCGCCGTCGTCCTGGTTGAAAGCGGTATCCACCTGGGGTCGGAAGTCCTCATATCTGGTAGGTGCACCTGCCGGGGAGAACGTCCGAGTTACCGTGACGCGGCGGACCTTCTTTGAACCATCACCGAGGGATCCTTCACCATGAGGGGCAGGCCTGAGAACCTTGATCCGTCTCACTTTGCCTTGGGGTAGAGCGGAAGTTTCCAGTCCCGAAAGAGCAACCGCATCCGCCGTAATCTCGTGATTAAGTGGAGATGCCAGAGGGTCAGTAAGAGTAGCCACAACCTCCGGTGCCGAAAAAGAATATCCACCACCCACAAAGGAAGACGACAGGAAATTGTCCAAAGAGGGGGAAGGAAGAATGTGTTGAGAAGAGAAAGCAGGCAGAGAGGTTTCAAGAAGATTACCTGGACTGAAGGCTTGTTGGTCGTCGCCAAAATGAAAAGCCGAGCTTGGCTCTTGCACGGGGTTTAAGTCCACGTGGTCTTGCACAATGTGAGGTGGTCTTCTCCGAATGAAGCCACCGTGGGGGCCTCTGAATTCGTTCGGCGAAGTGCCATCCAGGATCGCTCTGTTCCTGTGCACAGGTCTTCGAAACACTCGGCCACGACGTACTCCGCTGCGTACTCCAGCATTATTGGGTTCGTCTTGACTTACGCCTGAGGGATCGAATCCAGCCTGATGAGTGCCGCTGTTGTCGACGAGCGCTTCTGGCGTAGACAGATGCAGCGGCTGGACACGCGTAGCACGAACACGATTTCTTCCACGTATGCGCGTGAAGTCTGCGGCGGGTCTCACGCCTTCGTCTTCCGGTTCTTCAAACTGCTGCAACTTCCGAGAGATGAACTTCCTGCCGATACCGTACTTGTCTTCATCAGAGCTGATATCGGGTCCAGCAGTGGGCTTCTTTTCTGCCTTCCACTTCTTCGCAGAGCCACCCTTCGCAGGCTTGGGCAGGACTGGTATGTCGGTGGCGGGTTGCTCGTAAACCTCGGTGAGTGGCCCCATGGAAATGGTGGTCACTGCGTCTGCCTCTGAAATGCTTTCAGAAGCAACGTTGCCCGGGCTCCGAGACTGCGCCAACGACCAGGACGACGCACGGTCGAGCGAGGGCTCGATGCCGGAGCTGAAAAGTGGAACCTCTTCCGAACGGTCACCTCCGGACACTTCGTCCTGTCTGGACCCGTCGACGGCAACTCCTATGAACGCTGTGGAAGCCAAAGTAGCAAATTGAGAAGCCTTGTCCGGAACGCTTCTCGCTACTTTAGTGTGAAAGAAATGCTGAGGCTGTTGATAAAATGGAACAGTGACAGTGGTAACTACGGGAATGACGTCCCCCTGGTCCCCAGTGACATACAACGTCAGCATTGTTGTTATCTGAGGCACCGCAAAATAGGGCTGCGGTATAAAAGGAGCCGCTGTTGGAATTTGGGGAACAGGGACGGACGCAGTCTTCGTCACTGTTGACTCAGAAAATTTTGTTGTAGTTACGGTGCTAAGAACCGTCCTTCCACGAAGAACAATGGGCAACACTGTCGACGTCACAATTGTTTCCGTTGTTACGTATGAAGAGGTGAGTAGGCTAAAATCTTGGTTAGGAATCTGCGGGTAAAAGGGGACCGGAAAGCCAGGAGGGTTCGTGGCTGGAGTGGTTGGAATCACCTCTGGTGTTATGGTACTGTACAAGGTTGTAAGTTGGGTTAAGACTGTCGTTTCGGTTATTGTGTCAGTACGGGTGCTGAACCCTATTTTTATGGGAAGGAGCCTAAACTGCTGCAAGTCGCTGGTGGTAATGAGCACTTCTGTGAATGTCGTGTAAGGGCCGTTCGCGTCGCTCCTGGAATTGAGGATCGTCTTTGTCCTGCCTGAATCGTCGACAGCCGTTGAGTACAGCGTGGGTTGAATGACGCTGGAAGCGAGGGCGGTCGTCGTTAAAGTTGCGTATGAAGTCTTGAAACCGTGGTAAATAGGAAGAGTCTTGACAGTCGTAATCACTGAAGTGACAGTAATCGCGGGTTTTGTTGATGGGCGGCCTGTTGAAGTTAGCGAAGTCCTGCGAGCCCTGGGGTTGTACGAGGATCGCCTCCTGTTCCCGCGGAGCCTGGCAAAAGGTAGGTTTGGTGATTCTTCCTCGTCTTTTACCGTGTTGAATGAAGATTTCAGGCTGGGTGTTCTTGCTCTACCGGGATTGCGGCGGCCTCCTTTTGCGAGTGGGTTTTGTCTTCCGCGATGCCTCGAGTTTGAATGGGCGTCTTCGTTGGACTCTTCTTCGTCTGTGTGCTGCTGAGGTCTCACCAACGGTCTTACTCCGGAATTCACTCTCCCTCGAACGTTAGGGGGTCCTCTTGAAGGTTGCTTGAGGCGACCTCGGCCACGCGGATTTCGTTCTGCTGCATAGTCGGTGTCTTCATCATAGTCAGAGTACTCTTCCTCTGACTTCGGCCTGCTCGGAGAAATTCCATGAGTCTTGTCCACGGCTGAAGGCCTCGTTCTTGTGAAGGGAGCCCTAGCAGGTGGCGGTTTGCCTGCCAGTGGTCTCGCAGAACCCCTGCGACGTCCCAGGTGCAACTGCGGTGTCGCTGCAGATCTGTGAACAGCTTCCTCGGCTTCGATCTCCTCTTCCTCTGGCTTTTCTTCTTTTAGGGGGCGCCTTCCATTCAGTCTTTGTCGCCCGTGGGGTCTTCTAATTTGAAGTGTGAAGGCCGGCTTGTTGACTGCTGCTCTTGACGGAACGACGAATGAAGCACGGTCTCTTCTGAAAGGTCTGATGTTCACTCCGGAAGGAGGCGAGGGCTGCTCGTTTCTGCTAGCTTGTGATTTTGACCGCGCCGAAATTTGCTCGTAGTCATCGTCGTGGTAAAGGTCGTACTCTTCGTCTTCTGCCTGGTGCTTGATTTGGTGAGTCGTCTGTGGCTGGCGAGGCCCTCTCGTATAGCCAGCTCGTGTTGGTCGATGCCTCTTAGACGACCGCGGTTCGGGTGTCTCAATTTGCTTCTCTTCGTATTCGTTGTAGTCTTCATCTTCCTCGTCCAGGAACTCGTTTTTTCCATAGTCTTCTGGTTCTTCTTCATCCCTGAAGTCGCCGGATCCGCGGTTAGTAGGCCTCTTAGCTCCATTAGGACGCCTTCTCGTAGGAAAAATCGGTCTTATACGCGTTGTAACAGTTTCTTGAACTTCAGACGACCGCTTCTCAAGAATTTCGTTTGTTTGGCTTGACTCGGTGACAACGGTCGTTTCCAGCGGCGTCTCAGTTTCTAACGATTTACTGTCGGGTATTTCCGTAATTACAGGTGTGGACTCTGAGACGAATGATATCGCTTCATCTGTGCTGATTGAAGAGGTCAACACTACTTCGTCTATTGTCGGCATTATTGCTCTGTCATCGAGGGACGAATCAATGCGTAGCACCGTAGTCAGACCGATTTCCTCAAGTATGTTGTCGGTGGTCGTATCTAATTCTACTATGTTTACGCTGTTTTTAGTCGAAGAGGAACTGGACAAATCTAGCGTGCTTATGGTTTCTACACTAGGCGACGGAGTCAGTATAACAGTGAAGTCCTTGAGTGAACCGGTGGCAGGGAGGATGACAGACGACTGGAGCACGATTACGGACGATTCTCTTGCGACAGTGGTTGTGGTTTCCCAGTCGGGACTCGAAAGTAGAAACGATGACAGTGTAATCCAGCTGGACAGGTCACTTATTGTGAGTGTCGGAGCGCTCGAAGAGGCAAGGGCTGATAGCGAACTGTAGAAGCTAGACAGAAGGTCTATAGACTCAGACTTGCTTGTTGTAGGCTCAGGATACTTAGTTGTTGTGGTCCTTGCCAAGTGAGCGTAAAAGCCATTGATGAAAGTCCCGTAAATATCCGTTGTATACTCAGTTATGAATCCATTGTTAATGTCAGATCGCACTGATCGAGAAACGATTCCAGTCTTGAGAGTCTCTGCAGTTGAAGTGGGGGCCACTGTGCGAGATATTACACTGGACGTGCTTCTGGCGACGTGGGCGTAGAAGCCGTTAATGTACGTCCCGTACACATTAGTTGTGTGAAGCGTCGTTGCCCCGTTCCTGATTTCTGTGCTGACCTCGCTTGACACGAGCGTTTCCGAGTTAGCTGCCGTTGCTGGGGCCTGCGTCGTTTGCAACACGGCAGGCTGCAACACGCTGGATGTCTTCCGCGCAATGTGAGCGTAGAAGCCATTGATGTAAGTTCCGTGTATTTCGGTCGTATGGAGGGTCGTCCTACCATTTTGCACCTCGGTGCTCACAACTGATGAAACGAGCCCCGTTTTCTGCGTATCCGTCTTCTCTGGTTCCTTGTTAGTCTTTGTGGGCGCAATAATCCTACGCGTCGACCTTCCAAATTGAGCGTAGGCATCTCCAATGTAAGTACCATAGACTTCAGACACATGCAGCGTGGTGGATCCGCCGTGAACTTCGCTGCTCAGAACACTGGACGAAAGCAGCCCCGTCTTCTGAATGAAAGCAGCTTGTGTGCTGGTGGGCTTAATAGTCTCGGTTCGTGTCGAAGTCTTGGCGATCTGCGCGTACAAGCTGCCCACACTGGTGCCGTGAATTTCCGTCGTGTAGTACGTGACCACGCTTCCGTGCGTCAGACTCTGGACAGTTGACGAGATTACGCCTATTAGCTTAGCTGCTGCTGTCGACTGGCCGACGTTGGCTTTGCTCGGTGCAGTCTCGCCTAGGACGCAAGAGGTTGTACGTGCCACCTGGGCGTACAAGTCGCCGACAAACGTTCCATAAATATTAGTGACCACTTCTGTCGAAGTCCCCCCATTGACTACTACGTTTGTTCGCGCCGAGAGCAGCCCTGTCGTGTAGCTTTTTGTCTTCGTCTGCTGAGCCGCGGCACTTGTACGAGTGGGAGTCTGGGTGCTGGTTGCCTGCACAAAAGTGTTTTTGGTCGGTTTGAGCACCTCCGACGCTGTAGACGCTACGTGGGCGTAAAATCCGTTCACGAAGGTCCCGTAGATCTGCGTCTTCCAAAGTGTCGTCGTCGCGTCGTGGATTTCTGTTTTGACTAGCGAAGAGATGAGGCCCGTTTTGTACTGCTGGTTCTTCGTAATACTAGACGCTGACTTAGAGGCTTGCGGTTTGATCACAGTAGACGTCGTCTGAGCGACATGGGCGTACATGCCCCGGATGTACGTGCCATAAATATTAGTCGTGTAGGCAGTGGTGGTGCTGTCGTGGATGACCGTGTTGGCAATGGAAGATATTAGGCCCGTCGGGTGCGCCTGCGAGGGAGACGACGCGGACTCCTGCCTTGGCGGGACGCGTGAGCTGTGCTGGTCAGAGAACACCCGTACAGCTGTGGAGACTACTTGCGCGTACGCGCCGTTGATGAAGGTGCCGTAGACTTCCGTTGCGTACACCGTTGTGGCTCCGTCCCGTACAGCCCGTGCTTCGACGGACTGAATGAGCCCCACGGGATGGTCCTTGGCTTTCCCGGCGGAGCTTCCCTCGGCTCCCGCCGAGCGCGCCACTAGACCAGGTTTGTGGCGGTTAGCCGAAGCTGCTTCTTCGTCTGTCACGACAAACTGGTCCGGCAGCGGGAATTCGTTTTCCTTGCTGCTGAGGGAGAGCAGCTTTCTCGGCTGCGGCCTCCGCCCGTGGCTGAGCTCGAGGGAATCTTCGGCAGCCACGACGTTGCCTTCGGCTTTGTCCACGGCCCTACTTCGCTTGCGTGCGGGAACCTCGGCCGTCGTTCGCGTCGGCAGAACGACGTCAGTGAACACGTTAGTTATGACTTCAAGCCTCGTCGAGACGCTTGGCTTGCCGTCGCTCAGGACGGTGGTGAAGTGCGAGAAGGTTGTGTAGAAAGTCTGAGGAGAAGGCGTCGCCAGCAGAGAAGGTCTCGCAGTTCTGCGCAGCCCCTCGTAATCTTTCTCATTGCGCCGTGCCTCCCGGTAGTAGACGGACGGTTTCAGATAGACAGGGGGTTCAGACAGAGCTTGCTGTGGAGGTGTTTGCGGATGCAGGGAAAGTCGTGTGTCGGACAGGGAGACAGAAGAGGCCGACGACTTTGGCAGAAACCGCTGAGGTGGGAGCCTCGAGCCTTTTAGTGAGTTTGCGTTATGGCGCAAGTGCGCGAAAGAAGTCGATGTGGCGTCCCTTAAGGGGCTTCTTGGGAACCTACCTGAAAAATCATGACAACCTCGCGTCAAACGAGCTTCGAAGCGCGCACTTACGGCTTCTTTAAATATAAACTCAAGCGTTTCCTCCGCGAGAAGCAAACACAAGGAAATAGATGGCCGGGGAAGCAGAAGCGGCGCAAGCAACATGCGTACACGGAAGAACTCCTATTAATGTCTGACTTTCTAAGGCAGTCTTGAGCAAGAGTAGTTAGTCAAGGGATTCTAGGTATACATTCTATGTTACGCCCTTTGGTACGGTGAAGCTGCTGCACTACGTAAATAAACAAACTTTCATGAGCTTGAGTTAATCCTGACAGTGAGCATCATGATTAGTTTCTACGAGTAAAACACTACATCAGTCATGTAAGAGCTATGTCAAATACGTATCTACGACAGTCTATGTTATAACACTCTACGCTGCTACAACACGACAGCAAAGCGGCAGTGCGAATTGCAGCAGAGCGCAAGCGTATTTGCATGCTGCAAGCCATGCCAGCAGCCGAAATACGCCGAGCGCGGAAGCTGTCCACTTGGGAGTTAATGCAAGCCAATTAGCGGCGATCACTCGTAAAGAGGCTCGGGCAAGGCGGCTCTGCCAGCCGTGCGCGAAGTGCAAGCGCGGTCCGTTGCAAGCAGAACGGCCGAGGCACCAGCTATTTGGAAGAGGCCTCCCTGAGAGCAGTGTTTCTTCTACCGCAACTTTGGTTGCAAATCGGTCTCTTATGTCTGCCCTGCCATTTCTCCTTAGTTCGAAAAAAAAAAAAGAAGCTGGTTTGTGTGCACGCTGGATCTGGTTCAAAGCTGACGCCCGTCGGAGAGAGAGCGGGCAAAAAAAGGGGGGGGAGGGGGAAATAGCGCGAGGCAGAAGGGGTGGAAGGTGGGGTCGGGGAGTGGTTTCTGGCGATAAGGGCCGCAGGTTTCGCGACCTCCGGTCGGCTCTCTAGACTGACATCTTGGATCTTCGTAGTCTCTATCTTGCCGACGACGAATGAGGGGGACGTCCTTCATTGCGTTGCGTCAGCGAGACACTGCGTAGAGAGTTCCCGCGCAAGCGTCCATCCGTTGAGTTCTCTGACCCACTCCAAAGAACGTTCCCGGAGACGGCTGCTCGTCGAGAGGGCTCGCTCATACACGGTGCTGCTTGCAGTTAGGAGGGTCCACTGTTCGAGAGGGAAGTCCGAGCTTCGTTCCGCCGGAATGAGCAGAAAGGAAAGGGCAAGTAGGGAAGGGGCACTCAAAGCTCACTCCGTTTGTTCAAGCCCTAAGGTTGTGCGATTGTGTTCTCTCTCGCTCGCTCTCTCTGTTTTATTTTTTTGTTTGTTTGTTTCGGTCGTAATCCTCTCTTTCTCGTTAATCTCGTTGTTGTTAGGGGGTCGTTGGTTGTGCGACAGTGTCCCATTGTTCTTCGTCGGATGGTACACAGCCTTGTGATTACTCTCGCCTTACGGCTAAAGAACGTGACAGTTATAGCGACGTTGGTCGCCTCAGGGAAAATAATATGCACGTTTGCCGTGCTTGCCCATTAGAGACACTAATCCAAATGTCAGCATGCACAACATTACGCGCTTAGGGTTGAAAACGCACACATGGGTTACAAGCGTAAACAGTCAAAGACACTACCAACCAAGAAAAATAGACAGTAACACTCTAAACCGGTTAGCATTAGTAAAACACACTAAAGCGTCAAAGAGAGGCCTCCCCAAAAGGTAACCAGACGGACGATAACGACACCGCTAAGCGCGATAAACACGTACAATAGTTAAACGCCACAGGTTCGAGGTGCTGCGTGCGATTAGCAAGCTAAAAGAGGAAGCGGCTGAGCGGAGTTTTCCAAGGGTGGGTTTAGTGTTTTAGTAGATTAAGTGAGAGGGAGCGTAAAGTAACTGTGTTTACCATGACTCAGCATCTTTCTGCCGGGCCGAGCTTGGGGAGCATTAACGTCATCGGAGAGCCCTCTTTGGGCTCGGGGGCGAAGCACTCGGGACACAGTTTCTCCGCGTCCTCCACCCAGTTCGTACTCGGCTTGCGCCGACCCTGTGTCGTGCGCGGCAGTGGCCTTCAGAAAGGAGCGCCGACGTCTGGACGGTTCTATCTTCTGGAAGACTGGAAGTTGCTCTTGAACTCGCTCTTGCACGCTGTCGATCGTCGCCAGGACCTGGGCTTGCTGGTAGTCTTGCTTGCTGGGCTCTGGCGCAACAAGTGCCCTAGTCGGCAGCACAAGGCCCGAGACGATGTCCGTGTATGTTTCGTAGCGGGTCTGGATGACAGGCTTCCCTGCTTCGAGGATGGTGGTGAAGTGGGTGTAGGTGGTGTAGTAAGTGGTGGGCGTCGCTTGTATCTGTGGCCCTGGAGCCAGCGTGCGAGTGATCGCTGCTGTTTGGTGGTGCGGACCAGCATCGTACGAGCGTGCCTCCACGTAGCCCGCCGGGCAAGTGCGGCAGAGGGCGCCAAGCACCGTGTTCGTCACCGTTTCCTTTCGCGTGTTCACGATGGCTGAACCGTCAACGTATCTGGTTGTGAAATAGGTGTACGTTGTGTGGTACGTTCTGTACGGCCCCGCCTCCGTAGGCCTGATTCGTGCTCCGACATCTTGGGGAGCATGCTGAGTCAAAGTTACAGTGGCAACGTTGGTGACGGTTTCGTATCTAGTATTTACCACAGGCCGGCCGCCTATGTAGTGTGTCGTGAAATAAGTGTAAGTAGTGTAGGCCGTATGATGAGGCTCGTAACCAGGTTGAGTTGGGTAAATAGGCCTATAGACTTGTGTTGGTCGTATCCGGTCTTGCTCGGTTACTGTGACAGTTACGTAGTCCGTTACCGTCTCGTAGCGCGTAGCGACAGTCGGTCGTCCATGAATGAGCCGTGTCGTGAAGTAGGTGTACGTCGTGTAGACCGTATCTGTGACCGGCGTGGGCCGGATGATCACAGGTCGATAGGCGCCCGTGGGTTGAATTGCGCGACCGGCTATTGCGTCATCTTTTGCAGTCATTGTAACGTAATTTGTTAACGTCTCGTATCTAGAGAGTACAGTTGGCCTTCCGTGAATCACGCTAGTCGTAAAGTAGGTATAAGTCGTGTAAATTGTATCAATTGCTGTTGCCGGTCGATGAGGGACAACTTGCTGAATGACCGTTGGCCTTGACCTCTGGTGTATAGGTTCTTCAGTGACTGTTACTGTGACGTAATTAGTCACGGTATCATAGCGCGTAGATGTCACCGGTCGACCTGCGACGAGGACAGTAGTGTAGTAGGTGTGAGTAGTATACTGCGGTTGCTGTCGACAATGGCGGCAACCGGGAACGGCAACGATCTGTGAAGGCCTGTGTTCGTATACCGTTTGTCCGGGTGTGACGGTCACGTAATTCGTCAGAGTTACATAGCGCGTTGAAGTCACTGGCCTTCCGCGGACGAACTCGGTGATATAGTCCGTATGAGTGACGTAAGCGGTCTTGATATCAGATCGGCACCGGATGCAAGCAGTGACGCCTTGATGTGACGGATAGACTTGTACTGGCTCAGTGCGATGGATCTGGTCATGGAAAATTGTTCGCGTCGGCACAATCCGCTGAGTGGGATAATGAACAGAAGAAATGACTTGAAGATTGCTGGCAACAGATGTGCGTCCATCCGGCTTTAGATATGTGGTGAAGTACGTGAAGGTCGTATAGTAGGTGACAGGCGTCGCATATATTTCATCTCCTCTTGCCTCCGCGACATCGAGGTTGTCTTGCTTCACCTCCCTTTTGTTTCGAACGACGATCAAAGGGGCACCCAGAGCGCTAGCAATATGTGCACCTGATGGCGGTGGAGGCCTTGGTCGGCTTCTTAGAAGTGGTGTCCTGAGCCTGAACTTAAATGGTGCAGTCTGGGTTTTTGAAGAGGCCTTGTGAAAGCTTGATTCAAGCTTGGCTGTCAAAGATGGGCTCAACGGGGTGGTAGCAGTGTGCTGAACGCTCGAATCAGAGAAAACCTGAGATTCAACTTCAGACTGAGGCTCACTGGACGCGCTGCTAGAACCTTCGGGATTTAGGTCTTGTGCTGAGACGCTCGACGACGCTGGGGGCTCTGAGCTGGTGTCGTCAACCTGGAGGCCGGCTGGCAGCGTAGCCGCTGTAGCAGCAGTAGGACCCACGACATTCGAGACAACTTCCGTCCTACTTGACAACACTGAGCTGCCGTCTGTGTACAACGTGGTGTAGTAAGTGTACGTAGTGTAGTGTGTCACCGGGACGTTCCGAAGAAGCTCACGCAGGTCGATGCCTTCAGGAAGCGAGCTGAGCAACGGAGGCGTCTCCTCCGTCGTTGATGTGTCCGTAGGCTGGGCTTCCAAAGAGACGCTGGTTGGTGTCACGCCCGTTATTATGTCGTGAGGCGTCATTGTCACGTAGTTTGTCACGATCTCCTCTCTGCTGGTTACAGTTGGACTTCCGTCAGTCTCAAAAGTGGTGAAGTACGTGTAAGTGGTGTAGTAGGTGCGAACGATGGTACTGCTCTCAAGATCCCGTTGAGTTTCTTCAAGGCGAGGGGTCTCCGCCGGCTCTGACATTGTGTTTGTCACGGTCTCTTCTCGGCTCGATATCACTGGTGCGCCGTCTTCGTAGAAGGTCGTATAATACGTGAAAGTGGTGAACATGGTGTCCACATTACTCGTCGGGGTAGCTTGAATGGGCGGTTCTGGGGGTTCTGCAGACGGTGATGTGAAAGAGCCATCGAGAGTTTTCACTATGGCTGACGTCCTGGATATGAAGGACACCCGGGGTGTTCCGTCGCGGTAGACTGTTACAGGTGACAGAATCGTAGTGTAGCTTGTTGTAATAGATGGCAGTGGCGTGGACTCATGCGCTTGCGTTTTGGGGTATTTTGTAATTATGTTGGTTTTTACACTTTCTCGGCTTTTCACCGACTTTGTACCTCCTCTGTTGACTGTTGTGAAATAGGTGTACGTAGTGTAGTACGTGGAAACGACCGGAGTTGTGATGAGTTCCGTTGTACTTGGCTGAGAAACAGTCTTGACCTTTGACACGACCTGCGTTCTGTTTCGAATCGTAGTGCTTCCTCCACGAACAAACGTCGTATAGTAAGTGTACGTTGTATATACCGTCGACAGCAAATCTGTCTTCGTCGGCTGTATTGAAACACTTGAGTCTGCCGCGGTAGCAATGTCCTGTCCACGAACTGTATTCGAAACAATCTCTTCCCGGCTGGTAACGGTGGAAGTTCCATCTTTCAGAAGCGTCGTGAAATAGGTGTACGTGGTATAGTACGTCGTGACAGGGACCATTGGCGTTGGAGCAACGTTCGTGACGCTGCCGTGCTCCTGGCCTGCTGAATCAGTTGAGGAGCCGAAAACGACGCTGGAAACCGTCTCCAGGCTGCTTGTTACACTCGACGTGCCATCCTTGAACAGCGTAGTAAGGTATGTGTAGGTCGTGAAGTACGTTGTAGGTGCTCCTTCTGAGGACAATGGTGGCGTTGCTTTTGTCGAGCTGGTGACATCAGGCTCAAGACTTTCACTCGGTTCCTGTATGTGTGCGTATGCACTGCTTGGTGCATCGGAATGGTGAGTAGATATTTCATGATCCGTCTGAGTAACGGCTGAATTTCTTACGGCGGTTGGAGAAATCTCCGCGCTGCTGCCATCTTGTTCAGAAGGAGCAAGCAGATCAGACATGGTCTTCTCGCTGACCGCAACGACGGTTGAGCCATCAGACGTGTAGGTGCTGTGGTAGGTATAAGTGGTCATCAGTGTCGCTGTCTGTGAAGGATCCACCGGAAGCATTGACTTCTCGGGAGCGATGGTCTCGAAGCCACGTTTCCGAGCTTCTTCGTATTCCTCATTATTTTCAAACACTTGAGACGTTGTAACTTCTCTGCTGTTGACGGTGCTACCACTGGGTCCTGGGATAGTCGAATAGTAGGTGAATGTGGAGTAGTGAGTAATAGGGTATGATGTCACTGTCGTTGCTTGCTGTTGTGAAGGCGCCACGCTGTCAATAATCCTTCCTTGCAGCGTTGATTGAGTTTGATCGTCTCCAAGCTGGGAAGGTAGATCGTGACCGGGCAGCACAAAACCGTCAGTTAGAAGTCTCACTTCTTCGGTGTGGACAAGGTCATCCTCAAACTGCTTTGCGGGGTCAGCTCCAGGCAATATGAAGCCCATGGTGATGATCTTGGGCTTCTCTTCTTCCGTGTTCGCAGATGATGTCTGCTGGTCGTAGTCGTATTCTTTTGCACTATCCGGCACGCTAGGGAGGATGAACCCGTCTGTCAAAACTGCGACTTCGGACGTGGACGATGGGGAAACATAAGACGGCTCGATTGATGGAACTAGAGTAGAAACGTGCAGGCCATCGGATAAGTCCACTACTGACGGTTGATCTCGACCAGGCAGTGCCGTTTCATAGCTATCTTCAATTACCCGTGACTGGTTGATGAGTGGGATAGCGAAGTTAGATGTGATACTATACACGTCCAAGGAATCATGAGCTCCTTCAGCACTTTCGGCGGGAGGCGTCTCTTCCGTTACCGGAGCAGGCGTCTCCGTGTCTTCTTGAATGTCCTGTTCTGTTACGGCTCGGTCAGACACTCCCTCAATCTGGATGTCGCTAGGAAGCACAAGGCCTGGTGCTGGCGGCGGAGCCTTAGGTGTTGTAACCTGTTCCATCTCTTCTGTCTTTGACTGCGTGTAAAATATGCTCGATGTGCTCTGAATTACGTGGGCGTACCTTCCGCTAATCACAGTGCCAATAATAAGTGTTGTCCATTCAGTAGTCATGTCTCCATTGATATCGGTGCCTGTTATGGAGCTGACCAAACCAGTCTTGTATGTTTTCCTTCTTTTCGGCTTAGGCGTTGAGAGAGATGGTCGAGTAGGAGTTACTGGATACTTCTCCGTTTTTGTTCCTTCAATCATGGACACCATAACTGTTTCTGACGGATGAAGAGAGCTGCTCTCTTTTGGTGGTCCGAAGATTGGTGACGCCACAAGGTGCTCCTTTGACTGCGGTGGTGCGTACGACGACAAGAAGTTGGGAGTTTCAAGGTCCTCGGGGCTGAAGCTCGAAGAAGGCATCAGATTTTCAAAAACATGGCTGTCATAAAGATAATCTTCTGAGTTCTCCGGAATGTTCATATCAGGCTCTGGAGCGAAAGAGTGAAAATCTTTCCCCGACTCGTCGTCATTGTATTTCGGCACGCGAGAATTGACTAGCATTGGAATTGTGGATGTGTACATTGTACTCTGCATTTCTACGCCACCTTTAAATGTAGAAGTTAACATCGACAATTTAGAAACAAACTCTCTCGTTGCCGTTCCGTAGAGACTATCTTTTCGCTTTGTTGAGGAAGAAGTGGCCTGTGGCTTTCGTGTAGGAATATTGAATGGGTTGTAAATGTCCTCGTCGTGAGGGCGCCTAGTCTTCCCAAAGTCAAATGAAGTACCTGTGGCCGCTGGCTGAAATACGACTTCTGTGCCAGATATAGTTGTCGTAAAGTCTACGAAACCAAACAGCGTCACTCTGGTCTTCTTAGAGGATGTGCTTTGGTCTTCATGCTGTCCGCGTCTATAGGGTCCATTTAAGGCGTCCGTAGCAAATATGTCACCCACATCATCAGCGAAGTCATCGTGATGTGTATGCGAACCGACGGTTTTTGTTGGCCTGATGTCCTTCAGCGGCGTAGGCGTCAGCAATTCATGTCTGAGAGCCTCTAGGTTAATGTGGTCCAGGGGAGGCCTCATCCTCACCATCACCACAGGTTCTTCTTCTTGTGTTGGCGGAGGGTCATAGTCATGGTCGACGTCTTCTAGAAACTCGTCCGCTGTCCTGGACGCTCCTGAAACCGGAGACGTAGTGTAAAGGCCCAGGTGCTGAGGCAGGAAGAACTTGTCAGTTATTATTGTTGCTCCGTCCATGGAGGTAGCCCTTCGGCCCGTAGCTGTTGGCTCAAACTTCTTCCCATGCCTGTACAGTGTCGGCGTGGGTTTTTTGTGAGATGACGAACTGCTTCCTTCTCGGTGGTTCTCAGTGTGCATAGCGCTTAGAGTCACGTGCATGGTGCTGGATGTCGACATCTGGGATTCTGTCATTCCCTCTATTGTTATGGGTTCGGAGCCTTCGATCAGCATACCTGTCATGGATTCACCACCATTTGCGCTGCCCGAGCCGAAAAGGAGGTAATCTGACCTGGGTACTTCCGTCGGGGAGATGGAATGAACAGTCTGGGAGGGCAGGAGCACTCCGATCTTGTGCGAAATATCAAGGACAACGCCCTTCTGGTTTCCTGACCGGATGACGAATTCTTCCGACCTTGTGGCCGCATCTGGAAGCGAAGGCGTAGCAGCTACGGGCAACTGTCTATTGCCAAAAAAGAACATGTACGTCTTTGCGTCATGGCCCTCTGTGTTGACGTACGTTCCTGTGAAAACCTTGTATGTTACGTGTTCGGAGCCTGTTCCCTGCACAAGCAGACCTTCAGTGCCTGTGACAGTTATAACTGGTACCTCGCTGTCTCTCTCTTCACTGAGCTCCGATATCTGGCCGCTCTTGATGTTGAGGCCTACAACGGTGGTTGACTTTGCGCCTGGCACTGCGCTCAACAGGGAAGCCTGGGTTGTCTTGGTCGGCTGAATCTCTGTCGTCACTGTCGAGGACAGCTCGTTAACGGCTGTCTGAAATACTTTTCCCGAACTCAAAGAGCCAAAGCTTTGCACACCGTGTGTCGTCTGCGGCCGCTGTCTCCTGCCCTCGTGATGGGCGGAGTCGTCGACTTCGTTCAGGGACGGCGCAAGCTCGAGTACTGTGGAATGGGTGGACAAGATCTGAGTGTACGTGCCCTCGACGTACTCTCGCCGTATTTCAGTCGTGTGCAGTGTGGTTTGTTCGCCGTTGACCTCGGTGCGAGTGAGAGTGGCGAGGGCGCCCGTGGGCTCGATCAGAGCCACGCTCACTTCTGCCGCTTCTGCCTGGTGGTCCAGTCCCACGGTGTATGTCATTAGGCCCGAGTGTCGCGCACTCCTCCTCCGTTCAGAGTCTGGCCAGACAAACAGCACAGCACTAGTCAGTGCCCCCGCGACCTTCGTTGCCGACAGTGTCGAGCACGCGCGGCACGTTCGTGAAAAAAGGAACCATACGCGACCATCTCATAACTCTCTCAGTAGCGGCAACAGATACTGCTTTCTACGCTGGCTATGCTACCAGGAACGTGCTCTCGGCAAGAAAGATCACTTGGTAAAACATTAAGCGCTGTGCGGTTGCTGTTGCTTTATATACCTCATGTCTAGGATGCATGGCATTACTCTTAAAACATGATTAATGCAAACTGACTGGAGAAAAAAGTCGTCTCCATGTATGTCTACTAAATTAAAATAACCGAGATGGGTCAGCGTTCTCAGTGTTTCGCAGTCTGTCTGATGAAGGCAATATGACAATGACATATAACTAATTTGTCATTTTCTTTATCAGATTACTGCAGCGAAGCTCCCCAAACTGCCCGCTTTTATAATTTCCAATTAATCTGGCTCATTTCATCATCAAACGGAGTATTGACGACGTTACCATTACTGCGATGCAGTGAAAAAGACTGCATCTCTAGTGTCAATATTCGTTGCACTGTTGAGTTCGACGCTATGAGCCATAAAACCGGGCCAATTTCTCGAAACTTAGATCTAAACAGCGTTGTCCTTAGTCATAAACTCCAAGACTTTGATGGCTTGGCTACAGGCCATTCAAATGCCATATTCCGGCTCTTCAAGCCCTTTCTTGAAAACAAGATCCTTTTATTGATTTTATAAGGGAGTTCATCGAAGCTGTATCAAAGGGCAGAAAGCGAAACCCAAGCCCAGGGTGCGTGGCGTCAGTATTCTCTCGTTCAGCGATATAGCGCTGATACGGAAGGACTGCTCCCAGGCTTCCCGCTTGAACGAGTTCGGGTAGCGCTCCCGCGCGGACTTGCCGTCGAAGACGGGTGGAACGGGGCAGTCATTGGGTTAATGTCAGGGGCGCACACATTGTGACCATGGTAGTGTTACGGCGGTTAATTTCGGGGACGTTGGTTCAGTGGCCACGGGGGGGTGAATGGGGGGAACGGCGTACAAGGCACACATGCCGAGTCTCTTTCCTTGGGGGGAAAAGGGTGACCGTTAATGCACTCCGATCGACGGGGGGACCTTCCCGCTACCACGCAGACCGCAGCAAACCCTCAAGCAAACGCGGATGGCATAGAGTCAATAGAAGAGGAGAAATACGGAACAACAAAAAAGCGCGCAGCACTTGAACGACGCCACGGTTAAAATTCAATCTCTTAAGAAACGTTTGTGAGTGACTACCTTGAATGGCAGCACTTGACACAGAGTACACTGCCTGCTAGGGCCGCCGTCATGAACGGCTGCGTAACTGGAGATAAATATGCTGACATCATATATTCCACCTCACAATTTCACTGCGCTCGACAGCAAAGAATTCCACTGTTTTCAGTGTTGCTGCTTTTGCAGGTACCCACAAAGCGGGGCAGTCGAACAAGTACTTCAAGGTGCGAAAGATTTTCCAGGCTTGTTTCTTTTCCCTTTCTCCTCCCCTATTGCTCAAGAGTAGCACGAACGGTGTCTCCCTCTTTTATTCCCACTCCGCTCGCTCTTTTATTCTCCCTGCATTTCCCTTCGTTTCAACGCGCCTGGAATCAGAACACGGCGAAACAAAGCGGCACATGGAAGAGAGCGCACGTACCTGAACGCCGTCGCCGCTCCATGGCCATGAGGTCCTGCAAGGAGCTGTCGCTGGGGCACTTGTAGGCCTTGCCTTTCTCTTCGTCTGCCAACCAAAACGGCCAATGTGCGAGTGTGACTACACGTGCGTCTCACATCTGGTTCTGTCTTCATCGCCACTACGACAAAGCCTCCCTCAAACACTCGTGTATATATACAGTCCCAAACGTTTTCCCCTTTTCCCCATGCAATAGTCGGGGAGGGGGTCCCTCCTTTCAGGGATAAATTTGTTCATTCATCTATGCTAACCCATAGCACCAGTTCGCTTCTTTGCGAAAAAAAAAACTATTTTTGAGATTTTGTTCTCAACTCTATGCTTAAATGGTTATGTAAGGCCACTTAACCGCCTAAAGCGCACTTTTTATTTGTTTCGAAAATGGGCCAAAATGTTCACTTAGTACTCGTGCTGCCATATGTGTGCGAACGAAAATTAAATGCTTTGGACGAGACCTACTCGCCGTAAGCCGGACACACAATCCCAAAATACACCCGACCAGCTGGACTCGTCAAGAGCTAGAAATGACACTTGGGTTATAGCGAGCCAGGCTGGTCCAAGGCCTTAAGGGGGTGAAACATCGTAACTCCTTTTAAAGAGCAATAGAACGGTGTTTAGATCTCCAAAGTTTCTGAACATCTAAATGTGCGAGAAAGTGAAATAATACTTAAAAGGTACGACGGTTCAATTTCGCTATGGCTAGTCGACGTGACAGTACAGACAGCAAGAGCTCTCAAAATGAAAATTGCGTGCAAATTCTATTGCATCTGCAATCTTTTCTTGTGTCTTTTCCTTTCAAGTAGCTGTTGTACCTGCATAATTGATACGCGATTCATGATACCCTTCAACTTTGTCCTTTAAGACAGGACGGCAGCCAAGAGCAGTATCTGCAGCTTGAAACCTTGAGTCCATTTTTTTTTTTCAAGACGCCCTTTTCCCCGGATTAAACATGGCCTCTAGCACTGGGGTGGTTATTGTTGGGGCGTACACTATGGTCCTGAGCAGTCATCAATGGTAACAGTATGCCAAGGTCGATTCAAACTAAAATGAATTGGGCAGTTTTTCCTACTATTTGTTTTGGCTCACTGTATTGGGCAGTGCACATGTAGTTTTTTTTTATTATTATTCAAGTTGCATCCACTTTCTGCAGTGCACTGATGACTAAACGTTTCACGTTTTCTACGTCTGCTCGCTTCTTAGGAACAACTCAACAGCGCCAAATTCTAAAATTCCTCTTGCTGAGAAGGGGATTACTGTCACCATGAACAACTTCGTCGAGCCCATTCGCGTATTGAAACCGTTTTGATTAAGAAGTAAGGATAATATAGAGCTTGATTCCTCACGGCGGGGAGCCGATTTATTTTGCCTCCCTGGTTTCTCATCTTAATCCACATTCTTTCTCATAACAGCTAGGCAAGTAACTTCTTCAATAAAATGCAATTATTTCTAGCGGTGTGCTGGAAATCTGCGAGTCCTTTACACCTTCACTGGTGTGTATGATTACTGCACTACACTAAGACTGACTGCAGTGGTTATGTTAAGACTGACTGTGGCAAATGGCACAAATAAGTCGCACATTATGCCTTCACCGGTCTCTCTGCTGTTGAGAGAAAAGGAAAGCAGAGGCAGGACTCAAAAATCTGTTCATACGTCGGTTCAGCTTTTCACTGACCGGTGTATGTGCGCTTGAAGTTTGCGACAGACGGTTATACAACAGCCGAGGCGTAAGCGAATCACGAAACTAACTCTATGTACGAGAAATATTTTCGATTGCGTTGCCAGGCTTCTTTGCCCGTTAAAGGTGCACTGAAGAGGATTCTGAAGTTGTCTTTTTGGCGCGGGAACTCGATCTACACGTTCCTAGCATTCTTAGAAACCACGACTTATTGCCCTCTGTGGCCGATTTCCCTAATTAAATCGAATTAACGTCCGGCTCCCCCTTTATTTTTTTAATTCTCCGCGTACGGTGGGCGGAGTCGACCAACGCGTGAAGTGCCTTTCAGCCAGCTCCGTGGAGGCTTTGCTTTCGCTTTATTTCGTTTTTTAGGTTTCCATGAATAAATAGTTTCATTAGCAGATAATATAGCCGCAAAATAAGCCCGCAGAAATAAAAATACGCGCGGACTATTTGCTACTACGGACTACTACGTATTACTCCGCCGATGGTAGAGCGGCAAGCCGCCACGGGACTGGCTGAAAGGCACTCCACGCGTTGGTCGACTCCGCCCACCGTACGAGGGAGAATTAAAAAAAAGGCGGGAGCCGGATGTTCACAGGAATACGGCGCAAAAGACGTGGACAAAAGAGACAAACACGACAGGACCAGGACCAGCGCTGGTCCTGTCGTGTTTGTCTCTTTTGTCCACGTCTTTTGCGCCGTTTTCCTGTTGAATCATGAACCAACTAGCCCAAACTAGAGTTCTTCCGGATGTTAATTCGATTTAATTACGGAAATCGGCCACACAGGGCAATAAATCGAAGTTTTTAAGAAAGCTCGGAACGTGTAGATCGAGTTCCCGCGGCAAAAAGACAAGTTCAGATTCCTCTTCAGTGCACCTTTAAGACAGGCTATGGTAAATGCTTCTGTTTTGGATAATGTTCGAGATGCCGAGGCGCAGTAGTCATCACGAAAGCGGTAAGTAAAAGCTCATTTTTTTCCCAGTGAAACACACCAGTCTCAACAAAGCTGTCTGCTGGGATAGTTAGCACAGCATAGCGAATTTCTAAAGCTCAATGACAAGAGAATAGGACTAAACAAGCGCTGAAAACAAGCTTGTCTCGTCGTGTACTCTTGTTCCTTGACTTTATCTGCGCTTTCGACAGCCATCAAGGCTTAGAAGGCACTGTTTTGTTTTTTGCGAGAGACTGCCTCGATTGACAGATTGTGACTGTGTCTCCCGTTCGCTCTCTCTTCCTTCTGTTATCCCTTCGTTCCCTTCCCCAGTGCAGGGTAGCCAACCGGAAACCTTTCTGGTTAACATCCCTCCCTGCCTTTCCCCGCTCTCTGTATCTATCTATCCAAGTATCGAAATTCTATAAAATACCTGCCTCAGCAAGGTTCTGTGAACATTAACCTACAGAACTGTATTCATTGCTCAAACACAGCTGATACTGTTCGCGGTGGGTTAGGTCAAGCAACTAACTGTGTGTGTTTGAAAAGTCCATATGGCGTAAACTATAAGGTCAAGGTGTGAACAGTCACGTAATTCGCCTGGATAACGACAAGGAAGATATTAGTACTCGAAAACAAGTAAACATACTTTGAATCCTAACTTCAATGAAGAAATGTCAGTTTTGGTGTTCGTTCCTTCTTTAGAAATAACCTATCCGGCACCTCACCAAGCCGGCCGGTTAGTTCATCGATTACTGTAAGCCCATTCCCATCAACTTTGTCTGCATAGGGCCCGCATAAACTTGCTTCCTTGCAAAGGAACTATCTTTTTCCGGCATTTCGGTCAAATAAGGGTCTTCGCGCTCGGCAGTCTATATCGCAGAGCCGTCTTACCCGTTTCAGCTCTGAAAGTATCACGTACCTCATGATTTATTTCTTGAACCTCAACGTATCCAAAAACAGTTTTTGATATTTTTACTCTCATTTTCCGTTTTCTTGCTCGTGTCCATTGCCCGTTTCATCAGTACCATTACCATTAGCCACTGGCAGCGTACCGAGCAGTCGCATCCCACATCCCGCATTTTCTTAACTGTCATGGCTCTTTGTGTACACAGTTCTTACATCAGGGTACAATTCTTTATACTCCTTCGGAAACTGGAATTATTTTCCTTTTTACATGCCAGCAATAGTTGAACTCAAGGATGTATCTATTTCATGACAGCCAGTAGACATATAGTAATTTAAACTATGGCTCAAGCCAGAATATTTCTGCGGGAAAGCGGATCTCAAAAAACCACAAAATCTTGTTTGCTCTCCTGTGACGCTCAGCGGTAATGCAGCGGCGTCTTTCTCAAACGCGCACGTGCTCAAGCAGAAATTGTCCCGTTAAAACTACGCGATACATTTGTAAGACACGGCATTCTACATAACTTAGGCTTAACGCGACCGAGACATTGCGGCCCGTCGAGACTTTCACGTAAACGCCGTCTCTTCCCTTGATTCCCCGCGCCAGTACGCAGAGCAGCATGCTAAGCGATCTGCACGCCACCTATCATTTCTGTTTGTGTGCAACAAAGCACTGGCGGGTTGATATAAAGTCTGCTCTTGCGACTGTTCGGCGGTTACCTCTCGTCTAGACAGCACCCAGTCGAAGAAAACGGCAGAACCGTGTTCAAAATACTACAAAACATTTTGTAGTTCTGTGTAAACGACAGATTCTTCTGTTTGAAGGACATAGCCTTTCGTTGTTTTGTAATATTTTTCTGTAGTACTGTAGATTTTTCTGTTCTACAGTACTGATTTGTAGCCTGTAGTTTTGTAGTACTTTTCTGTAGTAACTACAGAAAGTTTTGTTGTTGTTACAACATTCCTTTTGTTAATACAAGTTATTGGTCAAACACATTACAGAAAATCTGTTGTGCCGATAGAAACGTCTCTGTAATGTTTTTCGACTGGGCACTTTCAGCTGACCGTTAAACAACCGGATCAGTTTCCGAAGTTTCGGTCTGCGCCACACAATCCTCAATTGTCTCTCCATGCGTCGATAAAAAAAATGGCAGCGGCTTAGCTCGGCTGTGCCAGGATATACATAGCAAAAGCGGAGGCGAGCGTAACGACGAGGCTAGCGGTGTGACGTCATACTAAACGGCGGCGGCGGCTCCGCGGCGAGGCGCGCGGTGTGACGTCATGCCAGATGGCGCGGCGAGCGCGCGGCGTCCGACAGCTGCGGCGGTTGCTAGGCAACGGCTCAAGGTCGGTCTCTGTGCCTCCTCGGTGCACCGCCACAGCGAAATCGCAACTTCGTGGCCAATGTAGCTCTTGCTACAAAACTCTCTCTCAAAGGTTGAAAGGCGACCCGGGCTCCGCTCACCTTCGTCGGAGCCGTCCAAGCAATCCCTGACGCCATCGCCGACTCGGTCGGAGCTGATGCAGCGAGGGAAGCCGCAGCGACACCGGTGTTCGTTCTTTTGGCAGACTGCGAGATAAAAAAAAGAGAAACTATTAGTTGTTTGCCATTTTCCGGATGGAAGGCGGTAACGCTCTGGACCCGTAAAAACACAATCGGTAATTTGCACTGATCCCACACGGGATAGTTTTATAACCATTGAAGCTAAACGACCTGCAGCTGGATACTTGCAGGCTGCCACTATAGGGCGGCTCTCAATTGCTTCCGAAGGCTGCTTAATTAAGGGCACTTAAGTGAATGGTCACAGCTGAGATTCAAGGGTGACGGCGTAAAGTGCCCTGACCACCCCAGCTTAATAAGCATCTAAATTTCCAAACTGAAGAGGGCATCAAACTGGAGAAATATACTATCCATGCTTGAAGGTGCATGGTGAAATATACATTGAAAGGTTAATAGCAATCTAATCATCGGACCAGCGACGGAATGCTGAGTCATGGCTTGACATCAGCCTATTACGGCGTTAGCAGGCAAATGTCTTGATTACAGATGTTTTTTCCTTGATTTGTGTACAGATGACGCTGCAAATCAAAGCTTACTGTTTGGGTACATACGACAACACTCAAAGCTTAGCGGACCAGCTTCTCAATGAGTGCTCTACCGCATCGTGTAGCGGTAACACTCACGTAGATTGGCACCAGATGTCATATGAGGATGTGATAAAATGTGTGCGCACTGTGTCCATTCAGCTGTTGGTGTTTTCACTGTTTGAAATTTATCCAATAATTTTCACTACCTCAAACGACACGCAGCAAAAACCAAACCTCAGAGCACCTTCCGCCAGTTGTATCGTAAAGTGCGTTCTGCTGTAGGAAGCTGGTACATTTCTTCGCCTCAGCCGGTGTTCGCAAAAATGCGCTCAGCATTAAACATTTGCAGTTACTTTTGCAAAATTGCCTTTCGCCACCAGAGCCCAAATAAGCGTTCATGTTTCTCGAAAATCATTTCTTTGGAATCGTACCGTGCTCACCATTTTCTGGTGCCTAATGAACTCAAAATGCGTTGGAGAAGCGTTTCTTTACTATTTTAACTCCATGCACGTGGTGAATTTTGTCTCATTCTTTTCAATATATATATAATACATATTACTGACAAAGCGCAAAGTACGGAGTGCGAAACGCAGGATACAGCGTGCGCTAAAAATCTCCAAAAATCAAACTGCAGCGCTGACCACATTTCGTTTTCTCTCAGCCAATGTGAATTGTAGCCTGCCTGACAGTCACGGCAGTCGTGCATTACATTCTGACGCCCATAGCACGCATTTTGTATATTTCAGCCAAACATCACAGCTTAAGGTCAGTGGGGACGTTCTATTTTTAGCGCTTTGTTCGCCTTTCGGACGCCCCATAATGCATTTACCCCACCCACGACGGGCCTGAATGAGCAAACATACTTCGTTTGCAAGTTCACCGCTAAAGGGCAGCAAAACCCTGCAGAGGACCCAGGTAGGTGACAACGCTTCAACGTAGACGGGCGAAGCACTCGGCCAAAAACCAGTACGGGCCAGCAGTGCCCGAGAAAGCAGCCATCATTTCAGCCCCCCAGTTCCCGTGAAGGCAGCGAGAACGCGAACGAACGGCTCGCGGCGGCAGCAAGCTCGTACGGCGAAACTTCAAACCTACAAGCCACTTTGTGACAGGTAATTGATCCATCCCCGGGCTACGTCGAGCTCGTTCCGCATACCGTGACCCGAGACGACGCCGACGCGTGTACATACCAGGGACAGAAAGTGACACGGGCGACAATTCGCCGGTGGACCCGTTTCGTAACTCACTGAGAGAAAGGGGGGAGAGTGTAGGGGGAGAGGCGCTCTTTTGTCTTCCCACGGGAATGAGCCTGGGGCGCCCCCGTGTGTATGCGGAGACGGGACGCAGCCCCCGCTTCGGTCGGGAAAAGTAGAACGGCCTCAACCACGGTGTGCGGCGCTTTTGTCGGAGCCCGTGAGATGCCGAGGAAGGGCACGCGAGATGTCGCCAGATTTGCTTTCCATTGTGCGATTCCCTCGCTCTTTCTTCTGCCTCCTCCTGCTGTCACTGCTGCTGCGCTCTTCTTGCTCTTCTTTCTTTCCCGCTCGTCCAATTACTGGGATTCCTTTTCGTGACTCCGCGGCACTGTCGGGTCGCGTGCGCGCGCTCTGACGCGGAGGCCAAGTAAGCGGGAGAGGGGGAAATAAAGAATGAGAAGCACCTCTGGCTCGCTCTCATGTCCGAGCTGCACGGGCTCCGCAACGATTATGAACAGTCTACTTTGAGGTGGAATGAATGCGCCGTGACTCGCGAGTACGACCCTCCTCTGCTTTCCGACTTGTGTTCTCTTGCTTCTTTCACTCTCGAGTCATGACGTGAGTAATGTCCTGAATGGTACTCTCGGAGCAAGTGTTGTAAGCGGAAAGAATGAAGGTATAAAAACATAAAAGCGGAAAAGCAGCGTCTCTGGCAGAGCAGGTTTTTGTTGAGATGAGAAGGACGTTCGCGCGGAACCACGGTTCATAGTGAGGCGTCGAAAACGAGGAAGATATAAAAAAAATAAGAGAAAGAAAGAACGTGAAGGCGGTCGAGAGAAAGAAGAGGCAAGCTTTGGCGTAGTACACGGCCAAACAGCGTGATGCCCTGAAAGGGGCTGCATCTACCAGCCCGCGCGAGGCATCTTTTTTTCCGCGATTCCGGCGGCGCGAACCCGGAACTAATGCGGCTGCTCCACGTCCGCCATCGCTGGCGTGATCCACAACAGGCGGTGAGTTGGGCTAGGGCTGGCCGAGCAGCAAGCGCTGTGCGACCGCCTCCAACAAGCAACTTGTGCGCGCGGTGGACGATCGGCGGTGAGATGAACGTGTTCCGTGCGACCGTGTCAACGCAGCGCGAGTGAGTGACTGGCGGTCACCGACAGTAGCCCGCGAACGGTTCCGGAAGCGATTTCGCCGAGCAAATTATTCCGCTCGGTTTTCTCGGACGCCGTTGAACGCAAGATGCGCGACAGCGCTTGTATACCCCGACTTGTCTTTAGCTCATCGTCGTTGTTAGCTTTCGTTTTTTTATTTAGTTTTGATTTGCATAAGGACTGACATGCCGGCCCTTGTATTGAGACGTACGAAGAGTCCCCGCTGTTCTCTTCATTTCGAGACGTACGGTATGCGCATGCAACACGGGCCTCGAGCGATAACCCCATTGTAGCCGATTTGCGCTGATCGAATGGGAGCGAGAATTACGTTCCGACTGAGAGCACGGGATATTCGGCAGCACATTTCGCTTCCCGGAAGCTCTATTTGTTCAAGAATGCGTGTCACACCGAGTGCCAGAATTTCTCCCTTGCCAATGGAGAGAAGATGGGGAGGAGAACGACATGTCCTGGTCCAGTAGACAGTAAAGAGCAGGGCTTTTCCCAGGCGGATATGACGCAAAAGCAAGAGAACGTCATGAGGATGCTGAATCGAGCGAGCTGGAATGGATGCATGTTTGGCAAATTCAGCACGAAAAAAGACGAGAACGAAAAGCATGATAACTCATAAGAACTCTGTTTCACAAATGAAACTTTATTAAGAATTATATAAAATATATACGATGAGAATGAGACAACAACAAAAAACAATACACAGAACAGCGTATAAGACAGGGCTCGCGTGTGTTATCTTGCTTTTAGTCGTCGTGTTTTTTCCGCGCTGATTTTACCAAGCATGCGGGCGAAGGTCGCTTTATCAAAGGACATCCTTGTTGTCAGGACGCAACACATTTAGGAAAGAATGACTCTCGCTGTTTAGCCAGCCGAGAACAACATGACGAAAGCCTTAGCTTTCTTTGAGAGCCAGCGAAGAATAATCCAAAGCCGAACCAAAAAAGCGAGAACCCTCCTTTGATTTGTTTGCAGTACATGCCTTGCAATGACCCAGCCTAGTGCGTGAAGAAATCCTGTAATCCAGCGATATTTAATAAAGACACGACAAACCAGGTCGCATCCCACCTGCTGTTCTGTCGCAGCATACTCTGCGGGAATGCCATGCCAAACGTACCATGCTATTTTGGCATTCAAAGAATACTTTACCAAAACTTTTTTCATTGATGCTTCACCAGCGAGCCCAACAGTCCGCACTACTGAACTTCATTATCGCTATTTAACCTTTTTTTTTATTTTCGATGTGTTTTGTCATTCCAAAAAATGACGCCCTCTAAATACCGCACGCGTTAATTAACGCTGCACGCGAGAAGTATCTTTTCGTTTTAATCTTAGTACTCGCACTTAACAAGCCGTAATTCTTTGTCCCGCATTCCAAGCTCGGCTCGAAAATGCGACGCCGAGGATGACCACACTACCGCTACAGTCAGATACAACTCAAGAAAGAAGCGGCTTTTCCACGGCAATGGACCCCTTCCAGCCAATGGCGTCGGTCAATTCTCATGAGCCTTCTAGAGTGACAGTGCAGGGAGTGGCAGATGAAAGGGGATAGTCCCCTCTCTCCATTTTCATGCCCACCCATGCATTATCGCGCTAGCAGGGTCATGAGCATCGCCCGACGCCATTTGCTATAAGGGGGCCCATTACCGTGGAAAAGCCGCTTCTTTCTTGTGTTGTATCCGCCTATAATAACATACCAGCGCGAATGGCGCGAAGGTACAGAGAGCTAGACAAACACGGCCTTGAAGGACGTCAACACGAACCGGGCAACGCAAAGAAGAACCAGAGATGGAACCGGGAAGTGGCTCGGTGCGTCGCTTGAAATTCAATGTAGACTACGGGGTCAACGCAAGTCCAAGCGACTGTCGTCTCCAAGCAAACATATAAACGACTGCCATGTTGACGGCGCTCAGGCCACAAGCTTTACGCAAGCTTCTCTCCTGACAGCCGGGCCATGCATCCCTTTCTTACCTCTCGAGCTACCTCCGTGACAATGAATCCCTTTTAACACTCTTTAAGACGCCCTCAGCTTCCATCTTCAACTCGGGGTTTTATTGCATGCGCCTGCAAAGCGTAGTACTTTTCGGCTCACTTCATATTACCTACCGTTTGGTAGAACGTGTTGTCGGGCTAGTTGGTTCAATACTTCAGACATGGCAGTCGCGCGAAACACACGCACACAAGACAGGGTACGGGACGAGAGAGGGTACGGGATTGCGCTCGTCCCGTACCCTGTCGTGTGTGTGTGTGTTTCGCGCAACTTCCATGTCTGACCTACCGTTTGCTTTAGCAGTGGAACCTGTTCGGGAAGCTTTCGGCGCGTTTCTAAGCCGACATCCTGGCTCATGAAACCTCAACTTTTTTTCGTAAATGAGGCACATCTGCTGTCTACAGCGGACAGCCTGTCAACCCAGACTTGTTTGCCTCTTCCGCACGCGGTCTCTTCTAACTTATTTACTCGGGCGCACGGCCCCCTAGTGAACCGACTCACGAGCTGAAGATCAGTTTTGTTCGCTTAGCATCCGAATATAAACAATCTGAACCAAGCAGGGCGCCGTAACACATAGCGCGGACAAACACTAGCTCTGTACGTAGTCCACTGAACGGAAGCGAAATGCACAGGGGCTGAAGTTTTACAAGTTTGTACTGCATGGTGTTAACAGCGTTTCAAAGAAGAACTGCTCGTCTCGTCTTATTGAATACATCTTCCCTGTGACCGCTGCATTAAGGACCTGCCTCTAAAGTACACACACCTATACGTCCTCAACTATTCTTACACAAGTCTGTGTCGTACCAGATATATTCATACCTACGTCCTTCACAGCGAAAGATCTTCTCGAATTGTACTGCACATTTTTTTTTCTTGAAGTCTAGAATAACACGCAATAGCATTGTCACAGGAGCCACCGAGGTGGCTCAGCGGTCATGGCGCTCTGCTGCTGACCTGAACGACGCGGGTTCGATCCCGGCCGCGACGGTCGAATTACGATGGAGACGAAATTCTAGAGGCCCGTGTACTGTGCGATATCAGTGCACGTTAAAGAACCCCAGGTGGTCGAAATTTCCGGAGCCCTTCACTACGGCGTCCCTCATAGCCTCAGTCGCTAAGGGACGTTAAATAATCATAAACCAAACCAAAGTAAACCTTGTCGTAGGTATTATAAACAAAGTGGATTCGTTCCTGGCAGGCTAAAGAGTATTCGTATACGTCTCTTACGTCTCGGTACTATGTTCACATCTTGTATGAACCAGTGTAGCAATAGCCTTTTCTGTACTTGATCTAATCCCCTTACTGAGGCCATTAGGGAGAATAAATGACAATGATGACTGTCTTATCTTGCGTTACCACGGAACTTCGATTATTGCTTCTTGGGTGGAGACTAAAAATATTTCAAAATAGTTGTGGTACGTGTAGCGTATAGGAAGTATTCACTGACGTCATAGCGGCCGCCAATTTGTTCTCAGTGGAGCACTGCGAAAGGCTACTGGTGTGACTAAGGGGATTATCGCCTCCTGTCGTGGCCTGCACTGCTGAATCTACACGTTGGACAGCGAAATGGCGCCCATGACGTCACGTGAAGACGCCTATACACCGTATTTACGCGAAAAGCAAAAGAGTATTCCTCAATTATTCCGCCAAAACTATCACAGCGCATATCCGTCGATTCCGGCGGAGATGAGAGGTGGTAATAAAAATTGTTCTTAGTGAAACGTGGGCAGCGCTAATAACGAGGACAAGTTAAGTTCGTTGTAGTACGTATTCTACTACAAACAACTAGCTTTCGGTTCTCGTCAAAGAAACGGTTCCTTCCACGTGTAGCTTCGCCCAAACATCACCGACCAAAGGGCTTCCGACTCTGTCCTACGAAAATACTGCATGATATCGAAGCAACGTATGGCTGATAGCTAGTGGCATTACTGAGGTCGTCGCTGGGAGGTGTGCTGACGTGCGATAAGAGGACTGGCGGCAAAAGAAAAACCTCGCGGGATACACAGAAACGGGGTAGGTACTCAGGAAGGTGGGAGGAGAGGGGGGGGGGGGGGGGGGGGGGGGGGGGGGGGGAGCAAGCTCGGCGGCCAGGCATACACCTTCCTGCATTCCGGCGGTGGCGCCCAAGGGGTCGTCGAGTGCGGCCCTCCCGGGGCGGCTCTCTTTCGCATCTGGGTCACAGCGACCCGAGCGCGTTCCGAATTTCCTGTGTATACACTAGACACGGCGTCTCTTTCATGCCGGCCACAGCGCTGAAGAGCACCGTAAAAGGCGCTGCCAGCCTCTTGCGGGATGTAATGCAGTTCCGCATTTGGACAGCCTTCGTGCGCCACCGCTGCTCCACGCTGGTTCCTCGTGAAACCCCAGCGTTGGCCTCGGCTGTATGCCGTGAACGTACGGGTCCGCCGCTTCGGATTTACGCATGTAGCACTAATTCTTCCATAGATCGACTCGTATATTACACAACGGCTGTACTTCGTAATCTAGGTTTCAGAGTTGTTTTTCTTTGTCTTGTGTTTAATAACTTACCTTTAAGAAGAAACAGTCAACCTCTCCCCCCCCCCCCCCCCCCCCCCTCCCATTTTTTTTTTACCTTTCCTTCCTCAGGGCTCGTACTCTGACCGGCGTGCACTGTAAACATGAATACGCCTATATGGGAGCAAACAGGGAGAATGTTTCCTCTAGCGCACTACCTTTTAGAAAACGTAGTGCGCTAGAAGCCAGCTTAGTTCATTTTTGCTCCTCTCTGTTTGGTGTGTAGGAACGGGGTTGCGCTTAAAGGTTTGGTTTGGTTTAGTTTATGAAGTTTAATGTCCCAAGGCGACTTAAGCTATTGGAGACGCCGTAGTGGAGGGCTCCGGAGATTTCTACCACCTGGGGTTCTTTAACGTGCACTGAAATTGCACAGTACACGGGCCTCTTGAATTTCGCCTTCATCGAAATTCGAACGCCGCGGCCGGGATCGAACGCGCGTCTTTCGGGTCAGCAGCCGAGCGCCGTAGCCACTGAGCAGCCGCGGCTCACTTAGAGGCTTGAAGGTGCAAGCTTCGCTGGAGATATGGTCAATTCAGCGTTTTTTAATCAGACAGTGAAGTGTCATCTCAGGCCGGTGGGATACCCAGTGGCATCATCACCGCCCGTTCTTCGTCGCTTTACTGCCCTCTTCCTTCTGCCTTACTTCATACAGCTTGACCTCTTGGCCTGCCATTAAAGTTCCGTCTTCGTAGCGTACCATGGGGATGCAAATACTACAAGGCCGTAATAAACGTTCCGGCGTCGAAGCAGGCATCAGTGTACGTCATTTTTTTTTTATGTGTGTGTGCGCCCAGGGTTAACATTATCGACACTTGTCCGTCAAAACCTGCTATAGCATGGTGATTTCCCATGTCGGAACCTGGATTATTCTCAATTAGACCCAAAATTGCATATTTCAGGCCTTTTTTCTCTGCAGTAGCTTAAAAAATCCCGCAATAGGGAAAAAGTGAGCCATTGTAGGTTCTCAGGATTCCCTGAAACTCCCTAAAAACTCCCTTTCCGCAAAATTGTACTCCTCCGATTAGCCGAATTAGAGAAAGCTCCCCGAAAGGAACATGACTGCTATAGCACACTTTTCCACGTATACACCGCGTAGTGCACTGCAGGCAGGTTTACGCTGATATAGAAACGGCCTTAATGCTATTAAATATCGGCCACTAAAAAAGCGAAAGGAAATTATAGGCAAGCCTGAACTACGGCAAAAATTAAACGCATTTCGCAACTTGCGGGATATAGGTATTTCTTCTGCGTGGGTTCTGGAGCTGTCTTCAGCCGCGCCCACTCGACCTCACTGCGCGTTTTCTCAGCTCCAGAACCGCTTCCCCCTCCGACCTCCGCTGCGTCCTCGAGGTGCCTTTTCGCCATTTTTTCCTTCTCTTTAATGTCAAGACACGTGGGTGAGAAAAAGCTTTCACGTCGATGCCTTCGTACGAAAACTTCAATCCATCAAGAACTTCGCCAATGTATTGGAGCTGTTACGCCTTCCAACCTTCCACATCAGCTGGTGGGGCTGACTTTTTCTCCGACTTCCTACGGTTCCCGTCCTCTCGCATTTTTCATCTCTATCTATGTACCTCTGTCATCTCTTTTATCTGTTTTCTTCTTTTGTCCGTTAAGCCCAAATTCTGCTCTTTTTCGACGTATATTGTTTTCACTCGACGATGCCACATGTAGTACGTTCAGTGCTCTCTGGCTAATTTAGGAAAGACACTTCGTGCACAGCCTGGCAACAACTTTTACTGAAGATTAGAAGAAAAAACGAAGAGCTCGCGCGTTTAAGAGAAACTCAAGGGTGCCCCTTGGGAGCTATTTCAAACTTCCAAACGGAAAAAATTGGTACCGCCAACTCATCCTTGAGACGAGATAGATAGCTTTCCGCCTACGTTTTCATCCTCGTTCTATCAGTGGCACCTGCAGCGAGCAAAAGACGGCGCCACCCCTGTCGGATTCTTCGGAGCATTGCAGTGCTGTTAGGTAAAACCTATCGGGGAAAACCAGGATGCGCGTTGCTTTTATATCACTACCAAAGCAGATTAGGTTTAAAGTGCGATCAGGCTCTGTCCAGAGATTGCGGCTAACAGCATTCAGCATGCCCTCGCATATATTCTCACGACTTAGCTCACAAAAGTTGAATGGGTAGATTAGTGTTGCTCTGATGGCAACTCTGCCTGCGTGTTGGGCTTTTCACTCGGCGTTTTTTGACGACGCCTTAAAAAAGCGTTGCACACCTGTTTTCCGCCGCCTTTCCATGTCTCGCGCTTCTCGTCTCGTATTCGCTGCAGCGCTATTTTCTTTGCAACTATTAATCACAAACTTGCCCTCACTTGGATAAGAAAGTGCGACCAAACATAATCTCAAGCATCTGTAGCCTGGCTACTGGATGTCTGCATATTCATTTCCTCTGCTTAAGCAGCAAGAAAACGTTTCTTCTTTTTTTTTTTTTTTCGAGGAAGGGGTCAAAATAAATGTAGCTAATTTCACGCAGTGCGAACACGTGCAGGATTTATTCGTCCGCGCGCTGTTATTTGTGAGCTGTACGAGGCTGTTGGAATTGCTTCTATTTCAGCGACGCGCGTCTATCTATCAAGGGTTCCATACCCATACGTTACCCGCCACCCACGACAGCCTTGCCGGCGCGTAGAAGAATGTCAGCACGACGTGCAAGGCCACCGCTAAAGGCAATAAGCGCCCCCTAGGGGGGGGGGGGGGGGGGGGGGGGGGGGGGGGGGGGGGGGGGGGGGGGGGGGGGAGTAGTCTGTGCTGGCCGAAGACCTTAGGCAAAACAGCCACGCCCGTCCAGGGTATTACTCAGTTCCGCTGGTCTAGTTCGGCTTAACGGAGAACTAACGAGTCCTAGGATGATAAACAAAATCAAGCAGGACAAGAATATGAGCTCGGTGAACCGAAGCACGAAAAAGAAAGAAAGTAAACAAGCACGCAGAAATATGCAGACACGCTGGTTTTAAGTTAGCAGCGGTGGAACGAAAATGTTTTTGAGCAAAAAGAAATAAAAGAATAGGCAAACAACTCGCCACCACGGAGTAGTTAGCATAACTGTTGTACTTCATAGCTTTTATAGCCTATGCTGATAGTCGCGCGATTGCCTGTAAACGTTTAACCTATTCTTCTAAAGTCAAACGTAACGAATTTTCGAATTCTCGGCACGCGCTAATATCGTTTGCATAGTAAGTGTAAGGTAAGGACTTTAACACGGATCCACTTGTCTTCAATCATTCTCTACCTTTCCGTAAAACTTTGCAAGCGCATATTCTCCAGCATGGAGTGTGTCCCCCTAAGGAGCACAGTAAGCGTGCAGAGCTAAGGCTCAAAACAAACACCTGGGCACTGCGGTTTATACTGCTAGACCAAGAAATGAGGTTCAGGTTTATGTAGAAATGAGAGCAGTCCTCTCAGCAACCCGCGAAATCAAATACCTTAGCCTTTCCACGTAAAGCACATGCTCGCCTGCTCACTGTCTCGGTGCAACCTTTGAAGGAAAAGGTTAGACCTCGTTTCTTGAAAACAAAGAGTGCGAAGGATTTCGAGCCAATTTCGCTCGGCGAAGGACGATCAACTTAAAGCCGACACGTCACACGACTAAATCCCCTTCCTCTGTAGCGGCTCCGCCATTCCGAGCTTCAGGACAACGGCGACCTATCAGGGGGCGAACTCGTGCGAGCTTTTCATGTCGAACGGGGAACCGGAATGAATCAGGAGCGCAATTTGCCGACGCCTCCGCCGCCTGCGCGTTCAGTTTCGTGGCTGTGATTAGAATTCGCGCGAGGTACGAAATCTAAAAAACGAAGACGGTTATGCGTTCCTGTTTTATTTTTTCTTTAATTAGCTGTTTGAGTATTCCAGCGACTTGGCGGTAAGGACATAAAAGCTTACTTAAACTCTCGGCCAAATTTCGCGTGTGACAGTTACAGAACTTACTTAAGCCGTCGAATGGACACAATGCCCAAAGAGGAAGCAATTAGTCTATGCGACGAAAACATAATACTCATTTATGTCACCTTTACTGTCAACCTCATCATGCCTCCGCAGAAAGGTGAGGGTATTTTGTTTTTCTTTTGTACATCTTTAAATTCACGAGCCTAATTCATATCTCCGTTATTATTTTACCCTTGCATTGTATTCAATTTTTTATTGTATCGCACCATATGATAGCGCCCTCTGGATTGGTCGAATGATGATGATGATGGATTGTTATGGCGCAAGGGCATATACGGTCAAAGAGCGCCACGGCACAAGGTGGGGTCAAAGACCCAGTTCACAAGTATTTCACCCCAAATAAGCCGCGGGCACCAGACCAGGGGAAAGCTTATACCCATTGTAACACCGGTGGGTACCTGGCGGCACAGGGGATCGAACCCCGAACCTCCCGCACGCGAGGCGGACGCTCAGACCACTAGACCACCGCTGCGGTGCTCTGTGTCGAATGTCGCATGAATAAAAAGGAAATGTTTTGTTGTTTCAACTATTAAAAACAAGTTCGATTCTCTTAGTAAATCGTTCTATCAACCCAAAAAAACAGCTAAACGTTCTTTATCCTCATCGCGTATTAGGCGCAGCGGCCAACAGAGTTATCGAAAGCGCCCGACACCTGCCAGTGCCTCAGGCAAGGGGGGGGGGGGGGGGGGGGGGGTCACGAGCACGAGATGTGAACTGTTGCCAATCCGACTACGGCATTTCGGAAGAGGCTGTCTGTTGTACGTATCCCCCTCAAAACCTCTGTGACTGTCAAAACAGCCACATCGTCCGTGAATAGCGTGTAACGGCGAAGTCCGTCGAAGCGCACATCAGTGCTTACATCACAGCCAAAAAAAAACATCCGTTGGGTAAGAATCAGCTGAATTGGTTGCAACGAGATAATGAACCAAAATAGACAAAAAACTCCCAGCGCTCTGCGCATGACCACGTTGTGTCGTGCTTATCAGCGCCCACATTGAGCATACTGGCCAACTTCTACGCCATGCAATGGATGAAGAAATGCTTCATCGCCGCCAAGTTTGCGTTCTAATCGCACGGGGGCTCTCGTAAAATCGAAAAATGCTTCACAGGCAGCCGACTGCCAGACGCGGCGGAGTAAGGAATTCGTTAAAGTAAAGGAAAAAAAAAGAGAAATAGCCAACACGGCGAAGCGACCGAGTCCAGCGATAAGGTGAACTTTCCGTCGCCACCGAAGACGTACCAAAGTCACTCAGGTAAGAGGAGACTACTCACTTTCGTCGGAGCCGTCGGGACAGTCCTCCCAGCCATCTCGGACGCGCCGCTCCGGAATGCAGAAGTAGTTGCTCAGGCAGCGAAACTCGCCTCGGTGGCAGGCTGCGAGTAAAAACAGGAAAAGGCAAGAAACCGACGGTGAGCGACGATAAGCCGCAGGAGAAGCAATAAAAATGAAAAAAAAAAAACGAAATGCCCGAGACTGCACTGTTTTTCGAGTAAGCCTGGTGCGCACGTGTCCACCCTTTTCGCAATATCAAAATGACGCATTAGCTTCTCATTCACACCACCTTCATGTCCCACAGGCAATGCTTTTTCAATTTCATGGAACTCGGCAGAAAAAAGTGTACTCGAAAAAGTTTGCGAGCTCTTTTCTTCTTTATATCGTGATCTTCTAGTTCCTATCGAAACGGCTTTTAAGAACGTTCAACGTGCGGTACCCAAGCCCGCATCTGGAACGAAGATGATTACAAAAGAACAAAAGGGGAGAGTCAAGAGAAGGAATTCGTGGAATTAAAACGTAAAAGAGAGACAACCATGCACGTAGCGCGCTTCCATCAGTCGAAATCTTCGTCCACATGAGCCCCCCCCACACACGGGCACCCAACCTCCCTTTCCAGCCTATCCCCAACTCCGCTCATTCCAAACGCACCCTACACGACGGAGTTTGCATGTAGTGTTTGCACATCGGCGGCGGGGCATCACACGTCCCCTCGTGTTCTCCTCACCACCAGCCGCAACGCATACAGACATACACACAGGAGCGCGTTCAACGAACAGGGTTAAGTATACACACGAAGGCCCGCAGCGCCCGTCCCCAAAAGCGAAAAGAGCTCGGTCACGCCGTTCTTCAGCAAGTCTGTGCGTACGTATGTGCGGGCAATTAAAGAAAGAAAAGCTCCCTCCGTGAGCACCGCAGCCCCCCCCCCCCTCCCCCCCCCCCCCTTCGATGAAACGCCATTTTCTCCGCACCGCGGTAGCCCGCCGGCCCCTGCCATTCTATTTTGAGGGCATCTCGTGTTTATCCAGCTGTCAGCGCCGGCATAGCTGGGGCTCTCTGTAGTGTACTGCTCGCAATGGGCTGTACGTGTGTGCTCAGACCAGATTATATTGTGCCGTCCAACACCGTGAAATAGCCGGGGGAACCGGGTCGTTGCACCAAGAGCCGCCCTTGCCTGGGGCCAGCACGATGTTCACGAAGCGATCTCATTTGCCGCCGCTTGCTTATCCCGTTAAGCGCGGCGCGCCGCTTTGCAGTCGCCGAGCGCCCCCTTTCGGTGAGCACGCGCGCTCGCTCCTTGGAGTGCTTTGCGCGGGTCTTGCGAAGCACCGCCGATGAGAGTGCGTGCGTGCGTGCGCTGTGAAAGTTGTACTGCAGCAATGAACGTCGACAGCGGTTGAATAACGCTCTTCGATTTTCTTCGCCCCGTGGATCACTTCCTGTTGACCCGACGGCTGTCTGGGGAGGTGATTTGAAATATGAGTCCGCTGGAACGATGCTGAACGCTTCAGTGGTTTTCGCCAAAGCAGAGGTAGAGAAGGGACGACGGACGTGATGGCATGCTACTGAACGCCCAAAAGCAATTATCGGCACAGGCTCCTGCACCGCAGTGTTGTTTCAAGAAGCCCAAAGAAAAGTATTCAGTTGGTGTAAACTGCAATGTCCGCAAGTGCTAAGCCGAACAATGCCTCGTAAAGAAGCGCACTCTTATGACGCTATTAATCTATACCCAAGCTGTTTGTTTCGTGAAGCAAGCTTCGGATTTTTACAGTTAACCGCAGCAACCAGCTAATCGAGGCGCACTAACAAACGGATTAAGAATGGAGTGCACTAAAAACAAGCTACTTAGATGGAAACAAACTGACGCAACAAAAGCGAGAAATTAAATATTTTTGTAATCACGCGCACTTGTCCATACCGCATTTACTGCAAATTTACTCGCGACAGAAAAAGATTAGGTACATCTGACAATGCTGCTCCGATATAGCAGTCATCATCATCATCAGCCTGACTGCGCCCACTGCAGGGCAGAGGCCTCTCCCATGTTTCTCCAATTAACCCTGTCCTTCGCCAGTTGAGGCCACCGTATCCCCGCAAACTTCTTAATTTCATCCGTCCACCTAACTTTCTGCCGCCCCCTGCTGCGCTTGCCTTCTTTTGGAATCCACTCCGATACCCTTAAGGACCGGCGGTTATCTTGCTTTCGCATTGCATGCCCTGCCCAAGCCTATTTCTTCCTCTTGATTTCAACTAGGATATCATTAACCTGCGTTTGTTTCCGCACCCACTCCGTCCGCTTCCGATCTCTCTTTGTTGCACCTGTCTAATTCTTTCCATTCCTCGCTGCCCTGTCCTTAAGCTGAACCCTCTTTGTTAGCCTCCACGCTTCTGCCCCAGTTTCCAACAACACGAACCTTAGCGCCTCATACGCCTACTCCGACCTACCTTTAATAGTTTTCATCTGTTAACCATTCGTCGAATGTTGACCGCTTCGTTATATGAGCGCATATCGACTATTGGAATATTGGCGCGTTATCAACGCCATACCTTCGCGCTACTTAGCATAAAACCTCGCGCATTGCTCTGCATCATAGTACCGATCACCCGCACTCCACCTTCATAGCTTGTATAAGAAAAAGCGCCCTCTATTAGGGCTATTTCCGTACGGGAAGGGCGGGTAGATGAGGTCTGTTACATCAACTCCGGCGTATCAGCCGGCGTTCAGCACTACGTCAGTGCCAGTCGTTTCTCCGGTAAACAGATCGGAGAATGATACCGAAGCAAATCAGCGACACAGAGCGCGCCGCACGTTTCAACGACACCGCCAACTGAAAAGCAGTTCGCGCCGGTGCGGACGGCATTGCGGGGTGCTTTGCCGAAGCCGCAGCGCCAACAGCCACGCCCCGTCTAAAAGGCCGCCCGTTGGTCACGTGCTGCATTCCGGCCGTGCCAGAGCGTGTCCTATGTAGGGCACACCGCCGTCGACGCGATTAAATAAGGTTTGATCCGGGAACAGCGCGACGCTGAAATAACAAACAAAAATGAATAAACAAGACAGGAAAGACAAGAAGACACGCCCAACCACGAGAACCTTTCTTATCTCGGACTTTTTTTCGTCCGGCCAACCACGGGAACACAACAGTGAGTGGCCACGCAGCCGCCGACACGACTCTGGTCTCCGTCCCCAGAAATGCACTAATCAGGCACAGGCCAAGAAATGCCTTCACTTCGTGCTAGCCTTTTCCTATCCTGCTTTTGCTTATTCCCGTTTTGCTTTTAAGCTTTGTACTTTTGTTTATATATTTCTTTCGTCTGCGTCCTCCCGGAGCAGTGCAGAAGAGGCTGCAGTGGCTAAATTAACTCGGCGCGCACTGAAAAACGTGATTGCAGAGCCGGGGCGGAGTGCTCTTGGCGAACGCAGATGCAACCGTGTTTTTAACGGCGGCGCTGTATTCGAAAAGCGCCGCGTTTCAGTGGAAACGAACAGCGACTGGTGCGGCCGCGAGGACGTGAGTCTGGCGCGCTCCCACGTCCCAGTTCTACCAGCCGGGCCGCTGTTACGTTGTTCCGGGCCCTCGTTGTTTCCCGCCCGCATATGCACGTGTGTAATCACGGCGGCGGGCGACAAAAAGCTGCTACGCGCGGTGACTTAACGTCGGCACTTATTTTAGCCCTCGCCGCTTCGCAGCCAACGCCCCATTTGCGTCGGCGAATGTCTGCCTGGCGCTCCCAACCCTGCGCTTGAAGCACCTATGCTACGGCTTTCTTGGTCACTTTTGCTGCGAAAGCAACACTACGCGAGTCGCCGAGCCATTTCGCAGAGCTGAGGAAAGGCCATACTGCGCATGCGCGAGGAGCAGTGACGTCACACGGCGCACAGCAGGCGCTCCGCCGCCGTCGCTGTGCGGGTGACTCAGAGGTGCCGCCGCCGCGCTCGCCAGTTGCGCATGCGCAGTAGCGGCGCATAGCTAGCGTGCCGGGGCCGCGCGCTCTCCATCGCCTCTCTCCTCGTTGCTTTCGCAGTCCTCCAGGTTTAAGCAGAGCTAAACCACTGCCAATTTTTTTTTTTGCGCCCGTAGTGGTACTTCCGGTCGTGACATAGTGTGCGGAATCGTTATGCGTTTTCCAACAATACAGGGTGGTTCAGCCCATGGACGCGTACGTTTTTCTTTAATAACATTCTATTGCATATATTGGTCTGAGAAACCACGCGCGATGATCTCCAGGTGTTCCTTCATTTAAGTAAGTGCTGAGCGATGCGGTTCGATCGAACAGTGCAAATACTTCCTGAATTCCAGTGCACTGCGCAGTGCATATACGACGCTTTTTTTCTTTACGGCATACAAAGCTAATTATATGCAGGATATGAATTTTAGATCCTAGTACAGCGCATATAGTTTAATGTTTGGTCAACGCAGAGACTTGATGATATCCGTGAAGCTGGCACTTAATGTCGGGCTCTCGAACCCCACGAAAGAGTAAGTATAGCCTTCTTTATACTAACTTACTGTCTTTATTTTGGTATATTGTTGCCTGTATGCTTGTATACCTTTTTCTATTGGACCCGTTACTAGCCGTTGGCTATGGGTCCGAGCAGTGTTTGCGTACATTTGTAAAGCAACAAAGACCAGTAAATAATTTAAATGAAAAATGAAAAAATGAAGTTTCCGAGGCCGCCGCCCTCGTAAATGCATTCTTCCGTAAACTGCACTGAAGCTGCCGTTCCTGTGTTTAGCACTGCAAATTTTCGTCGAAAGCAATTATGCCGCTTAAAACCCGTGAAATGACTTTCGCTCCCGCGTGTGACTCGGCGTTCAATGCTCTTTTTTTGTTGTTGTTGTTGGCTTTGCTGAAGGTCACCCACGCCTAAATGAAGTGCACCACAAATGCAGCCAATGTCGCTGACGCTTCTAGGCTTTTCTAGAGGATCAAGATAGCCAATAAACTATCGCTCAGCATTTTGCGACACTTAAGGCGCGACGGGAAAGCTGCAGGGCGAAGTTTTCTGAAGCTTACTTCAGTGAACTTTTTTTAAGATAGAGATTTTTTTTTTTAATGCCCCATCCCCAAGTTGACATGGCGCGACAGAGTTTCGGAGACGAACGAAAGGAGCGAAGCTGAAACTAGTAAAAAAGCACACACATATAGCGACGCACTTCGGCTTTACACACTGTAAATAGAAATGAGCAAAAAAGGGTAAACTGTCCTCAAGCGCACCCAAAAGGTGCGCAGAGTATAATGCGTTCACCAGACTTTGCGTCTTGTAAAAAAAAAGAAGAAGAAAAAAAGCACACATTTAGCTAACTTAAGTGTACTACTGTACTATAAAATCAAGCATCCACATTTTTATATAAGCTGCATTTGCAGTGTCCAACTGCACTACTCTTTCCAATTTATTTTTCTCGAGGGAATTTTTCAAAACAATTTCTTGGCTACTTCTCTTCACCTTGATCAAAAATTAAAATGACTGCGCAGTCATGAACTTCTCGAAAGTGTGAAATTTATAAATGCAAAAACATCCTGACAGACGGCAACCTTAATCGGTTTACGCTGTTTATGAACTAAACGAAGCTTATTACACAACGCCTAAGACGTTGCCTATTTGAGCAACGGATCGTTCATACGTGTTATCCGAAATATGTGGCTGCGCGCAGAGGAACAGCCATGCTGGGTTTAACCACCGAATAATTTCAGTGCGCGCTACATCAAGAAAATGAAACGACTCATCTTGGGCAGTTATTAACCTATTAGTATCGTTGACCTCATGGTTTCAGGAAGAAACCCTGTTTGTTCGCTATCAAAGATCAAACCACGCTAAGTGGAATTACGGCTATCATACTTCTTTGCAATGCCCAGAAGAGGTAACAAGACACGCTTTCTAACTTGACAAACGCGTTCTTACCAGAAAACTTCTTTGATAGATAAGTCAAGAGGTAAAACTCTGTTTTGATATACCTTCCAAACCCTCCAATGGGAAACAGTTGTCATCGACGAGTACATTCGAATAATATCTTATTGGGATAGTTGGTAATTGCTCTTCTTTGGTTACGGGCGCGAAACACACATGGCCGCAAGCGCACCGTCCCGTGTACCTTTCTTGTGTCCATGCGTGTTTGGCGCCTTTAACCAAAGGCACAGGTAAGCAAAATGCAAAAGAAAAAAAATCATTTCACCCTGGCTGGCGTATGTTTTGTTGCCTATAAGCGCCTGCACCATGCCGATGCAAGTTCAATTAAAGTATCATTATGGGAATCATTTCCTGCTTCCGAACGCTTGCATAAGACTCCGAGGGACGGAAGCATGTTGGTCCGCCTCCTGTAGTGAAAATGTTCATCAGCACATACAGTAGTCGCTGCCTGCACATCTCAAGGCTGTGCGGGCGGTAGATTAGGCTGCCCACCGGGCTCAATCGGTTGGGATGAGCCATGCGCTGACGGTTACATCGTTAACGGTGCGACAAGGAGCAACTTGTGCTTTCAGGAGGGTCACCTCAAAGCGAGGCCAGCGCTCCTTTTCGCTTCCGCCACATGAAGTACATCAAGTCGCCCAAGGGTGGCGCTGGCAAACAGTTCAGCTTAGGGTAGTTCAGCTCCTTCTTCCGCCATGTTGCGATCAATGCTAAACACAAGGGCACCGTAATTTATCGATGCCATTTCTGGCATACCTTGCCCCCCCCCCCCCCCCCCCCCCCCCCCAGATTGGTTCCTGGTTCGCAGGAGGAAAATTTACTGCTTTGTTCTATCGAGGAGATATCGATCCCAGGAACAAAAGCTGCCCTTAACGCTGGCTCTCATTGGAAAACGACAAGGCGATTACACTTCTGGAGGCCACAGACAGTTGGCATTGGGCTGATGACACATTCCTCTGTCATGATCGCCGTGCGCCTCGCGTCGCGATGCAGCGGAAGCCAATGAAAAGGACGGCGCGGACATTACGCGTCGCATTTCTTTCTATGGGCGACAAACGCGGCCTGACAAACTCAGTCTATGGCCTTCGGTGCGCCAGTGAGGCGCGCGTCTTTCGGGAGAGAGAGAGAGAGAAAGTGGCAGAGAATCATTTCAGTAGCTGACCAATGAGCTGACCTCCAGGTACAGAGATTGGGGGGGGGGGGGGGGGGGGGGGGGGGGGGGGATTAAGGGAAAGACCAGGGCGACAGGACCAGAGAAGAGACAGTCATTGTCATAGCTCGAGGTAGCTGAATCCCACCGCTGCTACCAGTTGTTGTGCGGCACAGGAAAGCTCGAACCCGGGCCCCATTTGTTAGCGTGTTGAGTCGTCGGGCTGAGGAAAGTCTGAAGCTTCGAAGGTTGGGGAATACGAAAACAAGCAGATTTAATGGCAAGAAACTAAGACACTTATTTACATAAATTTACAAAAGAAGAGCAAGGAATCAAAAATTAAGAGTTCATGTCGTCGAGCGACTGGATGAGCCTTTTACCCAGGGCCCAGAGCCTCCGTGCTCACTTTGGGCGCAGGTTAAATAGCCCAAGGCTTCGCCCTTTCACCAGGCGGCAATTCATCGTGACACAAAAGATCGGCACTACACAACACAGCCAAAGAAGACACCTGTTGTAGAGCCCACCCGTGGGAACTGGCGAGGAGGAAACGTAAGTCCGCATCTCTGTCGCACTGCGAGGCAACCATATTGTGGGCAGCTCGCGTCCATCGAACACAGGTGTGGCATGATGAAATTTGCGCCTTAATATCTCTTTGGCTGGTTTACATCCCGGTCATGACAGTCATCTAGACTGGAATAAGGAGCAGAGAAGTTAGGAAAGAAGGTTTAGAGCGAATCGGAAAAGGAAGAGAAGGGCAGGTATAATGAGCGTTTTTGTGATTGTGGGAAAGGATGTGTATTTGGGTGAGGCTAAGGAGCGGATAAGGACTGGTTAAAGTTGGGGTGAAATGCTAGTTGCTTGTTATGTTCCCTAATTGGAGATGTTTTAGGACACTGAATGAACAGTGACGCCGTCTGCTCTCTCCATAGTCTGCTCACACCTGGAAAGTTTTCCAGGGCGCCATCACAAGGTGAAGAACATACCTGAGGTCGCGCGCTGCTAATATCGTTTTGCATTAGTGGCCGGGCGGATCCGAGGACACCCAACGCCTGGTTTTTACCTTGCGATGGAAATGGTAACTGTATACTGAACTAAACATCCTAATAGGCATGCCATTTAAACGAGCACTTAGGCCCTGTTTGAACCCCGAATCCTGCTTTTCCTGTTTTCATCAGCGAATTATATCTTTATTATATTTGTACCTAACCGTTACCTTCTTAGCATAGGCAAAAGGATGTTTACCAAACATCCATACCGACTATTTTGATGCATTTCTCGTTTAGATGCTCTATGCGGACTGTCCTAGACAAGTTTTTTTTTTTTTTAAGATTTATTCACAAACTAACAGTACTCAGACGGGGCGCATTTATGAGCACCTCTTGTAAAGGCCGGTTGGGTAAGGGCACGGGGAGAAAGCTTTCATTCGTCAGCGCACTTTTAACTCAGACTGTCGAAACGAATGACGGCCAGCGCGTCTTTTCAATGGAATCAATTCTTTCGCCTAGAGAAAACGGTCGCCCCTACATCCCCCACCTAAGCTCGCCTCAATCACCGACCTTTCTATGTTAAAGCTGGGAGCCCTTACACAAGGTTCGCAGAAAATATTTTTTCGCCGACTTCGCATACTTTAGCAAAAGCAAAGCGAACCAAACCTTAGTTTGTCGAGACAGCTTTTTATACCCTGGATTATTCTGGGAAAGGAATCACCGCACCTCGCATACGAGCCCCTAAATCTAAATGTGCCGATGCTGCTTGGAGCGCCCTCTGTCAACGGCGCAGCGGAGCGCACCAAATGTGCATCAAGAGGAGTTAACAATTCAGCATTCCGGAAGCCCAACGGCGCGCATATTACGGCTGAAGTGGCAGTTCTATCCATCACCTTTAAACGCGAAATCGGTTCTCGCAGGCAGCATTAGCTGAAGAATGCCATCAGAGCCGGCGTTCCAGAGGCCCGGATAAGCGGCCGACCCAATTCCAGCGTCTGTGTTTCTCCTTCAAAGGCGTTCTGAGCACTCACGCATGCCTTCGGCTTTTTTATTGCTCTCATCTCTCGCCGTCGGCAGCATCCTTCGTATCGAGGTCCTTTCTTTTTCTCCAGCTTGGGCCTGCGCCTGATAAAACAGAAGGGGATGATGCATCCTCGAAGTTTACCTTCAGAGATGAGCGGTCCCCCAGAGCCTGCTCGCCAGAGCGTGAACCTGGCGCGAAATAGCTTCTCCCGTCGAGTTACCCGTTGCCTCCAGCGGCCTCCGACATTTTAGCGGGCTCCTCTTTGCCACCAACGATACGCACGCGCGGTTTTCCTAACAGCTATGCAGTGCATTCGTGAGCTCATGTAGTCTCATACGCGAGACAATGACGGTATGTAGGCTATTTCTATCTTTATTGCTTCATTTCTTGAAAATTCTTTGCGCTGGAGCATGATCAAGTTCAAGTTGAAGTAGCTTTCATTGAAACTGAGCGGTCAAGCTTATATCGAGAAGTATGTCTCTTTGTGCAGCGAGAGGGAATAATTTTACCGCATTTACCAGCCGTCAGTCGAGCTGTACTTCGGCAGAATTTTAAATGGCTGCGAATGTTTTATGCCGTAACCCATAATTCCTTCCATTGAATTGATTTATTTCATGTAATACACATACATGATGAGATGGGAGAAAAAGCCGCAATAATGCAGCTTGACTAGGCTCCCATCCCCTATACAAGAGCAGAGCATCAGCAACTAATGTACGTGTCAGTGACGCAAACAAATACATGGTTGAATTGCAACCAGTAAAAAAGGAAGAAAAAAAAGAGTTTACGAAAAAAAAATGGGTATTAGCAAATGCCCGTAGTGCAATTTTAAAAAATAAATGAAATAAAACAAAGTTTACAATGATAAAAAAAAACACACACAGGTAATAGCAAATGCACAGCACATGTGTCATGTTGGAGGAGTCACATAATTTTCGACCCAAAATTGCCTATTTAAGGCCCATTTTTCCTACAGCAAATTACAGAAGCCATATCGCTTCCCAGATTTCTCTGAAGCTCCGCAAAAATTCTCTTCTAGAAAAATTATACCCTTCAGTTATCCGAAAAAGGGAAAATTCCCCGAAGAGAACATCGCTGATATGTGGATGTGTAAAAATGATGTAGCATGTTCCTCTCTCAGTGTGTAACGGTGTATATGATAAAGAGAAAAGTAGCTTCCAGAAGATTTCAGCTCTATGCGACAAGTTTGCGCAGTGTTCCCCTGTTCGATCATGAGCTTGTTTCTAAATCATATTTTTAATGAATTTCGTATCCTAACATGAACACTTCACTGCCATCTAGCGCTGCTGTGTGAAAGTATTTGCTGCTATAAGTTATTGAGTCAAACAGCTCGTTCCTTGTGATTAATTACGAGGAATTCTTAGGAACGGATAAAAGCTTTTTGTGCTTTTTTTTCTATGGCTTTAGCCCGAATCCTCAACCTACGAAAGACACCCGTTACTTGAGGCATGTTCCAAACGAGTTTGTATTGACCTTCATTGCAACAAAGCACATTTTATACTTCCAGCTTAGATACCGCATTTTTCTATCAATCCCATACAGAATTCTTAGTTTCGTGTGAAGGAATACATTCCGTTTCTCAGCCTAATGTTTCGCGAGAGTCTTGAATCCTTGAGGTCAGAGCAGCACCTCGCCAGATAAATGCCAAATAATCTCTTGTCAACGCTGGCCGCACCAGATGCGTTGTATGTACTGTGCTTTCACCATAGCTGTCAAACTGCAGCAACTTGGGAGCGCCACGCTTTCGGCAGAGAGCGCATACTCAAAGTTTCACGGGAACGGTTGTGTTGAAGGTGTCGCTTATCGGACGTGGGAAACTGCGCGTATGACTCTTGCAGCTAACCTCAACTCAGTGCTTTTCAGGCTTGGCATTCATAACGAAATAACTGAATACCGACTGAAAACACTGTTAATGACCGTACAAGGTAACAACAGCGGGAACGACGGTTTCAACTGAAAAATGACAAAAAGACGGCTCTGCTAAGTTCCGCGAGGTGACATCGGTGTGAAAATATTTTAATATGCGAACACAGCGTGCTGTACCGCCGTTTATAAAATACATTCATAATATCCGTTGTTATCCAAGTAATATTCTACAAAAGAGGCGACTTGTGCAATAGAAATCGGCACTGCTCCTGCTGGGGATGCGTAAAGAGCGGTTATTAAAGTAAACTGCAGGAAGAGAAAGTGAGAATAATTTACAAAGAAAAGTTTATTTCAAAATTAATTGCGATAAAAAAAGCTAAAAAAAGAGAGACAAGTCGAGGAGCTGCCTTCCGAAAAAGATTGGAAAACGACACGAAGCGAATGGGGGAAAAAAATAAGGATAAAAAAAAGCTTCCACTAATTCAGAAGACAAACCGGCCATTATGATCGGATTATATTGCGGAGCAGTTCATGCTGTTTCGTCGTCTTCTTAATTTTTTTTATTTGATTGTATGTAATGCTAACAACGGTCTTTCTGTTGTCGCCGTGAATGCCACTCCTACCACGCAGCCTTATTCTCACGATGCACTTGCCCGCAACGTTCTCACTCGTTCACGCTTGCAGACCTTTCATGTCTCCAGCCCATATTTCTGGTAGTGCAGTTGCCACGAGGCGCCCACGATTAGTAAGGAAAGGATGTTGCCGAGAGTGGGTTTCTTCCCCCTTATAAACGTAGTCTATAGGCTGTCTATAGACATTTTATAGTTTATATTGCCTTTCTATAGATATTTCATTGTCCCCTCGAAGTCTATACACTGTCCATGTAAAAAGTCTACTACAATTGAATGGCCATAAATCTATAGACTCTCTACAGACTTTCAGTACGATTCGTGTTGCCTATAAACTAGTCAGTAGGATTTGTCCATAGAAAGCGTATAGACTTCATGCACAAAAGTCTATGGACAGTGTACAGATCGTCTAAGCAAATTTTTGTAAGTCCATTACCTTCCGGGGCCTAGACGGATCTCCCAAACAGTGTTTTCTGCCTTCTCACGGCTGTTCTGTGTAATCTCCTGCCTATTACTAACCATGTTAGAATCGCAGCTTCCGTGGGACCGTTTCAACGCATCGTGATTATGCTACGTTGTTCTACTGCTCTCGTCGCGGAGTAACAAGGAAGCATAGCGGAGAACACTTCGGTCGCCGCAAGGTAAGGCGCAGTACGCAGTGTGCGGCTTGGCATTTAGGAATCGTTGTGCTGCCAACTACTGCGTACGGAACGGAATTTGCTGTTTGCCGCAAACGGGCCAACGGGGAAGCGAAGGGTTTAATGGATTAGCAGGATGTACAGCAATGTGTTGCAAGAGTATTTGAGGAAGGGGAGGATGGCAGAGCAGACGGAGTAAAGTATTCCTGCGTGTAACAGTGAAAGCAAAATCGGTACTAGCTACAAACAGAGAAGGCAGTGGAGGAGGGTGGGTGAGGAGGAAGGGGCGGTGATTCTTAGCTCCGTTTCGGTTTCGTTCGGCCCTGAATACGCTGTCCCTTGTTGGCAGAACGCCGCGTCGGCCCTCATCGCCGGTTCTCACGACGGAGCTTTGAGGCGCGCTGTGCGGACGAGATCGGAGCCACGAAGGGGCATCCGTATGCGGCGCAACAGGGACGCTGGAGTCCCCCCCCCCCCCCCTTCCCCTTCCTTCGGAGCGAGCCAGCGAGCTATCCAGGCCAAGGACAGCAGCCGGCTAGCCAGCGGGGGCCAGTCCTGTGAGCGCGCGCAGGAACAATCTCTGCTGCAGACTGGTTTGCGCTGCTGCGACAACCGGGCCGCCTCCACGAGCCGCGGAAAGTTTTCTCTCTCGCTCTGAACAAATTCCTAGCTTCTTTTTTTTTTTCCTTCATTAACCGTAGATATTATCTCCGTTTTCAGCACGTGCTTGAACTTCTCTCGGAGAACGATGAACCCACGTTTCGTGGTGGACACCGTTTCCGAAACGTCGCTACTCATAAAAAACTCGACCGCCGAACCTGGAGCACGTAATTATCAGGACAGTGAATGAACCCCTTTCTATGAATACCGGATCCGCCTCGAACCATCAAACACCTTCTGTCTTTCTTTTTTTAATTTCACCAGTTTTGCCCCGCCTGGCATGTCAGCGCCGCGAAAAATTAACGCTAGGTCTAACCGTCTTCTTTCTTGGCATGGGATGCTACAGGAATCTACTGGGTTCTCTTGTTGTGTTGTAAGTACATTCTCGGGAGACCAAGTGGCAAAGTTAAAGCCTGCATTACCACAGTGGCTCTGCCTCATGTCATCTGTTGACGTTAAAGGAATGGACGAATTCGCACAGATCTCACCTTTTCGTCTACAGACTTGAAGTCATTGATCACCATAATTGTCATGGTCATTACGGTCAACATGTTTGCACGATCCTCTCGGTCCTCCACTTGTAAATTTAAAATCGGGTTCTTTCGTATTATGGTGAAAAAAACTGAATACACGATATACAAACATCAGTACTGTGCTCGTTCACAAAATATGAAACGCAGAGCAATAGGCTTTAAATTTTCTAGACACGTAGTTGTTGGCCATAACATGTATGCACATATAGAACTACTTGAAAATTTTGCAAAGAATATGTAGAGTCTTAGTCAAAAGTTTATAACCTAGGGTATTTGCTTCTAGGCCGTGTAGCAAGGCTTATGTAGCATTCCTCATGGTTGACCGTTTACATGACGAAGCTAAAAAAACTAATGCGCATGACTGGCATTCTGAATCGTTGACTGCCACTCAGGTGAAACCACAGACGTTCAAAGAACGTCCCGCAAATCTCGCCACGAAGGAAGGCTGCCGTAGCAAGTGCGCAAGAAACTATCATTGACGACCGTGATGTGGTTAGGGATAATGCAGCTGAAGTGTTCGCTAACCTCAGAATAGCCGCTAACAGTTCGTATACCGCAGGAATTCTCAGAAGTGCTAAACCTCGACGGCGATGCGAACGCTGACAGCTAAGACATTCGTAGGCCGCAAGGCCAGCAGAACATTTCCTGGTGCCGTGCTAAAAGCATTTGGGAAACTGGATGCGAACTCCACAAATGTTCGGAGGGACTATCTTAAAGAATAGCAAAAGAATTCATGACGTTTTTTGAGCTGTGCAGATCTGCATTCCTTGCAATTCCCAACCTCGCCTTTCAGATTATGCATTGATGTGCAACGTCTAAAGTGAGCCCAAGTAGTAGACTTATTAGCGACCATGCAAGTCAAGTGCGCTGCTCTTACAACTTTTTCATTTTACAACAAAGTATGTCCCACTGTAGACGCCCGTTAATCGAAAACCATTTTGTTTAATTCATATAACTGGGTTTTTCCAATGCACTGCAGAATCAAGTCCAAAATCTGTTGATGGAAAACATTAGCGTGGCATGCCTTGCGTAGGCATCGTAATGAGAGCACTCTCGGTGTCTACTGTCGGCCAACACACACACGAAAGTGCGACCACCCTGGCCGTTAGGTGGCACTGAATGAATCTAGGCATCTTTTGTTTTGTTTAGTTTTTCTCGCTTTACAATTCAGGTTCGTCTGCGTTTTGGTGTGGCGTAAGCACAAGTCTCGTACACCTTAAAGTAAAAGGCATTGGAAGCACAGCGTTAGTGCAAAAACACTGTATTTCAATGCCGTCTTCGCACCCTGCCTGAATACCTGCAGCCTAACTGTGAGTGCGAGAATTACACCGCGAATCATTAAACCTCGAGCGGAGCTCCATGGATGCAAAGAAACTAATTTTATTCGCTAAAATCACCTTGAATTGATCGTTGTTGACGGGCGTACCTGCATATATAGTTCGCTTTGATCAATTTCTTCGTAACTACCATTCCTTTTTTTATCACGCTTTCTCTGATAGTCTCACTACAACAACGCGTGCGATGTCAGGGCACGTTAAAGAACCCCAGGTGGTCGAAATTTCCGGAGCCCTCCACTACGGCGTCTGTCATAGCCTTAGTCGCTTTGGGACGTTAAACCCCAAAAACCAAACCAAACCGAAATAGATTTATGGGCTCCTGCCACACTCTGAGCTCCGCAGTTCCGTGCAGTGCTTTATAGCGTGACACGTATTTTTGCCCGACTACTGCTGAACCCGCACGAAGGCGACATCAGCGCCCTATTAAAATCCTCTCTCCGTCAAAGCACGGTGCACCCTTAGGCGCACGCCACGGTGCAGTGGATTGAACTCCTGCGAAGCGAGACTCCTTGTTTCATTCGCCTCCCTCGATCGCTCGTCAAAAAAAAGCTACAGCGAACCCCGGCTACAACGCCCACCCGTTCACTCTCCACATCTGCTATACCTCGGCATCACAAGCCACATGCCATACTGCATACCTGAATGCCTCGATATAGGCTGATCCGCGGTTTGAGCGCCCACGCCCCAGCTGCTACCCGTATCGCGTGCCTCAGTATAGTATATTGGCCACGCGCCATGCTTCGCGCTGCTATAAACAAACTCCTGTTTACAAAGGCACGCCGCTCGCTGTGTGGGCGCCGGGCACATGTCATTCCCGAACTTTCCGAGGCACTGACGTGCGCGCGTCGTGCTTCGGCAACAAGCAGCGAAGTGTTGTTTCCTTACACCGCAGGCGCGACTCCATTTGCCTATGTGTGGAAGGGGAAAGTAATGAAGAGTGCGTGTCTTGCGCCCACGGCCTTGTGGTTGTAATTCGGAGAAATTGGCGCCGCAAGAAGTAATGTATCCACACTCGAGCACGCAAATCATGGCGCGATGTGGCGGGAGTAACCTCGGTTGCGCGCCTAACGAACCGCGTTATGGAGTCGCCCGATGCATATGCGTGCGACCGGAAATTAACGCTGTCTCCCATAACAAGTCTACCTGTCGCCGGTACAGCAGAACAAGCAAGACGCGGGGCTGCAAGCGTTATATGGGTGATGTTCTGCTGCCGTCAACGTACTCTGACGTTACCTCCCGCCGCAACATGGATAAACGGATGTGGACGTCCCGGGTTAATAAGGTTCGGGGCTCATATGATCTGCAGCGCAGGACCGAGAGGTTGCTGAGGAAATGCTCGTGGCATGAATGTGCGAAAAAAAAAAGAATCTTTTTTTAATTTTAACGCATGGGAAGCATTGGCGATTCGTCATCAGCGTGGCGTCGCCTGCTCCTCCTGAGCCGTTTTATCAAATAATCAAGGTAACATTTTTTGTCCTTTCAACAGCGTTAAAGAATCTGTTTCGCTGCAGGCAATGCATCTTATTTAATGTTGGCTTTCCTGTTCTCAGCTGCGGGTTGGGCCAAGACTTAGGCCATGCGTAGTTAGAGGTGAGCTGCGCATTTAACGGTAGTATGGATAACTGACTTTCGCATGTCGTTGACTTGTTGTGAATTTCAGAACAATCTTGTCCAAATGATCGTAAACCATATGGTTATCGTCTGTCTCAGCTCCAGCGCTAGTGTTGACATCAAGACAGGGCGGCTCTTCTAATTACTACCCGGTATGGTTTAGAATCGACGTCAATTTATTACAGCAGGAGGGAGCTAGGTCCAGATAGTTCGGAACAGCAGTGGCAGAACTTAATATTGAGCAAGATACAAGACAATATTAGTAAGGAAAAAAAAATACAATTTTTTGTGAAAAAGAAATGCTCATTTTATCTAGGTGTTCAAGGCATGCCTTGAATACGCTTTGATCTTTTATTTTCAGCTGGCTCACTTTTCTCTTAGACACATCAAAACTCTTCTCACAGCCACTGAGGTCAACGAGAATTACATATTCCAAAATCCGGTCTCGTTTCATGTTGCTTTTTTCTTTGTTGTTTAATCACATTGCAGCTGCCGGCAGCTCTTAAGTGCACAGCCGGGCAGTTTCCAGCGCGTCTCCAATTTTGACGCTGACCGGAATGCAACGCAGCAGGACCCCGTCTCAGCTCGCTCCCCCGTTTCCCACGGAAGCATTTAGAGCGAAGCGGCGCTGTCCGGCCTGCGGGGGAGGGGAGGCGGGTTCCTGCTCATCACAGGCGCCGAGATGGTCAGTGGCCGTGTACGAGGAAACGTTCCGCGAAATGTTCACGTGACACACTTCCCAGACAAAAAAACGCCACGGAACGCTTCAAATCGTGCATGCGGACATGCGTACTGGTTGCTTCATTACCCAAGTGCCGCTTATTTTTTTTTTTTTCTCCCGTCTTATCCGTGACGTACACAACGCCTGGCAGGCACCTTCGCGCTCGCTTCCACCGCCTACGTCAGTCTGAGCGCGTTAATCGGCTTATTTCCCCGTGGACGTAGCCGCCACAAGGGCATACCCCATTAGGCGCCTCCCTGCAAAGTAAACAAGGATTTCCAGCAGTCAAGACGACCGGTCTGGCTGTGCTTGCGCAGACGAATGCGTCCGCCCTGAGCCCTGAAATGGACGCTATAGACGGTATTCACATATTTATCGCTGATACCTGGGTAATAAAGGTGACCGATCTCACCCTCTGCACGCCGTGCCCCCCTTCTGTTACGAGCGCAGCAGTCCACCAATCACGTAAGTGAGCACGCTCTAATCAGATAAAGAAAGACCGCCACGGGCGGATTGATTGCACGCAGACGCCCGGGCCCGCAGTCTAAATTTAGATCCACGCAAAGACGTCATTCGTGGAGGTGCCGGCTTGCGCGGCCCATTAGATTTCAGCACCCGAGTTGCGAACGGATTTGCGTTCCCTATGGGCTGGGACGCAAACATGGGGCGTTTGCCCGCGCTTTACGAGCGCCCTGCTCCTCATTCATAGCCCACTTGGCGCGGCCAGAGTCCAGAAGACCGATGTGGGCCTCGGGATGAACTGGGCGACCCAGAATGAACGCGCGCCCCAAGAGAAGACGGAGGGCGTAAGTTTGCGTTGCACGTGGCTCGCATCGGACGATCCATTCTGGTGTCGTCATTTCTCTCTTCTTCTTCTTCTTTCTATACTTTCTTTCTTTCCCACCTTGAACTGGAGAGCGCGACGTCGCGGAATCGTCTCCGTAATGGAGCCACGCAGGGGAGTGGCGCCGCTTTCCTTCTTGGCGATGACCGTACAGTTGGCCGAGAGAGACCGACCAGGCGCGCCCATCAGAGCAAGTGGCCACTAGCTGCGCGGGCTGGCCGCATAGCCTCTAGGTCTTCAAGGTTGATAGCCTACTTAGCCCTGTGGCCAGAGTGGCCGCGGCGACATCTACAAGGACCCTGAGGCGCAGGCGTTCAATCTCCATTCAATTTATATATTTTTTTATCTCCTCTGCGTTCGATGACGATTTTCAAGTTCGGCGATTGCTCTTGGGCCTAATATATTCTGCGAAACTGTAACGGTAATTATGCGTATGTGGCAATCGCGCTCAGAGCTGTATCGTGGACGTTCACTAGACGGCGATAAAGGGGGTCGCTCTCTTGCGCATTGAGAACCTGAGCTCCAATAATGGCAGTATTAAATGATTGTCATAAATATGCTCACATAAAGTAAGAAGAAGTGCCAACATGATATTTTCTACGCTTTAGCTGTATTGCAGCTTTTGTGTAACATCTGACCTTTTTTATATTTTTTTATTCTCTCTTTATGCTACATATCCCCCTGCTTTAATGCAGCAAGACGATGCAGGTAAGCAAAGCGCCTAGTATGAGGCACACACTCCTCCGCTGATTTTTCAATATTTGTCCACTCCACAAACCTGTTGGCGTCCTTGTTTACTTTTTTGTGATCAGGTTAGTCTCTAAATGACACGGTAAGTGCCACAGATCGAAGACAGCCTAGTCGGTACAGTGAGAAAACGTGGTTCACGAAGCGAGGGGATATATCAGACTTTTCCCGCCGATATTCGTTTTTTTTTTTTTTAAATCATGAGAGATACAAATGCGATAGCATTGTATGACTCATCAGTCAGAAAAACCGGCCTATGGGCGGCGCGGAAAGATCAGCTTCGCTGGCCACTGCATTAGAGTAGTACGCCATCTCCGCAGCCGAACACCCCCCGCGCATGCTTTCTCATTTCCAACTCATAAGTAGTCCAAAGTGCCCTCCATAATTTTTGTTATCCAGATAAGTGTGGACATCAATAATTAGGTGAGCTCACTCACTGTGAGTACGCTGAAGTGTTGCATGAACGTGGGACACAAAAATGGGAGAAAGCCTACCAAGCCTACCGAGTATGCAAATGTGAAATTTCACAACCGGTGAGCACTTAGCTGCTAAATTAAATTATCTATACTGGTGAACCCTTGAAACGTATTCCGCGTATCTGTCAGCATCCGGGCAAGTTCACATGCCATTTTTTTTTCTATTTTCTGCAATGAATAAGAAAAGGGCACGTAGCAAACGACAGCGATCATTTCAGACAGCACACTCCAAAGAAGACCACCGCTTCAGGCTTCTCATTTGTAAACACAAAGTGCTGCCAATTATGAGTTCAGTTTGTCTGGTTGTCATTGTGTCGTTTCATTCCGACCTATTCGCTGGATAGAACGCTCACAACAGAGTATGGGGGAGAGTAGGTGATATTCTGTACCCAGTTGAGCAAACTGCAAGGAAAAAAGCGCCAGGCCTCCTCTTTCTGAAAATTCGAAGGAAAGCCTTGCCTATGACCGACAGCCAACACAAATTCCGGGCGTTCAACTTCCGTCAGTCTCTACACCTCTTGTCTTCTGGGGACTACAGCAATCATTTTAGCCCGTCATAATGACAACTGGAACCGCTCCTTCAGTTTCTGAGGCGTTCGAAAATGGGCACGATCACGGATTAAATACAGTGTCCAATCTTCTACCTTTTTGTTGCTTTCTCTCTACTAGTTTCTTCCTCGTCATCTTCTCAAGTGGCAAGCGTAACATCGCCTGCCGCGAGTGCCGAACCGGATAGCGTCGTTCAACCGAGAGAGGCCGTGTCCCTGTTCTGATGCTACTTCTGGTCCACCCTCGTTCTTCGCTCTTCTCTTCTCGAGCCTTATTTCGATACGCCCGTGCTCCTTCCCTCGTCTCTTCCACTCAAGCCTTGAAGAGATCCACTCTTGTTTTTCGTCTCTTCTCTTTTTCACGTGCTCGTCCTACGCGCAAGCGGCGACACTAAGCGAACATTCCGCGCGTCGCCCGCCGATTCCCCGCGGGCGCCGTCTGCGGCCGCGCGGCGTCCGTCCGCCGTAACGGGGTGAAAGGCACACAAGCACACAGAGGGGGCCCCGCCGCGAGCCGAGGATGATGAGCGGCACTCTTCGAGAAATGTGGCGCTCCGTAGCAGGCACCAAAGTAGGTCGCTCGGCCGCCGCTGCAGTGCATGCACCCATCTTCCTCGCTGCGTTGGTCGGCTGGCCAGCGCGCCTTCCAGCCGTTGTCTCTCACTTTGGCGGCGAGCTAGTGGACGTGCCTCCCGCCGAATTCTCCTGTGTCAGCCGCGGAGACTGGCGAGGAAGGAAAGAGGCGGCGCACCTGAGGGGAACGACATCAGAGATGCAGCGTTGCCTAGCCCGTCGGCGGCAGCTTGTGACGGACGGGGAGGGTAATCCTCGTTCCTGCACTTGCCGAATCCCCCGCTGCCCGTCGCTCATACATCCCGCTGCATATCCCAGCGCCTTTCATGACGCGGCAACGGCTATTCCCCTCTTGCAACGTATACTGTGCGCTGCCAAACGACATGTTTCGCGAGCCTGGATATCGCGACCTATATGTCCGCTGTCAGCATTTCGTTCGCGTTCAGATGAAAGGATCGTCCTATACGGGCCCCTCCCTGGACCCTTTTTGATGAGGTAGTGGTTCCTAACAGGCGAACTCTGTTAGACCCTGGGAAGCAAGAAATGAAAAAAAGTTTGCTCGGCGCCGAGCGCTAGTTGGAGCATTTTCCGATTTCCTGCGTACGAACAGTAATCAACACACTTTCGTAGAACGCTTGAACAGAGTGTTCTCTTGTTCATTTATGACTACCGCCGGTGCCTGATGGGACTCATACAGGTTTTAAAGGCATGAGGAGTTAAGCAAGATCCTTCGGAATGCGCATGTATGATAATGTAAAGTTTCATATCCTAGGCCACTCGTAAATGACACAAGTGTACTTCCCGGTGCACCTCTCTAGCGCTCTAGACAGATTTGTGGACGACTGTACGCTTAGCCGTCCACCTGCCAACAGGGTTGTGGGCGACCTGCCAGGTTCGTAGATCTGGCAGGCCACCACGTGGGTGAAGGCCTGGGGGAAAGGTACACCTTGGTGAAGGCTTCCAAGGTAAATGACTTCAGGGTAAAAGCCTTTACGTGAAGGCCTTCCAGGCAAAGGCCATTTGGTAGAAGACCTTTAGACCTATGGTGTAAAGGCCTATAGGTGAAATGCCTTTAGGACATGAAGTCCTTAAGTGACCACTGTAGTGCTACTGCACGATATTCCGCGCTGAACCGTGCTACACCACCTGCAAACTTTTTTTTTATTTCTTGCTTCTTTAAACATTGAAACGTACCAGCTGCTCGAAGTAAACATTCCGATTCACCGCGGGAGCCACACGAATGTTCACATTTATCATTCATAACTGCAGTCAGGGGTGACCATCATGCCATGTCTGTGTATTTAAAAAAATAACGAAAACAATTGCCCGAAAGCCTGCAGCAAAGCAGCCTAATACCATTATGACCACGTTAGCGGTCTTCTGAAAACAGGAAACTAGTCGTGCGCTGCCCTCAGGGATAAAAATAGTTACAACAGCTTATTTGCGCTGCACATGGGAAACTCGAAAGCGAAAGTAGACGTTAGCTGCACCGCAATATGAATGCATTGCAAGATCTCCAGATAGTTTTACCCACGCCTGAGCTCCCTAGTTGTGTTTTCTTTTTATTCTCTTTATGTTCTTTTATTGCTCTCACGGAAGCAATAGTACCCAGGAAGTCTTGGTAAGAAAAGGCAAGGGCTTCGTTTTTGTATTCCTTATTGCTGCACTGAGTACTGTAGCAGTGTTAATTACGTCCAGCAGCTCTTTAATGCGCATTCGTGCATTAATCTCTTGCGCCTGATACACATTACTTCAAAAATTTCGACTAAGCTTCCTTAACAGCATTAACTTCTTTTCTCAGATAGACGCTACATTGCGTGAATGAAATCATCGACTCAGCCGCCACGGTGGCTCAGTGGTTACGGTGCACGGCTGCTTAACGGAAAGACGCGGGCACAATCCCGGCCATGGCGGTCGCATTTCGATTAAGGCGAAATTCTACAGGCCCGTGTACTGTGCGATGTCAGCGCACGTTAAAAAGCCCCAGGTGGTCGAAATTTCCGGAGCCCTCCACTAAGGCGTCCCTCATAGCCTGATTTGATTTGGAACGTTGAACCCCATAAACCATAAAGTCGCCGACATCTATTGCCATGTGGCATTTAAGGCAGAATGCCCTCTTTTCAAGCAATAGTGTTTTCTAGCACAGTGCAAGTAATAACCGCTACCTGTGCCGGCATCAGTAACCTATAGATGGACGCCCGCGAATATAAAAATGGCTGGTTTGGTTTATGGGGGTTCAACGTCCCAAAGCGACTCGGGCTATGGGGGACGACGTAGTGGAGGTCTGCGGAAATTTCGACCGCCTAGGGTTATTTAACGTGCGCTGATATCGCACAGTACACGGGCCTCTAGAATTTCGCCTCCATCGAAATTCGGCTGCCGTGGCCGGGATCTAACCCGCGTATTTCGGGCCAGCAGCCGAGCGCCATAACCACTGAGCCACCGCGGCGGTGCGTTTACATCTTAGACGCGCCACCTTTTGCAAAGTTCTCACAGTCTCCTCAAGGTTGGAGAGGAATTCCAGCTTCTTTATTTTTCTCAGACTCCTCGTCTGCATGGGTGTCATGAACACGACACGTCCTAAGTGAACCGTACGCGTGTCACAACTTCGTCCGCAGCGAGGACGAATGGGTGGGAACTCTGCGCGGTCGACATCCACACCAACTTCCTTTCCAAGTGTGAGCGCGAAGCATTATTCTCTCATTGTTCCCTTGACTTACTGTCCTATGATCCGACTGATCACCGGCGGCTCCAACGTTTGCTTTTAGCGCTGAGAACTTTCGATTTAATAATAATACTTGCCAACTCTCGACTTCCACGTTCCTGTTATAAGGCAGGTGTGATGCGACGTCTTTGGATGCCCAATAATTCTGGACAAAAGCATTTTTGAACGTAAAAGAGTTGATGAGTGCAATTTTTTTTTTCATATATTGTAACATTTCACTAAAACAATCAACATATCCACATATCTCTCATCGACAAGCTTGAATTTTTTGCTATTAAAGTTGCTGCTATCGTCAAAAGCGTTCGCCATTGGTTTTTTACGGTAGGCTTAATTGCTCGACGCGAGTGATGGCAACACTACAGAGGAGAGACATATCGGAAAAATGGACGATTACCTTCAATATTTCTGTACCAGCGCCTTGCCAGTATGGAAAATTTTTGTCTAAGAACATTGTTAAATTTACCTACTTATTCATTCCTAGCTCCTGAGCGCCTTCATCTCGGACGTCATCCACTGGTCTCAGAGACCTTTAGCAACAAGCAGCTCGCGCCCTCTCGCAGTGGGAGAGAGTGTGTGCGCCGCCCGCACACTTGTATGCGGGATCGTTTCTAGCCCGCCACCCACCACACATCCGTGACGGTCAGCGGAGCAACGGATTCCCCGGCATCCGGTGAGCATATCGGGAGCCGGACATCGTCCTTACTGTAGCCACGCCAGTCCCGCGGCTGCTCATTTCTCATCGCGGACGGCGCGGCTGCAATCAGGCTTCTTTCTAAGCGAGGAAAGAATGATTGCCCGGCCCCACGCAGGGCTCGGCCGGGGATCGTCTCTTACTCCGCCACGCTCCAGAAAGCAGCTGCAGCGTCGGACAAGATTGCGCAAGGGCGCATGCATGCCTCGTGTATAGTACGCAGCGTATACAGTGTGTAGCAGGGGTATACAGTAAGCACCCACGCACCCCGCGCGCGGACGACGTGCGGAGCTCAACATTCTTTGCTCGGTCGGCGGCAACGAGCGGCTACTCCGATTACGTCCCGTTGCTTCAAGGTGAAACGGCGCGCAGGACTCAGAGAACGCCCAATCATGTGCCGGCCGCTTATCTAGGCCGTGCTTCTATAGAAGGAGCGGTGTTTTTCTCTCTACCCCCCCTCCCCACCCACCCGCCCCCCTCCGCTTTCGGCGCCACCGGGCCGACGGAAGAAAGAGCATGAACGCTGAACGCTATCCTCGTTTGTCATCGTTTAAAACGATTCGCCGGAAAACTGGTGACAGCATCAGGCCTGAGATATTGAAAGACGAGACCGCTTTGAAGATGAGTGCCCTTTTTGTGCTGTGTATGCGACTCTTGTGTACGCTTCGTCCGGAGTGTTCTCCCCAGTTTGTCTGTGGCGTTCTTGTCTGAGAGTCAAGATGACGAGTCTGTTTTTGACATTCAGGCTATGAAGCTGTTTAGATGCGCCGAAAGCTGGGTCCGCAGGACGGTGCGCAAGTTTCGGGGACGAAAAGAAGAACGCAGCGCGGTGAGATATCGAATAACAACGAGTTGAATCGCTCCAGGCGCGCGTGAGAAAACAGCCCCGATAAGTTTTATGCGACGAAACGTGACTCCGCGGTAGTCGATGGCCTTCGCAGAACCGCCGCCATCGGATACATCGCGAACCAAAGAGGGACCCATTTTTCTGCTAATAGCGGAGAGCCTGAAATGCTTATACCTGATATTTAACTTTCATGCAGGTTTTTCTGCACACTTCTGGACTCTCTGTGACCACTCCCGATTTAAAGAATATGAGTCTCTGCAACGAAGTAGGAGATAGAGTTCGCGCAATGCACTGACGTCAAAGCTTCCTGTCTCGCCACGACTTGTAGTTGCTTTGGCAGTAACACTTTCTTCAAAAACTCCGCAAATTTGGAGCTTGGATTTTTCTACTGCGAGATCTGAGACCTGTGTAATATATTGCTCTTTGCATCCATTCCAGCCTTATGGTTAACAGCGCTTACTCCCACTGACTCACGGGTGCTGTTGTCTCACTTGAGCCTATATCGATGGCATAAAAGGGTAACACCAACAAGAACTGTCTCTTTATGGCCGAAGAAGTACTGCACCCTTGAACCGAAACACAATGCTGCCTGTGACTTCATTAAGTAGAAGCAGCTACAGATGTAGCTAGCCTTCCCGCCCCCCTCCCAGCCAAAGCCTGAAGTGAGCCAGGGACACGTGGCATTACGGGCATTACGACAAATGACCCACCTTAAATAGCGCCCATTTACTGGTCTTGCGTGAACTTCACATTCATCGATCTGTAGACCGGGGGTGCTTTGGGTTACGGGGCACTAATTTCTCCAGACGAAGACGCCTGTTCAGCTTAAAAAAATAAGGTTGGAATACAAACACTTACTAGCCTAGCTCATGTAAGATTAATGTCCCAGATTTGGCAAGGGGAAATTATTCGACTGACGTTGAATAAAACTTCGGCCACGGAGTAGACTTCTTCACCAGCTGTTAGTGCAATTCCGTGCTGCGAGTGACGTGACTAGAGAAAAAAAATATGAAAGATATGAAAAAATGACGGACCCCCCCCCCCCCCCCCCCCCCCCCCCAGTTGCATAAATTAAACACAAGGACAACTGCAAATACGTCCTTATTTCTCGCCCCTAACGTGGTCTGATTTCATTTTACCCACCGGCTCCTGTACCGCACTGTTGAAACAACAGAGGCGCACCAAGCTAAGCTCTAAAGTGAACTACTTAGATTAAGGCAAAAAACAAAGGTAGTTGGAAGGCGGGGGAAGGAGGTAAATGGCAGGGGGGCGGGGGGGGGGGGGGGGAGTAACAACGAACAAAAAAAAAACGAACGCACTGCTCCTTCCCTTCGCGCTTTCAAGAAAACTTTGGCTCCGCTTGCCCCCACTTCGGGCTGCCGCGTCTTTTCAAAATCACGCTGCAAACGAAAATCCGAAAACCAAAGAGCAAGAAGAAACAAAAACACAAGGCGGGGCTGTATCAATTAACGACGCTGTCGCGGAACCGGCGATCACGCACTGCATTTATGCGCCGCACAAGACCGGCGGCGGTTGGTCAACTCCGCCGCCAGCAGAGGCCTGGTTAATTGGCTCCGGGCTCGGCAGGGGCGACGGACAACCCCCGGTTTCCACACGCCGGCGGCGCAGTAGCCGCGACAGCGCGGGAGACAAGGGTGTTGTCGCCGCTGCACGCGCCCTTGCGAATGCGGCGCGCGCGTTGCCTGCAGGCTCCTTTTTTCCGAGCAGCTCTTATCGCGATGACCTCGTTAAGCGATCGGCATGCCCGCTTACCGCAGTAGCGAGCGTTTTGTCGCGCCTCGGCGCGGGTCAGCGCAGAGGATTTCTCGCCGTCGACCACGGCAGCCGCAGGGGTCTTGGGGAAGAAGGTCGGGAGGGCCACCGATACAGAGCAGATCCAGACCGCGCCGCTGACACTGGACAGCCGGTTCCGACTGGGAAAGTCCGGCTTCAGGTATCCGCACATGCCCCTCGGAAAACGAATATGCACATATGTGCGTGCGTGCGTATACGCAACGCCTTAGTGTGCGCACGCAAATGTGTGAGTGTGTAGAGTGAACTGCAAGGCTAGAAATCTCAAGAAGAATACCTGAAGAGAGAGTCGTCGGTTGCTCTGTGTATTTGTATGGTGAGAGCCCTTTTGTGAGGGGCAGACGCTTCGGCATTGTTTTCGCGACCCCGGAACGTTTTGTTTTTCGTCCGCCAGGTGGCGTCGAGTGTTCTCGGGTTCTCTGACCTCCTTGGAGACTTTCGATCTTTCTTCACTGACACCTGGCGCGGCTTCTGAAGGGGTTCTGCGGTTGCACGGGTTGGCCTCTGTTGGTGCCATACGCGAGCCGACTTCTTGAGTGACCTGAAACACTCACTCAAAGACAAAAGGCTTGGCTGGCAGCTTCGCGAACCGCCTCCAGAAGACAACGCCGAGCCGCACCGAACTCCAGCAAGCACCGAAGTTCGTTTCTCTCTTGGTTCTAGGCAGGAGGTTGTTTCAGAAAACGCTAGCGTACAGCTTTTGTGAAAAATACGCAGCTCACAAGGTTTTCTCCCGGGCTATACGTTGTGGACCATTTTGCATCGTCAGCCTTCGAATTTTCCCCGAAGGTGAGGAGTGTGCTGGAGAGCAACACTGCGTAGCCAAATAGCATACTCCAATGGGACGTTTATTTTTGAGGAAGACTGTAACTGTTTCTTCTATTAAGCTGAACACCTGCAACTGAACCGTGATCCCGATTGACGTGCTGGTGCCTCCAGTATGAACGGGAACGACCAGTTTGCAAAAAAATAAAAACGCTTTTTTTTTTCGTTACTTCTCCACTAAAGTTGAAAATGACTTTCGGATATTATACGACAGGAGGAATACTAAGTCAGAGAACAGAAAAAAAGTGCCATCAGCGCGCATAATTATGATGTACTCATTGATTAAATGCTTAAGCAGTGTTCCCTTTCATATTCGATGAATCCATAAATACCACATGGGCATTCTTATCACACCCTTAAAAATTAGTTACCAGCACCTGTTAAGCTTAAGCCGTTGCACTTGGCACAATGTACTGGTCAAAAATGCATTCCTCGAAAAGTTCCGAACGCAATTGCAAATGGAAACGCCACTCGCACGATGAACCGCATAAGAAAAAAACACGGGGTTAATTTTTTTAACCGGATCACTTGACGTGCTCCAGTCCTAATAACCTGACAGACGTCAGCAGTCCGACCCGTTTCCGCAGCTCGTTGTTGTCTTCGCCGAGTTGCTTGTACATGCAGATTAACCTGTCCTGCCCGTCCATCATACGCTACGCAGTACAACGCATTTCAATTACGAAACATCCAGCAGAAGCCGCCGCTTCCCGAACTGGCGGCCAGAGAGCATTTCCGAAAGCCCGCCGCCTGCCTGCCTCGGACGCTCACGACAGCCAGCCGAACGGCCGTCCGCTCCGAGACACCGGAAGCGGTGTTCGGATCGCCAACTGTTGAATGCAACATTAGGGCTGGCGTCCCAGTGGCGGCGGCTGCCAGGGCGTTTTGTCCGCCGCTTGTTGTTACCCGCGCGGGCCTCGCGCTACGATTACACGCGTCGCGTAACTGCTGCGCGCCGGACCCCGCCGGCCCGTGCCTTATGCGCGCAGGGCGCAACACAATGGCAGAGCAAAAGTTCGGAGAGTTGCGCCGAGCGGCCCGCGCACGAGGTCGATTCGAGATTCTCACGCCCGCCGACGGCGCGGGAGAGGAGGAGAGATGTGGGACGCACGCACTCCGCCGCGGAAGGGGAGCTGAAGGGTGAGAGCGTTGAGGGAGGGTTGTGCCAGCTGTACGGCAGTCCGCGAGGAGTTAGACGAGGCGCTGAGGACCTGCGAATTCTGTTCGTGCGGTACTTCTGTCTTGGTCGTTGTTTGTCTGCCTCAGCGCCTATCATCTAGAGCTGTCTGTGCCAGCTAATTGAGAAAAGCGGGTGATTGTGCCACGTTGCCACTCCGCGGCTGCGATGGTGCTAGCGCCTGGCAACCCTTCCTCTACTCCACCCCCTCTCCCGGCTTCTCTCGTCTTGCAAGCTCCGCGTGCACGGTCGGGACTGAGACGCGTGCTAAACGTACAAACGATGTCACCGTTGCGTCGCGCGCGCATGAAATTGAGAGGTCGTTACGGCTTGAAAAGCGGAGCCGCTGTTTCGGTCTCTCCCTCCCCCACCACTCTCTCTCCCTCTCTCTCTGCATTGTTCTAACACAAAGAATAAAGCGGCTGCAGAGAATCCGAAGCACCTGGCGGCACGGCCACGAACTAACGCTGTGCCCACATCAGCACGCACATCCGATGGACGCGACGCCCGTTGTGGAGGCGTCTGCACAAAACGGCACTGTCGCCCTAATATTGCACCCCGCTCTGCACGTAATGCGATATTCGCCGCACCGTACGCTGTGACGAAGCGACAGTTTACGCCTGAATGCAAAGCGGGCCTGCGCTGCTCCTCGCACGGCCATTCAGCCGGAGCTACGGTATTTTCCCGGCCGTTCAACCTCGTTCCGCCGGCAATTTCTGTTTATTGATTTATTTATTCGCTCATTACGCTGCCATTCTAGTCTTCGTTTTTTTCTTCCTCCTAAGTCTGAGCCGAAACGCATTCTGTGTTTTCAGTGTTAGCGGCTTCTATTTTCACTTTTCATTGACGGGTCGCGTCGCTTGGATTTAATACGCTGTGTCCTTATCAAAACACACTCTTCAAGGATACGTTGTTGGTAAGGTAAACGGTGTACCTACGGAAGCTTGTGGTGTCTGTACCTCTTGAATGCCCGTGGTGGCACTGCATTCGTTCATCGCGAAATACCGACAAGGCCAGAAAAAAAAAATATCTGACGAAGTAGCTATAGAAAACGCGGCATAAAGCACATTTTTTCTCACAAGATGAATTCAATGAGGAAGTATTTTAATACGTGGTTTAACGGGATAACACACATTACGCGCCATACAATGCTGTGAGCTAAGAGGTGCACTCTTAACACGAATGCGTTTGTATGGGATCAAAACAGGAGTAAGCTGACATCGCGCACTACGCCAGACGACAGTTTGTCCCTTTTTACTCGTTTCAGAAGCTGCCTCGGGATGGGCTAGACACTGTTCGTATGACAAACAACAATGTGCGCTCTTCACGCGAGTCCCTTGTTTCTCCGGCACTCTTGATTTGAGGTGCACTATGCGATCATATTATTGGGCCTACAGGCGCGTGTAATATTAATGGGAACACTTTGACAAAACTTCGCACGCGAGTTTTCTCACATATCCTGGCCATGGGCGTCCGGAGGGGGGGGCAAGGGGGGGCGGCTGCACCCCCCTGGAAAATCACTCACTCTAACCGTGAGTGATGGCCGCACACCAGGGGCGGCGGTGCGCTCAGCAAAAAGAGTAAAAGCGGCCCCGCTTCCAGCTTTGGGTCACATCTGCGAAGTGCCGCGTCCGGGGACGCGTCGTTGCAGACATGCAGTGGCACCGGCGAGCATGTGTTTCGAGGCGTCTTGAGATGGGTGCCTGTTTCTTTGATCTCTAGGGAGATAGCCACACGGAGGCAGACAGTGCACATTCCGGCCACCGATGAATTCTTCAGGAGGGAGGGACAAATCAGCCGTGTCCACCCCCGCTTTGTCGGGCTGCTCAAGGGCAAGCAGGCGATGAGTTGGCGCCGCCGCCGCTCGCTGTCTCCTCCGATCCACGGGAGAGCGCAGTTCGGTAGAAGCGCCGCTTTCAGAATCTTCGGCAAAGGGGATTAGCAGTTGCTTTTGTTCACGGCGACGCAGTCTCCAGAGGCGCCCCCACACCAGCGTTCCTTGCATCTTCTCCGGAAACCAGCGCCTTTGGTCAAGGCAGCCCGATGGCGCCTGCCTGGCTCGCCTGTCACCTCTGGCTGGGCCTCAAATCCCAACAGCGCCCATGTACTGTGCGATGTCAGTGCATGGTAAAGAGACCCAGGTGGTCGACATTATCCGGAACTCTGTACTACTCCGTCCCTCATAGCCTGAGTCGTTTTGGGGCTCTGAACCCCATAAAAACACACAAAACAAATTTTCCGACCGGAGTGGCGAGTGTCCCTTCCCCTCGGAAGTCACGAGGCGTTCCTTTCACCCCCAAAGTGCGTATTCGGGGATACTGCGGCAAGTAGGCCCTTGCATGTGTGCGCGCCTCTGTGTTTGTGCTTCGGTATTTTTAGTGGCCGGTTGTCAACGAAGCTGAGAACAATCAAGACAGCGGACGAGAAAACGACGAGCGGCGAGTAGTGTGTGTGCAAATACTCGACTGTGCGGTTGCGCGAGCAAGATGGAGCGAGGTGTATGAAGCTGCGAGCGTGCATTTATCTTGTAAATAAGTTTTCGTTGTATATATAGTCATTTTTTGTTTTCAACGTACGCATTCAACCGTTTTTTCAATCAATGTGTATATATTTTTAACACTACCAACCCCGAAGAACTCCATAGCCAGCTTTGTCTCGCGCGGTTCCGAATGATGGACATTCGGCGCTTCTTCAAGCGTCAGCGGTTGTCTGACGAAGCGTTATCCAAATGCGCCCCTGCAGATTCTGGTGTGATATGTGACAACGGTGTAGCATTTGAACAGAGTGATGCAAGCTTTTATCACCGGACAGTAGCTGATGTCGTCGACTCCATGGAAGGGACTCTGTCAACAGTGAGTTCAGGTAATGCAGCAGGCCGAGATGATTCCATTTCTCCTTTCTTGGGATTTAAGTCCGGATTTGACCAGAGCGATGCAACCTTTCATCACCGGACAGTAGCCGACGTCGTCGTCTCCATGGAAGGAACTTCACCAGCGAGCTCCGGTCACGCAGTAAGCCGAGACGATTCCCTTTCTCCTTGCTTGGGATCGAAGTCCGGAGACAACATCAAGAAAACAAATAACTTGACTCAAGAATATGACTTAGGAGAGTTTCTAGGCAAAGCTAAACTCACTGGCATACCGGACTTTTTGAAGTTACGTCTTCTTACTAAGCCATGGTCGCCAAATGTTACATACGATTTTAAGAAGGATGTAACACCTGGAAAGAGGCCTTTTCGACATCAATGGCTGGGAGATTACGCCCCCTGGCTTGCGTACTCAGCGACAGCGAAAGGCGCTATTTGTCGTTTTTGCGTCATTTTTCCTCCACGTGTTCACCGGGGTACTCAAGGAAGTTTTATCGTGCGCGCTTTCAGTAACTACAGAAAAATGCACGAGGCGTGCAGGGATCACGTAAAATCCCAATGGCACCAGGAGGCAATGACGGCCTCACAGAACTTTATGGATGTGATGAAAGGCAAGCAGCTACCCGTTGTAGAGCAGCTGAACAGAGCACTGCACGCGCAAGTTGAAAGGAACCGTGAGAAACTATTTCCAATAGTTTCCACCATTGTCTTTTGCGCGACGCATGACTTGCCAATTCGCGGCAAGCAGTCCGATAGTGGAGTCTTCAATGATCTGCTTGACTTTCGTGTAGAAGCTGGAGATACTCTACTTCAGGAGCACTTCGCTTCTTCTGCTGGCAATGCCAAGTACACTTCTGTCCGCGTCCAGAACGAGATCATCACAATCTGTGGCGACATCCTGAAAGAGCAGATAGTTACCGAAGCTAACAAAGCGTTTGCTTTTTCCGTTCTTGCTGACGAAACTGCAGATATTTCAGGAAAAGAGCAGATGTCTATAGGCGTTCGCTTTATTGACAAGGCGGGAGCCGAAGTGTGCGTTCGAAAGCAGTTTTTGGGATTTGTAGAGCTGGAGCAATTAAACTCTGTTTGCATCGCCGCGGCAATCTTGAAGTTTTTGACGAATGTCGGGCTCATTCTTTCGAACCTCGTTGGACAGGGGTACGATGGATGCTCTACAATGGCTGGAAAAGAAGCTGGAGTGAACAAAATTATACAAAAACAGTTCCCGAAGGCACTATTTTTCCACTGTGCAAGTCACAAACTAAATCTCGTCATCAACGATCTGAACGACGTCTCTGAAATTCGAAACACAATTGGCATAATCAAACAAACCATAAACTTCTTCCGCGAGAGCGTACTCCGGAGAAAATTGGTGCCGAACATTCCGATGCTGTGTGAGACAAGATGGTGTGCAAAATATAAGTCTATTAGGATCTTCTCTCAGCATTACGTGGCCATAGTCGAAGCACTCGAGGAGCTCGCGTCCACGGAATCATGCTCGAACGCTGCAACTAGACAACGAGCTCACATCCTCTACTGCGCAACAACAAGCTCATCTTTCATCGTCTGCTTGCATATTGTAGCGAAGTACAGCGCTCGGCTCGAACCAGTTACGAACATTCTGCAAGGTGTATCCATGGACTTCCATTCTGTGCATGACCACATCATTGAGCTGCAACGTATTTTTCGCGGCCACCGGACGAACGCTGTAGAGGAGTTCTCTAACATCATGAATGCAGCAAGGGAGGCAGCCAATCACTTAAATGTGGTGATATCTGTGCCAAGACAAGTCTCTCGTCAGGCCCACCGAGACAACTACGGGATTCAGTCGCCGGAGGAATACTACCGTGTGGCAATATATGTGCCGTACTTGGACTCCCTCACTGCTTCTTTAGCTCGGCGCTTTTCTGAAAGCAATGAGAGGAGCTTCAAACTTCTCCAGCTGCATCCATCAAAAATGAAGCACTTGAGCCGTGTTGAGTTCGCTGTTCTCGCCGAAGAACTCCAGTGCTTTTACGGCATCGACAACTTCAAGGAAGAGGCCATCTCTTGGTACGAGATGTGGTGCAACAAAACTGGGGACCCATCAGAAATAACTTACTGCGAGCTTCTACATCAGGCCAAGACATTCTTCCCTGGTGTTGCAAAAGCCATTGAGGTGGCTCTGGCTTTGCCAGTTACTACCTGTACGGTCGAACGCTCCTTCAGTACAATGAGGAGAGTGAAAACGTGGCTACGCTCAACGATGACAAACGAGAGACTGGACGGCCTTTGTATGATGAGTGTGCACCGAGAGCGTGTAATGAAGCACAGGAATGAATTTATCACCCGTGTCATCACGCAATTCGCCCAGAAAAATCCGAGGCGTCTACAGTTGCTGTTTACTGACTGACTGTCGTTGCGTGTTTGTGAACATATTGTGCTGTGTGCTGGTCATCAATCCGGGTGTGTCGAGAACCCGTATGCAGCAAGACTGAGCACTCTTCTCCACGAAGTGATAGTATCTTTTTGCATTTTTATTAATTTTAATTGTTTCTTCGTTGATAAACTCCAATGTATCTCTCCTAGCCACGCTTTAATTTGCTGTTTGTAATTTTTCTTTCATGTGTGTATTTTACTTATTTATTTTATTTATTTATAAATAAATAAATTTACTCCGCAAATAGTGCCTTTTTGCTACGAACATAACCCCCCCCCCCCTCCGGCGCCAACAGCCAATGGCCCCCCCCCCCCTGCAAAAAATTCTGCGGACGCCCTTGATCCTGGCTCTCCAAACAAACATGGCGGAACTCTAGCAAGAAGAGCTGTCGGGGTTGGAGGACGAGTGATTTAGAGTGTAGACGAAATGTACGAAACACAACGTGGAAGGGACCCGCCGCGGTGGCTCAGCGGTTACGGCGCTCGGCTGCTGACCGAAAGGCGCGGGTTCGATTTCGGCTGCGGAGGCCGAATTTCGATGGAGGCGAAATTCTAGAGGCCCGCCTACTGTGCGATGTCAGTGCACGTTAAAGACCCCCAGGTGGTCGAAATTTCCGGAGCCCTCCACTACGGCGTCCCTCATAGCCTGAGTTGCTTTGGGACGTTAAACGCCAATAAACCAATAAACCAAACAATGTGGAAGGAGGAAGAAAAATGCGCACATTCGCTTCGTGATTTCTAGAAGTGCGGGGTCTGCCATCTTTTCTAGGCCCACTTGTATTTGTGGGGAACAGTGTTTGCAATATTTCGCACAAGTTTCACTAAGCTAACTACGCATCGAAGCTGGAAGATCAACAAATGCATCAAGCGTCTAGGTGAAGGATACTTGGAGCAGAAGTCGATGCGTCTCGGTCATGCTGGCGAAGTAGCCATTGACTGCAAGATACTAAAGTGTTTTATTCTTAGTGCTTCTATGTGTGCACCGACGGCTGCATTGTTAAAATATTTATTCCTAGTGTAAAGAGAAAGTGAAAGCGTTAAAGCTCCGGAGCACCTTGAACCGTTTGCCTTATTGCATATTTTTCAGTTACAAACTAAAGTTGAGTCATTCACATTTGCTTTAAATGCGTTTGCTTTTAAAGCCATTTGCCACATTTGCTTTAAAGCCCCTTTAATTTACGCTCAACACTACAATCGCAAGTTATTTTCCTTTCGGAGCAGCCTGCGACAATGTCTTCTTCGACCCGGCCAGAAAAATAACGCCATTCGCGTTACTGAAACTGTTTTCGCGCTGTGACAAAAGCGCATATATCCCTCTGTTCTTACGAAACACATGTCCGGCTGCCCAGAAAACGTCTTGAGAAGCTGTCTTTCTCCGTTTTTATGTCCTTCGCCAACCCCGTCATAAAAGCGTCCCCCCCCCCCCCCCCCCCCCCTGGTACTGCAGAAAAAGTCTGCTTTCCAAGGAAATGCACGAATCACAGCGAACACCTGCGTGTCAGTATTATGTTTTCTTGCTTTTTCTATATTATGGATGAGCTGTCAACCGCAACGTCCACAAACACTCGCCATACCGTGCTTTTTTTTTTTTTTGTAGCCGTATATACATTTCAGTTTACTCTGTCTGCTCATAATAGAGTACAGAGGAGTAAAAAAAATGCTATCGTGAGAAGTGACTTCCCGGCTAAGGCGCCAGTGAAAAAAAAAAAAGTAAGAAGTTATAACGTCGCGAGGAAGAAAAAAAAAGGGAACCGCGATCAACTGCCTCCCAACTTCCCCTCGATAAAGTTTCGGAATTTTATTACGCGCGTGCAAAGTTGTCGAGAGCTGCTGTTTCGAGAGGGAAAACACCCCAGTAAAAAAAAAATGCAGTTACCGCCACTGCACCGGCGAGAGTCTGAAAAGGAAAGAAGGAATAAAGAAGACAATCCCCCCCCCTCTCCCCTGTAACCTCAGCTTGTGGAAGGGAAGAAAAAAACAGGCGTCAGCGCAAAGTGTATGCCATCGACTGGCTGACTCGCTAAACCGATTTGCAACCGCCTGTCCGCATCTCAAAACAGGCTGCCGAGTAGTGGTTTACCAACGCCACTAAAATGTCGGAAACAGGTTTTCGTAAGGGTAGAGCGAACACATGCGGACTGATCTGCTCTGTTTGTGGCCGATATTGTTTGGATTGTTTGTGATCAGACGACGAATCGATCTCACTTTATTCGATCCAGACGCATAGTGTGCAACGATGCCGAAGGCTAGTATTGGAATCGATTAAAATCTTCACGTAACTTCTGAGTATCATCAGCATGATGATGATTTTTTAAGCCGCAAGGGCATCTGTGGCAAAAGAGTGCCATGGCACAAGGTTTCTGTCTTCTTATCAAGATGGGCTCAAAGATCTATTTCCCAAACATCTCACCCTAAAGAAGCCGAGAACCAGGCAGGGGAAAGCTTGTACCCATTGTACCAGCAATGGGTACCGGGCGGCTCTTGGAATCGAACCCCGAACCTCCAAGCGTGTGAGGCGGATGCTCAAACGACTTGGCCACCGCGGCGCTAAACTTCTCAGCATCTGAAGCAATTTACTGGACGGGAAAATTTTGAGAAGGTTAAGATTTCCTTGCCATAATATGCCGCTTGAGATGGTGTCAGGTAATTCGGCAGTTCGCAATTCTGAGCTTGGTGCTCTTGATGCAGTCGCTAACGTGGACCAAAGTTTGCGACCACGTTTTTCGGAAATTTGACGTTCGCTGCAGTGAACCCTTTGTACGCTTCACTGAAGAGGTAATACTGGTTGTCCTAGTTCGCGGTAATAAAAAAGCCGACAGCTGAGCTTTGGCAGAGTAAGTTGATAGCGATTATTATTAAAGTGTTTCGAGCGTTAAACGCCTCTCAACGCGGAAAGAACAAATGTATAGAGTGGAACTGAAGCTTGGGCAAGTTGGTAATCCATTGAGCAAAGCAGCGTGATTTGAAACGGGCACAAAAGAATAGAAACGAGGACAAGCGCTGAGCGTCCTCATCTGTCTTCTTTCAAATCGCGCTTTTTAGTCAATGTATAAGGCGGACTTCACCTATTTGCAGTAAGATAGTTAGTTCTGTAAAGCTCCATAATTTTTTACTAATATCACGAGAGCGTTGTCTAGAGAGTCTCTCAGTGTCCCATGCACTATTGAAGAGGGCGAAACAGACGACAGTACGCGCATGCGCACAGATAGCTTGCCAGCTGTACCGCCGTCTGTTCGGCTGCTTTTCTGAAAAGAAACCCCGCTGCTCGTCGCGAGCAGACGAGCAGCGGGGTTTGGGACAAATCAACAAAATTAAAACATGAGCAAACGCACGTGAAGTGTGTATTCTACGATATCCAGCGTTTACACGTCGCGCGCACACGTATTTGCGCGAATCTTGATTCGCGTAGAAGGAACTTATGAAATACGCCCACTCAAGAACCCTGCATCAGGGATGTGTTTGTTCTGGCTTCATGAGATCTCTGTGGAGCCGAAGCTGTATTTGGACCGCACTTGCGATATCAATTTTTCTATTCATTCGAACGCGACACCACAATGCTGCCCTTTTAGATATTCTGCACGGTGGCACTTCGGTCTGTTTTATGTGAAATAGCCAACGGATACAGCGTGGGAGGGACAGGAGAGAATGAGAGGCACGAACGTGCTTAGATTTGGAGAGCAAACCTGAGCAAAAAGGCTGCCTTTGGACAGCGACTATCAAGAAACAGAACTGCGAAGGCGTAACCCCCGAGTTTTTTGCTCCTGTGTGAGAACGTAGCTAGCTGAAGCTGAAGAGCGCTCAGGTTTGCTCCAAATTTGCGAGATTCTACAATGCGTCCGCAGGACCAGTTTTCGGGGGAAAACCCAGAGTGGTCACGTTCGCCAAATCTCGCGTGTTTATACGTGATAAGAAAAGGGATAAATAATTTTGTTTCTGACGTGGTGACAATTTGTTTTCATTCCCAAAAGATGTCTCATCGCGGCGCGTATTTGCCAAGAAAAGCTTTTATTCCTCTAACAGCCTAACAACACGTCTGGCTCTCTGCTGGCATTACCCATTCCAACGCATTATATTACAGGGAAAACCAGCCTTCTATGCCAACCTTTTTCGGCAAGCTAAGTGCCCCACCCGTCGGATCTTATCTATCCGACATGCACACCCGTTATTTCTCACCGCTTTATTAGGAAATGCGCTAGGCGTCTGTGTATACACACTCAGCTCATCTTTTCCTCCATCGCCCACACATCATCTCCTCGCCTGAGCAAACAGGTGAAATGACGCAACGTATCGTTTAAACCCTTGACGACTTCTGCCAAGTAGCGGGAACACACCATCGTCCACTTCGTGGCGCCAAAAGCTTCGATCATCTCCTCGAAATATCCAAGGCCGCTGCGTTTCCGCGTCTAACGCCAGGGGCGCCCGTTACGTGAAACGGTCCTTTGAAACTGGACGCGTGCAGCGCGGCGCTCGAGGAGGAAAAATATGAACGAGCACCATAGTCCGTAATTGCTCGCTTCGATTAACGAGGCTCTTTCGAGCTCCTTGGCGGCGAGAGGGAAAGAGATATAGTGTCACGCAGGAAACAGGTGCGCAGGTAACGCAAGGAAGGAAACGTGACGGAGATCCCCGGCTCATCGATGCGCCAGAAGCAACGGCAGATTTGATGATGTTGTTGCCAGATGGCCAGTTTTAGTAGCTGCTGATGCTGCTGGTGCCACTGGTGGGAGAGAGACGCAGGCTTTGGAATGCAAAGGACGACGCCTTGCGACCTTCAGGCGCCGTTGAGAGAGCAGTGTTCGCGTGTCGAGACTTGCCAGCCAGGCCGGCCGGGTAGGAAAACAGGCAGCTTTAGCGCGGTGGTCCGTCTCGAGATACCTCGAGAGTGACGCGGAGACTGCCGAGTCGAGAGAGATTGACGGCCTTCAGGGAAGGGCTGCAAGTCCTTTTCCGGTACTAATTGTTGCCCTGTACTACCCGATGGAAAGTTTTTTTTTGTTGTTGTTGTTTGCACTACAGTAAAATCTACTCTGGTCAGTTTTACTCGAGCAGTGCTAAAGCACAAATCCGAGCACACTCGTTAAACTGACACTCGAATAAAAAGGAAGGTCACGAAGGTTGCTTTTTTTTTTTTTGAGTTTAAAAAGGATGTTTTTTTTTTTTTGAAGTTTAAAACGGAATGAATGTAGGCTCATGCCGTGAATTACGAATGAAAGAACAGTAAACGCTATCATAGATCGGGAATGACAGCATCAAAAAAGTAGTGGTGACTGAAAGCCTTTATCACGGTTTTGCGACTAATAATTCCGCCAGGGAAAGAATGGTGCTTTTAACGTGGCATAGAGGCCACATCCAGTTATTTTCGACAGTCGTGCGACGAGGTTGAAAAAAAAAAAAAGCAAAGGTCGCCACTGAACTCGCAAGAGTTCAGTGGCGTCAAAGCTACGTCAAAAGGTTTTGGTTGTACATGCGGAGTTTTCACGTACAAACTTATATACAGGCTGTTGCAACAATATTTTGAACTGCAGAATTCTTCCAATTTTTCCTAGGTGCGGCACGGTGACGATGTATACATGGACGAGGAGGAGGAAGAGGAGGAGGAGGAAAGGCAGAGAGGGTATACATGAGTGCGTTTGTATCCGCTATGCACCCTGGCCAATCCCCCGCCGTGGGTATGTGCCATTCAGCCCGAGGACATCATCATCATCATCATCAACCGGAAAACATGGACGAGCTGGAATGCAGGAAGGCAGGCTGGCTTAAGAAAGCTTCCAAAGGCAAACTGTGTATGGGAATAACCTGTGTGCAGAAAAAAAAAAGCAATTACCGGCGCACTGCGGCTGTTGACACTGAATAGCTAGTTTTAGCGCCACCGTACGGTATACACGTTAACTACGGTTACTGATACCGTACGGCAGATGCAGTTAGGCAAGCCTGACAACGCATACAGCTGTCCAGCGACGCCATAATTGTCTAGTGACTGCGTGTCTGCCAGCATCTGCCGTTGATGACGCAGAAGCCTGTTGCGCATTGCATAGAGCAAAGCGCCACCCGACTTTCGTTTTTAGTAAAAATTGATTCTCTCGCTCTCACTGGTTGTATCGACGCTTGTCCGGCGGCGAAAGAGGCATTTATGGCAGGAAAAAAATTGGATTAAAAAAGTTACCGCCAATTTAACTCACTTGGTGTATATTGGTGTATAGGTGTATTTAATGTAACGCTGTAATTAATTGTTACAGCGTTACAGGCCGACGTGAAATCGTCACAAGTGTTGCTACAAGCATAACACGGAACGACTGTCCACGAATAGCAATAGTAACACCCGCGCCCCGCTTGAAAACCAACAAACTATTTCAGTGCCGCGAGAGCATTCACATAACTTTACACGATGGAGCTGCCTCGCACTATTCACAAACACAAAAAAGAAAAATAGCTCAGGCACAACCAATACCAACGCTGAATTTCTGCGAGTTGTTTTAACACCGCGCGCTGTTCCCGTCAGCTCTCATTATACGCACTGCCGCTCCAAGCCTGCTTAAGTGTCGAAGATCATGCAAATTCAGACGCCAGCTGCTGTGCATACTTGCAATAAAACCTGGCAGTTACTGGCATAACGTTACACGTTTCAACCTCGGCGAACGCCTTCTAGCCCTTCGCGCTCATGCAGCCACGTTCGACTGACGCAGAGCAGCGTTACATCGCGTGCCTATCTCCTTGTCCGCCGGAAAGTGTTATCAAATTACGCGAGCCTGCGCCCACGCCAACGAGCAAACCTAAGAGGCGACGAAGGCCTTTCTAGTTTCCGCGACGCAGGGAGGGAGGGGGTGTCGACGCCAGAGCGGATTAGAAATCACGGCACACAAATGTGACAAAAAAGAAAAAATAAACAAGCAGGTCGGAGCCGCCCAGCGCTTTTATCGAAAGGACCATCTAACAGGTCGCGACTAAAAGCCCTGAAACGGGCCTGAAAGAGAGGGAGAAATAGTTTTTTTTTTTTTTTGGGGGGGGGGGGGGGGTGCAGAGTGGCGTACAACTGCCAACGCCAACGAAACTAAACCGGCCCGGCCGGCGGAGCGAAAAAAAAACAAGCGGCGTAGTGTCGTGGCGTCGTAAAGGACCGCCGCGAACAAACCAGCAAAACACACAAAGCGCAGCAAAGAGCGCCACAAGAAGGGCGAGACGGTGGGGTGTCAGTAGAGAACACGCATGGCTCAGGCACGCAACACTTCTAGAGTAGCTGGCACAACACCTCGGCTAGCTACGCAGGCTTAGCCCTAAAGGCTTCACGGCGCCGTCGTCGTCTCGCCCAAAATGTAGGGCGCGGTGCAGCGACGGCGAAACAGCGAAACGCGGAGAGCGAAACGAGTGAAACACTCCGCCGCCGCCGCTGGAGTAATGAAACTGCTCAGCCCTGTAATTGCTACTCGTGCGACTGGAACTCGCTATTTAGTTTTTTTTTTTCTCTCTCTTTTGTTGCTTTTGCTCTTTCTATTCCTCTCCCGCCTCAGGCATATCGGTGATTCCTTCGACGACTACGCCGGCGGGGCTTCGGTCCCCGAACGAAGGCGAACGAGAAAGATGACCCGTCGGGCTGCGAGCGCGCGCGCATTCGGACACGGAAGGCAGCAAGCAGCTGAGGAGGTCCGCCGCCGACATGAAATATGGCTAGCCCGGGTCGACCGTGTACCGCGAGCGATTCGAAGATCGCGTGCGCCGGTGTAGCGTGGAGGAAGAAAGGAAAGCAGCCAGGATTGGTGCCGAACTTTTAGCGCCTGCGGTCAACGGTTCACCTTACCGCGCCAACGGGCCGCCGCTCGCTGCTCCGTCTAGCGGTCAACCCATGCAGTAGAGCGATCTCCCGCCGGGTGCATGCCGCTGCTCGAAGCAAGGCGCCGAGTTTATTGCGCCTTTTCCCCGCCATTGCGTGGATGGAGATAACGGTCGGCGAATAATGATCGCGGGGAGTGCCGAAAACCGATTACGTAAAGGTCTCGGGGAGGGGGGGACCGCGAATAGAGAATTACGGCGGCGGGACATGGGTCCTTTTTTTTTTCCCCTTATTTTTATCTCTAACCAGGTACTTTGCATTTAATATCAGAGCTTCTTTTCTTGTGCCAAACGAACTTTGGTTTCATCCGGGCGAATGTTTTCTCGGGGATCACAAGTAGGCTGGGCGAAACGCCGAGATCTAAACTGTTGGTTGCGAAACACGACCTTGCTGAAATTGGAATCCGCAGTGAGTTTCTTCGGATGATCCAAGTAAACGCAACAGATGGCGAGTGAGCTTGACCATTCGCAACAAACGCCTAGGCGGTAGCCAAAGCGTCCGCCAGCCGAATACAAAATGACGTCACCTTGTATCCTCTATCGAACGGCGCGACTACAGATAGTAGATAAGTCCAGTACAGTAGGACTCCCCGCTCCACATAATCGCGAACACAGACGAGCAGTGTTCGTCTGTTTCCTCGTCTCTTGTGCTCGTCTGTGTTCAGGCTATTTTTTACACGATGCTTAATCAACTAGCTCGCCAAGACGTGCTAGCTAACCTGTATTCGCTAAGCTGTTCGTACGCACAGACACACAGAGACTGAGGTTCATGCACTAAGCTGCAAGACATCTCAAACCAAAACTTCTTAATTAAAAAATTCCCGACATTTGGCAGCCGGCTCGGCTCTTTCTTCCGAGGTTACAGGGGGCAGGTGGCTTGCGTCTTCAAGTTGAGAATAAGTTATCAAACCAAACAGGTAGTTCTGTCGAAATGTTCAGTTTTCGAAGACAGAGACGTATGGCGTTTGCCATTGCGGAGTAAAAGTGGGAATGGTATTTTATTATTATTATTATTATTATTATTATTATTATTATTATTATTATTATTATTATTATTATTATTATTATTAATAGTAGTAGAGAACATGTAATCGTTTCGTTTTTGGGGTTTAGCGTCCCAAGGCGACTCCGGCTATGGGGAACGCCGTAGTGGAGGGTTCCGGAAATTTCGACAACCCGGGGTTCTTTAACGTGCGCTGACATCGCACGGCACACGGATCTCTAGCATTTCGGCTCCATCGAAATGCAACCGCCGTGGCAGGGATCCAACACGCGTCTTTCGGGTTAGTAGCTGTGGCACCATCACCACTAAGCCATCGCGGCGGCTAGAAAACATTTGCTAACATACACTCACTGCATGTTGGATATTGCGTGTCATCGGCCACGATTGCTGTCGTCAGCGCCTCGCGGCTACGGAGAGTAACGATGCGTGCATCCGGAACTTCTGCCCATCTACTGTCACGCAAGACAGGCTTTTAATGTTGATAGCGTGTTCCTCAGCCCTTCTCTTCCTTGGATCGTTGGACTGCTCTGCCATGCGCCGCGCAGCACGCGTCTCCTTGTCTATACCGACACGAAGCTAAGGGCTGCATTTACATGGTCAGATCGTAATGCCCGGTGCCGCCTTAGCAACCTTAGCCGGCTAGTACGCGTTCGCTGTACAGTCACGGGCCAGAGTTATGTTCGCATGCAGTTCTTTGTGAATTTGAGGTCGTATTCACAGAACTTGCCTCCCAAGAGAGGGCGACGTAGTTATGTCCCCGCACTGGCAACTTGTCATGGCTAATGAAGTGAACAGCACCTGGAAGACGCAAAAACGATCTGATTCCCCAAGGAGCCAAGTGCGCTTGTGAAGTGGCAGTTGTGTGTGTGCTTGACAGCTACCGCCATCTGTCGCATGCGCCTGTCACTAACATGATCTACTCATGCGCAGTAGGAGCTGGCGGTTTCATTTTCAACCAGTTGAGCGGGAGGAGAAGAGGCGCGCATGCGCAGAGCGGACTTGTGGAAAAAAAAAAAAGCTGATTGTGCTTCAAATTCTTTAATCCCAATGAAAGCGTCGCTAGCGTCAGATTTTCTGCAACCTACGCCGAAGTTCGACCACCCTTCCATGGCAGACCGTCTGTCCTCCGCTGTTCTCTGTAGGGACTGCATTAGGTGGAGATGCGGGCTTGCTGCCGCATAATTGACAGCTAGTACAGCGCATTAAACGTGAACAGTCGCGAATACAGGCAACACACTGCGCTAAATTGTTTACGGCTACCTATTCACGCGTACATGTAAAATATACTTAATGTCTAGCGACGAATCATCCTGATGTGGCAGCAGTCTTCACTTTCTCTTCATCTTCTGTTGCCTGCGTGCCGGAAAAATGTAGCCCCTGAGAAGGGACTGTTGCTTCAGCGGTGCGGTTCTGTAGACGCTAAGTATGTCGTCATACGCGCGCGCGCGCGCGCGTGTGTGTGTGTGTGTGTGTGTGTATGTCTGTGCATATATGTGTGTGTGGTTTGCGTGCATGTGTGTGTGTGTGTGTGTGTGTGTGTGTTTTGTGTGTGTGTGTGTGTGTGTGTGTGTGTGTGTGTGTGTGTGTGTGTGTGTGTGTGTGTGTGTGTGTGTGTGTGTGTGTGTGTGTGTGCATATATGTGTGTGTGGTGTGCGTGCATGTGTGTGTGTGTGTGTGTGTGTGTGTGTGTGCGTGCGTGCGTGCGCGCGCGCGCGTGCGTGTGCGTGCGTGCGTGCGTGAATAAGCGCGCATTATAGTGGATATTCTCTTCATAGTCCTCATTCATTGCGCTGCTCTTCACCTCTTTTGTTTCGGAGTTACGTTGTCTGTTGTGCGTTCAGGAATCATTTAGCCATTACATTTTATTTTTCCTTCTGCCTCCTCTCCATTTTCTCTCCTTTTTTTTCATTTCCATGTCAGTAGGCCGCGCCAGCAGTACGCGACTGACCCCTCGCTGGCTCATCCTCGCGACCTGCATTCTTCTCAAAATGAGATCGCTCTCATCACCGGTCAGACGGCGCGACCAGCAACGTGTACTTACAATTGCTCGCATGTATGCTCCAGCATTTGTCCGTTGAAATGCCGCGCTGAGCCAGTGTCCTGTTTCTGTTACCAGGTATTTTCAGGAATGTGCATTAAGTAGCCCGAGCCCACGTCAGGATACCACCGCCTTCATATCCATGGTGATCTGTAGATTAATGAGTTGTTTTTAATCGCCTTTTAGCTGTGCTTCCCGAAGCTTCTCATTTCATTATACGGTATTGTCATTAAAGCCCGAGAGAGAGACAGAGTATAAACTTTATTTATAGAGTCTTTGAAGAGGAAGGCTCCCTTCTGGCGCATGTGGGCTACTGTCGCTTGGTGGCCTTGATCTCTTGGATCTCGGCGACCTGCTCAGCTCTCTCTGTGAGCAACTTTTGCTGCCACAGCTCCGAGCTGAACAGCGCGGTCTCCCACTGCTCCTCTGTGGTTATTCCGCTCAAAGGGTTCTTACTGCAGGCTCACGTGATGTGGTTGAGGTTAGCATACTCTCCGCAGCTTTTGCATTCGGCAGAGTACTACATATCTGGATTAATTTTGGCTAGTATTGCGGGGCATGGGAATGTGTGCTTTGGAGCAACTTTAGCGGCAACGGCTTTGGCGGTATATGTGTAACTGTATCGCTTCAAGGAGAGTTATTGTGAGTAACATTGTTTAATTAGGCGTACAAGCTTAACCTGATACTTAGCGCAAATAGTTAGATTTGAGTAAAATGTTATCAAAGCAATTTAACATCACACGAAGTGAGAAACCTTCCGGACAACTGACCCAAGCAGTGCAGGTAATCAATCAGCCCGATATTGGTAATTGATGATTTCACTTTGATCCTTTGTAAAACTGGTCTTTGTCAATACATTTCCAATACTGGGCTGTTTAGCTGTGCTGCTGGGGGGGGGGGGGGGGGAGGTTCGCCAAATGCTGCTGACAGCGGACTGCCTGGGTGCCGTTCCCCGGGATGTCGAAAACGGAGATGTCGAAAAAGGAAGGGGAGACTTTCCTCAGCGAGAGAACGACGGTCAGCGCCACGTGTCCCTCTAGTTCATTTTGTTTTCGTTATGTGTGCATCATCGCTAACACTTGTGTTTCGACGCACAGAGCTACACGACGAAGCAGTGCAGAACAAGGACAGATATCTGCCTTCCCAGAATCAAAGTCGCCGCAGTTACAGAAAAAGAATGCGACGAGGAAACATCGACTTCTGAGCTCAGCGTCCGAAATTAATTTAGCGACCTCGAAGCAAAAAGTTGAAGTAGCACTCACGGAACGGTTCGTGTCGTTGCCTGGTGCAACGAAAGCTTTTTCTCGTCAACTACTATATCAGAGTGCCTGGTCAAGACAAACGAACTATAGAGCGAACGATGTGAAAAGGTTTTGTCAAATTTAACAGCACAAGCACACAGAAATGAAGCCCGAGTTCTCACTTCTACACGCAGCGGCGAAAGAAAAAAACCGGCAGATTCCACCGTCATTTCTCTCGAGGAGTCGACGAGGTAGTGGCGACGATGATAAGTGGTGCGCGACGTGATTCGCGTCCATTTGACGTGCGACAATGAAATTTAGACTCAGCGAGCTCTTGAAACAATGGCCGAGCGTAGACCCAGCGCTGCTTTCGGGCGATACGCGGCGTCTTATGCAACAAGCGATGCTCTAACCCGTTTTAACACGGGAGTAAGGGGGGGGGGAGAAGACACCAACTCTGACAATCAAGTTCCGCTCAGTTGACGTCACCTAGAAGCCAAGTCAAGGGAAGTTATTGCATCGGCCATCCCCTAGAGGCCTTCATTTCGGGGCCACTCGAAAACCGGATAAGAAAAAAAGATGTAACCGAAAGCTCTGCAGTAGTTCTTGACAGGACTTGACGATTCTAGCGTTGTTTTTTTTTCTTTCGCCCTCTCTTTTCTTCGCATTTTGTCGTTGTGTGTTCACTGAGATATTTGCGTGCGGTAACTAAATCCATTACTGTGAAGGTGTGCAACCAAACGCAATGTCTGCCGTGTAGTGTCAGTACGAAATGCCCCGAAACAGGCAGTCAAGTCTACTATACTACTGGATGACGCAATCTTTTGAGCCCATAGCGACAAGCTCAATATGTAGAAGCATCCTTAAACCGAACTAAAAGGACTGAGCTGTGGTTTGAAAAATGGCATCTCTCAAGCGGATTTTCGTGAACACCAAACCTGTTGGAGCTGTTGACCTCGCCATTTTCTCAGCCGCAGTTTGCGCTTTGCACAAATTTCAGTGAGCGAGAAGAACTTAGGTTTGTTCGAAGTTTACATAATTCGGCACGAATAAAACAAAGCGTAATAGAAAGCCAAGCGTATTTGCTGTCACCAGCTAAAGTTAGTTGAGCAAGGTTCGAGAAACCTTGATAGTGATTCGAAGAAATCTCGCAGTCACAGAACCTGTATGTCAGTGAGCGGCCTGAAAATCCCTTGCGGAGGAGCGTGGTTAGATCGCAAAATAAACTCTGCCTCGAAGGCGTCCCCGTCGCTGGAGTCTGTTCTTTTTCTCTTCACGCGCGAATAAGACAGTGAAGCGCTCGAACAGCATTTGTTACGGACCAGTCCAACGCATTTTGAGGTCAATAGTACCTGGTCAAGTGCTACACCACAGACACGATGTGTTGAGGTGCTTTTCATGAGCCTACATACAGGGTGCTTCACCTAAGATTTTACATAATTTTTTTTAAATAGGATTTTGAGTGAGAAGAGCGCTTTTTCAGTATAGCATTGTCAGAAATGTTTTACATTACAGTACAGCTAAGACGTGCTAACTAGAAGGCCGGTTAACTAACTTTTTAATTTAACCTTTTAACTATTACTCTTAGGCTTCTTAGTTATTGAGACGTGTAGCACACCGTATATAATATCTGTATCAGTTATTCCAATTTCGAAAACGCGGTTAACCTCAGCGCTGTGGCCCAACAAATTACCTGCGTCGTGCCACAATACATGCGCTTTCGAGAACCTTGCAAGCAAAGCAACCTCTCCAGTGCACGTAACTCGTCGAAATAGCCAAAATTTGTTGAGCCACAGAGCCGAGGGTAACCGCAGTTTGAAAATTACGAAAACTAATATGAATATTAATTACGGTGGGCTACATGCCTATCAATAATTAAGGACCCTAACAGTAATAGTTAAAAAGTTAGCTCTTCAGTATTAGTTAACCAGCCTGCTAATTAGCACATCTTATCCGTGTTCTGATGTACAGCACCAGTGACAATGCTACGCCGAAAAAAAGCGCTGTATCAACTCAAAAAGCCTATATTTAAAAACAAAAAATTTCCAGTGGCTAGCTCGGCTATGCCAGGATATACGTAGCGAAAGGGAGTGCAACGACGAGGCAAGCGGTGTGACGTCATACCAAACGACGGCGGCGGCGAGGCGCGCGGTGTGACGTCATGCCAGATGGCGCGGTGAGCGCGCGGCGTCCGCCAGCTGCGGCGGTTGCTAGGCAACGGCTCAAGGTCGCTCTCTGTGCCTCCTCGGAGCACCGCCACAGCGAAATCGGCAGTTCGCGGCCAATGTAGCTTTCGCTACAAAACTGTGTCAGGTCTTAGGTGAAACACCCTGTACAGTGCAAAAGCACCGAAGTTTGGGCCAGTTGGTATTGATCCATCTTGAAAACGTAGCAGCACGAAAAAACGAGGACAAAATAGACACAGGTACGACAGGACATATGCTGCTAATACTATGCAAAAGCACTGAAGTTTGGGCCAGTTGGTATTGATCCATCTTGAAACAGTACACGCCCTGGCACTGCAGCCGCGTGTTACCGAGACCGGGGCTCGTAGATAGACAAGTGGCGAAGAAAGCCTGAGGCGCTCACCTTCGTCCGAGGCGTCGGGGCAGTCGGCCGAGCCGTCGCGCACCCTGGAGAGCGCTATGCAGATCTTTGGGTCGCTCCGACACACGAAGTGCGTGTCCTGGTCGCACGTGGTGCTATTCTTCCAGGGCCGCTTCGCCACGTTGCCGGCTGCGAGAGAGAAAACAGGCGAGGTCAGCCAAGCGTCGTCACACGCGTGGGGAGCACAAGTCACAGGCGGAATTCACTCTACTTTTCAAAGTGCGGACGCTAATCTCCGAGCGTTTCTTTTTTATGGCAGGCGAAATTAAAGAAAAAAAAACGCAGGAATTGAGTGGCGAAAAGAAGGAGGTAAGAAAATATAGAAGAAAACGAAACCCATACAGGGTTCCCACAGATGCGCAAAATCGGACCAAGAGCTTACCAAGCGATGGCAAACACAAGAAATTTCTAATAAGGGAGTAATTACTCATTGACATGCACTGAAGCGCAGAGTATACAGCTACAAAGGAAAGCTATACAGCTTCCCCAGAAACTTCGCAGTTAAAGAAAAATCCGTCCTTGTCCGGGGTTCGAACCCGGGACCACCGCTGCACCGGAGCGGTCGCTCTACCAATTGAGCTAAGCGAGACGACAAGCTTGTATTAGGGCGAGAGCGAATTGAACAATAACTCGAAGTGAGGACAGTAATGGTCAAATGTTTAGGGGAATCCCCCAGGGTGGAGTAGATTTGTAATAAGGGAGCAATTACTCATTGACATCCACCCAAGCGCAGCCATACTTCTGCAAAGGAAAGTTGTACAGCTTTCTCAAAAACTTCGTAGTTAAAGAAAAATCCATCCTGGTCCGGGGTTGGAACCCGGGACCACCGCTTCACCGGAGCGGTCGCTCTACCAATTGAGCTAACCGCGACGGCAAGCTTATGGTAAGACGAGAGCGAATTGATCAATAAC